>NC_057402.1:41335229-42006446 GCF_019320065.1 Cervus canadensis | reverse complement strand
GAATACGGCAACTTGACCTTTTGGAGGCTGAACCTCTGACTGGGGGCACTTGGACGAAACTTGGAAAAAAAATCACTAAATATATATACATATATACACACACACACACATATATATTTAAAAAAGAAACAACAGGCAATGTGTTAAATGAGGGGATCAGGGGTGGGTGCGAGTCTGGGCAGAAGCTGGGTGAAGGACAGAGAAAGATGGGCTGCCTGTTATTATGCACAACATCTAGAAATCAAAACTGGGACACTATGCTTTGGGTGTGTTACATTGCCTCTGTCAAAATGTCCCTCTCGGACTCCCCTGATGGCTCAGTAGTAAAGAATCCACCTGCCCAGGCAGGAGACTCAGGTTTGATCCTTGATCCGGGAAGATCCCACATGCCTTGGAGTAAGCAAGCCCGCGGTGCCACAACTACTGAGCCCACGCTCTAGAGCCCATGTTCTGCAACCACAGTAGCCATCACGATGAGAAGCCCGTGCACCACAACTAGCAAACAGCCACGGCTCTCCAACACTAGAGAAAAGCTGGTGCAACAACAAAGACCCAGCACAGCCAAAAATAAATAAATAAAATTTTTTTAATGCCCCTCTCTTCACAACTGCAGTTTCACTGGTTCACTCCCCAATACTCCAGTGTTCCGGATACCCCAGCTCAGCTCTGAACCCAAGGCTTCTGCTTGGCTATAGCCTTCTTCAGTGAGGCAGGGACAGTGAGCTGCAAAGAGCAGCAGGCTGAGGGGTGACCCCCGCGGAGTCTGAGTAATGGCTCTGCCTGTTGATGGCTGTGTGACCTTGGTCAGATTGCATGGCCTGTCTGTGCTCTGCAACCAGAGTCCGTCCCCTCCCCCTGCCCCTCAGCTGTTTGTTCTTCCCTGTGGAGTCACGGGGAGATGATGAGGCAGGAGAACCTTCATCTAGTCAAGCAGGAGAACCAGTGTACAGGCTCCTGTGTTCCTCCATCTAGGGTATCCTGTTGGGTTGCCCCAGTGCCTCCAGGGACTCAGTAAGACACCTGAGCAGCAGAAACCTAGAGAATGGCTCTCTCTCTCTGGTACCTGGAGGGCATTTCAGTCGGAGTTAGAGAAGAGATTCAGGACAGAGGCCACTCCCCGCCCCTCGATCTTTTGGCCATGTTGTGTGCACATGTGTTTTCCAGGGAGGGGAACTGGCCAGCCTGACCGACCTCTTCAGCTCAGCATCTCAGAATGAGCTTTCCCCAACTCGTGTTCATCTGTATAACTTAGTTGTAAGCTTGTCTGGCGGGGAGAAGCGGGGGTGCGTGGCATCACGTCACTCTAGAAGGCTGCAGGGGAAACCAAGTCCCTGTTTCTAGTTCCAGCCCGACCTCTGTCCTGAGGGCCCATCTAGCCAGTTGGACGTCCTCCCTGGGATGTCCTGGTTTGTTGCTCCTGGCCACACAGAGGTGCCCTGGTATAGTTCGGTAGTTAGATAGCCCTCCACCCACCCCCAACCCCCCGACATCTCAGCACCACTCTGCCAACACCTTCCCTTCTCGCAGGCTTGAACCTATCTCTGTCCCCTCATGATGATGGCCTGGAGCAAGCTGTTGAACCCTTCTGAGCCCCAGTTTGCTCATCTGCTAAATGGGAACAGCAGAAGTAACTATCCCAAGGGGTGCTGATGAGAACTAAGAAGAATTAATATATACACAAAGCACTTAGAAAAGCATCTGGGAACGTCCCTGGTGGCCCAGTGGCTAAGACTCTGTGCTCCCAATGCAGGGGGCCCAGATTTAATCTCTGGTGTGGAAACTAGATCCCACATGCCACAATTAAATTTCCCCTGTGACACAAGCAAGATCTGGAGCAACAAAATTAATTAATTAATTTTTAAAAAAGAAAGAAACATGTCTGGTTCATAGTGAATACTATATAATATTCCTCAACCAGCTGTCTATATGGACTTATCTTTTGCTGAGGCCTCAGTCTGTTCTGGCTGCTATGACAAAATCCTGCAGACTGGATGGCGTGTAAACAACAGAAATGTATTTCTTACACTTCTGGAGGCTGGAACACCGAGACCAAGGTACCCACAAGGACAAGTAAGGGCCTTTTGTCAGGTTGCAGACTTCCCACGGTGTCCTCACAGGGTGGAAGGGGCCAGGGAACTCTCTGGGGTCTCTCTGATAAGGATGCTAATTTCATTCATGAGGGCACAATGCTCGTGACCAGTCTGGCCACAACTAGGAGCTCCAGTGGCACAATAGGTTAGCACATGGCACTTATACAGTAGAACAGGCAGAGCAATGCCAAGGTTGTGAGTTTGAGCCTCACTGGAGCATAACCCTTTTGGGCCTTCCTAGGTGGGTGAAAAAACATGATTGAGTGACTGAGCACACTCACATGCAGATCCAAATAAATAAATAAATAAATAGATAAATACATGAACTTTTTTTTTGTTTTTTAAAAAAGAACACTGCCTCTTTCTACTCCAACTCCCTACCCCTGGGCTCATGTCCCTTCCAGTCTAAGGCCTTTGAGAATCAGCAGCATTTGGGGGATCAGGCCAAGAAGAAGTTCAGTTGGAAACACATTCAGTTCCAATTGGAGTGGATTTCCATGGTCCACAAAGATTTATGTATAAAGATGCGACGCGTAGCAAGGTTTTCCTGGCTAGTGGCAAGATTCAAACCACAGCTTGTGTGACTTGATCTTTAGACTCTACTGTATTGGCTTTCACGTGTTTATGGTGGTCATGACAGGCTTTTGAGTCTTTTTTTTTTTAATTTTTGACCACACCCTGCACCATGTGCTGATATCTGCTCTGATAGAGTACCTGAAGAACTATGAACAGAGGTTTGTGACATAGTACAGGAGGCAGTGATCAAGATCATTCCCCAGAAAAAGAAATACAAAAAGGCAAAATGGTTGTCTGAGGAGGCCTTACAAATAGCTGAGAAAAGAAGAGAAGCTAAAGGCAAAGGAGAAAAGGAAAGACATACTCATTTGAATGCAGTTTCAAAGAATAGCAAGGAGAGATAAGAAAGCTTTCCTCAGCAATCAATGCAAAGAAATAGAGGACAACAATAGAATGGGAAAGACTAGAGATCTCTTCAAGAAAATTAGACATACCAAGGCAATATTTCATGCAAAGATGGGTTCAATAAGAACAGAAATGGTATGGACCTATCAGAAGCAGAAGATATTAAGAAGAGGTGGCAAGAATACACAGAAGAACTATACAAAAAGGTCTTCATGACCCAGATAACCACAATGGTGTGTTCACTCATCTAGAGCCAGGCATCTTTGGAAAACTCAGCAGTGGCCACAGGACTCGAAAAGGTCCGTTCATTCCAATCCCAAAGAATGTTCAAACTACCATACAATTGCACTCATCTCACACGCTAGCAAGGTAATGCTCAAAATTCTCCAAGCCAGGCTTCAACAGTACATGAACCGTGAACTTCCAGATGTTCAAGCTGGATTTAGAAAAGGCAGAGGAATCAGAGATCAAACTGCCAACATCTGTTGGATCATCGAAAAGCAAGAGAATACCAGAAAAACACCTACTTCTGCTTTATTGACTATGCCAAAGCCTTTGACTGTGTAGATCACAACAAATTGTGGAAAATTCTGAAAGAGATGGGAATACCAGATGACCTTACCTGCCTCCTGAGAAACCTGTATGCAGGTGAAGAAGCAACAATAGAACCGGACATGGAACAACAGACTGTTTCCAAATCGGGAAAGGAGAACATCAAGGCTGTATATTGTCACCCTGCTTATTTAACTTATGTGCAGAGTACATCATGAGACATGCTAGGCTGGATGAAGAACAAGCTGGAATCAAGGTTGCCGAGAGAAATATCAATAACCTCAGATATGCAGATGACACCACCCTGTGGCAGAAAGTAAAGAAGAACTAAAGAGCCTCTTGATGAAAGTGAAAGAGGAGAGTGAAAAAGTTGGCTTAAAGCTCAACATTCAGAAAACTAAGATCATGGCATCTGATCCCATCACTTCATGGCAAATAGATGGGGAAACAATGGACACAGTGGCTGACTTTGTTTTTTGGGGACTCCAAAATCACTGCAGATAGTAATTGCAGCCATGAAACTGAAAGATGCTTGCTCCTTGGAAGAAAAATTATGACCAACCTAGACAGCATAGTAAAAAGCAGAGACATTACTTTGCCAACAAAGATCCATCTAGTCAAAGCATGGTTTTTCCAGTAGTTATGTATGGATGTGAGAGTTGGACTATAAAAAAAGCTGGGGGAAAAAAAAAAACCCTGAGCACCGAAGAATTGATACTTTTGAACTGTGGTGTTGGAGAAGACTCTTGAGAGTCCCTTGGACTTCAAGGAGATCCAACCCATCCATCCTATAGGAAATCAGTCCTGAATAGTCATTGGAAGGACTGATGCTGAAGCTGAAACTTCAATACTTTGGCCAACTGATGTGAAGTACTGACTCATTGGAAAAGACACTGATGCTGGGAAAGATTGAAGGCAGGAGGAGAAGGGGACGACAGAGGATGAGAAAGTTGGATGACCTCACCAACTCACTGAACATGAGTTTGAGCAAGCTCCTGTAGTTGGTGATGGACAGGGAAGCCTGGTGTGCTGTAGTCCATGGATAGGGTCACAATGAGTTGGACAGGACTAAGCGATGGAAACAAACTACTCCAGGTGCAACCTTAGCAGGGATTGAACCCACACTCTCTGCATTGGAAGGTGGAGTCTTAACCATTGGACCACCAAGGAAGTCCCTGCTTCCTTAAGCAAACACTGGTTAGTTTGTTTCCAAAGCCCGGTCAGCGCCGGACACGGTTTCCCACTCTCCATCTCTTCCCATGTGCTTTCCTGTCTCGTGGCCCCTGAGCAGCCTGGACACCCCACTTCCCCAAAGTGGACTCCACACCACTGTCTTGTGTGGGAGCTTTCCCAGCTTGAAATGGCCTGGCCAAGCCATCTATGTGGCTCCTGTTGATTTCTTACTGGACTGGCATGAAATACTGACACCCGTGAAGCGGCTATGAAGCTCTGAACACATCATGCCACACTCTCTGCAGCAGAATCAGTTCCTGATCACCTGGTAAAGTGAGACGTCTCTCCATGAAGGCTCCCTTCTGGAAGTCCTGAGGACTTTCCTAAGGACTTTCCAGACATCTGTTAAGGGGAGAAGGATTTTAGAAGCTAATTTGTCTCACTGATTCACTGATGGGAGCTCTTTAAAAATACATCTGTTTATTGGCAGCACTTTGTACAAGATATAAAAATCAGTGGTAAATGTCACATTTAAGGGAAAATAAAACAAGCGTGTAAACGCTCAAGGAGCCCTTAATGACGGATGTTATTTTCTTTCTAGCAGCCAGCATCGTGATTCTGAAGTCAACTGGACGTCCTGGGATGTAGGCAAGTCCGCAAGAGAAACCTGGCTTTCTGCTCCTTTTGGGTTGCCTCCTAACAGGCCCCTGGGAGACCAGCCCTATGGGGGAAAGGGCTGGAATTCGGCCAGTATCAGCTGCTGTGTCAGAAAGACTTAGTGCTCATGCACTGTTCCCTGGTCGAGGTCTTGGAAGTGAGGGAGAATCATGGTACCTCTGCTTTAGAAAGGTATCACACAGGTATGAACATATATAAACTACAACTCTGTTATTACCTGTAGTGACTTATAAGAAATTCACCTATAAGACAGTCTGACTCTTTGCGATCTTATGGACTGTAGCCCACCAGGCTCCTCTGTGTATGGAATTTTCCAGGCAAGAATACTGGAGTATGTTGCCATTTCTTTCTCTGGGGAATCTTTCCGACCCAGAGATCGGAACCTGAGTCTCTTATGTCTCCTGCGTTGGCAGGTATGTTCTTTACCACTAGCGCCACCTAGGAAGCCCTATAAGACAGTAATGTGAAAGTCACTCAGTCATGTCCGACTCTGTGACCCCATGGACTATACAGCCCATGGGATTCTCCAGGCCAGAACACTGGAGTGGGTAGTCTTTACCTTCTCCAGGGGATCTTCCCAACCCAGGGATCGAACCCAGGTCTCCCAAATTGCAGGCAGATTCTTTACCAGCTGAGCCATTCATATTAGTTCATCATCATAATATTTAAATACCTCCTTCAACTTCAGAATTGTTTTACAAGGTATGTTAAAATTTCTTCTCCAAATAGGGACTTCTCTGGTGGTCCAGTGGCTAAGACACCATGCTTGCAGTGCAGGGGGCCTGGGTTCCATCCCTGGTCAGCGAAATAGATCCTATATGTCACAACTAAGGCCCAGTGCAGCCAAATAAATAAATATTTTTTAAAAAAGAACCAGATCCGCAAAATGCAATATTGGCCTGTCTTTTGCCTTGATCCACATCTAACACTTTCACATCCACATCCCATTTTCATTCCTAGAATGCCCTTGGGAGGTGGGCAGAGTGGGGACTCATATTCATATTGTATTTATTATTTATTTATTTATGTTTGTCCCTGGTAGCTCAGCTAGTAAAGAATCTGCCTGCAATGCAGGAGTCCCCAGTTTGATTCCTGGGTTGGGAAGATCTGCTGGAGAAGGGATAGGCTACCCACTCCAATATTCTTGGGCTTCCCTTGTGGTTCAGCTGATAGAGAATCTGCCTGCAATGTGGGAGACCTGGGTTCAATCCCTGGGTTGGGAAGATCCCCTGGAGAAGGGAAAGGCTACCCACTCCAGTATTCTGGCCTGGAGAATTCCATGGACTGCATAATCCATAGAGTTGCAAAGAGTTGGACACGACTGAGCAACTTATACTTTCATTTCTTTCAGAAGTTTATTGTAGCAGTGCTTACAAAACAAAGCTAGACATAAGCCCAGTGCCCACAGTAGGAAAATGCACTTTAAAAATTAGGGTAAAAACCATACAGCAAGATATTTTATAGCAATTTTACATTATGCTATTGAAATATGTACATGGCATAGAAAAATACCCACTACATGCTTTTCTGATAACTTCTATGGTTGTAGAAAATTTGAACACTATAGAAAAATTAATAATCTCAATCCTCAGAAGTAACAATTTCCCTCATTTTGCTGAATATTCTTCTAGTCTGCTTTATACACATATAAACATATTCAGCTAGTGTGCCTCTTTTACAGAAGGGGAAAGCGAGGCTCAGAGAAGCCTCCAATCCAAGCAGATCCCTCTGTGAGCCTATGACGTGTGACATAGGTTGAGAAGACTTGGGGACACCCTAAAGAGAAACAGGGGCTGCATTATGACTGCATCACGGTCACTCCAAGTGACTGGCTCTGTTGAGAGGCAGGAGAGATGGATGGGTCCTGAAAGGAGCTCCTTCTCCCCAGATGCCCTTCACCGTGTTTTCAGGGGGCTTCCCTGGTTGTTCAGACAGTAAAGAATCCGTCTGCCAACCCAGGAGATGCAGGTTCGATCCCTGTGTCGGGTAGATCCCCTGGAGGAGGGCATGGCAACTCCAGTATTCCTGCCTGAGAAATCCCATGGACAGAAGAGCCTGGCAGGCTACAGTCCTTGGGGTCGCAAAGAATCAGACACAACTGAACGAGTAGGCATGGGTGTTTTCAGGGATTTGGTGGCAAGTTTGAAACTGCAGAGGCTCCCTTGGGCCACCAGGGGCTCCTGTGAGCCTAGGCAAGAATCTGTCAATAATAGAAGGTCTCAGGGCCGATACCCTGGGGCAGCGTAGGGCTGCCAAGCTATGGTTCGTCTGGCTGCTCCTCTCCAGAACAGCTCTGAATGGTCTGTTTTCTAAATCAGGCCTCATATTCCACTTCATGAGACAGCGCCAGATAGTGTCTATGTCCAAGGTCACAATAGCATCCTCTGGTAGACTTGGGCAAAAACACGTCACACTCAAGGACTTCCCAAGTGACTCATTGGTAAATAATCTGCCTGCCAATACAGGAGACAGCGCACACGGATGCTATGCTCGGGCTGCAGCGTGGCTATGAGTTTACTTTCGTTTTAATTTTAAATAATTGGCCACTGGGAGATTTTACATAAGATCTAGAATCTCTGTTTTTGGAAGATTGTCAGATCTGCTGCCCTGAGCCTATATTTCTGCCTTGCAATGTGTGCATGCATGCTCAGCTGTTCAGTCGAGTCTGACTCTTTGCAACCCCATGGACTATAGCCCACCACACTCCGCTGTCCGTGGGGATTCTCCAGGCAAGAATACTGGAGTGGGTAGCCATGCCTGCCTTCAAGGGATCTTCTCGACCCAGGGATCCAACCCAGGTCTCCTGAGGCTCCTGCATTGGCAGGCAGATTCTTAACTTGCAAACGTGTAGTCAGAACTAAGTTGCCAGTGTCCCCCACCTTTTTAAAAAATATATTTATTTATTTGGCTGCCTTGAGTCTTAATTGTAGCACGCAGAATCTTCACTGTGTCATGCGAGATCTTTCCTCACAGGCTCGGTTGTTGCCATGCTCACGCTTAGTTGCTCCATGGAATAAGGGATCTTAGTTCTGTGATCAGGGATTGAACCCACGTCCCCTGTATTGCAAGGAAGATTCTAACCACTGGACCACCAGGGAAGTCCCCCATCAGTGTCTCCTTCAGACTGTTCCTGAGTCTCATTTTCCCACAGTCCTCACCACTCCCTATCATCTTGGACCCAGCCTCCGTCAGTCATCGCATCTCCTGCCAAACCTCTGGAGGTATTTGATTTTGCTCTTGAGGGGCACATGTTGCTTAAAGAAGCAGACTGTGAGTTAGAACATACAGACTTTTTTAAACATTTATTTTTAATTGCTTTACAATATTGTGTTGGTTTCTGCCATACATCAACATGGATCAGCCATAGTATACACATGTCCCCTTCCTCTTGAACCTCCCTCCCACCCCCAACCCCATCCGACCCCATCCCAACCCTCTAGGTCATCACAGAGCACCAGGTTAAGCTCCCTGTGTCCCTCATATAGCAAATGCCCACTGGCTATCTATTTTGCATATGGTAATACACATGTTTCCATGCTACTCTCTCCATACATCCCACCCTGTCCTTCCCCCACTGTGTCCACAAGCCTGCAGAACATGCAATCTTTGCTACACAGTGAGGTCAAGAGCCTTAGGCTTGGCAAAGATTTCATCTGTGACCACATGAGCTGCAGCTTCCATCCACCAACCCTCCAGTTCCTTTCAGCCACCTCCTCTTCACTCCAGAAGGAGGCTGTGTAAAGTTCACTTGCCCATTTCCCTGGACAGGTGTGGGTCAGCAGAGTCAGCAAGGCCTGGCTTCAGGAGGCTCCAGGGTCTCCTGTGTGGCCTGGTTATCAAGGGCTGCAGTAAGTGCTCCCAGCTTGGTAAATGCAAAGTTAGATCTCTCCAACATACGCTGGAGAATTTACATATGTGGCAGTAGCCATCCAGTGGGTTTTGTTCAATTGCCAAGTCATGTCTGACTCTTTGTGACCCCATGACTGTAGCACACCAGGGTTCCCTGTCCCTCATCATGTCCCAGAATTTGCCCAAGTTCATGTGCATTGAATTGGTGATGCCATCCAACCATCCTATCCTCTGTTGCCCACTTTTCCTTTCGCCTACAGTCTTTCCTAGCATCAGTGTCTTTTCCAATGAGTCAGTTGTTCACATAAGGTGGCTAAAGTATTGGCGCTTCAGCTTCAGCATCAGTCCTTCCAATGAATATTTAAGGATGATTTCCTTTAGGATTGACTGATTTGATCTCTTTGCTGTCCAAGGGACTCTCAAGAGGCTTCTCCTGTACCACAGTTCAAAAACATCAATTCTTCGGCGCTCAGCCTTCTTTAAGGTCCAGCTCTCACACGTACATGACTACTGGAAAGACCATATTCTTGGCTATACGGACCTTTGTCAGCAAAGTGATGTCTTTGCTTTTTAATACGCTGTCTAGGTTTGTCATAGCTTTCCTACCAAGAAGAAATCTTCTCATTTCATGGCTGCAGTCACCATTCACAGTGATTTTAGAGCCTAAGAAGAGAAAAATCTGTCACTGCTTCCACCTTTTCCCCTTCTATTTTCAATGAAGTGATGGGATCGGATGAGAATTCGATCTGAGCTTTAAGCTGGCTTTTTCACTCTCCTCATTCACCCTCATCAAGAGGCTCTTTAGTTCCTCTTCGCTTTCTGCCGTTAAAGTGGTATCATCTGCATATCTGAGGCTGTTGATATTTGTCCCAGCAACCCGATGGGTAGCAGACACTTTACCTTTACCACCCACGGAATTCCCTTGGTTCACTGTCACCTTGGCTTGTTCTCTGGGCCATGTCTCTGAAGCCCTAGAAGAGATGGCATGGGTGGCCATTGGACGGGTGAGTGAAGAAGAGTGGGCTGGGTGGGACCCTGCAATGGCAAAATCTTCACAGGTCAGTGCCCAAGGGCTGCAGTAAATACTTTGGACAAGAGGCCAGGGATATTCTCTAGGGCCAGGCAGGCAGTGACATCTTAAGAGAATCTAGACTCAGTACTTCCCTGGTGGTCCAGTGGCTAAGACTTTGCACTCCTAATGCAGGGGACCCAGGTTCGATTCCTAGTCAGGGAACTAGATCCCAGGTGCTGCAACAACAACAACAGAAAGATCCTGCGTGCCACAACAAAGATCAAAGATCCCTCATGCTGCAACTAAGACCCAGTGCAGCCAAATAAATACATTTTAAAAATTAATAAAAAAAGAGAATCTAGACTCTTTAGTGTCATTACTTGTTTTCCTTCCTTTCCTGCAAAATTCCAGATGCAAAAGCATCTCTCTCCTGCACCCCTGGGGTAAAGAATGCCTCCCAACTGGGAGCCCATGAGATGAGATGGGATGTAGATGTGGCTGTCTCAAACTGGGCTCTGCCGACTAGTGACCAGTGAGGAGGCCTGGGTGGGTCTCCGTGCTTCCTCACAAGAATGGGGTGGGTGACCCCCATCTTTCAGAGCTGCCGGCTTACACAGAGCAGGAACATAGGAGAGCATCTTTGCACAAGCGTGAGTTATCAGCTCCCTCCCTGTGGAGAGCCACAGGTGCTGGAGGAGTCTGATACTCTGGACCATCTGGGTAGCGGGAGGAGCCCGGCTTTGAGGGAGCACATTGCCACACACTGTCCACCTTCTGGGTCCCCACGTCCATGCAGGGACTGCCACTCAGCGCCTGGCTGAATTTCACATCCCAGTCACCAAGGGTGTGGGAAATGAGAAGATCAGTCCAGACCATTAATTAATAATTACCTTTCTCTGTTTAGAGTCCTTTAAAATGGCTTGTTCTCTGCAGAACACAAAGCAATCTTCTCATACCCTACTAATGCCTTCTCTTCTCTGAGACCAGCAAGCCAGAGTCAAGTGAACAGATGAGGCATGAGAATTTATGTGAAAAGACCCAAGCTCAGGGCGGTGGGAGACGCACTGGTGAATAATGTGTCAAAATCAATAGACCCTACAGCCATCCTTTTATTATTCTTTAAGTATTTCTTTAAAAAATATTTAATTATTCTTATTTTATTTATTTTTATTTTTTGGCCACTCAGCATGTGGAATCTGAGTTCCCTGACCAGGGATTGAACCTGCTGCGCTAAGTCTCTCAGTCATGTCCAACTCTTTGTGACCCCAAGGACTATAACCCGCCAGGTTCCTCTGTACATGGGGATTCTCCAGGCAAGAATACTGAATGGGTTCCTATTTTCTACTCCAGGGGATCTTCCCAGCCCAGGGATCGAACTCAGGTCCCCTGCATTACAGGTGGATTCTTCACCAACTGAGCCACCAGAGAAGCCCGAATCTGCAGCCCCCTGCAATGGGAGCGTGCAGTCCCAACCACTGACCCACCAGGAAAGTACCTCCTCTTTTTAGTCCCAATAAACTGAACCACAGGGGGGGGCCTGACAAAGGGATGGTTGACTACGAGAGATTGGGCTTGTAGCTGTCTGCTCCCCAGGTAAGACGTGGGGCATATAGCCAGACCTACCTCTCCCAGGAGGACATGCAGGATCTTAAGGGATCTCTATTTCAGGAAAAATAAGGATCATGAGGGCTTCCCAGGTGGCGCTAGTGGTAAAGAACCCACCTGTCAGTGCAGGAGACACAAGAGACGCAGGTTCAACCCCTGGGTAGGGAGGAACCCCTGGAGGAGAGCATGGCAATCCACTCTAGTATTCTTGCCTGAGGAATCCCAATGGACAGAGGAGCCTGGTGGGCTACAGTCCATGGGGTTGCAAAAAGTCAGACATGACTGAGTTCGCATGCACACACACATAGATTGATATGGGAGCAATAGATTGAAATAGGACTTTGGTGATAAAGAAGTAACGGTCAAAGACACAGTAATCTAAGACCTAAAAGCACAGGCTTTTTTTTCCAGCCATAGCCTCCACTGTTTGTCCTTTTGTGATTTTTCCAAGGCTGGGATAGAAGAGACTGAGGCCATGTCAGCCTGGACAGCAAAGCTTTGTATACAGGCAGTGCTGACAACTGGCTGCGTCATGACTTTAGTGGAAAGCAGGAAATTATAAGATGCCTTGAGTGATGTCCATTGAGGGAGTGAATGTGTCTCTCTGGGTCTAGAAGGAGAGAGAGGATGTTTGTGCTTCTGTCCAGACAGAATGAGCTGGGGCTTGGCGGGGTCCATGGTTTAAATCATGGCTCAGGTGGTAAAAAATCTGCCTGCAGCAAAGGAGTCACAGAAGACACGGGTTTGAAATCTGGGTCTGGATGTTCCCCTGGAGGAGGAAATGGCAACCCACAACGCATTCTAAGGAGCATTCTCAGAAATCAGAGAAATTGCTGAACAAGAAGACAGGTTTTAGAAGAATCAGAATCCACTGAGTATGTAGATCGATTAATGATAATGTCCTTGATCGCTTGGAGATGTGGCCACCTGGGAGAGGCAGGATTTTCGAAGCTGGGCTTGCTAAAGGTGCCCACATTTCTCCATTCTTTTATAGACACTGAGATGGATATTTTAATGTTTTAACTGGGATCCAGGGACGGGAGACACATGCTTTGATCATCAGCAAACAATTCTGCCTTGTGGCTGATACGGATGGAGTCCGGGTCTCCTCCAGGGAGTTGAGTCCAGAACATCTATTTGGCCAGTCCACTGGTCCACTGGACAGGAGCATCCCTCCCAAGCATCAGTTAATGAGTGAGGAGAGGGCTTCCCTGGTGGTCAAGTGGTTAAGAATCAGCCTCCCAATGCAGGAGACACACGTTCAATTCCTGGTCCAGGCAGATCCCACAGGCCTTAGAGCAACTAAGCCCGCCTGCCTAGGGCCTGTGCTCCACAACCAGAGAAGCCACTGCAATAAGAAGCCTGCGCACCGCAACGAAGAGTAACCCCCACTCTCTACAACTGGAGAAAGCCCCCGTGCAGCAACAAAGACCCAGAACAGCCAAAAATAAATAAATAAATCTTAAAAAAATATATCAGAGCTATCTTTAAAAACACTACGAGGAGCAGACTATTCCCAACAGAAGGGCCATCTTGGAAAGAATATATTTTTTGGCCATTCTGTGAGGCATGCAGGATCTTAGCTCCCCAACCAGGGATCAAACCCACACCCCCTGCACTGGAAGTGTGGATTCTTAACCACTGGATCACCAGGGAATTCCCAGGAGGGCTGTCTTGGAAGCTGAGCAACTATTGTATTGACGGAGGTCTGGATTCAGGTCCACCCATGCCCTCCTGGGGCTTGGTACAGAGGCTGTTCCTCTGTATGGGCCTCACTGCTGTGCCAGCCTGGACCACAACCTCTCTAATGGGCCAAGTTCAAACATCATTTTCTCAGATGTTGTTATGAACTTAACTGTGTCCCCTGTTCCCCTCAATTCATAGGTTCAAGACCTTAACTCCCAGGATTTCAGAATGCGACTGTATTTGGAGATGTGGGCCTTTCAAGAGGTAACAAAGGTAAAAGGAAGCCATATGGGTGGACCCTAATTCAATATGACTGGCGTCTTTACAGGGCTTCCCAGGTGGCTCAGTGCTTAAGAATCTGCCTCAGTGTAGGAGACGAGGGTTTGATCCCTGAGTCAGGAAGATCCCTTGGAGCGGGAAATGGCAACCCACTCCAGTATTCTTGCCTGGGAAATCCCATGGAGAGAGGCGCCTGGCGGTCTATAGTCTATGGGGCTGCAAAGAGTCAGACACGACTAATCACGCGCGTGCACACACACACACAAGGGGTCCTTATTAGAAGAGGAGATTAGGACACAGACGCAGAGGGAAGACGAAATGAAGACCCAGGGAGAAGGCAGCTGTCTTCAAACAAAGGAGAGAAGCCTCAGAAGAAACCAGCCCTGCTGACACCTGGATCCCAGACTTCTCACGTCCAGCCTTGAGAAAAAATAAGTTCTTGTTATTTAAGCCCCACCCCCAACCTGTGGTACTTTATCACGACACCCTAGGAAATTAACACAGATGTCCTGGTTGCACAAGAAACAACTGATTCAATGCAGGCAGCCCAAGGTGGGCACAGGTGACCTTCCCAAGGCACATGGGCAACACTGCATCGGTAGGATTGATAGGCTACCACCTAGAGCTGGCACTTCCATCTTAGCAAGTCTGGGGACATGTTGAGCTGTGAAGGGATAGGTTTTTGTCACTGTCCCCAGGGCTTATAGGAGGGGCCTAAGGAACGGTGAGGGGGCTGTCATCTTATTTTGTGTATGTGTGCTCAGTCACATCCGACTCTCGAGACCCTATGGACTGTAGCCCACTGGCTCCTCTGTTCACAGGATTCTCCAGGCAAGAATACTGGACTGGGTAGCCATCCCTCCTCCAGGGGATCTTCCCGACCCAGTGATCGAACCCTGTGTCTCTTTCATCTCCTGCACTGGCAGGCAGATTCTTTACCACTGCGCCACCTGGGAAGCCCTGTCATCTTACTGCTGTGTCTTAAAACTCCTCAGGGTCTTTTACCTGTCTACAGTGCCCAGTGCAATACCATTTTATGAGCCAATTCCAGGCAGTCGTTGAGGATTCTGAGGCCTCATTCTGGCTGCGTGGGAAAGGATGTCATGATTGATCAGCAATGTCTGCTCCGGGCAAGCAGAGGAGGCATGACAGACGTGTCCAATCTATCTGCAGCTTCTAGAACATAAGGAGCTCAACCTGAGTCATGGAGAAGTCAGTGTAGCCAAAGAGAGCTGGCTGTGATGATGAAGACCATGCACTTCCAGGACACCTGTTGGCTGTCAATGCCAACCATTAGATGACAAATAGATGTCACCTCTGGCCAACCTGTTATGGCCACCTGAGCATGAAAATTCATGTCCACGTTCATGTTCATGGAAACAGCATCATATTTCAACTCCCGTGTCTGCCATGGACGTGGACTGCAGGAGTGACTGCTTCTTGGATCTTGCTCAGTCTGCGGGGGAACCTCAGGGTTTCTTTGTGTCACGCTGTCCCAAGGTGGAGGACGAAATGCCATTCTGGAGTCTGTGGGGTTCTATAAGCCGAGGCATTAGGAGTTAGATCTTTTAGAGGAAGGGTCCAAACCCTTCTGGAGCCTGGCTTCCCTCCCTGGGGCAGGCACACCACAGAGGGTGCAAGAGTGTGGGCCAGAACAGAAGGTTACCTCTTCCCAGAGTGGTAACATAAGTAGGATAAAATACTGAAAAACACTTTAAACTAGGTACTTCGTTGGTGGTCCAGTGGTTATGATTCCACCTTTCAATGTAGGGGACGTGGGTTCAATCCCCGGTCAGGGAACCAGCATCTCACATGCTAGGGGGCCAGTGAAGCCTGCAACAACTAGAGAAGCCCACACTACTGAGCCGACTAAGACCTGACACACCCAAAAATAAATCAATATTCTAAAGAAAGCTTTAATAAAAATACTTTAGGCATAAAAAAATCAAAAGAATTTAAAAATATTTAAAAATTCCCAGAACGGAGTATAAACTACATGGTGGCAGTAGTTTAGTTGCTCAGTCGTGTCTGACTCTTTGCAACCCCAGGGACTGTAGCCCACCAGGTTCCTCTGTCCAGGGGATGTCCCAGGGAAGAATACATACTGAACATGAAATGTGTGCCTTGAGCCCAGTTGTTTACTGAGACTTAGGGGCACATTCCCTCTTCTGTCACTGGGCCAGCAGGCAGGCAGGACATGACTAAAGAGGCCAGGCGGCAGGCACAGTGAAGGATGCTTGTTTGGCTGGGTGCCCCTTCAGTGCTACAGGAGGGGCCTCTTAGATGGCTGGGGCAGGCTGGGGATGCTGGGATCAGGGATCCCACCCTAACCTCTTCCCAGCTAGGATGCTGTCCCTCTATGTTCCCCTTGAAATAAGTTTTCCAAGGGGGCTCCATCTGGAGGGCTTGAAGCATCATTGTCCCTGGAGGGACCACCTTCAGGAATGGCCAGCACAGGGGCATGTGTTCAAGAACACACATAGGATAGACTTCCCTGGTGGTCGAGTGATTAGGACTCTGTGCTTCCACTGAAGGGGGTGTGGGTTCCATTCCTGGTTGGGGAACTTAGATCCTACATGCTGTACACTGAGGCCAAAAAATAAGGGGAAAAAAAAACTTTTAAAAGAGAACACACAGAGGAAATCCACGGAGCACTGAAGTCCATGGTGAAGCTAGAAGCAGACTCTGGAAGGGGAGGTCCACAAGGACCTCCTTTGTAACTTCGTTTGTAAACACCTACTGTGTGTTAGAGAAGCTTCCCTGATGGCTCAGTGGTAAAAGAAGCCACCTGCAATGCAGCAGACGCATAGCTTCCCAGCTGGTGCAGTAGTAAAGAATCTGCCTGCCAATGCAGGAGATGTCAGAGACACAGGTTTGATCCCTGGGCTGAGAAGATCCCCTGGAGGAGAAAATGGCAACCCACTCCAGTATTCTTGCCTGGGAAATCCCATGGACAGAGGAACCTGGTGGGTTGCAGTCCATGGGCTCGCCTTGGGCCAAGAGTTGGACACGAATGAGTGACTGAGCATGCACCATGTATTAGACTCTTTCAGATATATCACCAAATATGATTTCCACAACAACCCAGCAAAGAAGGCGATAGCTTCCTAAGTTTGAAACAGGGAAAGAGTCTCTGAAGGAGTTAGATGATTCCCTGGAGTAATAATTGACTGTAGCAGAGACTGGTTACAGAGGGACCACTTCCCAGGCTCAAATGTGAATGACCTCATTTAACTGCATCCTCACAATGTGGAACTGGTCATCAGAGATCAGAGTTAAGTGCAGCTATATATATATATATATATTTTTTTTTTTTTTTTTTTTTGAGTGCTGACTCTACATCAGGAGTGATTTCCTTTTGGCAACTTCATATGATAGGTGAGAAGAACATAGGTTTCAAAATCAAATGATCTCGGTTTGGAAGACCAGCTCTCCTACCCTGAATTAACCTTGAGTAATTCAAGTTGCTTCTCTGACCGTAAGTTTCCTCATCAGGATAATGGGGATGATAATTGTCACCCTGGGAATTAAATGACCAGCACATAGAAAATGCTTAGCATACAATAAGTGCCCAATAAATGGAACTGACTTTCAGGTATGGCTTCTCCTGGGGTTTTATGAATGTGAGAACGGAAGCTCAAAAAGGCATCTCGATGAAATTAAGGTCTTCTGACCAGAGGCAGAGCAGGGACTAAATGCTGATCTATCAGATGCAGGCCTCCGGGCTCCTTCTCCCGTGTGGACACAAGATAATTGATTTTCACAGGACTGCTCCCCAGTCATCAAGAACAATCAAGCTTTCTGATCGTAAGAAGCACAGAATGCACTTGAGGAATATTTCCTTCCCAAACAAGTGAAATAGTTGAAAATGTTGCCACATTTGATGTTTTAATGTGAACTTCAGTTATCTAAAAAATTCATTGACATGGACCAATTCCAGAGCCTCTGATGCCAAAATTCAGAACCTTTCCGGTCTTTCTCCACATCAGGAGTTATTATAGCATTAGCCTCAGAGTCTTGGAATCTTGCCAATTTTATAAACACTGTTCTTTCTATTGTGGCTGGACAGGATAAGTTAGGGACATTTTCCTTGATACCATTTCATTTTCCACTTACATCGTAGAAATATTGTCGAATCTAAATGACACTACACAAACCACCTTGGACTGCAGCTTTTGAGTCTGGGCTGTGATGGTGTGGCCTGGTAGTGTAAATATTTGTTGAAGAAAGATTAACTAGCAGGGCATTATATTCGGAATGGCTGCCTTTTTCATTAACCCTGTAAGGAAATACACCGGAGTGATAGCTAGTCCTCTAAATCACAACTTTCAAGCAGTTAATAGAACATTTCTCTTCAGGCTAATTCAGGTTCGTATTGCTTTTAAAACCCTTTATTTTACCATAACCTTGTCTATCTAAAATGTACATCTTAACGATCTAATGGCTGGAAATTTGCAGTAAATTTCCAAACATATTTGGGTGCAGAGATACATTATACTTCAGGCATTCGTTACTTGAATGGCGTTCAGAAATATTAAACACAACTGAAAAAAAAAGTGACTGGGAAATTAATCACTTGGAATAAGAATATATTAAAGATTATGCAGCATCAACTGAAAGCTTACTCACAATATCTCTTTTGGACAAATGTGAAGTCATAGCTTCCAGAATAGATTTCCAGGGTAAGTTTGCACTTGACAATTTTCCTTCTCGTGTGTCCTCAAAGCTGCTACATGTCTTAGGTTGACCCATCCCTGAAAATGTAGCTGTAATCCAAATCCAGTTTGTAAATCACATCAAAGGCCTTGGATGTTGGACTTTCTGATGTCCTAAACCCACTGTGCAGGTTTGCAGAGACCACAGATCAGGTCATTACAGTTACATTACATTACATTACAATCTATCTCAAGTGGTGGACTAAGGAGACGGAGGGAAAGGACAGGAAACTCAAGGCATCAAACCCCTAATTGCCTGAATCCATGCTTTATGTAAAGGAGTAAGATTGCATCCTAGACATTGATTTTCTGACTGGAATCTGGTGAAGCTCAGGTAAACCCCCATGGTGATTAAGAAGAGCTGCAAGTTGATGCAGAAGTGGACTAACATGAAAACAGACCAGAGACCCTGCGTGGGACTTCATTTCTGGATCCAAAGCCACACGGTGACCTTATTGAGCATCTAGTGAGAAGGTGGATCACCTTGGTCTTTCCTGACAGGTTTTCCTTTCCAGAACTTTCCTTATGGGCCAAGAGACGATTATAAAATTCAGCTCCCTAATGCGTTCTGCCTCCCACCCCCTCAAATCACCCAGACACACCTTCCACTTCTACACTGATGTGGGGAAAAAATACCTGAAACGCTGTATGAGGCTGTAGATGAGGACAAAATCAGAGGGAGCCTTGACATTTTAGACAGGCTGCCGCCAACAGAACTTTCCCCAGAAAGTTACATCAAATGTG
The DNA here is from genome assembly GCF_019320065.1 of Cervus canadensis. Lineage (NCBI taxonomy): Eukaryota > Metazoa > Chordata > Mammalia > Artiodactyla > Cervidae > Cervus > Cervus canadensis. Next base: position 41,987,142 of record NC_057402.1, on the reverse strand, counting down.
ACCTTCATCAGCTACACTGAGAAGGATCTGTTCCAGGTTACTGTCAGCCACAAGAAGGGACTGAGTTTTAGGCAATGAACTTGAGGAGAACAAATTTCCAACTTTGATTCAGTTTCAACTCAGACTCCCTATAAACCCCTCCCTGGAGAGGCGCCGAGGACCCCAAAGGGAGGCGGTACAGCTCGAGGGAGTGACGGTGCTTGGAACACAGACCAGCGCTCTTCCAGGCTTTAGAGACCCGAGCCCCGCAGCCGAACACGGACTGCTGCAACGCAGAGCCGGCGCGGCTCCCACCCCGGCCGCCCCAAGCTGCTGCTACCTGCCGGCGCCGGGCCGGCCTCCCCTGTCCATCCAGGCGCACCCAGGGCGCCGTGCCACCAGTGGTGGTTGAGGGGGGGTGGTCCCGGCCCCGAGTGGCCGTGCGGGTCTCCTCGAGGCGGCGTATCTCCTCCAGCAGATCCTCCGCGCGCGGCCGGCCGACTGGCTCCGCGGCCGGAGACCACCCCTCTTCCCCCAGCGCCCCGCGCGACGCCCCGGTCCCCCGACCGCGCTGCGCCCGGGCCCCGCAGGGACCCGGGGTGCGCCCGCAGTGCTTACCTGGCGAGGCAGTCCAGTGCGCTCGCTGCGGCGCGTGCTGGCCGGTGCCGCGGGGCGCGGGGCACGGGGCGCGGGGGGCGCTGCCCAGGCCGGGCTGGGCGGGCTGCGGCTGAGTCAGCGCCCCGGCGGCGCGGGCGAGCCCCGGCCAGCAGCCGAGAGGGGGCTCTGAGCGGAGCGGCAGCCGTCCTGGCATTTTAAAGGCGAGGCAGCTGGATGCTGTTCAAGCGGAAACGCAGGGAGAAACTTCAGCCCCCGGGGCAGAGCAGAGCGTGGGCCGCGCGGAGGGGGCCCGGGAGCCCCTGGCCGGCGCACACACCAGCCTGGGCTTGTCTGGTACGCTCTTCCCAAGCTCTCCTTTCAGATTTTTCCTTTATGGGAAAGCGAACACCTCTCTCAGGGCATCCTCCTTCCTGCATTATGCTTTTTAGTGAGACCAACGTTTGCATCAAAGTTAGGAGCAAGACCAGGAGGCCAGCTGGAAAGTCTGGTGAATGCAATTAGACAAGAAAAGGAAATGGGGGTTAAAACACTGAAGTTGTGCATTTGTAAAGAAGCCAGAAATGGGAGGGGGAGCTTTTCAAATATTGGGAGGTAAGAGAAAAACAGTGACTATATGCAGCAGAAGTGATTGTCTAACTGAAAAATCTGAAGATTGAATGAAATAGAAGCCTTTTCCAAGGAACTGGCCGATTACAAAGTAAACATACCAAATTAAGTCTTCTCCTGGATTTACTAACCAGTTAGAAATGCCAGTTGGGGGGGCGGGAAATCCCATTTTTACTACTAACAAAATCGTCAAAAGCTAGGAGTATAAATTTACCAGGCAATATCTTCTACTTGGTAAATTTATATTCTTAACTTTTTATGGTTTTGCTAGTAGAAAGAATGGGATTTTTTTCCCACTGACATTTCTAACTGGTTCGTATTGATAAATGCACAAGAATGTCTTTTGCTTGGGCTTCCCAGGTGGTGCAGTGGTAAAGAATCAGCCTGCTAATGCAGGAAAAACGCGTTAGATCCTTGGGTGGAGGAGATCCCCTGGAGGAGGACATGGCAATTCACTCCAATATTCTTGCCTGAAAAATCCCATGGACAGAGAGCTTGGCGGGCTACAGTGCATGGGGTCGAAAAGAGACACAACTGAGCAACTGAGTGCGCGTACTTGCGCGTGCGCGCGCACACACACACACACACACACACACACACACACACATCTTTTACTTTGTTAAAAACTACTACTGTCTACTGGGGTACCACAGAAGACTGGAATCTCTTAAGAGCAGTGCTTACTCTGGGATGAAAAGAGGCAAACATTGTAACCTTGTCAAATTCTCTTTACTTTAAATTCAATACAGTCATCATCAAATTCCAAGTAGAATCTTTTTCACTTGACTTAATGATTCTAGGTCTCCTGTAGAAGTGTAAAGACAGAACAGTCAACAAAATGTTCATAAGGAAGAATGTAAGAGAAACTAGGCCTGTTGGATGTTAAAATGAAAGAATGTATAAGTAAATAAATAAAATGCTGCATTGACTGAAGCCTTACCACTTAAGGAAGTGCTTTACATGTATTAATGCAATTTGATGCTCACAATATACCTGTGATGCAGTTACTAATATTGCTGCCACTTCAAGATAAGAAAATGCAGGCTCTGTAGGATAAACAGAATCACACAGCTAGAAGTGCGGGATTATGGATGTGAGGCAGACACCCTGCTTCCATAACCTATGCATCTGTGTTTAAGCCTCCGTCACACTACACTGCCTTTATCACAAAGCAACGGTAATTAAAACAGCATGTTACTGCCCTAGAGATGACTGTTCAGTAGAGCAAGTCGAAGAGCCTAAATTTAGTACATAGGAAACTGTGGTGTTAAAAGGCGGCGCTTCAAGTTGCTAGATAGAGACGTTTTCCCAAAAATGATATCGGATTAGTGGAAGCTGATTTTCTGCCTAGTTCCCTAGCCCTAAATAAATTCCAAATCCATCAAATACTAAGTGTGAAAAAGTGAAGCCAAAAAATAATTAGATGACTATATAAGTGAATATTTGTCGTAAACCTGGGATTGTGAAGTTCTTTCTAAATATATCATGAAAACATAAAAGACTGATAGATGTGATTTATTAAAAATCCAAATGTTTTTGTTAAAAAATGCACCATAAAATGAGTTAAAAAGTAAATGACAGAGAATTCCCTGGTGGTCCAGTGATTAAGACTACATGATTCAGGAGCCACAGGTTTGATTCCTGGTTGGGGAACAAGATCCCACACGCCACATGGCATGGCCAAACTAAAATAATAATAATAATACCATTAAAAATAATAAATTATAAAAATGCAAACCACTTAACAGGGTGTCACTGAATGGGCTCAGTCCTCTTGTTGATCTTTCAAAAATGATATTTGCTCAACTGCCCCTACTCACCATCTACTGGGAGCAAATCAGTGGCATTCCTTGTAAAAAGATGTCCAGTTTCTGCTGAGTTTTTAACTCAGAGGTCGCCATCAACAGAATTAGTTAAGCGTCATTCACTTGCACCTAATTCATCAAGCTGAATCAGGTTCACCAAGCTGTGTGTCATTCTAAACTTCAAAAATTACTAAGCAAAAGAATATAGAGCAAGCTAGATAATCTAGTCATTATAAACCAATATTGAATAATATGGAAAAATGCTTCTAGTTTAATATTAAATGAAAAAATGCAGCATATAAGCTGTATATCTTACAATCTTAATTTTAGTTTTATTAAAATATACAGTATATGCTTATGCAGATAATTCATAGAAAAAAATACTGTAAGAAACCAAAGCACTTATCTCTCACAGGTCATTTTTATTGACAGTTTTGCCTGAAGTTCCATGTTTTCTACAATGGATAAGTGATGCCTCCTAACAACCTCTTCCAGTGCTGGTGTTATTCTGACCTCTAGTAGCCTCTGGTTCTCACTTTCTGACTCAGGAACTGCTAATCTGAAGTGTAATCATAGTCTCCAAAAGCCTGAGGATGGATCTGCTGTCAGGCTGACTGACCATTGTCAATCTAAGTCCTAACAGTTTGTGTTTTCCCTGCAGCCCCAGTTTTGTATTACCTTTAGTAATCAAGAGAATGACAACAGGGACATCACCTGGTGGCTCTTTGAGTGCTAGAGTCGGCTTGCTTGGAAGCCTGCCTTCTTTGGAGAGACTACAAGTAGGATCACCTCCTGGTGGCTCAAATGGGAAAGCATCTGCCTACAATGCAGGAGACCCAGGTTTGATCCCTGGGTGTGGAAGATCCCCTGGAGAAGAAAATGGCAACCCACTCCAGCATTCTTGCCTGGAGAATCCCCATGGACAGAGGAACCTGATGGGCTATAGTCCATGGGGTCACAAAGAGTCAGACATGACTGATCAACTAAAACTTTCACAAGTAGGGTGGCACCAACCTTCTCCTGCAGACTCTTCTCTTCCCTGCTTGGAGAAGTCATCACTGGCATCAGTTTGTCCCCGCCCCCCCCCCAGTGATGCCATTGAAAGCCCAGGGTCTATTCCCTGGGTGCCTAGTAATTCACAGGTATCAATGCATTGTCTGCAGCAGGTGACAAGCACTATGGCCTCATCAGGAAGCAGGCATGTAGCGTCCTGGCTCCCAGTTCCTGCCAGTGGCCCAGGGATCCTTTTACTTCAGTGGTGGGATTTACAAGCAGACAGTTGGAAAATATTTCCAAAGTTTCTGACTCTAACCCAGCGTGGGATGGATTATGGCTGAAAGCAGTAGGTTTTCCATCTGAGGAGATGCTCAGCAAGACAGTGGAGGGAAGTGGTATCCTAGGGGCTAGTACAAGCCTACACTAGCTTGCAAGAGCCAATTTTAAATTTTTGGAAAATTTCAAGGCAGTGTGTAAGCCATTGGTGGCTTGAAATCACCTGTAACATTGTTAGCAGTCTTCCCTGGTGGCTCAGTGGTAAAGAATCTGCCTGCCAATGCAGAAGATGCATGTTTGATCCCTGGGTTGGCACGATCTCCTGGGGGAGAAAATGGAAACCCACTCCAGGATTCTCACCTGGAGAATCCCATGGGCAGAGGAGCCTGGTGGGCGACAGTCCTTGGGGTCAAAAAAGAGTCGGACTGAGCAAATCAACAACAACATCCATTGGAGGATGGCCACTGCCTGGAGGCTTCCCAGGACAAGGGCTTGGGGCTGGGGAGTGTTGTACTGGTTGGTCTCCAAGGCTTCTTCTCTACCCAAGGTTCCTTAATGCCCCAGGTCAGGGCAAGGCAGCCTGCCATCTGTGGCTGGCTGCTTGCGGGTGTCAGTGGACTGAAGTCTTCTCCTGAGTCCCACAGAGGGAGCATAGCCAGAGAAACCAGCTCTGCTATTGGTGAGGAGGTTCAGAAGACAGACTCCTCTCTGCCTCCAATCCTCAAGTCATTTTCCATGTGTTTTCTTACTCTCCACTTAGTAGTTCTGGTTCTATCTACAGAATACGTTCAGAATTTGACCAACCCTCCAAGCAGCAGTCTGAGCTACCCTCCATAAAAACCTAGCACTGCTGGGACTTCCCTAGTGGTCCTGTGAAGAGTCCAACTTTCAATACTGGGGACATGGGTTCAATCCCCGGTGGGGGAACTAAGGTCCTACATTCTGTGGGGCAACTACTGAGCCTTCAGGCCTCAACTAGAGAGAAGCCCGCGCCACGATGAAAGATTGCTCATGCCCCAACTAAGACTCAATGCAGCCAAAAATAAAAAAAATATTTTAAAGATAAATAAAACAAAAGGTCTCTTTGAAACAAATGAACAGGGACTTCGCTGGTGGTCCAGTGGTTAAGACTGTGTTCCCAACACAGGGGGCCTGGATTTAATCCCTGATCAGGGAACTAGATCCCACAGGCTGCAACTAAGACCCAGTGCTGCCAAAACAAAACAAAAAAAGAACAGATGAAAACCCTTCCACTGCTTTGCAAAAATCTTCATGGATTTTCCATTTCACTCAGCATACTAGCCAAAGTCTTTTGATGTAGGAGATCCCTCTGGTCCTTCTCTACCCTCCCCTCCAGCCCCTTCCACCCTTGCTCCAGCTTCTCCAGCGTGAAAGTCAATAAACTCTTCTGCATCCTCAGATCCTTCCTGCCCCAGGGGCCTCTGCACTTCCTGCTCCCTCTTACCAGGACCTTTCTTTCATCAGAGATCAACGAGAATAACTCCTTCTCTCTTTCCTTTGCTCAAAGATCAGATAACTCCTGTGACCATTGTATGCAAAATAGGAGCTTTCCACTGTCTCCCCTACCTTGCTTTGTTTATTTGTAGCATTTATCCTTGATGTGCTTATTTAACTTATATGCAGAGTACATCAAGAGAAACCCTGGGCTGGAGGAAGGGTAAGCTGGAATCAAGATTGCAAGGAGAAATATCTATAACCTCAGATATGCAGATGACACCACCCTTATGGCAGAAAGTGAAGAAGAACTAAAGAGCCTCTTGATGAAAGTGAAAGAGGAGACTGAAAAGTTGGCTTAAAGCTCAACTTTCAGAAAACTAAGATCATGGCATCTGGTCCCATCACTTCAAGGCAAATAGATGGGGAAACAGTGGAAACAGTGTCAGACTTTATTTTTGGGGGCTCCAAAATGACTGCAGATGGTGACTGCAGCCCATGAAATGAAAAGACGCTTACTCCTTGGAAGGAAAGTTATGAACAAGCTAGACAGCATATTAAAAAGCAGAGACATTACTTTGTCAACAAAGGTTCCTCTAGTCAAGGCTACAGTTTTTCCAGTGGTCATGTATGGATGTGAGAGTTGGACTATAAGGAAAGCTGAGAACCGAAGAATTGATGCTTTTGAACTGTGGTGTTGGAGAAGACTCTTGAGAGTCCCTTGGACAGCAACGAGATCCAAACAGTCCATCCTAAAGGAGATCAGTCCTGAGTGTTCATTGGAAGGACTGATGTTGAAGCTGAAACTCCAATACTTTGGCCACCTGATATGAAGAGCTGACTCATTTGAGAAGACCCTGATGCTGGGAAAGATTGAGGGCAAGAGGAGAAGGGACAACAGAGAATGAGATGGTTGGATGGCATCACCGACCCAATGGACATGAATTTGTGTAAACTCCAGGAGTTGGTGATGGACAGGGAGGCCTGGCGTGCTGCAGTCCATAGGTCACAAAGAGTCGGACACGACTGAGTGACTGAACTGAACTGTACAGCACAGGGAAATCTACTCAGTGCTCTGTGGTGATCTAAACGGGAAAGAAATCTAAAAAAGAGGGGATATATGTATACCTATAGCTGGACTTCCCTGGTAGCTCAGATGGTAAATCTGCCTACAATTCAGGAGACCCGGGTTCAGTCCCTGGGTCGGGAAGATCTCCTGGAGAAGGAAATGGCAGCCCACTCCAGTACTGTTGCCTGGAAAACCCCATGGACTGAGGAGTCTGGTAGGCTACAGTCCATGGGGTTGCAAAGAGTTGGACACGACTGAGCGACTTCACTTTCACTTCCATTCATAGCTGAGTCACCTTGCTGTACTAGCAGAAACTAACAGAACATTGTAAAGCAACTATTCTCTGATAAAATGTAATTAGAAAAAAAGAAAAGCCTGGACTCCAAATGGTACAGCCGCAATGTGGTAGAACTTCTATCAGTCAGGCTCCTTGAAGGTCTATGTGGAGCAGAGCTCCCTGCTGACCCCTACTGGTCATGGGCAACTTCAGCAAGAAAAAGATTTGGTGGCATTCAACCACTGAGATTTGTTAGTTACATCTTGCACAGCATAACGCAGCCCGTACAATGTCCAAATTCGAGTCTCCTGCATTGGCAGGCAGACTGTTTACCGCTGAGCTCCCAGAGAAGCCCATGTGTACATATGTGTGTGTATATGTAACTATATGTGTCTATGTGTGTGTATGTGTGTAAGTATGTGTGTTGAGAGCTGGTGCTGAGGTGTGTTCCTGTCCCCAAGAAGATTAGGATGAAGTTGGTGCTGCAGAGTCCCGTCTACTGTGAATCCTCTTTCCCATCCTTGCTGAAGCCTGGAGCTACTCCTCCTCTGAGAATGTGGCCTCCCCATCTCACCTTGTCTTTCAGGCTTCCTCTTGAAGTGGAACTGAGCCCCAGCCTCCCTTCTGCTTACCCACAGAGACAGGCTTGCACTGTTGCTTTAAGGGGCTCCTGGGATGCTCTGGGCAAGCAGAAGGCAATGACAAATGGCTAGGGGTGGGTGGAGTGCAGAGTTTCCGGGACTCACAGAGTTCTCTTTATAGTCCGGATCCTAAGTCTGTGGTTCCTGACTCTCCTGCAAGTGGGTCTGGACGGATGCTTCCCAGGAGGCCCTCAAAAGCCCACAGTTCCCTACAGAGCCCTAAGGATCCCCACTCCCAAATGGATCACTTGCCTCATAATCCCCAGGCATCCTGCTCCCCTTGGGGCTGGGTATGAAGGCTCAGCGCCAGGCACCACTGGCATCTCCCCAGATCCTCTGATTCTAGGCTCCAAACCTCAGCATTTTCTGCCAGATGGGGCGCAATTCTAATTCAAGGAACCTGTGTCCCCATGAAGGTATGAGCCAGTGGAAGACAGGAAGAGCTGAGAGATAAGACTTTTTAAAAGCTTTGAGCTTGAGGTAGGAAAGGAGAGAGGCTGAAATGAAATCTCAGGCCACTCAAATCTCTGTCTGTCATCAATTCTTATCTTCTCCCCTAAGGCTGATGAATTTGTCATTGAAAAGGGTCAGCCAGACAGTAGTGGGGGCAGAGTTCTGGGTACCCTTTACTGTAATTTCTATTGCCATAATCACTGCCGATGTCCCTTCGATGACCTGCCTCCAGGGAGCCTGAACATTCAGAATGCAGGGCACTGACCTACCGTCTCTAGCTACAGAAGAAGGAGGGGGAACCCAGTTGTTCGTGTCCGCTGTTCTCTTATCCTGTGCCTGGTAATTTCATATTCCCCGCAAGCCTGCCAAAGGATGACAAATATTTCTCTCATTCTCTCTCTCCCTCCCTATCCACACACATATATGCTTCTTCCCTCTTCTCTCTGGCTCTGCCTCTGTCTCTGTCTCTCTCTCTCACACACACATACATACACACACTCATTTAACAAGTATCTACCAGGTTGCCATCGTAGATTCAGTGAATAAAGAAGACAGAGTCTGTGTTCTCACAAAATGTATAATCCAGTGGATAGAGTTGCATTAAAGAAATGTGTACTTGCCACAGAGAAGAACAAAACCTGAGTCCACATTGGATCTGTTTCTTCTACTTTAACCTTTGCTTCCTGTTGCTACCGGTACTCATCACTGAAAGGCTGCTGTCTATAGCTATAAGCACGTATAATGGCCTGCCTCAGGGAACCCTGCTGCTCTGCCTGATGTTAAACTAAAGTGCCTTTGTTCAGTCCCCAGGGAGATACCCTGACCCTGCCCACATGTGAGTGGCTACAGGAAAGAAGGAATTAACACATCCCCATTTAACACATCCTGTCCCCAGTGCTGGCCAAGCCAGGAGATGTTTTGTAAGACTCATGACCATTTTACTTTACCACCTCACCTCCTCCCCTTCTCTGTTCTATAAAAAATCACCATTCAGACCCTGGTAAGATGCTACTCTAGGACACTAGTCCACCATCTTCTCAGATGCCTGGCTTTTCAAATAAAGTCACTGTTCTTTGTCTCAGCACCTCATCTCTTGGTTATTGGTCTGTTGTGAGGCAAGCAGACCAGGTTGCAATTGTATTGTGTCATCATGGAGCATCACAGGGTGTCTTAAGAGAATGTAACAGGATTTGGGCACTTGGGGAGGCTTCCTGGAGGCAGTGGCATTTGTGCAGACACTTACAGTGAGAAGGAGTTATTAATAGAAGACAAGGATTAGGGAGAGGGAGGTAGCAGCATTCGTGAAGGTCCTGAGGTATCAATGAGCTCCATGTAGCAGAGGAGCAGCTGAAGGAGGGCTAGGGTAGGAGTGGGCATGGCGGGAAATAGAGCCAGAGCAGGGAGCAGAGGTCAGACATGAATGACCTTGGAGGCCCCACAAGGATTTTGCCCTCATTCTAAGAACAGTGGGTGGCCTGAGAATGGTTCTAGGAAGAGGGACACTTGGTCAGATTTGCATCTTTTTAAGAAAAGTTTTTATTATTATTATTATTATTATTTTGGCCACACTACACTGAATTTGGGATCTTAGTTCCCTGAGCAGGGATCGAGGCTGAACCCCTGCAGTGAAAGCAGGAAGTCCTAACCATTGGACCATCAGGGAAGTCTCCAGATTTGCATCTTAAAGCCGCCTGGAGAGAACTACAGGAGAGCAAGGTGGACGCAGGTGTCCATTCAGAGGGACCAGGGTGGCGGTGAGGATGGAAGACAGAGAAGGGGGACATCCAGACATGTTTAAGAGCAGAGCTAATGGGACTCGGTGGGAACTAGTTTTGGGTGTTTTGAGAGAGCGGCCTGCCAGGGACAGCGCTCAGGGTTTTAGCTTGAGCCATCAGGCAGGGTTGGGGCCGAGAAGTCCTTCGCTGAAGTCAGGAGTGAAACTGGGGACAATCGATCTTTGGTTCAGACTTGATATGTCAAGTGTGAGGTGTCTGTGGGGTACTCAAGTGGGGATTTCTGTGAGATCCACAGAACAGGAGCTCAGAAGAAAGGCAAAATTGTGGGGATGTGTGGGTAACTGAAGTCCTGCAGCAGACTGCCTGCCTGGGAGACAGCAGAGACTGCAAGAGCGGGGCTCCAGGGTTTACATCCTGAGGGGGGAAGATGAACTGGCTAAGAAGAGGGGCATGGAGTGGCAGAGGGCAATCTTGGGGAAGGTGCCAACTACGCCAAGAGAAGCTCTTTCAAGAAGGAAGATGTGTTGGATGCCATCGAGAGCCAGGAAAAGCAAGTCAACGCAGACGGAGAAGCGAGCCTGGGGCTCAGCATGTCAGAGCTGGGAACAGTCTTGAACTTCGCTGGAACAGGTGTGGTGGGGGTAGTAGAGGGAACAAAGGTTGGAGCTGGCGGAGGAGTGAGCAGGAGGGCGTGAGGTGGAGGAACTAAGGTCTTGACAGCTCTCCAGGAGTGGTGGAGGTGGGGGAGCATGAGAACTTCAGGAAAAGGGCTGCTTGTTTATTTCACTTGCTGGATTTTTGTTTTGTGTGTTTTTTTTTTTTTTCATCTAGGAATGACTTAAGGAGTGGGAGGCTAATAGGATGGATCCAACAGAGAGGGAGAGGCTGGTGAGGATAATGGGGGATTCTAGAACCCTGAGAAAGCTGGGAGTGGGGTGCAGGGGGAGGGGCTGACTGCTACTGGGAGGCGGGGGTTGAGGGGGCTCCTCTATGGGATCAGGGTGGGAAGACAAAGCCTGAGAGCAGATGAAGGCAAGTCTGTGGATGCCAAGGAGGTTCCTGTCTGGTGGCTTCTGTCTTCTCTGTGAAAAATGAGGCCAGCTGATACTCAAAGAATGGGGGAGACAAAGGAGAGGGCAAAGGTTTTAAAGAATAAAGAAAGTATGAAACTAGTGAGTTTTAGCTTTTTCATCAGCAAGGTTTAGGGATAATGAAAGGACTCCTGTTATCACAAATGGCAAAATTTATTTTTTTTTATGACTGGGTAATATTCCATTCAGGCTTCACAGGTGGCTCAGCAGTAAAAAATCTGCCTGCCAATGTAGGAGACGAGGGTTCAATTCCTGAGTCAGGAAGATCTCCTGGAGGAGGAAATGAAAACCCACTCCAGCACTCTTGCCTGGAGAATCCCATGGACAGAGGAGCCTGGCGGGCTACAGTCTATGCAGTTGCAAAGGATTCAGACATGACTTAGCAACTAAACAACAACAATTTTCCATTGTGTATATGTACCACATCTTCTTTATCCATTCATTTATCAATGGGTACTTAAGTGGTTTCCATATTTTGGCTTTTTGTAAATAGTGCTGCAATCAATGTTGAGGTGCGTATATCTTTGTGAATCACTGTTTTCATTTTCTCCAGAAAAGTGCCCAGAAGTAACATTGCTCGTAGTAGATCATATAGTAGGTCTATTTTTAGTTTATTGAAAACCTCTATACTGTTTTCCATAGTGGCTGCGCAGTTTACATTCCTAGGAATGTAAGTGTTCCCTTTTCTCCACATCCTCACCAGCACTTGTTATTTTTTGTCTTTTGTATGATAGCCAGGCTGGCAGAGGTGAAGTGGTACCTCACTGTGGTTTCAGTTTACATTTCCCTGATAAGGAGTGATGTTCAGCATCTTTTCATGTGCCTGCTAGCTATCTGTATGTCTTCTTTGGAAAAATGTCTCTTCAGATCCTCTGCCCATTTTAAAAATAGGTTTTTTTTTTTTTATATTGAGTTGTATGAGTTCTTTATATATTTTTAATATTGTTTTGTTTTAATTTTTTAAAGTTGTTTTGATGTGGACCATTTTTAAAGTCTGTATTGAATTTGTTACCATATTGCTTCTGTTTTATATTTTGGGGTTTTGGTCATGAGGCATGTGGGATCTTAGCTCCCCAACCAGGGATTGAACCCATACCCTGCACTGACAGGCAAAGTCTTCCAATGTCCAAAGTCTTCCAGTCTTAACCACTGGACCCCCAGGGAAGTCCCTGTCTAGTTTGGGTCATCAATTCATCAGATTTTGGTTGCAAGTATCTGCTCCCATTCAGAGGTTACCTTTTCATTTTGTTGATGGGTTTCCTTTGCTGTTGTCCTCAAAAACTCAATTAGCAATCAAGTTTAGAATAAAAATAGGAAAATTTATTCAGGCCTGACTGAGGTTGATAAGCCAGGAGACAGACTCTCAGAGGCTCTTAGAACTATTGTGCATGTTAAAAGTCATAAGCACAAAATGTTCGTTTTCTAGATAAAGGATCATTCATCAAGATGACCTACTGATATTTACATAAAGTTCACCAAAGACTCATAAGCCAGGGAAGCACGGGTACCAAGTGAGCAGCAAGTCACCATGACCCCTTACAGAGCCGGGAAAGAATGTCTTTCTTTTCAGAAGTTCATTGCTGGCATCAGAAGGAAGGAAGAAAATTGATCTTCAAGCTTGAGCAGGCACTCCCATCTCCGAGGAGGTCTGGTTAATGTGTAACACAGACGCACACTGCATATTAGGGAGGGAGGGCAGAGGCCCACAGGCACACACACAGAGAATTTTATGTTTAATTTTTCTTTGTCCTGCCTTAAAGTATAAATTTTATTTCATCGCTCTGCAAAAGCTTTTCAGTTGGATGCTGTTCCATTTGTTTATTTTTGCTTTTGTCGCCCTTGCCCAAGGAGACATAATCCAAAAAAAAAAAAATTGCTAAGACTGATGTCAAAGAACTAACCGCCTGTGTTTTCTTTTAAGAGTTTTATGAACCTTGAAGGTATTATGCTCCGTGAAATAAGTTAGACAAAGACAAACGCTGTATGATTTCACATATATGTGGAGTTTAAGAAACAAAACAGATGAATGAACAAAACACACTGAGACTCAGAGATACAAACTGCTGATTACCAGAGGGGAGGACAGTGAGGGGTGGGCAAAACAGGTGAAGGGGACGGAGAGGTTCAAATTTCCAGCTGTAAAATAAGAAGTCACGCGATGTGACGTACAGCGTGGGGAATACAGTTAACTGTTGTTTGTCAGTTGCTCAGTCCTGCCTGACTCTTTAAAAAAATAAACAAGTAAAGTAGGCAGAGTCTTAACTGCTGGGCCACCAAGGAAGTCCCAGCAAATGCGTCCTTGACAGCATGTTGTACAGACGGCCCCAGGGTCTATGACAGCTGTTGCCATGGCAGCAAAGATTGGATCTTTGGGGTCTGGACTTAGCAAGAATGTTAGGCTGCTTCTCGATCTTGCTGTGTTATTACCCTTGCTCTACATCACTCTCACACATCCTGGGGCTCGTGGGAGCCAGCAGAGTCGCCCCCGGTTGTTGTCAGCACTGGGCCATATGGTGGGAAGAACAATGAATTCCCCGTGTGGCTGAGCCAGCGCAGTATGCTTTTCTGTTAAGTGGAGGAACAGTCACCTCCTTCCAGGTGCCATGGAAACAGGTCACATAGCATGCACTCTGCCCTGGGGAGTGGGCAGGGGGTCCTCTCACCCAGACACTACCTGTCATATAGACAAATAGAAACTAAAATCCTCCCTGTTTTATTGATCAGCTCTTCTGTATTAGGCACCACTGGGGCAATAGACAGAAACAAGACTGTCCCTGGAATTAAGCTGTTTACCAACCAACTGGGGAGGCAGACACATTATCAAGTGAAGTTCAACTGCAGGGTGTTAACTTCTGGATGACCAAGAAGACGGAGTATAAGATTACATCACCCAGCCCCCTACTGGGTCTTCCAGGCACCTCTCCCTCACTGCTTCCCTTCTCAAGTGTGTTCTCTGCACTTTCTCTCTATAGCTCTCCCTCAGTTTACTGCAGTCCGACTTCCTACCCATAACTTTCCAAAAAGCTTATCTTACCTACGGTGTCCGTGACCTTAAATAACTAAATCCAACAGCCCCATTGTTTTTTCTTTCCCTTCCCTCTTCCTTCCTTTTCTTTCTTCTGCCAACATTTAGCTCAGTTCCCATGTCCTCTGTCTTACACAGCTTGGACTGCTATAACAAAATGCCATAGACTGGGGGGCTTGAACAACATGCATCTCTTTCTCGTGGTTCTGGGGACTGGAAACTCCAAGATGAAGGTGCTGGCAGGTTCTCTTTCTGGTGGGGGTCTTCTTCCTGGGCAGGCAGACACCACCTTCTTCCTGTGTCCTTCCTTGGTGGAGAGTGAGCTCTGGGGTCTCTTCCTCTTCTTGTAAGGGTGCTAATCCCATCCTGGGAGTTCTACTCTCATGGCCTCATCTAAACATAATTCCCAGACTCCTCAGGTGGTCCGGGGTTAAGTATCCACCTGCCAATACAGGGGTCACAGTTTCAATCCCTGGTCCCGGAAGATCCCACATGTCTTGGGGCAGCCAAGCCTGTGTGTGACAACTACAGAGCCTGTGCTCTAGAGCCCATGCTCCACAGCAGGAGAAACCACCACGGTGAGAAGCCCTCGCACCGCAGCTAGACACAGCCGGAGTGCAGCAGTGAAGGCCCAGCACAGCCAAAAATAAAAATTAATAGATAAAGCATTAAAAATAAAAAACAAACCTAATTACCTCCCAAAGGCCTCACTTCAAGCTATTAGCAAGTTGGTATTCTACACAGAAATCCGGGAATTAGGTTTATGAGGCCATGAGAGTAGAGCCCCCAGGATGGGATTAGCGCCCTTATAACTGGAGGAATAGACCTCAGAGCTCACTTTCCTCTCCCAAGGAAAGACACAGGAAGAAGGTGGTGTCTGCCAGCCCTTAGTCAAACTGCAGGTTAGGGCTTCAGCATATGAATTTGAGGGGACACAAATGTCCAGTTCATAGCACCTTCCTTCTTCTGTTGACTCCACGTTGTCCATCTCCTGTGGCTTTCCTCCTCTCTGGTAACTGTCTTAGGCTGCCCAGTTGGCCTGTCCTTCTTAGGGAATGAAGCTCCCTGTGCAGGGCTCAGTCCTGGGCCCTGTTTTTGCCTCATCCATGCACCATCCCTTAGACATCCTGCTCCCTCCCAAGGCTCCAATGACCATCTCCATGCTGACAGCTCCCAACAACCAAGCTACCCTGTCTCTCCTGACCTTCAAACCCACACCTCCAAACACCACTGGCTGCACATAAGGCCAATCTATCTCCTCGTGTCTAAGACTCAACTGATAATTTTCCTCCCTACCCCAGCTCCTCTCCTCTTCCCAAGTGTTTTGTCTGTTTTGGTGGCACCATACCCACCCAACTTCTCAAATCCAAGATGTAGAAGTCATTCATGAGCTCAACTCTACTCCTCACTCTCAACAATCAAGCCTGGGTATTTGTCCATTTCCCTCCATCCCTGTTGTCTGCCCGTCATCCTCTCTTTTCCAGATTATTGCAGCAACCTCCTAACTTTTATTTACAGGTTGGCCTTTCCCATTCTTCATCATGTGGTTGAAATGATCTTTCATAACTCAAATCAAGGTCGGGAGAGAGAGGGTAGCTTGGTTGTTGGGAGCTGTCAGTACAGAGATGGTCATTGGAGCCTTGAGAGTGAGCAGGATGTCCTTTAAATGGCTTAAGTCCTTTAAATGCTTAAGTCCTTTAAATGGCTCCAATTGCAATTGGAGTAAAGCAAAATCTATTATTATAGAGGTATTTTAGGACCTTACTGAAATCCACATTGAGTTCTGCCTTGGTCCCAGAGGAAATTTCAATTTATTTACAGCATAGAAATAGGAGAGGACAATCAAGTCAATTAAAAATGGGCAAAGAATCTGTATAGACTTTTCAGCAAAGATATGTGCAAGATAGAATATTTATCTGTCTATCTATCTGTCAGTCTTCATCACCATCTCTCTGTTCAAGATGGTCAAGAAGCACATGGGAGAACATTGAAAACATTATGCTGTGTTAGAGAAGCCAGTGGCAGATGGCCTCATGTTGTATGATTCCATTTATCTGAAATGTCCAGAACAGGCAAATCTGTAGAGACAACTAGATTAGTAGTTTCCAGGAGCTGGGGGATTGCTTAGGAGAAAATCAGGAGTGACTGTTAATGGGTATGGTGTTTCTTGGGGGAATAATGAAAATATACTGAAAGTAAATAGTAGTGATGGTGGCACAGCTTTGAACATACTAAAACCCACTGAATTGTATACTTTTAAAAGGGTGAGGGACTTCCCTGGTGGCCCAGTGGCTAACACCCCATAGTCTCAATGTAGGGGGCCAGGGTTCTATCCCTGATCAGGGAATTAGATCCACATACCACAACTGAGAGTTCACATGCTGCAATTAAGACCTGGTGCAGCCAAGTAAAGAAATATTTTATAAATTAAAAAAAAAAGGATGAATTTTGTGGTATGTAAATTATATCTCCTAGGGGCAGTGGTAAAAAATCTGCCTGTAATGCAGGAGACCTGGGTTCGATCCCTGGGTTGGGAAGATCCCCTGGAAAGGGGAATGGCAATCCATTCCAGTATTCTTGCCTGGAGGATCCCATGAACAGAGGAGCCCAGTGGGCTACAGTCCATGGGATCACAGAGTCAGATAAGACTGAGCGACCAAGACACACGCACGCACAAAAAGTTGTATATATAAAAAGAGTGCCTGGGACGGTGTTGAACCAAGTCATAGAAGAGGAAGCAGCATGGGGAGCTCTGTGGGGAGACCTGGAACATTCTGACTATGTGGGTGGCTGGGGTAGGATTGTGTCCTGGCAGGACGTTCTTGGCCAGGATGTGTGGAGTGGGTTTGGACTGGGAGGAGGTGGGGATGTTTATCAGGATGAAAGATATGACCTCTATGCTTAGTGAACTGGAGCATTTCCTGGTCCTGACCTTAGCACCATTTGCCATGTGCCCAGCTGAAGAGGCGTCCCAGGCACTGAGAAATGACTCACCGCTCTCCGTGCTCATGGTCCTCATGAAGATGGATTATTCCCCAGCTGCCTGTACTGTCAACACCATCTGGGTGGTGGCCTGGGTCATGGCCCTTCCTCCCTGAAAGGATCCCAGCAGTGTGTGGGCCAATGGGCCCTGGCTCCTGACCACGAGATGATTGGTCTGCAGTCACTACTGACCCCAGCCGGGGCATCTTAGTGTCTGTCTGGGAAGCAGACACAAAGAGATACAGGCGGGGTCTGTCTGTGGCCTTGAGATGAATCTCAGATTTCTGGGTCTCAGGTTTCTGACACTGCCCTGGCTCTGCCCTTCCTGAAGCCTGGCAGTAGCGGGGCAGTGGGTAGAGGTGGGGTGAGGGGTCAGCTATCCCACAGATGCCCTGAGCCACCCTATCTCTTCCAGGATATCCTCTTCTGAATGTCCCCCATGGGCTGGAGAGGGGTCATCCTCCAGATGAGTCATCAGGGCAGTTGAACCCCATGTGGCCTTGAAATAGTGTGGGACCCTATGATCCTTGTTCCGCCTGTGTCTTGTGCCTGCCTTTTGCCTGTGGAAAAACTCTAGCCAAAGAATAAGCTTAATCAGAGAAGTGAGAACATGCAGACACAAAGGAAAGCAGTCAAAGCAGGCCAGTGCCCACTGTGTTCTGGAATTGGGCATCTTTGTGATTTCTGTCTTCAAAGCCCCTAAGTCTAGCATCTGGGGCCCATCAGGATACATCCTGAAGGACTTGGCACTTTTTTTTTTTTTTAAGATTTATTTATTTACTTATTTTGGATTGTGCTGGGTCTTCATTCCTGCACAGGCCACCTTCAGGTGCGGGGAAGGGAGGCTCCTCTCTAGTTGTGGTGCTCAGGCTGCTCTCTGCAGTGGCTTCTCTTCTTGCAGAGCATGGGCTCGAGAGTGCTTGGGCATCAGTAGCTGTGGCTCATAGGCTTAGTTGCTCTGAGACACGTGGGATCTTCCTGGACAAGGGATCAAACCTGTGCCCCTTGCATTGCAAGGCAAATGTTTAACCACTGGACCACCAGGGAGGTCCAGGACCTAGTACTTCTTAATCGTGATTAGGAAGGCACCGCATCTGGCCTCCCCATCAGCCTATGGTCCAGAAGGCCTGCAAGCCCCTCTTGTGGTTCAGGAAGTGCATCCCCTTCTCCGCCACAGATCAGTATCTGTAGAGAGCTGCTGTGACCCACAGTGGACTCACCATAGGCGCAGTGAGAGAACCAGGTACAGTGAGGCCATCTATGTGGGTGAGAGGCATAAACCATCAGCCTGAAGGTTTAGTTTGATGTAATAGGACCAGATCTATAGAGTGCCACAAGTCAAAATTCTTGGGGAAAAAAAAAAACATCAGGAGTCCGAAGTGAACTTAGTCACGTTGCCAGGGCTTGGAAGGGCCCCAGAGGCTACTCTGTTATTCTTCCAGGTCCTGGGAAGGTGCTGCCCAGAGTGACTTGGAGGGAGTGACAAGTATGGCTGGGGGTGATTCTTGGTCTTCTGATCAATCCAGGAAGTTATTTTGAGACAAACCTAGGACCTGGGATCCTTCACTGCAGTGTCTGCACCTGGACACACCTCTCCTCCAGCAATAAAATAGAAAGAAATTGTAGGGGACTAAAAATAACCATGTGCATGAGCAGTTGGGGCAGACTCTGGACCTAAAGATACAAAGAGACCAAAAAACCCAACTGTCACTTCCGAAGAGCCAGGAGCAAAAGCAGGGTACTGCCCATGCCCTCTGCACACACAGTACCACCTAAGAGGTGGGCAGACCACCTAAGTCACCCCTCCAGCCTGGTCCTTGGATACACCCCTCCCCTCACCCTATATAAGAAACAAGCTCACTGCCCCTCCTTTTGGGGAGTAAGCAAGCGAAGGACCCTGCTGTTTGTTGTCTCTACCTCCAGCTGCAGCAGGGACCCCAATAAAGCCTCGCCTGAATTCTTGTCTGGCCTCTAGTCAATTTCTATTGATTAAGGAGGCAACGAACCCTGAGAGGTAATAGTTCATCTGGAGGATTTTTAGCAGTGGAAGTTTGACCCCATCAACTGAATTGTGTGTGATGTCAATTTCAGGACCTAACTTGGAGTGGGCATGGGGGTGGAGCATGAGTGGGGGCTACACACAGGATCAGGGTCACCAAGTTTCTCAAATATGACTTGGCACATTCTTGCCAAACGAGATTTGTACACAGATGCATTGTGTTTTTGTGCACATGTTTTAAAATGTTGTTTTCATTAAACATAAACATTTAAGGTAGACTATAACTTTCCTAAATCCATTCTGATACTTTCTCACTTTTTTTCAGATACTGGCAGCATTTAAAAAATAAAAAAGCAATTGGTTTGAACCCTTCTCAACAATGATGGTCCTCCCAAATTATATTAATCAGTCATCAAGTATTCAAATATTCATATAACACCCACTGGGTGCAAATATGAGTGAGAAATACAAGTTATGCAAATTAGACATTTCAGTCATTTAAAAATAATTTCCTACCCATATGGGCCCTGTTGTTTTAAGTTTCAACCAAATGATAGCACTTGTCTTTGGCCCGCCGCGCTGTTTTCTTCCCCATGATCGCAGCCTCCCTGGAGTTGTTTAAAGGCCAAGGAAGTGTTTGAGTCTCCACATGCAGGAGGCCTGGTCTGGGTGGGAGCCCGTGGTCCCCGCACACCTGTCTTTGACATCAAAACAGGGACCAGGCAGTCTCACTTCTTGGAAAGTGAGAGAAGGGGCATTTGGTAAAAGTGACAAATTTTTTTTCTCAACTTTTAATTTTCTATTAAAGTATAGGCAATTAACAATATTGTGATTGTTTAGGTGCACAGCAAAGGGGCTCAGCCATCCATACACATGTGTCCATTTCCCCTCAAACTCCCCTTCCTTCCAGGCTACCACATAACATTGAGCAGAGTTCCCATGCTGTACAGTAAGACTTTACTGGTTGTCCATTTTAAATATAGCAAAAAAAAAAAAAAGAATATATAGCAGTGTGTACGTCCACCCCAAGGTCCCTAGCTATCCCTTCCCCCATCCTTCCCCGCTTGGTAACCATAAGTTCTGCTCTCTTAAGTCTGTGATTCTGTTTCTGTTTTGTAAATAAGTTCATTTGTATCATGACTCTCTTATTTCATACTTCCTCTTTTATGCTTTCCTCTCTTTTCCAACTATTATTTGTTAAGTGCTAATATTTTTTCTTGCTATTTTTTTCTTTATGCAGATTAGAAGCTATGTATCTTATTTATGACATTGGTTACTATGTTTAAAGAAAAAACACATTCGAACTTGTCTTTACTCCAGTGAAAAATAACTCTAAGTAAAATAAGAAATTTGATACGCCTTTAAATGTCTCATTATCTCCCCCAACATTTAACATGATATTTTGCTGGAATAATCTATCTACTCTTTCAGTGCCAAGTTATTATTAACAGTCTCTTTTTCCCTAAAACTTTTTTGAGGATGTATATAATGTCTGCATTAAGTTAATATTCGTGTTAGTGGGTGGTTTTAAACTTAACTACACATTTTATAGGTTTCATACATCATGTCTTTTGTAATTTGTCTCCTCCGTGCCTGCGGGCTTCATTCTGACCCTTTTGGGGACGTGGGGGGAGTGGACTGATGTGCACCGCAGCATGGAGCCCGCCCTGCCCACGCCTGTGCTGTGGCTTACCTGGGGTGGGTGTCATTCTCCTTCCCTTGGCCTTGTCTTTGGCCGCGTGTCTTGTCGTGGCCAGTGGTACAGTGGCTGAAATGCAAACAATATCAGTTCTGAGTTTGGACTTCAAAAGTCCTCCCTCTTTTCTGCTCCTCCTCTCACCCCTCGGGCCCCACCAGGGGAAGAGACGTTCTTGCTCCTCTGCTGGTCCCAGGGAGGAGGCCTCCAGCGAGGAGCAGTGCTGTCCAGTCACATCCCTCCAAGACCAGCCAGGCCCTGTGGCCACAGATGCCTGCAAGGACATGCAGGAAACACACTGGGTGAAGACCAGCCTTGGCACGTTGCCTTCAGAGCTGCCTCCATGGGAAAGCTCTGCCAGCTGGGCCAAGGGTATACTCACCTGGGCAAACATAATTCTGTCATGATAGGGAGTAGCTTCTGGTTCAAGGCCAGTGTGTGATTGGCTTTCTCCTAAAAACCAAGAAAACTAAAAATGATGTTACACACTGCTCTCAGTATAACCCCACTGTTGAAAGTTCTCTGACACTCAACCAAGAAAGGAAAAGAAACTTTGTAAAAATTTATTTATTTATTTATTTGGTGCCATGGGTCTTGGTTGCAGCACACGGAATCTTTAATCTTAGTTGTGGCATGTGGGATCTAGTTTCCTGACCAGAAATCGAACCCAGGCTCCTTGCATTTGGAGTGAGGAGTCTTATCCACTGGACCACCAGTGAAGTCCTAAGAAGTAAAAGAAGCTTGATCATAAGGAAGGAGAAGGAAAAATTACCATGACTTATTTATAGGCAATACAATTGTCTACTTAGAAAACTGAGAGAAGAAATAAAAATACTGGAAAAATTAAAGTGGCTGACTACAAAATAAGCATTCAAAAATCCATAATTGCCCTGGTAATAATTAGATAGGAAATATCATGGACTCCGTGAGCGAATAGCAACATAATTTATAAAATGCTTAAGAGGAAACTTAGGCTGAAATTGGCTAGGTCTTCATTTTTAGCAATGTTGTGTTTTTCACTGAGGGACATAAAAATCAACTTGAATAATTGAAGCAAAATGCCTAGGCAGTGAAACAGTTATTCCAAGATATTAATTCTCTCGAAACCAATTTATAAATCTAATGTTGATTCTAACAAAAATACAAGATCATTTTTGAACTTGTCAAGTAGACCTAAGTTCATCTAAAGGAATAAATGCTCACAAACAGCCAAGAAATTCTTGAGGAAATAAAAATGCCAGTGCTTGTGCTATGAGCATTGGCTGAAAGCTATGATAACTAAACGAGTCTGGTTATAGTTCAGAAATAGGCAGATAAACAGAAAGAAACAAAATTTAGTCTAAACTAAATGCATTATATCTACTACTGTGGGCAGGAATCCCTTAGAAGAAATGGAGTAGCCATCATGGTCAACAAAAGAGTCTGAAATGCAGTACTTGGATGCAATCTCAAAAACAACAGAATGATCTCTGTTTGTTTCCAAGGCAAACCATTCAATATCACGGTAATCCAAGCCTATGCCCCAACCAGTAGTGCTGAAGAAACTGAAGTTGAACGGTTCTATGAAGACCTACAAGATCTTTTAGAGCTAACACCCCAAAAAGATGTCCTTTTCATTTTAGGGGACTGGAATGCAAAAGTAGGAAGTCAAGAAACACCTGGAGTAACAGGCAAATTTGGCCTTGGAGTATGGAATGAAGCAGGGCAAAGGCTAATAGAGTTTTGCCAAGAGAACACACTGGTCATAGCAAACACCCTCTTCCAGCAACACAAGAGAAGACTCTACACATGGACATCACCAGATGGTCAACACCAAGATCAGATTGATTATATTCTTTGCAGCCAAAGATGGAGAAGCTCTATACAGTCAGCAAAAACAAGACCGGGAGCTGACTATGGCTCAGATCATGAACTCCTTATTGCCAAATTCAGACTTAAGTTGAAGAAAGTAGGGAAAACCACTAGACGATTCAGGTATGACCTAAATCAAATCCCTTATGACTATACAGTGGAAGTGAGAAATAGATTTAAAGGACTGATAGACAGAGTGCCTGATGAACTATGGATGGAGGTTTGTGACATTGTACAGTAGACAGAGATCAAGACCATCCCCACGGAAAAGAAATGCAAAAAGGCAAAATGGTTGTCTGAGGAGGCCTTACAAATAGAAGAGAAGTGAAAAGCAAAGGAGAAAAGGAAAAATATTCCCATTTGAATGCAGAGTGCCGAAGAATAGCAAAGAGATAATAAAGCCTTCCTCAGCAATCAATGCAAAGAAATAGAGGAAAACAACAGAACGGGAAAGACTAGAGATCTCTTCAAGAAAATTAGAGACACCAAGGGAACACTTCATGCAAAGATGGGTTTGATAAAGGACAGAAATGGTATGGACCTAACAGAAGCAGAAGATATTAAGAAGAGGTGGCAAGAATACACAGAAGAATTGTACAAAAAAGACCTTCATGACCCAGATAATCACGATGGTGTGATCACTCACCTAGAGCCAGACATCCTGGAATGTGAAGTCAAGTGGGCCTTAGAAAGCATCACTATGAACAAAGCTAGTGGAGGTGATGGAATTCCAGTTGAGCTATTTCAAATCCTGAAAGATGATGCTGTGAAAGTGCTGCACTCAATATGCCAGCAAATTTGGAAAACTCAGCAGTGACCACAGGACTGGAAAAGGTCAGTTTTCATTCCAATTCCAAAGAAAGGCAATCCCAAAGAATGCTCAAACTACCACACAATTGCACTCATCTCACACGCTAGTAAAGTAATGCTTACAATTCTCCAAGCCAGGCTTTAGCAATACGTGAACTGTGAACTTCCAGATGTTCAAGCTGGTTTTAGAAAAGGCAGAGGAACCAGAGATCAAATTGCCAGCATCCGCTGGATCATCGAAAAAGCAAGAGAATTCCAGAAAAACATCTATTTCTGCTTTATTGACTACATGAAAGCCTTCGACTGTGTGGATCACAATAAACTGTGGAAAATTCTGAAAGAGATGGGAATACCAGACCACCTGACCTGCCTCTTGAGAAACCTGTATGCAGGTTAGGAAGCAACAGTTAGAACTGGACATGGAACAACAGACTGGTTCCAAATAGGAAAAGGAGTACATCAAGGCTGTATATCGTCACCCTGCCTATTTAACTTATATGCAGAGTACATCATGAGAAACGCTGGGCTGGAGGAAGCACAAGCTGGAATCAGGATTGCCGGGAGAAATGTCAATAACCTCAGATATGCAGATGATACCACCCTTATGGCAGAAAGTGAAGAGGAACTAAAAAGCTTCGTGATGAAAGTGAAAGAGCAGAGTGAAAAGTTGGCTTAAAGCTCAACATTCAGAAAACTAACATCATGGCATCTGGTCCCATCACTTCATGGCAAATAGATGGGGAAACAGTGGAAGCAGTGTCAGACTTTATTTTTAGGGGCTCCAAAATGATTGCAGATGGTGATTGCAGCCATGAAGTGAAAAGACGCTTATTCCTTGGAAGGAAAGTTATGACCAACCTAGGCAGCATATTAAAAAGCAGAGACATTACTTTGCCAACAAAGGTCCATCTAGTCAAGGCTGTGGTTTTTTCAGTGGTCATGTATGGATGTGAGGGTTGGACTGTGAAGAAAGCTGAGTGCCGAAAAATTGATGCTTTGGAACTGTGGTGTTGGAGAAGACTCTTGAGAGTCCCTTGGACTGCAAGGAGATCCAACCAGTCCATCCTAAAGGAGATCAGTCCTGGGTGTTCATCGGAAGGACTGATGCTGAAGCAGAAACTCCAATACTTTGGCCACCTCATGCGAAGAGTTGACTCATTGGAAAAGACCCTGATGTTGAGAGGGATTGGGGGCAGAAGGAGAAGGGGACGACAGAGGATGAGATGGCTGGATGGCATCACTGACTCGATGGACATGAGTTTGAGTAAACTCCGGGAGTTGATGATGGACAGGGAAGCCTGGCGTGCTGCAATTCATGGGGTCGCAAAGAGTTGGACATGACTGAGCGACTGAACTGAACTTTAAGGAAATTAGTATATGATAAAGATGCCATTTCATAGCAGTGGTCTAAATAATGTTAGTTTTTACAAACTGGAAAAGTTCCACTGTTTGTAGTAATGTAAATTGGTGCAGCCACTATGGAAAACAGTATGGAGTTTCCTCAAAAGATTAAAAATAGAACTACCATATGATCCAGCAATTCCACTTCAGGGTATTTATCCAAAGAAAATGAAAACAGTAACCCTTATTCATTGCAGCATTATTTACAATAGCAAATCATGGGAGCAGCCTAAGTGTCCATCGATGAATGAATGGATAAAGAAGATGTGGTGTGTATATATACACATACAATGGCATAGAATTCATCCATAAAAGAATGAAATCTTGCCATTTCGACCACGTGGATGAAGGAATCACGTTAAGTGAAATAAATCAAACAGAGAAAGACAAATACTGTATAATCTCTCTTCTATGAAGAATCTAAAAAGTAAAACAAAAATAAAAAACCAAACTCATAGAACCAAAGAACAGACTGATGGTTGCCAGAGGCAGGGGCTTGGGGGGCAGGGAGAAATGAGTAAAGTGGGTTAAAGGTAAAAAGGAAAAATAAAAGATAACTTAAAAAAAGAGCTGCAGCCAAGACTCTGAACCTGGGGAGACCACCAAAGGGACGTTACATGCCACGGAAGCAAGTCTGGGGCTTCAAGGACCTTGGCAGGGGACCCCAGAATGACTGCTAGTGGGCACTCTCCTGATTGTGGTCACTCTGGGCAGGCTTGGGCTCCGCTGAGCCCTGGCCTTCAGCCCCTTAAAGGTATGTCCTAGCTTCTAATAATTCTTTTGTACAAAGCAGGTGCACAAGAAGTACCCAGCACATTCATTTTGCTATACAACAGGAAACTAACATTGTAAAGCAACTATGCTCCAAAAAAAAAAAAAAAAGCCTGGAAAAAAATAGATAACGAATAGGGAACTCTACTCAATATTTTGTAATAACCTATAAGGGAAAAAAATCTGAAAAAGGATACACACACACACACACACACACACACACATAACTGAATCGCTGTGCTGAACACCTGAAACTAACAGTGTTGTAAATCAACTTCAATAAACAAAGTTTTAATTAAAAATTTTTTTAAAGTACCCAACACAAAGTAGGTTCTCAGTAAGTATATCCTAAAGAAAGGAATGAATGAAAATGGATTTCAGCCTTATATGCTATTCAGTGAAATACCAATTGATTGATCACATATGTATTTATTTGGCTACACTGGCTCCTAGTTGCAACATGCAAGATCTTTAGTTGCAGCAGAAGACTCTTAGTTGTGGCATGTGGGATCTAGTTCCCTGACCATGGATTGCACCCAGGCCCCCAGCACTGGGAGCGTGGAGTCTAGCCACTGGGAAGTCCCAATGAAATAATGATTTAAATTGGCTTGTTTCCACAGTCAGTCTTAGGACTTATGCATGGAGCCAGAGTTTTCCCCCTTAAATGCAAAAAACCATGAACATAAATTAAACTTGGAAGTATTAATGAGAGATACCTTTGGAAAGGTAAGCAAATGAGGATATTAAAAAAATAAAGCTAGAAACTCTGCCATATATATCAGAAATAATTCCAGCTGGATAAAATATGTATATGCTAAAGTAAATGAGAATGTTGTTGATTTGTCCATGTAATGCCTTTCTGACTTCTGTTTCCTAGCCTACTTCGTCTGTTATGAAATCCTTCTATTATTTCTCTACCATGTTTCTTTAGAAAATCATTATGTTGTAGTCAAACATACTTCTATTTCAACAAACTCAAATAAACAGAACAATATGCAAACTACAGTTTTGAAAGAAGCTAAAGTGTTAAAATTTTACAGAGACAGAAACAAATTTCACGTTTATTTACTGGCCAATCAGGACTATGTTTGCCTTATGCTGTGATCTGAATGTTTGTGTCCCTAAATTCACACATTAATACTATTTGAAGGCAATGCAGAAGGAAGAGCTATAGTGCTTTTCATTCCAATGAAATGTTTATTTCCCTGATAAATGGGCTGTTACCACATAACGCATCATGGGTCCTCTCTGAAATCATTGCTCATTTTCATCCAAGAGACCGATTTCCTCTACTTTCACTGCATAGCCTCATGGCGGATACTTTGCAAGAGTTTAATAATGCATTTGCAATCTCAGACTCTTCCTCTCCAAAGGACTGTCTCTGTCCTTCAGGCATCGATGCAACTGCGACCAATGTTCTATTGTTGTATTTACTCTCAATCACATATGAAATAGCCAAGCACCTGAGTTCTCATGGTCTGAGCCTCTCCACTGTTTTCTACCCTCATTTGTGTTACTTCTCTTTTTGGCAACATCTGAAAAGTGAAAGTGTCAGTCGCTCAGTCATGTCCAACTCTTACTGCGATCCCATGGACTGTAGCCCACCAGGCTCCTCTGTCCACGGAATTCCCCAGGCAAGAATGCTGGAGTGGGCTTACATTTCCTTCTCCAGGGGATCTTCCTGACCCAAGGATTGAACCCAGGTCTCCTGCTTGCAAGCAGATTCTTTACCATCTGAGCCACCAAGAAGCCCTGGCAACATCTAAAGTCTGTGTCAACGCCCATCCTGTTAATAAAGATGTGCAGATAGATGCAATGAGCCTTGGGACTTCCCTGGTGGTCCAGTGGTTAAGACTTTGCCTTCCAATGCAGGGGGTGCAGATTTGATCCCTTGTCAGGGAACTAAAATCCCACTTAAGTAGAACAGAAGCAATATTGTAACAAATTCCATAAAGACTGAAAAAAAAAAAAGAAAAAGATGCAATGAGCCTCAGCCATTTGGGGTATCTGAGGGACAACAATGAAACATTTTTTATATCTTGCAATGAATTCCCTATAATAGATGATTACATGTCACACTCCTCTGCAGAGGATGCTGATTCTACTGTATCAGGAGAAGCAATTTATGGTGTCAAATGAGGTGGAGAGTGAATGTGAGTTTTCCTAAACTTTCTCCTGTATGTTCAACTTTCTCACTGAACTCATTAGAACTGATTTATGAGAAGTCACCAGAGACATTTCCAAGTTGATGAAAAAAAGGTTACATTCATTCGTCAGAAAGACAAACTGAGTGGGTTCTCCGTAAAAAATATACACTCAACAGACAAAAAAGCTCAGTACATTTGTCTGCGCTCTACAGTCAGTGCGGCAAAGTAACCCTGTGCTGAAAGGTGTTAAATCACTCACAGACAGGCGCCGTTTTGATTTGGTAGAATTTGTAATGTTTTGCAAAGAGGATGCTTGGTCTGTTGGTCACCTAAGTGACTTATGTCAGGAAGATCTGTGTGCTGATGTCTCAAGGGAAAGACTAGTGAACCATCTCTAAAAAGCTCCAAGTTAGAGTTAAATCCTTACAGCATCCATACAATAGATCTGGGACTTCCCTGGTGGTCCAGTGGTTAAGACTTTGCCTTCCAATGTAGGGGGTTTGGGTTTGATTCCTGGTCAGGGAGCTATCCCACATACTCCACAGCCAAAAAAACACAGAACATAAACAACAGGAGCAATAATACAGAAAATTCAATAAAAACTTTAAAAATGGTCCACATCAAGATACATAAGTAAAAATGTTAAAGAAAAACAAAGCAAGCAAAATGAATAGACCAAATGCTAAGTTGAATTTATTCTCAATTTCTCTCTCTCTCCCACCCTCCTTGCTATGCTAGTCTGTTTTAGATATTGAGCTAAACAGGGCACTGGTTGTAACCTCAGCTTAAGGGTCCTACTTTTGCACTTTGCAGATACAGGCAACAAGCCCGAAGTGGCTAACCAAGCACAGATATGAAGATGTGTATATGTCTGCACTGAGACTGCTTTATTTTTGAAACTTTCCATCCATCCATGCTTCCATCCATTTCTTTATCTCCTTACACACACCTCCACCGTCATTAATTTGTGGCATAGCTCTCCAGAGTAGATACAAACCTAAAATTTTAAAGTCTTTCTTGAATTAGTTACAACATTGCTTCTGGGCTTTTTATTTTGGTTTGGTTTTTTGGCCTCAAGGCAGGTAGGATGTTAGCTCCTGGACTAGACCAGGGATCAAACCCTCACCCCCTGCACTGGAAGGTGAAGTCTTAACCACCGGACTGCCAAGGAACCCCACAAAGGTAAACTCAAGTTCACAGTCTCCCTTTTGTATACAAAAGATAGCATATTATTCCTACCGTTCTGCACTTTGTTGTTTTTGGCGCTCTGATTCAGCAGAAGAGAGATTTATTCCTGCTCCCCCTGCCCCATCCAGTGACAGACCATTCCATCCTGTGGAATCACTACACTGTTTTCAATTTTTTATAAAACACAGTTTTCTTCTTCTGAGCATTTTGGTCATTTCCACTGTTTTAAACTTAAAACTACAGCGAATAGAAACTAAGTTATTCCGTGCCAGTGCTAGAGTATCTGGTATAATTTTCAGAAGTGGAATTGCTGAATGAAAGAGCAAAAGCGCTTGTAACTTGGATGAAGAGTGCTACATTCTCCTTCGGGGGCGATGTGGTACAAATTTCTGCTGCTTCCCAGTCGCACACGGAGTGCAGGGAAGTGGGGAATGTCGCCCCCTGGTGGAGACAACCAGGTATGCATTATCTGTAGAAAACTTAAAAAAGCGATACTAAAATACTGAAATCTGGAGTGTTTTCTTTCTGACCCCGTGAACTGACCCCATAGACTGTTGCCTGCCAGGCTCCTCTGTCCATAGGATTCTCCAGGCAAGAACACTGGAGTGGGTTGCCATTCCCTTCTCCAGGTGATCTTCCCAACCTAGGGATCAAACACAGGTCTCCTGCATGGCAGGCAGATTCTTCACCGACTAAACTAGGAGGGAAACTTGGAAACTTGACAGTTCCTGATAAAAGACTTCTTCCCTCCCCCAAGATCTTTGATCTAAATTCTAAATATACAATATTGTAAAGTAACTAGCCTCCAACTAATAAAAATAATTGGGAAAAAATAAGAAATAAAAAAATTTTAAAAAGTTCTAAATAATTTCTGCAGTCACTGTTGGATTTTAATAATCTACATGTAATCATTGGGTTCTGTCTACGTGGAAATTAACCTGGAGGACTCATAGTTAGGCTGTTAGCCCCCTTCAGAGTCAGCTATTGGTGCAGAATGAGAGGCAAATGGTTACCTAGTCAGGGTATGTTTCTGAACTGGGGGCCTACTTCTGATGCAGTCCTATCTTGAGTCCACATGGTCCTCCATATCCTGGGCTTAAACAGTACTTCCCTGGTGGTCCAGTGGTTAAGACTCTGCGCTGCCCAGAGAAGAAATATTGTTTGACATTTCTTATATGTGGAATCTAAAAAGAAATGAAAAAAATAAACTTATTTACAAAACAGAGACTCTCAAACTTAGAGAACAAACTTATGGTTGCTGGGGGGCGGGGTAGAGGGGGAATGGTGGAGGAAGGGATAGTTAGGGAGTTTGAATGGACATGTACACACTGCTGTACTTAAAATAGATAGCCACCAAGGACCGACTGACTGGCACAGGGAACTCTGCTCAGTGTTATGTGGCAGCCTGGATGGGAGGGGGGTTGAGGGAGAGCTAATACATGTATATGTATGGCTGAGTCCCTTTGCTGTTCGCCTGAAATTATCACAACATTGTCAATCAGTTATACTCCAAAATAAAATTTAAAAAGACCCCGCTCTTCCAATGCAGAGGGTGTGGCTTCAATCACATGGAACTAAAATCCCATGTGCCCTGGAGTGTGGCCAAAAGATTAAAATTACAAACAAACACAAAACTAGGATCATGCAATGACTATAAAGATGAAAAAACAAAACTCAAACTACTTCAGTTCTGTCGTTCTGTGTGATCACTTAAAGCTTCTACTTGCATTTAAAACTTTATAAAAATTAATCTTGGAAACAGAAACTGCAATGTTATTCCTTATTAGCAAGACAGATGAATAGGTAAACATATAAAAATGTTTGTTAATGAAATGCAAAAGCACTGAGCTGTGATATTTGTGTACTGTAGGTTCATTTCTGTGCCTCCTAATCTTTTTTACTGATATGATTCATTAAGGGTGTGAAGTTCAAGAAAGAAAACAAAATAACTGCACTTCTCTTCTGGACATAATAATAACATTTCCTTTGACTTCATTTTTACTGAAAATAATTAATATATATAACAGAAGAGGCGTTATATTAACATACGATCTTCTCAGGGTGTCAAAATCTGCCTGGTATCTACTTCTCCTCCAGCAAACATGAGGAGGAGCCCAATAATGTCATCAGTGAATACTGTCATTATGTTGTAGGATGTCTGCCAAGCTGAACATTGGATAAAAACACCTTGGTGTACCCTTATTTTATATTTCTCTTATCACGGGTTATGGTGGACATTTTTTCCTATCTTTAAATGCATCTTCTATTTCCTCCAGCTTTTTAAATTTGGGGCATTCACTTTTCAGTTCTTTTTCTTGTTCCCTCTCCTGTTTTCTTCTGGGAAAGTCTCCTTCAAACCCAGAACAATGTGACACTTTCAGTGGTTGATTGCTCAATAGAGACCAAGACCATCTGCTCCCTTGTTCTGGACACCGCTTCTATGAATACAACCCCAGCACCCATTATTAACAGCTTCCTCAACTGCTGACTGATGTTGAGTTTAGAGTTCACTAACCTCTTAATTCCTTTGGATAATGACATCCCCCCTTAGCCCTATCATCCGTATTTCTGTATATGTGCACTTAGCTTTT
This sequence comes from Cervus canadensis, assembly GCF_019320065.1. NCBI lineage: Eukaryota > Metazoa > Chordata > Mammalia > Artiodactyla > Cervidae > Cervus > Cervus canadensis. The sequence continues at coordinate 41,955,679 of NC_057402.1, read as the reverse complement.
GGAACCCAACCAACGATGCCTTGTATCATGTGGAAACTTTATTAGATTTATGCCATTATTCCAGCTTGTGGAGATTATTTTGCTTTTTGCTTCTGGCACCTGCAGAAGCCTTTAAGGCTTCCAGCATCATATCAATGGCAAATTGAATAGTCAGAATCATCTGTCCTTATTCTGATCACTAAAAAATGGGGGAGTGATGCCCAGGCTAGACCCTTAGGGAAGATGAGGAGATAGTTCCCTTCAGTTGACATTATCTCATGAATGAGCACATTGCAGGAACAATTTTGACATACTTTTTAGTACTTTACCATTATTTAGAAAGAAATATATGCTCTTCATAGAAAGTTTACAAGATACAGGAAAACATAAAGTAGAAAATGAAACCTCCTCTCCAGAAACAACACTGTATCATTATATAATGTTAATATTTCTTTATAATATGTATCTGTGCTGTCTGAGAGAGTAACGCCCAGCCACATGTCATTATTAAACCCTGAAAAGTATGCTGGTCCAAATTGAGATGTGATGTGAGAGTAAAATACACTGGAGTTTGAAGACTTAGCATGGAAAAAAAATGTAAATATTTCATTAATAATTATTTATACTTATTACATTGTTAAAATCATGCTAATTTTGGAATATTGGATTAAATTATATTAATCAATTAATTTGAGTTGCTTCTTTTTACTTTTTTAATTTGGCAACTAGAAAATGTTAAATTATGTGTGTGGCTCATTATATTTCTATTGGACACTGCTGCATATTTTCTGCACACTAGACCCTCATGTGCTGCGCTTGGATACTTAGCTGTGTCTGATGCTTTGCAACCCTATGGACTGTAGCTCTCCAGGCTCCTCTGTCCATGGGGATTCTCCAGGCGAGAATACTGGAGTGGGTTGCCATGCCCTCCTCCAGGGTATCTGCTCAACGCAGGGATCGAACCCAGGCAGATTCTTTTTTTTAGACCCTCATGGTTTGACCTTTTTAAAAATTTCTTAGTTTATTTTTAATTGGAAGATAACTGCTTTACAATGTTGTGTTGGTTTCTGCTATACAACATGAATCAGCTGTATGTGTGCATATACCCCCGTCCCTCTTGAGCCTCCCTCCCACCCCTCACCCCGTCCCACCCTCTGGGTCATCACACAGCGTGGAGCTGAGCTCCCTGCGCCATGCAGCAGCTTCCCAGCAGCCATCTGCTTTGCATTTGGGATTGTACATATGTCAATGCTACTCTCCCAAGTTGTCCTACCCTCTCCTTCCTCCACTGTGTCCACAAATCCATTCTTTACATCTGTATCTCTATGCCTGCCCTACAAACAGGTTCATTAGTCCCATTTTTCAGGATTCCATATATATGCATTAATATACAATATTTGTTTTTCTCTTTCTGATTTACTTTGCTCTGTGTGACAGACTCTGGGTTCATCCACTTCACTACAACTGATTCAATTTCATCCCTTTTTATGGCTGAGTAATTTATTCCATTGTATATAGGTACTGCATCTTCTTTACTGATTCTTCTGTCGATGGACATCTAGGTTGCATCCATCTGAGTGATCTTAAAGGCTCACGACGTGGATGGGTTATCCATGTCTTCTTTCAGGTATGTATCCAATCACATGTGCTAGAGGAAGCAACTTAAAGAAAAATGTCCATTCAGTGGACATGAGTTTGAGCAAACGCCAGGAAATAGTGAAGGGCAGAGAAGCCTGGCATGCAGCAGTCCATGACTGAGCGCCTGAACAACAACAAAGCGTATTTAATATTGAAAACATAGTATCTACAAGCCCTAACGTCAAAAAATCATAATAATCTTTCCTCTCCCTTTATTTACCACCCCTCAGTTGACTCTTGCTACTCCATAACCAAAAATTCAATCGTTTTCCTTAAATCCTTGTATTCCCATCAGTTTCTGGCTTTGAGGGAAGGAGGAATAATAAGGTTTTTTTCTTTGTTTGTTTGTTTGTTTTACCTTCAGAGAGCACATTTGAAATACAAAAAAAAAAAGTTAAAAAAAAAAAGAAAAATGTCCAGTAGCTCACCACCACCTTAGCCCCTATAACTCTGGTAAGAGCTAAGTCCAAGTGGGCTCAGAGGTGCACAGTCATCCAGGCCTGGCTAATGACAGATTCCATCCTCCAATCAGCAGTGAGCACGTGACCCAAGTTATCACAATTGCAGTCAGCTCCAGACCTGTACAACTACCTGAAAAGAGATGTGGTTTCCATCAGGGTGGCCTGTAGAATAAAACCCTCTATCTGCTGGTGACTGTTGCTAACCACACACAGAAATACAGCAATGGGGAGGGAAGCAGTACAAGAGATGGTCAGGGACAGACCACCTTGTTTGTGCACCTGGATACAAACATTCCTGAAGCTGGCATCCCTGGGCTTTTCATTGAAAGAGTCAATATAGTCTATTTCCCACTTTTCCCTCTTAATTCAGTTTTAGTGACATTTCTGTCACTTGCAACCTGAAGAAGCTTAACTAGTACATGTACTGTGAGTATTTTGTGGAGAAGCAAATGCTTTTTCTGGTAAAAGAGTCTGGCACCGGTTCAGCATCTGTAACTTATTGGCAACATCCCTTTTGACTCATTCTGTCTATACTGTTAATTGCTCTGAAATACCAAATGCATCTTTCCTTGGGATGTTCACCACCCTACCTTTCTCCATACACTGTGTCCCAAGCCAACTGCTATGTTGATGATGTAAATGAAGAAAAACTGCAATGTTTTCTTGTATTTTTATGCAGTTATTCAACATTATCAGCAAAGAGAGAAGGAGTTGTGAAGATATCAGAATTTACTCCTTGACCAAACCAAGGGTCTGTTTTATCTTTACTTATCCCTGTCCATGCCCATATTGTTTATTTTTGTTTTTGTTTAGTCGCTAAGTCATGCCTAACTCTTTGCCACCCCATAGACTGTAGCCCACCAGCCTCCTCTATCCATGGGAATCTCAAGGCAAGAATACTGGAGTGGGTTGCCATACCCTCCTCCAGTGATGTTCCTAACCCAGGCATCAAACCTACATCTCCTGCATTACAAGTGGATTCTTTACCACTGAGCCCCCAAGGAAGCCCCATATTGCTCATACCTGGGGGATTTGAGATCACGCTATCTGTAAAGAACATTTATGATTATTTCACTCATGGTTGTATCTTGAACATTATGACAAATGTCAAAAACATTTGAAATGCAATCTGTAATGACTGATGATAATTATGTTAACATGGTATCAATTTTCCCTTCTTTATTCAGTAGAATTTGGGAGAGTGGTTTTTAATATCCAATTAGATTTTTGGTTTTATGTTTTATAGCTTTAATTGATTCATGAGTGTTAAATGTGGCTCCTGCAATTCCTACTTTTTGGATCATAAATTTTATATATTATAATATGTAATATTATATAATTATGATTATAATTTATATGATCCAAATGGATCTTGTGTTTTTATAATAAAATTTAATGATTTATGTAGTCATTTTTAGAAATGATTAATTGTAACTTGAAAATATGATGTCATGTACAGTTCAAGGTATGATTATGTATATTTGTACATATACACACACACACATATATATATACATGCATAGTGCTATTGATTCAATAAGTATTCAACCTCTCAAGTTTCACGTTTGGTCTGTTTTATCTATAATGCATTCATATTGCTATGTTAAATCTTCCAATACCAAGGGCAATGCCAAAGGACTTTGTCAAGGCTTTCATTTATGCATGTTTGCTATCAGCCAACAACTTCTAAAATCATTCCAAATAAACATACAGTAAAAAATAAAACAACCCAACCCTGCTTTGCAGCGCACATTTAGCTTCAAGGTAAGTCCCTCAGGCCCTTCTTCTAACGGGATAATTTGACTCCGATTGTAATTGTGATCCTGGCAAATCATTTAAAAACCTTTCAAAGGACTTTCCTGGCGGTCCAGTTGTTAGTGTGCTTCTACTCCAGGGTGTGTGAGTTTGAACTAAGATAACGCATGCTTCAGCCAACTTAGATCTTTAAAAATCATTCAAGAAATATTTATTGAGCAGCCACTCTATTTTAGGTAATATGCAAGATTTCAGTTCCTCTTTGTGTATCAGATAAATTTGCTTTGTTTATTTTTACCTTTTCATTTTGTGTATAGCTTCATGGCTATTATGCTTTTTATTGTTGATTAAACCTCTCAATTTAAAAGCCTTCTCACCCGACCTACCCAGGGTGCCAGTTGTCAGCTGGTTTCCTCTCAACTTCCCATATATCCTTCATTACTCTGCTTCATGTCACTGGAGCTGGCCCCTATAAACACTGGATATAATATGTGTTTGCTATTGCTGCTTGAATGAAGAATTTTTGTATCTTTATAAGTCAAGTATTATGCCTTTGTAAGTCAAACAGCTCAGGGACTCCTTTTTCTCAGCACAGTCTGTATGATCTGACTCCATACAATGCCTTTGTTATCAATATACTGACCGTGGTATTCACTAATCGGGCTGCCTATTTCATAAATAACAAAACAAACATTTGTTCAGGCTCTTATATGTCCACAGCACTGTTGGGGAGGAACCTTGGGAAAGCATCGTAAATTCATTCAATCTAAATTCTTCACTGGGACTTCCCTGGTGGTCCAGTGGTTAAGACTCTGCACTTCCAGTGCTAGGGGTGTGGGTTTGATCCTGGCTCAGACAGTAAAGAATGGCCTGCAATGCAGGAGACACAAGTTCAATCTCTGGGTTGGGAAGATCCACTGGAGAAGGGAATGGCGACCTACTCCAGTATTCTTGCTTGGAGAATTCCATGGACAGGGGAGCCTGGAGGACTATAGTCCATGGTGTCGCAAAGAGTCAGACATGACTGAGCAACTAACACTTAAACTTACTAAGGGCTTCCCAGGTGGCGCTAGTAGTAAAGACCCTGCCTGCCAGTTCAGGTAGATGTAAGAGACACAGGTTCAATTCCTGGGTTAGGAAGATCCCCTGGAGGAGGGCATGACAATCCACTCTAGTATTCTTGTTTGGAAAATCCCATGGACAGAAGAGGGCTGCAGTTCATAGCGTCGCAAAGAGTCGGACACAATGTTGAAGGGACTTAGCATCCATTCAGGGAACTAAGATCCCACATGCCAAACTGTGCAGCCAAAAAATACAGTATTTCCTATTTGTCAGATTCTAGCCTGGCTATTGGAGAAGGCAATGGCACCCCACTCCAGTACTCTTGCCTGGAAAATCCCATGGATGGAGGAGCCTGGTAGGCTGCGGTCCATGGGGTCACTAGGAGTCAGATATGACGGAACAACTTCACTTTCACTTTTCACTTTCATGCATTGGAGAAGGAAATGGCAACCCATTCCAGTGTTCTCGCCTGGAGAATCCCAGGGACAGGGGAGCCTGGTGGGCTGACGTCTATGGGGTCGCACAGAGTCGGACACGACTGAAGTGACTTAGCAGCAGGAGCAGCCTGGCTATTGAGGAGATATGAGTGAAGGCAGGTGTGTAGCTTTGGCTGTCTGAGGGGAAGGTAGACAGCGCAGAGCCCAGCAGAGGGCAGGGCCCTGGTATTGCCAATGAGTCAGTGTAGGAGTGGCGTGCATAGGCAGGCCAGACACAGAAACTGTGGCTGTGTCACACTGTGAACCTCATATATTCACCAGGGCAGTGGGACCCAGGCCGTTCCAGAGAGAGGCCTAGGGGCTTCCAGTGGGGACACACCTGCTATATCCCCAGAACGTGGTCTGCTCCACGCCATTTTTAAGAGACTGTTTCCATGACCAAGAAAGACAGACCTGACAGCGTACAGGTGGTGATGGGTCATGGTAGTGAGATGATTTGGGCTTTATAGTCATCCATTGTTTTCTTTGTTTTTAACTTTTAATTTTGTATTGGGATATAGCCAATTAACAACGTGATAGTTTCAAGTGAACAGCCAAGGGATTCACTATACATATACATGTATCCACTCTCCCCCAGACTCCCCTCCCATCCAGGCTGCCACACAGCGTTGATCAAGGTTCTGTCTATACAGCAGGTCCTTGTTGGTTACTCTTTTAAATTATCTTTTTAATTTTAATTTTATTTTTAAAAACTTTTTATTTTTCATTGGGGTATAGCCTATTCACAACATTGTGATAGCTTCGGGTGGACAGCAAAGGGGGGACTCAGCCACACATATACCATCCAGTCTTGTAGATCAGTGATTTCAAACTCAGAGAGGAAGCCTTGAAAAGTGATTGCAATAGAAAAGGGAAAATGGAAAAGAAATGACTTGTGCCTAAGCGCGAGTGATTCATGGACTGCCATTTAGTTTTTAATCCCCAGCAAGCTTGCTTCATCTTGGTTCCTGTGCCATCAAAGGAAATATAACGTGTGATTTCATCACATTTATTCCCAGTGATGTTAAATAAAGCTGAAAGCTCGGCTGCACATTGATGTGCACTCAGAGCGTGGCCTGAAGCTTAATAAAGCTAATTTAAAAGAACTCAGGCCATAGCATTTATCTTTCACCCAAGTCAGAGGAAGAACTTGGATGCATTCTTTTGAGCAAATGCATCCCCTTCTTTAAATAAAGCTGCATGGTTCACTCCAGCTATATCTGTAAAAATGCATACCTCCTAAAGTTTATACTTTAATTTCTAATTCTGTGAGCAATAATACGTACACAAATATAAGACTTAGAGGCTAAGTGGAAAATCACAGGAGCCCTAAATGTTAGGGATTAAACTGTCACTTCATCCTTTTCATTTCACAGATGCAGGATCAGGCCTGGGCATGAGAAGTGACTGACCCAAAGTAGACAGTGTCTAGCTCCTTAAGGCCCAGACAAAAGGGAAAAAAGGGAATGTGGAAAGCAATGAGACACTCTGTTCAAACAAAAGCAAGAACAAAATAAGGCTTCTTTTTCAAACCTGAAATGACTTGAAGTTTAGATGCTAAAGCAATTCAAGAGGCATTTTCCTTTAGAAGTAGTTTACTTCATTTGAGGCCATTTGTCTTCCTTCCTTAATCCTCTCGGGCATGAATTTAATATCTTTACTCTAAAATAAATAGCTCCTGTAAGGCTCAAATGACAAGAAGGATATTACAGCCTACCAAGTCCAATAAGATAATGAATTATTTTGCAGGCTATTCTCTGAGTTGGTTGAAAAGTTATGGGTTGAAAGTTAAAGTATTAACTGCTCAGTTGGGTCTGACTCCTTGTGACTCTGAGGACTATAGCCCACCAGGCTCCTCTATCCATGGAATTCTCCAGGCAAGAATACTGGAGTAGGTTGCCATTGCCTTCTCCAGGGGATCTTCCTGACCCAGGGATCAAACCCAAGTCTCCTGGGTCTTCTGCATTGGCAAGCGAAGTATTTACCATCGGTGTCACCTGTAGTAAATAACTTCTTACTGACTTTAAAACTAATATATCTTCTTTATAGAGAATTTAGAAAGCAGGATTTGGCCACATGTCAGCCTGAGCTTCCATGGAGAAGGTGTACCTCCTATTACAACTACATGGAAATGGTAGATAGAATGTAACTGAATGATGGGATGTAGCATTCAAGTTCCCCTCCTCACTAACCTCATTGATGCGAAGGAAAGTCAACACAACACACATAGAACGTAATGGCAGAAGGGGTTCTCTTATTTTAAAGGTGTCCTCTCTTCACTGTGAACTAGAGCAAAGTAAACTGTTCCAAAAAGGACTCCGTGAACTCAGATACATGAAAAAGAGGTTTCAGTTTAATTTTACTGGTTTAACTTGCTGCCTCTCCAGATCTCTTGAGTTCTCCCTCCTCCCTCCCTCCCTCCCTTCCTCCCTGTCTTCCCTCCCTCCCTTCCTCCTGGTAATGAAACTGACAGAAGATACAAAGCAGGGAGGGATCAAGAAGATGCTTTGGAGGGGCATGAAGGACTAACAGTTGAATGCCTTCCAGGATTGGGGGTGTGCTGCTGAAGGTGCTAGGAGAGATGGATGGGGCTATTTCAGAAATTTCCCCTGGAGTTAACACTTCACTTAGCATTCTTCCTGCAGATCCTGACACAATTAAAAATTCTGTTTTCATCTTCTTGCAACTTGTATGAGGCCGGAAGGGATTTTTCTTCAGGGCCATTGAACATGCACAGAAAGATGATTTAGGGAAACATTAAACTGCATGTAAAGTCTTCCTATATTTTCTTCCTGATCTACCTCATTGCAAGGAGAAGTTGAGCTCTGTGAGGCAGGCGCTGCCCAAAGGGCACGGCCCTCAAGTCTGCTGTCAGAGCCTCGGCTCTCTGAGCAGTGACCATGCCCAGGGAACTGGAGAGGCTGAGGGGCAAGTCGGGCAGGGGGTGGAGAGTCATGACATTGGGAGGGGCCAGCCCTGCTCCTGGCCGGTGCCTTGGAGTAGAGCGCAGCACCTTGGAGGGAGATGGCTGCACCTCGGGGAACAAAACCTCTCCTGGGGTTCTCAGCCCTGCCAGAATGCTGGTGCTCAAGCTGGGAGTGAAAGCCACACAGTGATGCTTCTAGAAACACCGCGCATCATATCCACATGCTCATTTTGTTCCAACCTTGGACAGCAAGGAGATCCAACCAGTCAATCCTGAAGGAAATCAGTCCTGAATATTCACTGGAAGGACTGATGCTAAAGCTGCAACTCCAATACTTTGGCCACCTGATGTGAAGAGCTGACTCAATGGAAAAGACCCTGATGCTGGGAAAGATAGAAGGCAGGAGGAGAAGGGGACGACAGAGGACGAGATGGTTGGATGGCATCACCGACTCAATGGACACGAGTTTGAGCAAGCTCCAGGAGAGTGGGTGTAGTTCATGGGGTCGGAGAGAGTTGGACACAACTGAGTGACTGAACAACTGTGCGTCAGGCCTCATTCTGATAGGCAGGGCAATGAACCCAATTCATTAGAGTATGAGCCCAATTTCCGCCGAGCCATCAGGGAAGCCCATAGAAAGAAAACACTAAAGAAAAGGATCTACATGTGTGCCTGTGACTGCATACAGATATACCCAAGCAAGGAAAATGAAAGCAGAGATACACAAATATTTTTGAAAATTGAACACCTTAAGACAGGAAGGATGATTTACATATGAGGAGGTGGTTGCCACAATAACTACTTCTTTTTTAAAAACTTGTATTGTTAAACTTGCCATAGAAACATAAGACTTTATAAGCTGAAAAACAACATACTTTTCAACAGATATAAACTTCGAACATATCATTTTAAAAAAAGAGTGACATTCAGTTAACATCTTATTTTTTTTTCCATTTATTTTTATCAGTTGGAGGCTAATTACTTTACAATATTGTAGTGGTTTTTGTCATACATTGACATGAATCAGCCATGGATTTACATGTGTTCCCCATCCCGTTCCCCCCTCCCACCTCCCTCTCCACCCTCTGGGTCTTCCCAGTACACCAGGCCCGACCACTTGTCTCATGCATCCAACCTGGGCTGATGATCTGTTTCACCATAGATAATATACATGTTTCGATGCTGTTCTCTTGAAACATCCCACCCTCGCCTTCTCCCACAGAGTCCAAAAGTCTGTTCTGTACATCTGTGTCTCTTTTTCTGTTTTGCATATGGGGTTATCGTTACCATCTTTCTAAATTCCATATATATATGTGTTAGTATACTGTATTGGTCTTTATCTTTCTGGCTTACTTCACTCTGTACAATGGGCTCCAGTTTCATCCATCTCATTAGAACTGATTCAAATGAATTCTTTTTAATGGCTGAGTAATATTCTATGGTGTACATGTACCACAGCTTCCTTATCCATTCGTCTGCTGATGGGCATCTAGGTTGCTTCCATCAGTTAACATCTTAAAGATATAAATAAACTTATTTTGTCTTAAAAAAACTTTTATTTTTATTTTTTTCATTTATTTTTATTAGTTGGAGGCTAATTACTTTACAATATTGTAGTGGGTTTTGTCATACATTGACATGAATCAGCCATGGTTTTACATGTATTAATTGAATCTATTTAAATATTTAAAAAGAAACTGTTGTAATTGGATGCAAAGATTTCAATCAAATGATGAAAATACACAATAACCATACAAAAGTCAAATCAAGCAGAATTTTATCTTGGTATTTAGAGACAATGACCTCTTCTGGTCTTTATACCTAAAAATGATCAGAGTATTTGGCTGTTTTCTTTTTTTTTTTAAGTCTTTACTGAATTTATTACAATATTGCTTCTGTTTTATGTTTTGGGTTTTTGGCCAAGAGGCATGCAAGATCCTAGCTCCCTGACCAGGCCTTGAACCTGCACCCCCTACATTGGAAGGCGAAGTCTCAACCATGAGACCACTAGAGAAGTCCCCAGAGTATACTGAGGATCAAAGCATCATTACTCAATATCTACTGAATGTCCATGCCTACTGGTGAGGAAGAAGGCTGGACACCACATATGATTCAAAATAACGTGTGGGCAACTTCCCTGGTGATCCAACGATTAAGACTCTGTGCTTCCAATGCAAGGGCCATGGGTTTGATACCTGGTCAGGAATTAATATCTCACATCCTGTATGGCATGGCCAAATTCACTCCTCTCAAACAAAGCAAAACCCAAAATAACATGTGGACCACCCCAAGTTTCTTTACTCTGATAGGCACCAGTCCCAACTTCCTGCCCCAAATGCCCTACTAGAAAACCCACCATGGTGTATTCTAGGACATTTTTGGACTATACATAGAAGAAGTGAACTAGGAGTATGCAGTTTTTCAGGCTTCCCTGCTGGCTCAGCATGATAAAGAATCCACCTGCCAGTGCAGGAGATGCTGGTTTGATCCCTGGGTCAGGAAGTTTCCCTGGAGGAGGAAATGACAACCCACTCCAGTACTCTTGCCTGGGAAATCCCATAGACAGAGGAACCTGGTGTGCTACAGTCCATGGGATCGCAAAGAGTCAGACACAACTGAGCGCAACAATAAGCAAACTCTGTCCCAACCGAATGTGTGGCCTCACATAAAATATCAAACTGGATCTCAGCCACCAGGGGCTTCCACAAGAGGGAGTGGTTATGATGTAGAGGGTGTGAGGGGAAGGAAAACTAATTCATACTTATGACTTAATATCTGTGATATGCATCCTCAAGCATGACTTCTTCACTTTCGCTGCATGAATACATGAATATTCATATATCTTAGTTACAGTTCAGTTCAGTTCAGTTGCTCAGTCATGTCCGACTCTGTGACCCCATGGACTGCAACATGCCAGGCTTCCCTGTCCAACACTAACTCCCAGAGCTTGCTCAAACTCATGTCAATTGAGTCTGTGATGCCATCCAACCATCTCATCCTCTGTTGTCCTCTTCCCCTCCTGCCTTCAATCTTCCCCAGCATCAGGGTCTTTTCCAATGAGTTGGCTCTTCACATCAGGTGACCAAAGTATTGGAGTTTCAGATTTAGCATCAGTCCTTCCAGTGAATATTCAGGACTAATTTCCTTTAGGATGGACTGGTTTGATCTCCTTGCTGTCCAAGGGACTCTCAAGAGTCTTCTCCAACACCAAAAGCATCAATTCTTCAATGTTAAGCTTTCTTTATGATCCACCTCTCATATCCATACATGACTATTGGAAAAACCATAGCTTTGACTAGATGGACCTTTGTCGGCAAAGTAATGTCTCTGCTTTTTAATATGCTGTCTAGGTTTGTCATAGCTTTTCTTCTAAGGAGCTAGCATCTTTTAATTTTATGGCTGCAGTCACCATCTGCAGTCATTTTGGAGCCCAAGAAAGTAAAGTCTGTTACTGTTTCCATTGTTTCCACATCTATTTGCCATGAAGTGATGGGACCGAATGCCTTGATCTTAGTTTTCTGAATGTTGAGTTTTAAGCCAGTTTTTCACTCTCCTCTTTCACTTTCATCAAGAAGCTCTTTAGTTCCTCTTTATTTTCTTCCATAAAGGTGGTGTCATCTGCATATCTGAGGTTATTGCTCTTTCTCCTGGCAATCTTGATTCCAGCTTGTGCTTCATCCAGCCTGGCATTTCGAACCATGTACTCTGCATATACAGTGATGTGGTGTTGGAGAAGACTCTTGAGAGTCCCTTGAACAGCAAGGCAATCAAACCGGTCAATCCTAAAGGAAATCAGTCCTGAATATTCATTGGAAGGACCACTGCTGAAGCTGAAATTCCAATACTTTGGCCATCTGATGGGAAGAACTGACTCATTGGAAAAGACCCTGATGCTGGGAAAGATTGAAGGCAGGAGGAGAAGGGGATGACAGAGGATGAGATGGTTGGATGGCATCACTGACTTGCTGGACATGAATTTGAGAAAGCTCTTGGAGATGGTGATGGACAGGGAAGCCTTGTGTGCTGCAGTCCATGGGGTCACAAAGAGTCAGACACAACTGAGCAGCTGAGTTGAATTGAACTGAACTGAATTCTGCATGTAAGTTAGATAAGCAGGGTGACAATAGACAACCTTGACGTACTCCTTTCCCAATTTGGAATCTGTCCATTGTTCCATGTCTGGTTCTAACTGTTGCTTCTTGACCTGCATACAGATTTCTCAGGAGGCAGGTAAGGTGGTCTGATATTCAGTTCTGGTTTGTTGTGATCCACACAGTCAAAACCTTTAGCATAGTCAGTGAAGTATATGTTTTTCTTAGTTACAGTATATCACAATTTAACTACCCATTTTCCTGTTTACCTATGAGATATTTCTGGGTTTTAGGTGTTATGATATTACTTGAAATGCTTATATACCATCTCCTGGTGCATTCATGTAAAGATTTCTCCAGGGTATATATTTATAAGTGAAATTGTTAGGTTATAAATCATACACATTTCTAACTTTACTGGATATTGCTGAATCTATTTCAAAATAGTTCCCTTCATTGTCTCAAGGTGGCTGCAGCAGTTCCAGACATCACATCCAAACACAACAACAGTCCAAAGAAAAGACATAGTCTTTTTGGATTCTTCTTCTTAGAAATGAGAGAACCTTTCTCAGAGACTATACAACAGACTGCTTTAAATCTAATAAACTGAGATTGGCATATTCCTGTCTCTAAACCAAGCATTGGGAAATGGAACCCGTTAGGCCTGACCTTCTCCTTCTTTCAGATTTATTTATTTATTTGTTTATCTTTGGCTGCACTGGGTCTCCGTTGCTTTGTGCAGGCTTTCTCTAGTTGTAGAGAGTGGGGGCTACTCTCTAGTTGGCTTCTCATTGCAGTAGCTTCTCTTGTTGCAGAGCACAGGCTCTAGGGTGTTCAGGCTTCAGTAGTTGCAGTGCATGGGCTCAATAGTTGTGGCTCTTGGGCTTAGTTGCTCTGTCGTATGTGGGATCTTCCAGGACTAGGTATTGAACCCAAGTCCCCTGCATCGGCAGGTGGGTTCTTAACCACTAACCCACCAGGGAAGCCCAGATCAAAGTGTCTTAACTTCTGCATTATTATTGATGTTTGGAGCCAGGTACCTTTGTCGTGAGCAGCTGTTCTGTGCTTTGTTGAAGGTTTGCAGCATCCCTGTCTTCTACGAACCAGATGCCAGTAATACCTTCTCAGATGCCACAACAAAACTGTGGTCAAGATACTGCTGGATATCATCCAGGATGGGAGGAGGGATGAACAAAACAGCCTCTGGTTGAGAACCACCGGCTTAGACTTGGAGTGGAAGAGACAGAGGGAATTCAGCCACCATGACCACCGTGACTCCAAGCAAGGGTCAGGGCAACAAGCATGTGAGTCTCCCAGAATCGTGTGTGAAGTGCCTCCATGCAGAACACTGCTGTTTCTATTACAGGCTTCTTCCTAGGAGATGCTGGACTGATAGGAGTTTCTGCTGTCAGCCCGGCAGAGGATTCAGTCCAGAGTCTGGAGTGAGGCAGAAGGTACCTATGAACAGGAAACAAACTCAGTTGTGCAAAGAGGAGAGCTGTCAGGACAGGAGCCAGTCACATCATTACTGTGGGGGTTTGGTTTCATTTCCAGGTCAAAATGTCGCTGAAAACACGATTCTAGTTTCTCTTTAGCTCCCTGACTCTTTTAAAATCTCTTGCGAGGGCCTTAAAAATATTGTTGGATATTGAAACAAGATGTGCCTGGTTTATTTTTTTTCCCACTCAATGTATAGATAGCATGGGCTAATGTTCAGTCTTCTGTTTCAGGGACAGTGACATGCTGTTCCTAAGGGGTGACAGAGTTGCAGCAGCTTTCTCTGCAGTTATAGAACCCTTATTTCAGGATCTCTCCACTCTCACAAGCTCTTTTGTCTTAAGCTGGAGAAAGTTCATCCTAGGAACTATTGCAGCAACAGCTTCCACCCCCTCAGTGTTCTCTGAAGGTCATGATAAACTTAGGACATCTTTGACATAAGTGAAATTGTTCTGTCGACAGTTGGAGATGAGAAACTAGCATTCATATATTTTTCAAATGTGATCAACTGCAGGACTTACTTCTAATGTACCCACTTTACAGATGAGAAAACTGAGGCACAGAGATGTTAAATGAATTGGACCTCTTGGTATCAGTAATCCCCAGGGCAGGGGCATAAGATTCAGAAACTAAGCAGGTGGAAGGAGAGACAGGTGGTTCCTGCTGAGTCACTGGAGACCTTGGTTGGACCAGAGATGTGACTGTTCGGAATCCAGCCCCTGGGGAAGTGACCTACAAGTGGACTTGAATTCAGACTTCTCACCTAAAAGCCTTTTTCTTTCTTTTACTGAGAAATACTTTTTTTAAAAATTAATTTTTATTGAAGGAAAGTTGCTTTACAATGTTCTGTTTCTGCTGAATAGCAAAATGACTCCGCCATAAGTATACATGTATCCCCTCTTTTTTGGATTTCCTTCCATTTAGGTCACCACAGAGCACTGAGTAGAGTTCCCTGTGCTGTACTGTAGGTTCTCATTAGTTATCTACTAATATTTTACACATAGTATCAGTAGTTTATATATGTCAATACCAATCTCCCAGTTCACCCAACTCCTTCCCCTCTTGGTGTCCATATGTTTGTTCTCAATGCCTGTGTCTCTATTTCTGTTTTGCAAATAAGATCATCTCTACCATTTTTCTAGATTCCACATACATGATATATGATATTTGTTTTTCTCTTCCTGACTTACTTTCACTCTGTATGACAATCTCTAGGTTCATTCATGTATCTACAAATAAGCCAATTTTGTTCCTTTTGAGGCTGAATAGTATTCCGTTACATATATATGTACCACAGCTTCTTTAACAGCCTTTTTCATTACTCCTAGTTGCCACCTCACCACCCCATTGATTTTTACTACTTCTGTCACATTTTCCTCCACCACAGTCCTGGTGGCCAAGAGAAGCACAGGCAGCTTGTGGCATCTTCCCTGTGGCCCAAGACCGCCTTAGAATAGGAGACCAGAGAGCCTCTTTACCTTTTGTCTTCTTCAAGGACGGCTATCTTGGGAAAAGTAAGAAGCTCTTGGAAAAAGTAAGAAGCTCATTAGTAAGATGTTGAGTCTTTCTCAACATGCAGGTCTTTTCCTTATCTACAAAGAAGTTTCAACCTGCTCAGGATTTGTAAAGAAAACGCTCCCACCAGCATCTTCCAGGCTCCTGAGAGAGTCTGTGACACTAAAATCACAGGAGCAAATAGTAGAAGGAATACTTCCATCCTGCCCAGCTCTAAAACTGCCTTTTGTGTCTCCTATAAATGTATTCATTTTATTCATTGGACAACCATGGAAACCAATAGCAAAAGCACTTTTAATAAGTTTCCTAATTCAAAAAGCTTAATCACATTTTGGCAGCTTTTCCATAGGACACCAAAGCAAAAACTCTGTCCTCTCCTGCTTGCCACTCAGCTCTGGGTATTAGGCACGTTTTTCATATAACATCTCAGGAGTTAAGGAAGGAGAAACTGTCAGCTTCCTGACCCACAGTTGGCTCTGCTTCCCCTCTTTGTGCAAACTAGACCTCTTCTGTGAATCAATATCTTCCTTTGAATTTGCAAAGGAGGGAGAGGACCTGTGAAATGTAATTCATGAATAAAATGTCGGGGGGTGGGGGGTGGGGTGGGAAATAGCACCTGCCTGAAAGTTGGAGGGATGCTGGGGGTGAGGTGAGCAGAGCAAGGCTTGAGCAGAGGGAAGCGGGGAAGCCCTCAGAAGGTGCAGGAATCAGAACAGACCTGCAGCAGACAGAGATCAAGATGGCCCAACTTATCCATGCTGAGGGCTAAGAACTGAAGGATGCCTGGGATGGGGGACAGGACAGGGGGCCAGACCAGGAAGTGGTCTGTGTTGGGGCCAGTGTGAGGAAAGCAGGAGAGACTCCATCTTGAAGCCTGTCACCCATCTTAAAGACAGGATGTGAACTGGGCCTAAACCCTGCCCAAGAGTGAGGAAACCGTTGCTAGTGAAAATCAGGTCTCCTGGAGACTTCCCTCCCTACAGATGACAAAGGGAGATTGTAGTTGAGGTCAGGCTGCCCCTGTTAGATTAACCATGGAGACATCCCCCCTTAATGTATAATTATCATCCCCCCTTTACCCCCACCTTTAACCTTAATTATTTGTTCTCCTAGCACCTATTTGTTATAAAACTCAGTCAGATACAACAGAGGTTGCAGATGATAGCTTATAGTAAATGATGTCAGATTCGTGATCTCTGAAGAAGATTTAGCTCCAGGACCAGGGACCAGGCTTGATCACTCAAGAGCTTTTGTGTAGCTGAGTTTTATTAAAGTAAGAAAAGGCATAGAGAAAGCTTCTGACATAGACATCAGAAGGAAGATGGAGAGTGCCCCTCTTGCTAGTGTTAGCAAGGGAGTTATACACATTTTTAATTAGTTATTACAATTATTCAGAAGAACGTCTTGAGGTTATAAAGATCTTACTAGACTCACTCCCATAATTTACATTTTAAGATAATAGGATTAGCCAGAAGGTTTTCAGGAAGGAGAAACTGTCCTCAAGCAGGATACATTGCTGTTATATAATCCTTAGTACGGAGTTCAAACTGAATTGTTTGTTGTGTAATCATCAGTTCTGGGCTTAAAGAAAAAAATGTTGGTGAAAAGACAGCCCTCAGATTGGGAGGAAATAATAGCAAATGAAGAAACAGACAAAGGATTAATCTCAAAAATATACAAGCAACTCCTGAAGCTCAATTCCAGAAAAATAAATGACCCAATCAAAAAATGGGCCAAAGAACTAAACAGACATTTCTCCAAAGAAGACATACAGATGGCTAACAAACACATGAAAAGATGCTCAATATCACTCATTATTAGAGAAATGCAAATCAAAACCACAATGAGTTACCATTACACGCCAGTCAGGATGGCTGCTATCCAAAAGTCTACAAGCAATAAATGCTGGAGAGGGTGTGGAGAAAAGGGAACCCTCTTACACTGTTGGTGGGAATGCAAACTAGTACAGCCACTATGGAAAACAGTGTGGAGATTTCTTAAAAAACTGGAAATAGAACTGCCATATGACCCAGCAATCCCACTTTCTGGGCATACACACTGAGGAAACCAGATCTGAAAGAGACACGTGCACCCCAATGTTCATCGCAGCACTGTTTATAATAGCCAGGACATGGAAGCAACCTAGATGCCCATCAGCAGATGATGGATAAGGAAGCTGTGGTACATATACACCATGGAATATTACTCAGCCATTAAAAAGAATTCATTTGAACCAGTCCTAATGAGATGGATGAAACTGGAGCCCATTATACAGAGTGAAGTAAGCCAGAAAGATAAAGAACATTACAGCATACTAACACATATATATGGAATTTAGAAAGATGGTAATGATAACCCTATATGCAAAACAGAAAAAGAGACACAGAAGTACAGAACAGACTTTTGAACTCTGTGGGAGAAGGTGAGGGTGGGATGTTTCGAAAGAACAGCATGTGTATTATCTATGGTGAAACAGATCACCAGCCCAGGTGGAATGCATGAGACAAGTGGTCGGGCCTGGTGCACTGGGAAGACCCAGAGGAATTGGGTGGAGAGGGAGGTGGAAGGGGGGATCGGGATGGGGAATACGTGTAACTCTATGGCTGATTCATATCAATGTATGACAAAACCCACTGAAACGTTGTGAAGTAATTAGCCTCCAACTAATAATAATAAAAAAAAAAGAAATAGTGCAAATAATAAGTTTTTTTCCTATGTACCATTATGTATAATAAATTAGGAGAAACATTAAACAAATTAAAAAAAAAAAGAAAAAAATGTTTCATGTGACTAAGGAATGTAGAGAAACAAAGATGTTTGTCCTTTCCTCCTCCTTGAGAATTCTAGACCCCATCTCCTCCTCTGCTTCTGTTAGGTCTATACCATTTCTGTCCTTTATCAAACCCATCTTTGCATGAAATGTTCCCTTGGTATCTCTAATTTTCTTGAAGAGATCTCTCGTCTTTCCCATTCTGTTGTTTTCCTCTATTTCTTTGCATTGATCGCTGAGGAAGGCTTTCTTATCTCTCCTTCCTATTCTTTGGAACTCTGCATTCAAATGGGAATATCTTTCCTTTTCTCCTTTGCTTTTTGCTTCTCTTCTTTTCACAGATATTTGTAAGGCCTCCTCAGACAACCATTTTGCCTTTTTGCATTTCTTTTCCATGAGGATGGTCTTGATCCCTGTCTCCTGTACAATGTCACGAACCTCCATCCATAGTTCATCAGGCACTCTGTCTATCAGATCGAGTCCCTTAAATCTATTTCTCGCTTCCACTGTATAATCATAAGGGATTTGATTCGGGTCATACCTGAATGGTCTAGTGGTTTTCCCTGCTTTCTTCAATTTAAATCTGAATTTGGCAATAAGGAGTTCATGACCTGAGCCACAGTCAGCTCCCGGTCTTGTTTTTGCTGACTGTATAGAGCTTCTCCATCTTTGGCTGCAAAGAATATAATCAATCTGATTTTGGTGTTGACCATCTGGTGATGTCCATGTGTAGAGTCTTCTCTTGTGTTGCTGGAAGAGGGTGTTTGCTATGACCTGTGCATTCTCTTGGCAAAACTCTATTAGCCTTTGCCCTGCTTCATTCCGTACTCCAAGGCCAAATTTGCCTGTTACTCCAGGTGTTTATTGACTTCCTACTTTTGCATTCCAGTCCCCTATATTGAAAAGGACATCCTTTTTGGGTGTTAGTTCTAAAAGGTCCTGTAGGTCTTCATAGAACTGTTCAACTTCAGCTTCTTCAGCATTACTGGTTGGGGCATAGGCTTGGATTACTGTGCTATTGAATGGTTTGCCTTGGAAACTAACAGAGATCATTCTGTCGTTTTTGAGATTGCATCCAAGTACTGTATTTCGGACTCTTTTGTTGACTATGATGGCTACTCCATTTCTTCTAAGGGATTCCTACCCACAGTAGTAGATAAAATGGTCATCTGAGTTAAATTCACCCATTCCAGTCCATCTTAGTTCACTGATTCCTAGAATGTCGATGTTCACTCTTGCCATCTCCTATTTGACCACTTCCAATTTGCCTTGATTCATGGACCTAACATTCCAGGTTCCTATGTAATATTGCTCTTTACAGCTTCGGACCTTGTTTCTATCACCAGTCACATCACAACTGAGTATTGATTTTGCTTTGGCTCCATCCCGTCATTCTTTCTAGAGTTTTTCTCCACTGATCTCCAGTAGCATATTGGGCACCTACCGACCTGGGGAGTTCATCTTTCAGTGTCCTATCATTTTGCCTTTTCATACTGTTCATGGGGTTCTCAAGGCAAGGATACTGAAGTGGTTTGCCATTCCCTTCTCAAGTGGACCACATTCTGTCAGAGCTCTCCACCATGACCCGTCCATCTTGGGTAGCCCCACATGGCGTGGCTGTTTCATTGAATTAGACAAGGCCATGGTCCTTGCGATAGATTGGCTAGTTTTCTGTGATTATGGTTTCAGTCTGCCTGCCCTCTGATGCCCTCTCGCAACACCTACCCTTTTACTTGGGTTTCTCTTACCTTGGACTTGGGGTTATCTCTTCATGGCTGCTCCAGCAAAGCGCAGCTGCTGCTCCTCACTTTGGACGAGGGGTATCTCCTCATGGCCACCCCTCCTGACCTTGAACGTGGCCTTTCTCCTCTCGGCCCTCCTGCAACCACGCAGCCGCTGCTCCTTGGACGGGGGGTTGCTTGCCGGGCCTGCCGGCAAAATAAACAGGTCGAGGACGCAATCACCAGAGCACCTGAGAAATAAAAGACTAGGAAAGATGGGGTTGAGAGGGACGGAGTCAGCTTGTGACTGATTCCGACGACTTTATTGAGGGGTAACATACATGTATATACTAACAGGATTCACCAAATTTTAGATCAAAGACTTGCATACGTGCAGAACTGCAGACACTAGTTTTAGCTCAGGAGTTTTATCTTAACTCCAGCAGAGCATGGCACCAACGTCTTACAATCAGGTAAAGAGTACCTAGACATAAGCCATTCACAGGAGCCAGATAATCTTATCAGAGTCAGGAAAATGGGCAAATGGTGGCTGCAGCGATTTCCTTGAGGGAGGTGAGAAAGGCCAAGTTGCACTTTAACAAATCAGGGGTGGCGGGACAGAGAGGGACCTCTTGATGTCTCTCAGGGCCGAGAAGGGGCCTGAGCAGTCAGGCCGGCTCCCTGCAGTTGCTCCTCTTGGCCGCCACCCCTGACCTTGGGCGTGTGGTAGCTCCTCTCCACCGCCACCCCTGACCTTGGGCGTGGGGTAACAGAAGCAGAAGATATTAAGAAGAGGTGGCAAGAATACACAGAAGAACTGTACAAAAAAGATCTTCATGACCCAGATAATCATGATGGTGTGATCACTCACCTAGAGCCAGACATTCTGAATGTGAAGTCAAGTGGGCCTTAGGAAGCATCACTACAAACATAGCTAGTGGAGGTGATGAAATTCCAGTTGAGCTATTTCAAATCCTAAAAGATGATGATGTGAATGTGCTGCACTCAATGTATCAGCAAATTTGGAAAACTCAGCAGTGGCCACAGGACTGGAAAAAGTCAGTTTTCATTCCAATCCCAAAGAAAGGCAATCCCCAAAAATGCTCAAACTACCACACAATTGCACTCATCTCACACGCTAGTAAAGTAATGCTCAAAATTCTCCAAGCCAGGCTTCAGCAATTCGTGAACCATGAACTTCCAGATGTTCAAGCTGGTTTTAGAAAAGGCAGAGGAACCAGAGGTCAAATTGCCAACATCTGCTGGATCATCGAAAAAGCAAGAGAATTCCAGAAAAACATCTATTTCTGCTTTATTGACTATGCCAAAGCCTTTGACTGTGTGGATCACAATAAACTGTGGAAAATTCTGAAAGAGATGGGAATACCAGACTACCTGACCTGCCTCTTGAGAAACGTGTATGCAGATCAGGAAGCAACAGTTAGAACTGGACATGGAACAACAGACTGGTTCCAAATAGGAAAAGGAGTACATCAAGGCTGTATATCGTCACCCTGCCTATTTAACTTATATGCAGAGTACATCATGAGAAGCACTGGG
Source organism: Cervus canadensis (assembly GCF_019320065.1). Taxonomy (NCBI): domain Eukaryota; kingdom Metazoa; phylum Chordata; class Mammalia; order Artiodactyla; family Cervidae; genus Cervus; species Cervus canadensis. Next base: position 41,934,228 of record NC_057402.1, on the reverse strand, counting down.
CTGGAAGAAGCACAAGCTGGAATCAAGATTGCCGAGAGAAATATCAATAACCTCAGATATGCAGATGACACCACCCTTATGTCAGAAAGTGAAGAGGAACTAAAAAGCCTTTTGATGAAAGTGAAAGAGGAGACTGAAAAGTTGGCTTAAAGCTCAACATTCAGAAAACTAACATCATGGCATCTGGTCCCATCACTTCAAGGCAAATAGATGGGGAAACAGTGGAAACAGTGTCAGACTTTATTTTTGGGGGCTCCAAAATGACTGCAGATGGTGACTGCAGCCATGAAATGAAAAGACGCTTACTCCTTGGAAGGAAAGTTATGACCAACCTAGACAGCATAGTATAAAGCAGAGACATTACTTTGCCAACAAAGGTCCGCATAGTCAAGGCCATGGTTTTTCCAGTGCTCATGTATGGATGTGAGAATTGGGCTATAAAGAAAGCTGAGCACTGACCAATTGATGCTTTTGAACTGTGGTGTTGGAGAAGACTCTTGAGAGTCCCTTGGACTGCAAGGAGATCCAACCAGTCCATCCTAAAGGAGATCAGTCCTGGGTGTTCATTGGAAGGACTAATGCTGAAGCTGAAACTCCAATACTTTGGCCACCTCATGCCAAGAGTTGACTTATTGGAAAAGACCCTAATGTTGGGAGGGATTGGGGGCAGGAGGAGAAGGGGATGACAGAGGATGAGATGGCTGGATGGCATCACTGACTCCATGGACATGAGTTTGAGTAAACTCCAGGAGTTGCTGATGGACAGGGAGGCTTGGCATGCTGTGATTCATGGGGTTGCAAAGAGTTGGACACAACTGAGCAACTGAACTGAACTGATCTCTTCCTCGAGAACCCCAGACCCCTTTCTCCTCCAACTTGAGGACCCCAGATTTCTTATCAACCTGCCTAGGAGGTGACTCTCACTAACAAACAACCAGCCACGTATTGGGGGTATAAAACTGGGCCTCTCTGAAACATCAGGGTCCTTGTTGGGAACAGATTACCCTCAGACCCGCTGTCATAATAAACTGTTCTCCACTGTCTTGGGCGTCCTCCGAGGTGTGTTTTGTGACTCTGGATTCCACAACAGTCTGGAGTGTAAGAGGTGGGCTATGTTAATTAATTCACATGGAGTTCAGTTCAGTTCAGTCGCTCAGTCGTGTCCAACTCTTTGCAACCCCGTGAACCGCAGCACGCCAGGCCTCCCTGTCCATCACCAACTCCTGGAGTTTACACAGACTCAAGTCCATTGAGTTGGTGATGCCATCTAACCATCTCATCCTCTGTCATCCCCTTCTCCTCCTGCCTGAAATCTTTACCAGCATCAGGGTCTTTTCAAATGAGTCAGCTCTTCGCATCAGCTCTTTGGAGTTTCACCTTCAACATCAGTCCTTCCAATGAACACCCAGGACTGATCTCCTTTAGGATGGACTGGTTGGATCTCCTTGCAGTCCAAGGGACTCTCAAGAGTCTTCTCCAACACCACAGTTCAAAAGCATCAATTGGTCAGTGCTCAGCTTTCTTTATAGCCCAATTCTCACATCCATACATGAGCACTGGAAAAACCATGGCCTTGACTATGCGGACCTTTGTTGGCAAAGTAATGTCTCTGCTTTATACTATGCTGTCTAGGTTGGTCATAACTTTCCTTCCAAGGAGTAAGCGTCTTTTCATTTCATGGCTGCAGTCACCATCTGCAGTCATTTTGGAGCCCCCAAAAATAAAGTCTGACACTGTTTCCACTGTTTCCGCATCTATTTGCCTTGAAGTAATGGGACCAGAGGCCATGATCTTAGTTTTCTGAATGTTGAGCTTTAAGCCAACTTTTCAGTCTCCTCTTTCACTTTCATCAAAAGGCTTTTTAGTTCCTCTTCACTTTCTGACATAAGGGTGGTGTCATCTGCATATCTGAGGTTATTGATATTTCTCTCGGCAATCTTGATTCCAGCTTGTGCTTCTTCCAGCCCAGCGCTTCTCATGATGTACTCTGCATATAAGTTAAATAGGCAGGGTGACGATATACAGCCTTGATGTACTCCTTTTCCTATTTGGAACCAGTCTGTTGTTCCATGTCCAGTTCTAACTGTTGCTTCCTGATCTGCATACACGTTTCTCAAGAGGCAGGTCAGGTAGTCTGGTATTCCCATCTCTTTCAGAATTTTCCACAGTTTATTGTGATCCACACAGTCAAAGGCTTTGGCATAGTCAATAAAGCAGAAATAGATGTTTTTCTGGAATTCTCTTGCTTTTTCGATGATCCAGCAGATGTTGGCAATTTGACCTCTGGTTCCTCTGCCTTTTCTAAAACCAGCTTGAACATCTGGAAGTTCATGGTTCACGAATTGCTGAAGCCTGGCTTGGAGAATTTTGAGCATTACTTTACTAGTATGTGAGATGAGTGCAATTGTGCGGTAGTGTGAGCATTCTTTGGGAGTGGAATGAAAACTGATGTTTTCCAGTCCTGTGGCCACTGCTGAGTTTTCCAAATTTGCTGATACATTGAGTGCAGCACATTCGCAGCATCATCTTTGAGGATTTGAAACAGCTCTACTGGAATTTCATCACCTCCACTAGCTATGTTTGTAGTGATGCTTCCTAAGGCCCACTTGACTCCACATTCCAGGATGTCTGGCTCTAGGTGAGTGATCACACTTTCTATTACCTCTAGCTTAAATGAGATATAACTGACATACAACACTGTACAAATTTATGATGTAAAATGGGCTTCCCTGATGGCTCAGTTGGTAAAGAAAACACCTGCAATACAGGAGATCTGGGTTCTATCCCTGGCTCAGGAAGATCCCCCTGGAGAAGGAAATGGCAACCCGCTCCAGTATTCTTGCCTGGGAAATCCTACGGACAGAGGAGACTGAAGGGTTATAGTCCATGGGGTTGCAAGAGTTGGACACAGCTTAGTGACTAAACCACCACTAACGTGTAAAATATGGTGATTTGTTACACTTACATATTATGAAATACTTATCACAATAGAGTTAGTTAACACCTCCATCATTTAGTGTAATTTCTTTTTTTGTTTTTTTTTTTGTGGTATGAATATTTAAGATTTACTCTTTAGACAAATTTCAAGTTTATAACATAGTACTGTTAACTATGGCCCAGGGATCCCCAACCTATAGCCCAGGGGTACCCAACCTCCGCGATCTGATGCCTGCTGATCTGAGGTGGAGCTGTCACAATAATGATAGAAATAAAGTACACAATAAATGTAAGGCACTTGAATCATCTCAAAACTGTCCTCCACACCTCTGACCGTGGAAGAATTGTTTTCCACACAACTGGTCCCAGGTTCCAAAAAGGTTGGGGACCACTGCTATGGCCAGGCTGCATGACCACGTGTTTTCATTGCAGAACTTCTCACAATGGCATGATCGCTCCAGTGCGGGATGCTGTTAAAAGCAAGAGAGCATCTACATTTAGCACAGATGGTCAGAAGGAAGCCTTTAAGTAGGACAATGTGTGTGTACTAAGTCACTTCTGTCATGTTCGACTCTTTGCGACCCTGTGGGCTATAGCCCCCCAGGCTCCTCTGTCCATGAGATTCTCCAGGCAAGAACACTGGAGTGGGTTGGCATGCCCTCCTCCAAGGGATCTTCCCAACCCAAGGATCGAACCACGTATCTTATGTCTTCTACATTAGCAGGTGAGTTCTTTACCACTAAAGCCATCCAATAAACGTGTTTAACTTCTGATTTATTTAAATATGAAGAGAAATTTAAGCACTCTTTGAGTGTCAACAATTCCAGCCTCATCAATTAGATACAACTATAGTAAACGCATTTGATAGCATTTAAGCTATTCTTTTTTTCTTTTTGCCTAATTGTAAAGCAAGGGGCTAAAATCACTCATTTTGATTTACCCAATTTCCTACTGTCAAGTCCTTGCCTGATGTGATTATGTTAACGTGCTAATTGAGTGTGATGTCCTTCATTGTACAAGTTACCTTCAGCAAAATAAGAAAGTAGTTCTGAAGCATGTTTTCTTTGATGGTGTTCTGGGATATAAATAAAACAAATGCCTTGTGAGAGCAGGAAATGTTATCTTTTGGGTTGAGCTGGCTTAGGTACAATTTAATTTAAATAATTGAACATATTTATGAGGTGCAAGAGACAAATAAAAAAAGAGCATTTGAGCTGTGTGTGTATTGTTCTTTGCCTTCACCATTTGAGCTGCAATAACAGTGAGCATGCTGCTATGTGGGTCACAGTGTTTTAGGGGGGACACAAGCCAAGAATATTCTGCTTATGTGCCCCTCAAAGCCATCTTTTACTTGAATTTATATCATGTTCTATTTTTTCCTGACTCAGCTTACACAGACATTTTTGTTATCTTGCATGTTAATATTACTTCTGATTCTTATCTTGAAATCTCAGAAAAAGACCTGAGGCCCAGGTCTTGTCTGAGACAAGGAATATTTTTTAAAAGACTGAAAGAATCCATTGTTTTCATTTGCAAATAGTCCCAAGAGTAGAAAGAACTTAGGAATGTGAGGTCCCTGCTCCCAAGATCATCTCAATGGGCTTGGGGATTTCTGGTGTCGACTTAAAAAAATGCACAATGGGAGAGTTGTGAATTAAGCTTTATTTGGGACAAAATGAGGTTGATAGCCCAGAAGAATAGCACCTTAGAGAGCTCTGAGAAACTCAGATGATAAGGCAGTGGGGGAAGGTCAGTATAGATGTGATTTTGGTGACGGGGGAGGACATGCAATCTAGCATGCATTTTTTGCAGAAGGTTACTGTTAGTCACAAGGAGCAGTAGTCACCATGAAGGATTTTAGTGCTTGTCTACATGTGAGGAGATACAAGAATTTGAAATCAGCTCCTGAAAATATATACCTAAAGACTTGTCCTGCCAGTTTCCCCAGAGCACAGAGTGCCTCATTTCTGCTCTCCACCCTGAACTCCTTTCCTGGGGTGCTGAAGGTCAGCAGCTGCAGTAGCACCTGATTTAATCCTTGTAGAGGTAGATGGCAAGTGCCAATTTATAGTTGACACTGGTTAACCTGTACTGCCTCAAGACAGAGCCAAATGTCTGTGTGTCAGTATTCTGTATTAGGAGACCTGTAGGGCAAGTCAGGTGGAGACCATAACATCGAAACCAGAGCTGTGAACAGTGTGGTGCAGACTGCCTAAGAGCTGATATGTGCAGTCAGACCTTGGATCTGTCTCTTACTCGCTTGGTGAGTTACTTAATCACCCTGAGCCTCTGTTTCCTTATCTGAACAATGGGAACAACACTGTATTTCATTGACACCATCAATTGTAAAATATATTTATTTATTTATCTATATATTTATTTATAATTGATTTATGTACCACTGCAAAAATCACACACACACACACACAAGAAACACTTGGGTTTTCACCATTTCCATAGGTGTGTGGCCGTGAGATGTTTCTATCAACATTTCAAAAACTACCCTCTGTGATATTGTAATAAGAGATGAATGTTTTTATATATTTGTTAAAACCCATAGAATACATACCACCAAGAGTGAACCATGATGTAAACTATGGACTTGGAGTGATTATGATGTATCATTGTAGGCTCATCAATTGCTTTTGCTTTAAATATTTATTTATTTTTATTTATTTGGCTCTCCTGGGTCTTAGCTGAGGCAACGAATTCTTAGGTGCAGCACGAGGGACCCAGTTCTCTGACTAAGGATTGAACCCTAGCTCCCTGCATTGGAAGTGCAGGGTCTTAGTCACTGGACCACCAGGGCAGTCCCTAGACTCATCAGTTGTGACAAAAGTACCACTTTGGAGCATGATGTTGATAGTGGGGAGGTTGCACTTGTGTGTGCAGGGGGTATATAGGAACTCTTTGTACTTTCTGCTCAATTTTGCTGTGACTCTTAAAACTGTTCCAAAAAATATACAGTCTACTAAAGAAAGAAGTGGAAACATTTCTAGATTAGAGGAAATGACAGAGACATGGCAACATGCGATCCTGCACTGGACTCTAAGTCAGAATTTTTTTTTTTCTATAAGGAACATTTTTTGGGTAATTGGGGAAAAATAAGTAGGGTGTGTGGCTTAGATAATTATTTAATCAGAGATAACTTCTATATTTGAATAATTATAATGTGCTTATGTAAGACAGTGTCCTTGTTTTTAGGAAATACACACTGAAGTATTCAGCAAGGCTTCCCAGGTGGTGCTAGTGGTAAAGAACCCACCTGCTAATGCAGAAGACTTAAGAGACGTGGGTTCGATCCTTGGGTTGGGAAGATCCCCTGGAGGAGGAAATGGAAACCCACTCCAGTGTTCTTGCCTGGAGAATCCCATGGACTGAGGAGCCTGGTGGGCCACAGTCCATGGGGTCACAAAGAATCGGACACGACTGAAGAGACTTCGCATGTATTCCGCAGAAAGGGCTGTCATGTCTCCAGTTATTCTCAAATGGTTCAGAAAAATAATGTGAACATGTACAGAGAGAGAGGAAGTGAGAAAGCAAGTACTGTGAAATGTTAACGATTGGGGTGACTGGCAGGTGTCTCAGTGGTAAAGATTATCCACCTGCCAATGCAGGAGACATGGATTTGATCCCTGGGTCCGGAAGATCCCCTGGAGACAGAAGTGGAAACCCACTCCAGTATTTTTTCCTGGAGAATTTCACGGACAGAGGAGCCTGTCGGGACAATAGTCCAAGGGGTTGAAAACGAGTCAGACACTGCTTAGCGATTAAACAACAACAACAGATACAACAAGCAGAGAGAACTGGAAAATTTCAAAGGTTCACCTCTAAATCATATACTAGATGGGTTTTCAAGTTCCCCTCTAGAAGTCTGTGACCATGATTAAAACAGGTAGATATTCAAAAGACCAAAAGCTAACCCCTCAACAAGGGAGACTAAGCATTCCCAAAATAAATGTTCTTGAACAGAAACAGATTTCCCTTGAACACTGTGTCCTACAGGAAAGGAAATCATTGTCACCTGCCCTTTATTTGTGGTCATTTGCATTCTAATGATTGAACAGTCACAGACCAGTTGGCTGGATAATGAGTTTGGTCTAGACGTGTCGTATCAGAGAGACCACAGTGGATGCCAACAGAATTTCGAATATCACCTGGAAAGAGAGATTGATCATTAACTCTGTTAATTCACTGGGCATTTTTAAGCAAAAATTACCTCTGTAAATATATAACATGTGAGAAGACCCAATGCACACAGTATTATCTGATAAAAACACCCCGAGAACCTGGTTACGCTGAGAAAGAAAACTGTTGTCGACTGTGAGGTGGTTGCCAAAGTGGATTCACACAAATGGGAATGTGATTACCTAACAAAATATCACTTTCACATGCTGAATTTCTTCATTTTTAAGACCAAATCAAAAATGCCCTAGCTTGTGAAAATTGTTGTCGTTTGTGAGATGGTTTCCAAAATGGATTCACACAAACGGGAAAGTGATTATCTAACAAAATATCACTTTCACATGCTGAATTTCTTCATTTATAAGACCAAATCAAAAATGCCCTAGCTTGTGAAATAGTAGTGTCAGAGTGATGTGAGAGTCAGAAAGTGCTGTACATAGAAGAGGAGTTGTTATAATTCCTACTGGAAATGGAATTATTAAAATCCTTCTCATGCACTGGGAAAAAAGGAAGACTTACATGGGCTTTCCTGGTGGCTCAGCTGGTAAAGAATCCGCCCAAAATGTGGGAGACCTGGGTTGGATCCCTGGGTTGGGGAGATCCCCTGGTGAAGGGAAAGGCTACCCACTCCAGTATTATGACCTAGAGAATGCCATGGACTGTATAGTCCATGGGGTCATAAAGAGTCAGACATGACTGAGCGACTTTCACTTTCACTTCACCACATGGCATAGAGCATTGAGCTTTGGGTGGAAGACCTTTTTTCATACTCATTTCCCTCTTGTTCTCCAAGAGTAACTGATGTAGCTTTTCATATGGATCAAAACTATAGCAGGAAATTAAAAATAAAAATCCAGCCTAGAAAAGTTAAAAAATATAGATGCTAGGGTTCCTTCTCACTGGAAATGTGTGAGATGTTATAGAGAGAAGCAACATTTCATTCTGTGTATCCTATCAAGGAGGGGATAGTAGAGAGGCATGGTGGATCACATGCTCACTCATGTCTGATAAGATACTTAACCACTCTTTCCATGACTATTAGAATACTTCATGAAGAAAGAAAAAGAAAAATAGTCACTCAGTTATGTCTGACTCTTGTCGACCCCATGGATTGTAGTCCATCAGGCTCCTCTGTCTGTGCAGTTCCCCAGGCAAGAAACCTGGAGTGGGTAGCCACTCCGTTCTCCAGGGTATCTTCCCTACCCAGGGATGGAACCCAGGTCTCCTGCATTGCAGGCAGGTTCTTTACCACTTGAGCCACCAGCAAAACCCCAGAATGCTTCATAGGGGTCAGGATATGAACTCAGTATCAAAGGAAAAAAAGCATAAAGGCAGTAGCTCACAGCTTAATGAAACAAAAACATAAAAAATCAATCCCAGTATAGTTAGATATGTGCTGAAACAAAGGAAACGGAGGGAAATGGAGCCCCTCCGTGGGAGAAATCATGAAGTCACTGCTTTTAAGTGAGGAGGCAATAATGGTAAGAAGCTCATGGGTTGCTGTTGTTGTTTAGTCACTAAGTCGAGTCTGATTCTTGGTGACCCCATGGACTGTATAGCCTGCCAGACTCCTCTGCCCACAGGGTTTCCCAGGCAAGAATACTGGAGTAGGTTGCCCTTTACTTCTCCAGGGGATCTTCCGGACCTAAGGATTGAACCCATGTCTCCTGCCTTGGCAGGCAGATTCTTTATTTTATTACTGAGCCATTAGGAATGGGGGCAGGGTGGGGGGGCAAAGGAAGCCTCTTGGTGTGTGTAGGAAATAACAAGTCCTGAATTTTACTGGAAGATAATTGTTGATGGGGAATGGAGATTGAGTGTCAGAGGTAAAGGTCCTTTCCAAAGGCTCAGCCCTTGAACTAACTGGTAAGTGCTTCTTTTGTTGCCTGCTAACTTCCAGATGTTCAAGCTGGTTTTAGAAAAGGCAGAGGAACCAGAGGTCATATTGCCAGCATCCGCTGGATCATCGAAAAAGCAAGAGAATTCCAGAAAAACATCTATTTCTGCTTTATTGACTATGCCAAAGCCTTTGACTGTGTGGATCACAATAAACTGTGGAAAATTCTGAAAGAGACGGGAATACCAGACCACCTGACCCACCTCTTGAGAAACCTATATGCAGGTCAGGAAGCAACAGTTAGAACTGGACATGGAACAACAGACTGGCTCCAAATAGGAAAAGGAGTACATCAAGGCCATATATCATCACCCTGTCTATTTAACTTATATGCAGAGTACATCATGAGAAGCACTGGGCTGGAAGAAGCACAAGCTGGAATCAAGGCTGCTGAGAGAAATATCAATAACCTCAGATATGCAGATGACACCACCCTTATGTCAGAAAGTGAAGAGGAACTAAAAAGCCTCTTGATGAAAGTGAAAGAGGAGACTGAAAAAGTTGGCTTACAGCTCAACATTCAGAAAACTAAGATCATGGCCTCTGGTCCCATCACTTCAAGGCAAATAGATGGGGAAACAGTGGAAGCAGTGTCAGACTTTATTTTTGGGGGCTCCAAAATGACTGCAGATGGTGACTGCAGCCATGAAATGAAAAGACGCTTACTCCTTGGAAGGAAAGTTATGACCAACCTAGGCAGCATATTAAAAAGCAGAGACATTACTTTGTCAACAAAGGTCTGCCTAGTCAAGGCCATGGTTTTTCCAGTGGTCAGGTATGGGTGTGAGAGTTGGACTGTGAAAAAAGCTGAGCGCCGAAAAATTGATGCTTTTGAACTGCGGTGTTGGAGAAGACCCTTGAGAGACCCTTGGACTGCAAGGAGATCCAACCAGTCCATCCTAAAGGAGATCAGTCCTGGGTGTTCATTGGAAGGACTGATGCTGAAGCTGAAACGCCAATACTTTGACCACCTCATGCGAAGAGCTGACTCATTGGAAAAGACCCTGATGCTGGGAGGCGTTGGGGGCGGGAGGAAAAGGGGACGACAGAGGATGAAGTGGCTGGATGGCATCACCGACTCGATGGTCATGAGTTTGAGTAATCTCCGGGAGTTGGTAATGGACGGGAGGCCTGGTGTGCTGTGATTCATGGGGTTGCAGAGTCAGACACGATTGAGTGACTGCACTGAACTGAACTGATGTCACTTTCTGCATTTCTCTTTGTTAATTTTCTCTCCTTTAATTTTCTCTCACTTTGCAGTGGCCATCTGTGCAAACATCTTTCTAGCCATTCCATCCTTCTCTTGGAATGGCAGCCCCGTGTTCTTGAGTGCTGCTTCTTCATGGCTCCAGCCACAGGGCTTCATCAGGAGTCTCGTTCTTCTTACATGATCAGGCCTCCTATCCCAAGAAGGGACAATCAAGGTCACCTGCCAAATGGGCACAGCTGGCATAGAGGCAGGCATCCAAGCCAGGGCGAGCCTCAGCCTCTCTCTGTTCATGGGGGCCACAGAGAGTATCAGAGAGTTTGAGAGCATCTCCCAAGAGACAAACATCTCCAGGGAGGAAGATAATGCCTGTCCTATGTGGTCCAATCACTGTCTGCAAACCCACTCAATCACAGCCACCCTGGGGGCCAAGTGACTCTGGCCCATGCTAAAAGGAAGAGCTTCAGTCAGACTCAGGAGCAGAGTCTTAGGGTCCCAAGCTACAGCCAAGAGTAAACAATAAACTTCAAATCAGCATATCTTATAGTTGCTTTTGTTGTTGTTCTGTCAACAACCAGAAAAATCTTAGCTAAAATCTGTACTGCCACTGTGATTTTTGTCAGTTTCTTCTTGAATTCCATTTCATATATATTTTTAATTGGAGTACAGTTCCCTTACAATGTTGTGTTAGTTCCTGCTGTACTACAATGTGAATCAGCTATACTTGTACATATATCCCTTCCCGCTTGAGTCTCCTTCCCATCCCACTCCTCCAATTTCTTCTTGAATTTCTAGTAGCATCTGTTGTATATATTTTCATGCCATGTGTTTACATTCCTAGCCTCTTGCCATCTTAAAGTTAAAAGAAGACAACAATTCCTGGGATGTTATGCATCATACAAAGGAAGTCCTGTCTCTCATACCAAAGGGATACAAGCAGAGTCAAGGTGCTTGCTTTCCCCCACCCGGTCTTATCAGCATTTTGTCTGGCAACCCAAGTCATTTCTGGGAATACCATACCCAGAATCACATGCTATGGGCCCCAAGGGTCTGTGTGTGTGTTTTTTTTTAAATGCAAATCTCAGCTTCCAAAGCAAGAGCCTCATTTGGAATTTAAAAGAGTTCTAGGTTGTTTAACATTTGAGTGGAATTCCTGAGCCTGTTAACTGGTCACAGTCTACTAGCTCTCTTAATTAGCAAGAGACACTGTATTGTGGAAACACCACTCAGTATTCAACAATGACTAACCGCTCTGTTTCAGACTGTTTACTTAAGAGTGAGGTTTTCATCCACAATGTTTCTGGGTAGTTACTTATTTAACACTGAGAGACGAGAGAGGATGAGCACCCAAATCACTCATTCCTCTACTACTTCTCAACACCCTCTTCATTCCACGCCACCCCCTCGTCCCAAATCCCAGCACTGTGGGTAACTTGGCTCCACGTCTTATCTGGCTAGAAATACAGATCAATGGAACAGGATAGAAAGTCTAGGGGTAAACCCATGCACCTATGGTCACCCAATCTATGACAAAGGGCTTCTTTGCTTGGTGGCTCAGTAAAGAACCTATAATGCAGGAGATCTGGGTTTAATCCTTGGGCTAGGAAGATCCTCTGGAGGAGGGCGTGGAAACTCACTCTAGTATTCTTACCTGGAGAATCCTATGGACAGAGGAGTGTGGCAGGCTATGGTCCATAAGGTCGAAAAGAGTTGGACATGGCTGAAGCAACTTACCATAGCACACACACAGCACGATCTACGACAAAGGAGGCAAGTGCATACAATGGAGAAAAGACAGTCTCTTCAATAAGTAGTACTGGGAAAAGTGGACTGCTACATGTAAAAGAATGGAATTAGAACACTCCCTTGTAACATCATACACAAAATTCAACTCAAAATAGATTAAAGACCTAAATGTAAGGCCAGATACTATAAAACTCTTAGAAGAAAACATAGGCAGAACACTCTGACAAAAACTATAGCAAGATCTTTTTGATCCACTGCTTAGAGTGATGAAAATAAAAACATAAACAAACAAATGGGGCCTAATTAAATTTAAGACCTTTTACAGAGCAAAGAAAACCATATAGAAAACAAAAAGACAACCCCTATAATGTGGATGGTGACTGCAACCATGAAATTAAAAGACGCTTGCTCCTTGGAAGAAAAGTTATGACAAACCTAGATGGCATATTAAAAAGCAGAGGCATCACTTTGCTGACAAAGGTCCGTCTAGTCAAAGCCATGGTTTATCCAGGAGTCACGTACGAATGTGAGAGGTGGACTATGTAGAAGACTGAGTGCTGAAGAACTGATGGTTTTTTTTTTTTTTTTGAACTGATGGTTTTGAACTGTGGTGTTGGAGAAGATTCTCCAGGGTCCCTTGGACAGCAAGGAGATCAAACCAGTCAGTCCTAAAGGAAATCAACTCTGAATATTCTTTGGAAGGATTGTTGCTGAAGCTGAAGCTCCAATGCGTTGGCCACCTGATGTGAAGAGCTGTCTCACTGGAAAAGACCCTGATGCTGGAAAAGATTGAGGGCAGGAGGAGAAGGGTACGACAGAGGATGGGATGGTTGGATGGCATCACTGACTGAATGACATGAATTTGAGCAAGTTCCGGGGGATAGTGAAGGTCAGGGAAGCCTGGCATGCTACATGCAGTCCATGAGGTCTCAGAGAGCCGGATACAACTTTGCAACTGAACAACAACAACAAATTATGGGATATAATATGTGCAAATTAAGCAACTGATAAGGGATTAATCTCCAAAATATACAAACAGTTCATGCAGCTCAATAGAAAAAAAAAAACACCACCACCAAATCTTGTCTAGCTATTGAGCTGTGTGACCTTGGGAAAGTCAGTTTCCTGCCCTGAGCCTCAGTTCCCTCATCTGCAAACTCTGGGGGCTGAATTGGGTGATGCCAAAAGTCCCTTCCACCTGGAAGGTGTGGGGATTGGGGGAGAAGATAAAACATCTCCTTCTCTGTTAAAACTCAAATATGTTTATTACTTACTAAAAACCACAGCACCACAGACTCCAAGCAGACTATGGGACACAAAGTGTCCCAGTGTCTTGTAGCCGCCCACATTCTAACTTTTATTGCCATGGACAAATGCAAGAAGGACTAAAGATATTTGTAGAGTAACATTTTAGAAAAATGGGGAGAAGGCAACAGCACAGTTAAGGCTTCCCCAGTGGCTCAGACGGTAAAGAATCCACCTGCAATGTAGGTGTTCAATCTCTGGGTCGGGAAGATCCCCTGGAGAAGGGAATAGCTATCCATTCCTGAATTCTTGCCTGGAGAATTCCATGGATAGAGGAGACTGTTGGGATACAGTCCATGAGGTCACAAAGAGTCAGACATGACTGAGTGACTAACACTTTCACTTTTCAACAGCACAGTTGAATATATGTGTGCCTGCCAGTACAACGGTCATGTTCGCTACAATTTTAGTTTTTTAGGGAGACTATTAAAAATATGTTTGGAAAAAAAAAATATGTTTGGAGATAATACCAAAATGAGCCACATGGAGTGGCTGACATGTGAATGCCAAGGGAAGGAACTAGCTTACTTAAAAGGGGTGTGGAAAGTTGGAGAAGGGAAAGAGTTTGGTGGCAGCGAGGGTACAGTGATGCTGGGGGCTACGTGAAGATGCTCTTACAGAGCAAAGCCTAAAAAAGAATCGTCTGGGTAGCAGAAGCATTAAAGATGGATTTTTACCTTGCTTGAGATGGAGTGACAAATCTTCAGTCAAATATCCTTGTTGTTCTTGATTAGTCGCTAGTCATGTCTGACTCTTTGTGACCCTGTGGACTGTAGCCCCCCAGGCTCCTTTTTCTATGGGATTTTCCAGGCAAGAATACTGGAGTGAGTTGTTAATTCCTCCTTCAGGGGATCTCCCCAACCCAGAGATCAAACCTGTGTCTCCTGCACTGGCAGGTGGATTCTTTACCACTGAGCCGTCAAGGAGGCCCTGTGTATTTGTTAAGTGCATGGGGGTATTTGAGTGTACTACCATTTGGGAGGATATGGAACAGAGCTGAGCTCTCATTTAACTGACGTTGGGAAAAATCATGGGCAGCAACTTGATACAAGGATGGGGTGGTCCCAGCTGATACCTAGGCTGTTCTCTCTCTATACTGCAATATCTGTCTGGGCCTAGTCCACCTTTTTAAAATTATTTTTTAATATTTATTAATTTATTTGGCCACACCTAGTCTTATAGTTGTGGTACGTGGGATGTAGTTCCCTGACTGATCTCGGGTAACCTTGGCCTGCAGTGGTTTGAAGCGGGGCTTCAGTTGCCCACCAGAGATTGAGATGGGGTCTTGGAGATAAAAGGACCAAATCTTAGCCACTGGGTCAGTGGTCAGTGACAAGGTCCTTCGACTTTGCAGAAAAGAGTTCCCACAGAGATAGAAAGTCGTGAAACCAGTATTTACTAGAGGACAGTTGGTGTGGATAGACACACAGGCAGGCTGAGAGAGAGAGTCATGCGCCCTGGTGGTAGTTTGAATCACTTTTAGGGGGTATTTCTTCCCGGTTTCCTTTGGCCAATCATTTTTATTTGCCTGCTACTGACTCTGTATTTGGTTTATCTCAGGATCCCTTCAGTGTGCGTGTGGGCATCTCTTAGCCAAGACAGACTGGAGTGAAGAGGCCTATGGGTAGGTTGATACCACTTACTAGGGTGGCGCCCCCTCCCTTTTTGACCACCATGGAGCCTTTCTGTGCATATATAGCTGGGAAGGTCTTCTTAACTTTGAGAATGAGGAATATGTGGTCTTTTATGTCTTATTTGGGCAGGGCTCAGGGTCCTCCTTGGGCTTCCCAGGTGGCGCTAGTGGTAAAGAACCCGCCTGCCATTGTAGGAGACATGAGACTCAGGTTTGATCCCTGGGTCAGGAAGATTCTCTAGAGAAGGGCATGGCAACCCACTCCAGTATTCTTGCCTGGAGAATCCCATGGACAGAGGAGACTGGAGGGCTACAGTCCATGGGGTCACAAAGAGTCAGCCACGACTGAAGCGACTTAGCAAGCACAGCCTCCTGTGTCATCCTGTTTTTGTGGAATTTCTGCTATTTTTTAAAAAATAATTTTTATTTATTTATTTTTGGCTGGGCTGGGTCTTCCTTGCAGCACATAGGCTTTCTCTAGTTGCAGTGAGCAGGGGCTACTCTTTAGCTGCAGTGCTCCGGCTTCTTGTTGTGGTGGCTTCTCTCGTTGGGGAGCATGGGATCTGGGGCATGCAAATTTCGGAGGCTAGGGCACATAGGTTCAGTAGTTGTGGCTTTTCGGCTCTGGAGCACAAACTCAATAGTTGTGGCGCTAGGGCTTAGTTGCTCCATGGCATGTGGGATCTTCCTGGATCAGGGATGGAACCCTGGGTCCCCTACATTGGCAGGTGATTCTTTACCACTGAGCCACCAGGTAAGCCCCGGGATTTCTGCTGTTATGGAGTTTCTGTCTATAGAGGAGAAACTGTTCAGCGTGGGGCCCATCTATCTCCTGCCTCATGACCAGGGATGGAACCCAGGGGCCCCCTGCATTGGGAGGTCAGAGTCTTAGCCACTGGACCACCAGGGAAGTCCCACCGGCCTGGCCCACCTCGGTGCTGGTTGCATTCGTGCCCTAGTTTTCCCTTGAAGTGTCTTTCTTTCCACCTCTCCATATTCTGCTCATTTTTTTTCAGAATAGTTTGTGTGTTCTTGATCACTCTGGCCTCTCTCTGCCCCCATTCATTCACTCACCAGTGGCCACACTGAGCCCCAAGCAGCTGTGTGCTTCTGGAGTACAAACACCTTATTCTGCTGCCCTCATGGCCACGCAGACCAGAAGTCCAGGGAGGGCAGAGCCCCTGTGGCTCTCTTTCCACAGTCCACCCAGTACATCGCCTTGTCCAGGCACACGCAGACATTCAATTTCATGGAATCGATAAACAAATGAATATCATTAAGCGCCTATTAGTCAAATCAATAGTGACAAATACTCCCCTGGAAGACAATGCTGATTTGAAAATAACATCCCAAGCATTTTTTTTCTCTACTCGCCCCCTCCCTCTCCTCCAAGTGCTTCTTTGTAAGGATTTAAGACAGTCTGATGCTTTTGCAAACGTGTCCACATTAAGAGGCCGTCTTGCCCTTTGTGGGTCTCACCTGGGAGGGGTTCATGCTTCACTGGAGCCGTCTCAGTGGGTGCCATCTCCTTCCTGTGAGCAACCGTGTTGTCTGGAGAAGAAACAGTCCCTCCCAGCTCCCTATGGCTAACTTCACCAGGATGTGCAAACAAAAGCTCCCAGAGACTCTTAAATTCTCAGGTGGTTGTGTAAAAGCTCCTGCAACAACTTTGGGTGATAACCAAAGACAGTCACCATGCAGAAAGGAAAGTCGAGCTGACAGCCTTTCTAAGGGCCGAATCCTGCACAATTTCCCGGGTCTGGTGTTCATTGGATGCCCTCGGCAGCTGTCCTTCCGTGCCCGTGGCCTTGGAGGTGCCGGGGGCTTTAGGAGTCTCGGCCCTGGGAGCCGAGCGGCGCGGCGCCGGCATGCTAAGTGGGCAGCACTGGGGCGCCTTTGTTTCTCTCCATCTTCCCTCTGAATCTTAATGGGCGGCCCCCCACCCTCTCGGGCCCGGCCCCCGGGCCCAGGGACAGCGCTCCTCGGAACTGTGTCCTGGACCCCCGGGGTGGGGGTGGGCGGGGGGAGACTCGGACCCGGAGAGCGGGGAGGGGGCGCGCCTCCAGCCCGAGCCTGGGCACCTGAGCGGCCCCGAGGGGGCGGCCCCCGACTCGGGGGTCCGGCAGCCCGCCGCCCCAAGTCTCGCGGTGCTGCGGCCCGGCCCGGGGAGCGGCGGCCGGGGGCCCCCCGCCGCGTGACAAAGGCTGAGGCCGGAGAAGGAGGCCGGGGAGGGGGCGGAGGCGACAGAGGCGGGGGCGCGGGCGGCCGGGCGGCGGGAGAGCGCGGAGCAGCGCCCGCCCGCGCCGTCCTTTGTGTGGCGGCGGAGGGGCGGCGGAGGGGCGGCGGCGGTGGCGCCTAGGCCTACGCCGGCCGCGCCTGCCCCGGGGGGCGCCCGGCTCCGCGCCGCCCCCGCTCCGCGCCCCCGCCCGGCGCGCGCCCAGCCTCCCGAGCAAGATGGCAACCCCGGCGGCCGTCAACCCTCCGGGTGAGTAGCGGCCGCGGGCCCCGCCGCAGCCCGCGGGCCCTGCCGGGGGCCGGAGCGGGCCGGAGGGGCTGGGCGCGCCGAGCGACCCAGGGGACGCGGAGCCGGGGAGCTCAACACCCCCGTTCCCGGGTGGGGTTGTGGGGGGGGGAGCCGCTGTCATTCTGCGCGGCAGCCTCAGCACCAGCTCCAGGATCTCCATCCCGGTCTCTGCCCATCCCGGTCTCTGGACTGCGTCCCCTCCGATCCGGGAGCGGCGCACGCCGACCTCGCATCCCTGGGAACCAGAAGCGCCTGTCCGGGGTCCCCTGAAATTCCGAAAATATCCACCTTCGCCTTCCCCATCCAGCGCCTTTTTCTCTTCCGGCCCCTGCCCCTGTGGCATCAGGCGTCAGCCGGTCGGGACGGGTACGAGGGTACCGCGCTGACGGAGGGAAAAGTTCGGAGCCAGGATTCAACAGGGTGGAACTCCGGGATGGTCCCCTGCCCGCCCCGCGCCTCAAGCTTTGGTCCTTTGATCCCTTGGCGACTAGCTACTGTGTGTCCCCATCTTTAATGGACACACACACACACAGCCTGTAGAAACAGCGTGGAGAAGCCCAGGCCAATTCAACGTCCTCTGATTTATAAGGCTGACCAGCTCCCAGGGTGCGGTCTATGACAACTCTGCTTACTGGACAGATTTCAAAAAAATGAGAAGAGGTCCTGATTCAGTGGGAATAGCGACATGGTTTGAAATAGTAGCAGAGAAATTCTATTGTGTTTGGAGAAATGCCCTATCTTGTGAATAGGACAGCCGGAAAGGTGTCCGAGAATGCAAAGGTGGACAGCTCGGCTGACTGCTGCAAAGTTTTGGTTGCTGTGCAGTGACTGCGATGGCCATGGCGTGGTGTTCGGGTGCGGGGGAGTCAGACGGAGGTCAGCCCTTGGGGAATTCCCGGTAGCGGGTAGCCGGAGTGCGTAGCGTGCAGGGTGGGGGGCAAACACGCGCAGTAGCTAGCAAAGAAAGAAGTGTCCTCAAAAGTTAGAAAGGAAGGATCCCTTCCATCTGAAGTGGTAAGGCAAAGCCTTTGAAGACTGGGCACTTTAGAACTGGACTTTGAAGAGTTGGAAGTGTGAACACACAGACCCAGGTGCTGAAACCACTTGCAGGTGGAAGGGATGGTGTGAGTCACGGCGGACTTACTCTGAGCATGCGCAGATGCAGTGAGTGATTGAGGCTCCAGGGGTGGAAGAGAGAGCAGGAGATTTCACAGGAGCGTTTTGGCAGTGGCCAGACTTTAGAGTAGGAGGAGAAGGGAACAACAGAGGATGAGATGGTTGGATGACATTACCAACTCAATGGACATGAGTTTGAGCACACTCCAGGAGATAGTGAAGGACAGGGAAGCCGGGCCTGGTGCAGTCCATGGGGTCGCAAAGTGCTGGACAGGACTGAACAACAACAACAAGGCTTTAGAGTGGATGGACTGAGGATATGGACTCCCGCGTTCCTCATTAAGAGAATTCTCTATGGTATTGCACAGGGAAGTCACATGATCACAGTGCTTCTGGAAGATCAGTTTGTCAGCTCAGTTGAGGTAACATACGAATGAGGGAGCAAGACTAGAAGCAGAGAGTCCGGGTTGAGATGAGGCAGGTGCTGGGGAGGTGAGACTTAGTGGCCCTGGCTTAGAACACAGAGAAGAAGGACAGTACTGTTGGGCAGGTGGAGGAGCTCAGACTTGCACCACTTAGACTGGGGGCAAGCCTAAAGGAGACACAGACACAGAGGTGAGGAGCCTGAGTAGCTCCAAGGATGGAGGTTCCATTTGCAGAAACAGGGAGTCTAGGAAAAACAGATGAGTCTCCTGTCTAGAATGCTGAGTTTGAAAGCAGCCTTGCCAGTTTGCTTGCGACTGAAGCCTGCAAGTTCAACCTGTTCAGCTACTTAAAGATCAGTGTTAAGTTAATGGATTTAAATGTTATATTAGAAAAAGCAAGGGACATTAAATGAAGATATTTTAGTCCAATATAGGTTTACATTGGAAATAGGAATAAAATCAGAGGCAATGTACATTTATATATGTAGGCTATGGGGCTTGCCCAGTGGCAACCCACTCAAGTATTCTTGCCTGGAGAATCCCATGGAGGGAGGAGCCTGGTAGGCTCCAGTCCACAGGGTTGCGAAGAGTCGGACACAACTGAGCTACTTCCCTAGCTATTCACTAGCTTGCTAGCGTGTGAGATGAGTGCAATTGTGCGGTAGTTTGAGCATCCTTTGGGATTGCCTTTCTTTGAGATGATGGCAAGATCCATCATTGTTTTATGAGCTTCCAAGAAAAAAAATTAACTAATTCAACTCTGACATACTATCAATTGTTAAATGCACCTCCATTTCAGTGACATTTTAGACAATTGCATTTAGAACCAGTGAAATACCATGCCTTAAGAAAAAGTCAGTTTTGCTTCCTGACCACTTGTGGGTAAAACATACGGTCTTTTCTTTTCCAATAAAAAGCTATATAAAGTGTACCCTTTCGGCATCTGCCAGGGAGTCCAGTGATGAACCAATAGCCTTTTAGCTTCTTCAAAAAACAGGAGTGATATCTGAAAAAGAGATATATTTATTTCTCAGTCACGATTTATTGAGCAACTAGTATGTGTCAGTTGCTAGGTACTGTGTTAGCTTGAAGTTGGGAAGAGCTGGGCTGGTTTGAGGACCCAGAGAAGGCCAGGGTGGCCAGAGGACAGTGGGTGAGCAGGGGTGATGGTGATGTGGGAGGTTGGAGAAGGGGGTAGAAGCCACACATGGGAGGCATGGATAGGGATAAGGGGTTGAGATTTGATGCTAAGAGCAATAGCTAAGAAAAATAGCAAGATTTGATGCTAAGAGCAAGAGGGCTTGAAGGGTCTTGAGCAGTTGAGGTACGTGGTACCACCTGCAGTGACTGCTGTATGGAGAGTGGACTGGATGGAGGCAAGAGGAGAAGCCAGCATCCTGTTAGATCTTGCTGACATGGACAAGGGCGGCGGTGAGCATGGAGGGAAGGGGATGGATTTTAGATCTATTTGGAGGCCAGATTGCCATGCCGGGCAGCTCCGGAGGCGCCAGGTATATCCTTGGCCACATTGCCTGCAGCAGCCCTTTTTTTGGGTTAGCACCATAGCTATATGGTATGGGGTTTGGAGAAAGAACAGTTGAGGTTGAGTCCTGACACCTGGGTGGTAGGAGGTGATGGGGAGATAGTGAGGTGCATGTGGCCGTGTGGTGTCCGTGAGGCTCCTGCACTGGACACTGGGGTGGAGGTGCCTGGGAGACACTGGAGAGGAGCCGCTGGGGAGGCCGTGGGCCACGTGGATTTGAGCAACCAGGGCTGGAGAAGTAAGTGAAGAGTGGTTTTTGCCAGGCTCTCAGCAGCTTCTCTAAGCCCTTTCCTTGGGGGACGTGAGCTCCCAGAGAGTGGAACACCTGGACCACATCCCCTGAGTCCCCCAGTCACCTCCATAACTGCCTCATCCTTGGCATGTGCTGAGATGCACGGGGAAGTCATTTTTGTATCTTTTCCAGAACCACGACTCCACTGCAAGTGTCAGCTCAGTGCTGGGCTGTCCTTAGGAAAGGAGTGTGCAGTAGACTTGCCCAGTGGTGGGATCCACTGCGTGGGGAGCCAAGGAGGTCCTCACACAGAAGCGGGTGGAGCTCCTGTCATGCAGGTCAGGCTGGTGGGCTAGCTGAACACACAGAACTTGTTCAGTGAAGAGAAACGGGATCTCCCACTTCTGGTCAAGCCCTTTCCCTCTTGAGGGCTTTAGCCTGTGCTGCTGTGTTCTCTTCTGAGGATGAAGAACTGCTGACCTGTCCTTCCTGCTGTCTCCTACCCACTCCCCACACCTAACCATTTTCCCCCATGCTACTCCTTTTGTTTCCTTCTGGTCTCAGCTTGAATTCTTACTCCATTGGAAGAGGTTCTCCTGATCCCTTTATCTGCGGCTCAGTGATAAAGAATCCGCCTGCCAATGAGGGAGATCCAGGTTCGATCCCTGGGTTGGGAAGATTCCCTGGAGAAGGAAATGGAAAGAAATCCCACTCCAGTATTCTCGCCTAGGAAATCCCTTGGACGGAGGAGCCTGGTGGGCTCCAGTCCATGGGGTCACAAAGAGTCAAACATGACTTAGCGACTAAACAACCACCACCACCACCACAGCAGAAGGAGGACAGGTCAGACGGATAGCAGCCTGGGGACCAACTGGTGGTCTCTGAAGACCCATATCCCCACCAGGTTCCCTGTGGACATCCCACAAGGTGCTCCCCTTCCCAGCCTCCTGCTCTGGGTGTGGAACTGCTGCTGTGTCTTGTGTGACCATCAGCAGTCACGGATAAGGCCCCCTGGGCTGTTCTCATTTGCCTGCCTCTCCCACCCTGCCAACCCAGGGGTCGACACGGGTCTCAGGAAGGTGGCATTGAGGACCACTGGCTCTGCAATTGAAAGCAAGGCCCTTTGCGGATAAGCAGAGCCTGCATGGTTTCCCAGACTGTGACAGTTGGGCCATTTTCCAGGCAAATTCATAGAAAAGCAAAAATGTTCACCGGTTAGGAGTTCTTGATTTTACACCTCATGTGGGACATCTTACCGCTCTGGTTATGTTGCGAGGGCAGCTGAGCAGAGCCTGGAAGGGGGGTCTTCTCCCAGCACCCTTCTGAGGAATTGGATTCTTTCTTCCCATAATCACTTTTTCCCTGAATACAGCAAGAAAGATGTGTGGATTATAAGAAATTTGGAAAATACACGAAAGTGCTAAGATAGTTCTCCTAACCACCATTAATATTTTTGCATATGTTGTTACAGACTTTAAAAAAACATTAGAAATTAACACAAAATAGAATTTTAGTGTATATTACATATCGTATATTGTAAATTAATTCTATATTGAAATAAAATGTACAGTTTACCATTTCCTTCTCCAGGGGATCTTCCCGACCCAGGGATGGAACCCATGTCTCCTGCGTTGGCAGCTGGATTCTTTACTGCTGAGCCACCAGGGAAGCATTTTATTCCTAGTTATCACCAGATGCTATTCTTTCTTATTTGAAGAGACTCTGACTGAGCCAAGTGGCAGAGCATCTAAGAACCCAGA
This sequence comes from Cervus canadensis, assembly GCF_019320065.1. Classification (NCBI taxonomy): domain Eukaryota; kingdom Metazoa; phylum Chordata; class Mammalia; order Artiodactyla; family Cervidae; genus Cervus; species Cervus canadensis. The sequence goes on along the minus strand of NC_057402.1, from coordinate 41,911,718 downwards.
CATGGGGGCCCAGAGATGTGTCTGTACAGTGCTTATGAACTGTGGGGGCGCATTCCTGGTTGTCACAATACCAGGGTGGGTGGGAAGGTAGGGGGGTGGTGGCATCTTGGGGGTGGTGGCCAGGGATACTGGCAAACATCCTCCAGAGCACAGGGCAGCTCCCACCACAAAGAATGATCCAGCCCTAAGGGTCACCAGTGGGAGGCTGAGAAACCCCGGTTTACAGGGACAGGACTTCTCGTGGGTCTCTGGGCAGTGGCCACTGGGAAAGGAGCCTGAGAGTTCCAAGGGGAATGTGGCTGACAGATACAAAGGGGCCTGCCCCCGAGACCACCACTCCAGAATAAGAAACCACGGTGGCTTTAGAAACAAGATGGTACTTTTCAGAAAATTATGATATCCGCAGTGGAAGTTAATTTAAATATGAAATAACAGAACTGCATGAATTTTTTTATTATTATTTTTAGAACAGCATTGCTTTTTCTATCACATCAGCAAGTTCGAAATGAGGCCTCGTCTGGGTTCATTTGCTATAATTTGATATGCTTGATGGATTCCAAGCCCCCCAAAGAATGAAATGAATGAATGTGATCAAGGATCACAGCTGTGTTCTTTCTCTTTGAAAGCATTTCAGACCAGAAGACTTCTAATTCTGTTCAGCCAGCCTTCCCTGGGCACCCCTCTGCCCCCCGTACCCGATTCTGGGCGGGTGGAGAGATTCTGAGTGAAATAGGTTGGCCGCACTGTGTGTGCAGCTGGTCTCCTCAACAGGCGGTATTGGGACAGCCTTATGCCAAGGACCGGGGGACTGTCATGGACAGGAGAGAATGTGGACCCCCACCAGCTCCTCCTGGAGGGCAGAGAGAGAGAGTTACAAGAATGGCTTAGGACAGGGGCTCCCAACCTCCAGGATCTAATGCTTAATGATCTGAGGTGGAGCTGATGTCATAATAATAGAAATAAGTGAGTGAAATGAAAGTCGCTCATCGTGTCCAACTCTTTGCGACCCCATGGGCTGTAGCCCACCAGGCTCCTCTGTCTATGGGATTTCCCAGGCAAGAATACTGGAGTGTGTTGCCATTCCCTTCTCCAGGGCATATTCCCGACCCAGGGATTGATCCCAGGTCTCCTGCATTGCAGACAAATTATTTACCATCTGAGCCACCAAATGTAAGGCACTTGAATCATCCCCAAACCATCCCCTTCACCCCTCTCCCTGTCTGTAGAAAAATTGTCTTCCATGAATCCAGTCCCTGGTGTTAAAAGTTTGGGGACCGCTGGCTTGGGGGGTGCATAGCTCATTTTAGCACCAGAGTGTATGCCTTTTCCTAACGTCAGCCTCACAAACCACAGGTCTGTTTCCTGCTGCCTGCCCAGCATCTCCCTCCACGTGTCCCCCTCATTTTGCAAAGCCAGTACCCTCTCCCCAGGTCCCCTGCAGCAGTGAATGGCATCTCTCTCCATTTACTGGTCCAAGCCTGACATTAATTATTTTAATTGCTTATCCACCTAATTAAGCAAATATTAATTGAATGCCAATTGTGTGTGCACAGCAGTGTGCAAAGCCAGGCGTGGTCCCCACGCCCATGGAGATCCCTGTGGGGAGAACTGGTTGTTTATTAAAGAGTCATGAGCAGGAGGGTATTATTAAAGTAAGTATTAGGGGAAAAATGTGTCTTTGTGTCCAGATGCAATAGGAAGCCATTGAAGTGTTGTGAGCAGGAGGTGGATTTTGAAAAGACCTCCCTGGCTGTTGAATCAGGCCTACAGGCTGAGGGCATCCATCCCCATGGTCCAGGGAGGGGACTGCAGAGGCCCTCTCTAGGTGGCAGTGGACATGGAGAGAAGCAGGTTAACCCCTGAGATGAAGCCAACAGAACCAGATCAGAACCAGATGATGGATCAGGTGGAGCTGATGAGCGCGGCAGTGGCCAGGTTCCTGATTCAGTCCCTGGAGAGGCAGGGTACCATTTCCCAAGACAGAGGTTGTTGATGAAGTCCCAGTGCTTGCGGGTATATTGGTGGAAGGGGCAGGGAAGTGATGGATTCAGTCCTGGACCTGTTGAGTCTAAGGCATCAAGAGTTCAAGGCATGCAGGTGGGGCTTTGCCAGAAACCCCAAGTTGCTTCATTTCGCTTAGAGCTGAGATTTTCTTTCCCGCTGTAGGAGCCTCGATATTAGGGGCTTCCCAGGTGGCTCAATGGTAAGGAAAATGCCTGCTAAAGCAGGAAACACGGGTTCCATCTCTGGGTCGGGAAGATCCCTTGGAGAAGGAAACGACAACCCACTCCAGTATTCTTGCCTGGGAAATCCCATGGACAGAGTAGCTTGGTGGGCTATAGTCCATGGGGTTGCAAAAGAGTCGGAAACAACTTAGCAATTAAACCACAACAACATATCTAATATTCTTGAATGAATGGATGGATGGATGGTTTGGTCACCCAGTCTCCCACATTTCAAACCAATGAAAAGCAGCGTGACCATGACAAGGTTCGTTTTTTTGTTTTTAGTAACTTTGTTGTAGTAATTACAGGCTTACAGAAAAGTTTTGAGAAGACTACAGAACTCCTGTATTCCCATCATCTAGATTCTTTAAGTGTTAACATTCACATTTGCTTCATCAGTTTCTTCAGGTTTTTTTTTTTCTCTATTTTCTGAACATTTTTTTCTGAACCGTTTGATAATACCTGGTAGACAAAAATGAAAATGAAAGTGTTAATCGCTCAGTTGTATCCGACTCTTTTGTGACCCCGTGGACTATAGGCCACCAGGGTTTTCTGTCCATGGAATTCTCCAGGCAAGAATACTAAAGTGGGTTGCCATTTCCTTCTCCAGAGGAATCTTCCCAACCCAGGGGTCGAACCTGGGCCCCATTTTAATTCTAAACACTTGAATGTGTGTAAACTGAAAATAAGCACATCCTTCTACAGAACTGTGATTTATGAGCAAGATCGGGAAGCTGGCATTCATATAACAGTATATTCTAAGCTGCAGACCTTGTTCATATTTTACCAGTTGTTCTTCATAGCCAAAACCATTTTTATGGCTTTAGGTTTAATCTAGGATGTCAACTTATGATGTCTCTTTGGTCTCCTTTATTTATGGAATAACTGGTCTGGTTCCCCCCCCACCCCCATTATATTTTTAATGAGTACAGGCCAGTCACTTTGTAAAATATCCCGCAATCTGGTTTTGTTCGATGTTGCTGCATGATGACCTTGGGATTGTGCTTTTAAACTTGTTTGTTATCAAGGACACAACAAAAGTGATGTTATATCATAAGGCTGTTTTTAGCAGGCATTACTTAAAAAGCAAGTCTCTGGGTTGATAAGTCAAGATCTTGTGCAGACAAGGCTATGCAAAGGTGATTAGTGGTTTCAGATGCCCTTTCCTGTGTAAATGCAGAGAGTGTGTTAGTTGCTCAGTCGTGTCTGACTCTTTGAGACCCCATGGACTGTAGCCCGCCAGGCTCCTCTGTCCGTGGAATTCTCCAGGCAAGAATACTGGAGTGGGTGGCCATTCCCTTCTCCAGGGACCATTCCTGACCCAGGGATCAAATCTGTGTCTCCTGCATTGCAGGCAGATTCTTTACCATCTGAGCCACCGGGGGAAACCTTTCCCCGTGTGCTCGGCAAACCTTGGTGGGTTCCATACACCATACATAGGCGGTTTCAGGTGTTCCTTGTCAAGTGCAAGTCCCAGGTTTTTTTCTATTTTTTAAAGACTGTAAGGGTAACATTTTCCTAAATAAGTATCGACTTCATTTGACAAATAATTATAATCTAACTATGTAAGGATTATCATATCTCTAATAAAGTCAATAGGGAGTTGAAGGGTTTAATTACCAACTTTCCTGACATACAAATTGGAAAGCTTTTCAGGTAAGTTGCTCATGTGGAATTCCTGAAACGCATTGCAATTAACAGTCAGATCTCCATTCAAACAGTAATTAGTGTGTGATTTGACCTGTTCTTTGTGGCTGATGCGTATCTAGGGTTAGATATATATTTGTGTTTATTTTAGGAAGTGAATTTGCTGCTTTTTTTTTGGCTGTGCTGTGTATGGAATCCTGCACATCCTGCGTTGGAAGTATGGAGTCTTAACCACTGGACCACGAGGGAAGTCTCTTGCTGCTGCTTCTACCGTTCATTTAAAAACACATTTGCATTTTACTGTAACTTCCTAAAGAAAGACCTAGTGACTTAAAAATCAGATTTGGGGGGGTTCGTGATTTGCCTGCAGAAACTTGCTGAGTTTTTCCCAAGGTCTGAGAATGCCCCCCCACTGCCGCTCTCTCCTCTCTGCTCCCTTCCCTCTCCTGTCTCCTCCGTCCTTTCTTCCTCCCTCTATCTCTTTCTCCTCCACCTCTTCCTTTCTTCCATTTGTCCTCCCTCCCTTGTCCTTCTCTCCCTCCCGCTCCCACTTCTCTTTCATCAAAGACCCAAAGGAACCAGACAGGGTGGAAGTGTTCAGGTCACCCCAGTAGTTCATGCTGGGTCATCCTGCTGCAGGTATTTAAAAGCCCAGACTCTGACTGTGTGAGTGGTGACGATGCAAACACCGTCCGCTGGAAGATGGTACAGGTGAGGGCCTCAGTCTTCCCATCTGTAAAATACGCTGAATTCTCTATCAAGCACGACAGTGCTGTGTGCTCAGAATTCAGAGGCGAGGAGGACACTGCCCCCTGGGGTTGAGACAGGCCACGGCGGACCTGGTGTCCGTGGCTTGTGGGCTGGCTAGCTACCCCCTCGTTTCCACTGCTTCCTTACCTGTATAGTGGGGCTCCTCACTTGGTTTTGATGAGAATTAGATGGTTCTCCCTAAGAACTCTGGGGATGAGGCTGGCACATGGTAAACACTGGGTCAGAGGGCCCTTTGCTCCTTGTGATTGTCACAGGAGCGTGGAACACAGCACAGGGTTCAGGAGTGAAGGGCGGCTTTCCAGCTGGGCAGGGAAAACTTGGGGAGCAAATAACCAAATGTGCTTATGAAAGAGATGGGGTTCTTGTGCAGTAGGCAGTCTGGGGTTGCTGGGGCTCTTCTGTGCATGTGGGGGTCATTAGCTCTCCGTGCTCCAGTATTCCTCCTCCCAGGCTCAGGGTTGAGAAAGCCCTGGGAAGAAGTCCATCAGCTGTGGCAGCAGTCCCCTCCCCCACCCTGCTGGACTCCAGCTTTCCCCTCCTGTTGTGCTGTGATTGTCCTTCTTGCCATCCCTCCCTGTTTGCTAGACTTTCTGCCTTGGTCTTGCCCCTAAGTGCAGACCAGTACATAATGCCCTGTCACCCCCCTTTCTCCTCTCTCATTGGCATAGTAGGGTGGGGGGAGGGTCCCATCACCCTAGGACTAGTCTCCCTCTTGGCCCCTCCATCCTCTAGACAGACTGTGATGGGCTCCCCACCCAGGAGGGTCCCCCGTTGAATGCCCAGGGCTGCTGCAATTGCAAACATTATACCGGGATGCCTGGAAGTTGCCTCTGCAGGCAGTGGCTTGGCACTCTCCCCTACCGTGTCTCCTTCCACCTCTTAAACCTGGCTTCACTGGGCCTCAGGCTGCATCCTAAGACATTTCAATTTCCTCAAACACTTTGTGGACAGAATAGGCATTAGAACGTGTGTGTCTTTTTAAGTTTATTCATTCATCTTCGTGCATTCAACCAGTATTCATTAACTGTCTGCCTTTTATTAATCATGGTGCTTAAGTGCTGGGATTATCCTGGTTAGAAAGCACAGCACAGTCTGTGCTGTTGAGCATCCACAGTCTGCACCCATAGTCTGCTAGCAGCCCTTCCTTTCCTTGGTCATTCAGGCTGAGTATTCTGGTCCTTTCCCAGAGCATAGGCGCTGTTGTGCCTATTGACCACTAGGTGGCGGAGTCACACAGGTAGCTCAGTCACTGGTATTAGACCTGCTTGTTAATACCCAGTGCTGGCTAGAACTAGCCTCTAGCCCAGTTCTAGAGGCTCTGCCCATAGGTGGTGGTCAAGTCGGAAGGAGGTTGGCCTGACATTTGTATTTCTTTCTTTAAAAATTTTTTTTAAAATGTTTATTTATTTATTTGGCTCTGCCAGGTCTTAGTTGCGGCACTCAGGATCTTTAGTTGCGATGTGCAAGCTTTTGGTTGCAGTATGTGAGATCCAGTTCCCTGACCAGGGATGGAACCTGGCCTCCCTGTTCCAGTGGTTAAGACATCTGTTAATTAGATGCAGACCTCCTGGATTGATTCTCTATCTCTTCTCTCATTCCCCAGCTCCTTGATTGCTTTCTGTGTAGGGGTATATTTCTTTAGAAAGCAAACCTTCAGTCTCGTTCCTTGGGAGAAATGTCAGCCCGTTGGCATTAGGGGTTAGAAGTTTGTTATTATCATTAATGGGTTGCTGTTGGGAAGGTAGAGAGGATGAGACATATGTCATTGTGCTGCCTTTAACTGGAAAATGTGGCTTTTTTTTCTTTTTTCTCTTTTGGACTGTGCTGCACGGCATGTGGGATCTTAGTTCCCCAGCCAGGGATTGAACCTGCTGCATTGGAAGCATGGAGTCTTAACCACTGGACCTCTAGGGAAGTCCCAGAATATAATGGCTTTTAAAAGAAGCATCTATATTCACTTTTTCTTTTAAAAGATTTTCTAATTGGGTAAAACAACAGAAGCCAAACTATACCATTATGTACTACTATTTACAGCTTGGAAAAAGTGATTTAAAGGTTTGAAAATAGAAGGACCAGCCTTGGTGTGTCAGGCCAGTGCAGACAAAAACAAAGCTGTGGTCACAATGTTAAAATCAGTAAAAATGAAATTATTGTCAAAACATCTAATGGTAAGAAGAAATTATTAGCCTGTGATTTGTTGGTTTTGATCTTAATACACCAAACAACATTTTATAATTGATATGAATTTCTTATCACATGCAGTGAAAGCCCATCTTATTGCTTTACTTTTAGCCATCAAATTAAACCTGCCTTATCCCTTCCAGCTGGCTGTTGGAACATCCAGTTTCATGTTTCCTGGGGAATACCACCCCCCGCCCCTCCCTTGGTCATTTGTGACACTTTGGACCTTACAGCACTCAGGAGAATTGGAAATGGGCGGTCTGTTGTTTAGTTCAAGTGGGCCATCAGGAAGTTACAGTGCCAAAAAATAAGCAAAATTAGGAAATTGGTGGATGAATTATTTATTTTTAGTTAACGCATAGTTTGACAGTCTTTGTTTCCTAATCCAGAAAACTGAGTCCCTTTATTGGGGCCATTTATATGTACAGACTTATTTCTACCACTCTTTTTCCTTTTTGTCCCACTTTTTCTTTTTCTTTCCCCCTCCTTTGTTTTATTGGAGATAAGGGTTATATTTACCATTCTGTTCTTTCTTGCTCTGCTAGTTTGGAGGTCATATATAGTATGCATGTTAATTACCACTTTGGAAGCATGATTACGCACACTCAGCAGACTTTAGTAATACTGAATGGTCTAGCATCACCTCAGATCACGCCATGAAGCACATACTAGTATTATTTACTTATAGTCAATGCATATTTATATTTATTATGTGGTCATCACTCTCTTTGCTCAGTAAAGCAGAGAGTCCTCCCTGTGCCTGAGACCTTCCATTTGGGGTTGCTTTGGTTTCCTTATCTGTAAAATGAAATAATAACAAATACCTACCTTCAGGAGCAGATGAGGTGAGCTGTTGAAATGAGACGATGCATGTGAGGTGTTTAGCGGTGTTTAGCAGTGTGCTGGATGGTGTCTGTGCTCAGTATGTGTTAGCTCTTCCTATCATTGGAGTCATTCTGGCTCTGAGGACCATTTCCACAGGGATCTGAGAAATAATTTGTAATGGAGCTAAGCAATGGCAGCCTTGAGCAGTAAGCGTGGAAGCACACAGCAACTCCTAACACTAGGAACACAAACCTGTCAAAGCAATGAGTCCCATGATCAGTTATGTCACATGTCCTTTTCAGCGTCTATTGAGATAAACTCAAGTTTTTTTTTTTAAAGCTTATTTAAGCTATTAATAGATCTCCTAATGGTGAATTATCTGCATCTTCCTGGAATAAGAGGAACATGGTAACCCTGCACGGTTCTCTTAATATTATTATTGCAAGATAATGCTGGATTTGATTTACTAAGATTTTATTTAGGAATTTTCCATCCATATTAATGAGGGAGATGTTTTTGCAAATACAGAATTTATAGTGTAGTCGGTGAAGTGTGCTTGTCGAATAATTCATATATACAGATTACAAATATTCATTGTGTCTGTGAGAGAGAAGAAGGAGAAAGAAGGGGAGGGGAAAGGAGAGAAGGAGAAGGGGAAAAAAGGAAAGACGGGGAAGATGAAGCAGGGGAGGAGGGGTGCAGGGGAAAGAGGAGAGTAGGAAGAAGAGGAAGGAGAGGAGACACAGAGAAAAGGAAGTCACAATATATTTGTCAGGATTGTCTCACTCTCAAAAGACATCCCAGAGACTTCCCTGGTGGTCCAGTGGTTAAGACTTCACCTTTTAGTTCAGGGGCTATGGGTTTGATCTCTGGTCAGGGACCTAAGATCCCACATGCCTGGCAACCAAAGAACCAAAACTATAAAACAGAAGCAATATTGTAACAGATTCAATAAAGACATTAAAAATTATCCACATCAAAAAAAAAATCTAAAAAAAAAAAAAAGACAGCCCTATTCAAACCAGACAGTAATTGTTCCTAAAGTTAAGATAGCCAGGTGGGCATTTGGCTTCAGGTAAAGATCCAGAGGTGCTAGCATTGTACTTTTCACCCTGTTTATCTTCCGTAGGTCCTCTCGCCCTCCTTCCTTGTACTGGTTTTAATCTCAGGCAGAATCCCCCTAGTGGTGGTGACGTTTACATCTCATCAGCGAAACTCCGGCAGAAGTCAGATGACATTGCTGAGCCAGGGTCTCTTGCCAGGGCATGCAGTGCTCTGAACAGACCTGGGCATGTGCCCACCTTTGGGAAGGAGAAAGAAAGACTCTCTCTCTCAAAGGGAGTCTCCATCACAGCTTTAGATGTTCTCTCTGGCCTCATCTTGTCTTGACTTTAACATGTCTGGCTCTGTGTTTACAGGTCTTTTTTATTTTCACTTTTTGGCTGTGCTGCATCTGTAATGCAGCGCGTGGGCTTCTCCAGTTGTGGCACTTGGGCTCTCTAGTTGAGGTGTATGCATTTGGATCCCACTTGAGCCATACAGACTATGAGTGGAAGGGGGGACATACCTGAGATGTGGTTCCTAGCACTGTCACTGAAGTGAAGAAGGGGAAGTCAGGACAGGCAGTACAAGACCTTCTGGATTATCCCTAATTGATCAGGTGCTTTTGTGTGTCCCAGATTCCAGTTACTTCATTTGGGTTGCACAAAACTCCCATGAAGTTTTTTTAAAATATTGTCTAAAATTTTTATTATTTATTTTTGGCTGTGCTGGGCCTTCTTGCTGTGTGCAGGCTTTCTCTAGTTGCGGTAAGCAGGGGCTACACTTCTTTGCAGTGTGCGGGCTTCTCATTGTGGTGGCTTCTCTTGTTGCGAAGCGCGGGCTCTAGGGTGATTGTGCTTCAGTAATTGCCCCGAGGCATGTGGGATCTTCCCAGACCAGGGATTGAACCCATGTCCCCTGCATTGGCAGGCAGATTATTAACCTCTGGACCAGCAGGGAAGCTCCCATGGAGTTTTATTTGATATCATCTTCCTCCCTGTGTTTATGGAGGAGATGCTCAGAAGCGTTCCCACTTCAGCAAGACAATAGAGTGGGACAGCTGGTCCTGAATGAGGACTCCTCTCCCTTAGTGGGGCTGCATCTCCAGTCAGGATGGCCCATGCCTCCTCTTCCAGAGTATCTTCTCAGGCAAGCCACCATCTGTGTCCCTCGTGGCTTTACTATAGCATCCTCTCGTCTGTAACAGTCAGGTGAAATCTACCTGCAGGCGGAAGACAAAATGCCTGGACCCTTACTGCTTCACTGTCACCTAGAACCTTTCCTTTTCAGTTGTCTGAGTCATAATTTTCCTTTGGTCTATCGACAAAGCAACTTTTACTTTTTTCCTCCCAAACATTCCTAAAAAAAACAAACAGGCCAACAAAGAATGGATTTGTAAAAGCTCACAAACTCAGGCTTCCAGACACAACTGAAGCCCAAAATCTTTGCCTCAGAGATATGAATGTGGAGCTGTCTCTGTCTATGGTTGCTTCCAGGAATCTGACATGAACTTTGTCAAAGTCCTCGTGAAAAACAAATCTTGTTTTGCAGCACAAAGAGCTCAAGTTGGAGAATCACATAAGACATATAGCAAATGAGTTGTTAAAGTAAAAGCATATCACAAAGATATTTTCACAAAGTACCTGGGATTATTAATCCATATCTATTTGCTCTTAACCAAATTTTGGCACATTGGGTTGTTTTGCTTAATAGTATATTCTCTAGGGGACCCAGGGATTGAACCTGGGTCTCCTGCATTGCAGGCAGATTCTTTACCGTCTGAGCCACCAGGGGTGTCCACTGAAGGTCTGCTTAGAGTAGCCTTGCTTCTGTCAAGATGAACACAAATGAGATAATCAAGATGAAGATGAACAGGTACTCAGAACAGGGACTGGAGCCTTTAAATAGCTCAAGAAAAGGAAGAATGTCCTTCCTGGGAGCCTGAAATGCTGTGTAGTCATTGACTTTTTAAATGGATAGACTTTGTGCTTCTGCAAGTGTGGCTCTCTGAATGGCATTTTTAAAATCTGAAGTCCTAATGGGCATGTTTCTTTTCCACTCTCTTCCATGAAGATGGCTATATCAGTAGCATCTCTACAGGATGACCACTGAGGATCCTGATCCTTGTTGTTTAGTTGCTCAGTCATGTCTGACTCTTTGTGACCCCGTGGATTGTAGCCCGCCAGGCCCCTCTGTCCTTGGAATTCTCCAGCCAAGAATACTGGAGTGGGTTGCCATTCTCTTCTTCAGGAAATCTTCCTGATCCAGGGATTGAACCCAGGTCTCCTGCATTGTTCTTTACCATCTGAGCCACCAGGTAAGCCCATGATCTCTATTTTAGGTTCCCCAGTCCATCCATGAGGCTCAATTGAATTAAGTACTTTAGAACTGGAGGTTTATCATTTTATTGGTGTATGTATAAAAGAGAAAAGATGGAAATGTGATTGATTGCCTTGCTCCTTCTGTGGTCAGGAAGGTAGATTCTTGAGGTCTGTGTTTCTTCTCAAGATAAATGTTGGTTTTTTACTGGTAGCTCCTAACGGCTCCTGGGTCATGCTGGTCTCTGTATTTACTTTAAAAAAATTTTTTTTTTTCATGTGGACCATTTTTAAAAAAGATTCCCAAGTGGCTCATTGGTAAAGAATATGCCTGCAATGCAGGCGATACAGGAGACTCGGGTTCAATCCTTGGGTCTTGAAGATCCCCTGGAGAAGTAAATGGCAACTCACGCCAGTATTCTTGCTGGGAAAATCCCATTTACAGAGGAGCCTGGCAGGCTACAGTCCTGCGGTCACAGAGTAGAACCTGACTGAGCAACTAAGTGACAGAGCACATTTTTAAAAAAGTGTTTTTATTGAACTTGTTACAATATTGTTTCTGTTTTATATTTTTTAGTTTTTTGGCTTTGAGGCATGTGGGATCTTAGCTCCCAGATCAGGGGTCAAAGCTGCACCTCCTGCATTGCAAGGTGAAGTCTTAACCACTGGACTGCCAGGGAAGTCCCCTTGTCCCCATATTTTCTACTTTGAGCATAGCTGGACAAGTAGAGTTGGGTTTTAGAATATCATCTTAGAGAAGATGTAAAACAGCGATCACAGGAGCTCCAGGCTGCCACCAAAATTCACTTCCTCTCGATCTTCTTTCAATCAGAGCAAAACCCAACTTCTTAATGGCGCCTTTCTCCCAAGGCTACTACATAGGAGGGGAAGGGCCAAGGAAAGAAAGGATTTGGTGAACACAATGGTGTGGTCATCAGTCATTGGGTGATTTTCTGTCTGTCTTTATGAAGAGGAACAAAGTTTTCACTTCTCCTAAGCTGGTTAAATTATCTTGTTTATTTTTTAAAAGAATATTTATTTATTTGGCTGCACTGGGTCTTAGTTGTGGTTTGTGAGATCTTTAGTTGTGGCATGTGGGATCTAGTTCCCTGACCAGGGGTCGAACCTGGACCCCTTGCATTGGGAGTGTTAGCTCCTGGAACACCAGGGAAATCCCTAAATTATCTTGTTTAGAATGCATTTCACAAATGAAAGGCATTCTTTTTGACACAGTGCTGTTGAACAGCTATCTTCGCTTTGACTGTGATAACAAAATACTGCAGACTGGGTGGCTTCAACAGCAGAAATTCATTTTCTCACCATTTGGAGGCTAGGAAGCCCAAGGTCAAGATGCTGGCCTGTTTGGTTCCTGACAAGAGCTCACTTCCTGGCTTGTAGATGGCCACCTTCTTTCTGAGTCCTCACAGGGTTGGGAGCAGAGAGACAGGGAGAGGAAGTCAGCTCTGTCCTATCTCTACTTAAAAAGAAACTAATTCCATCATGAGGGCTCCATCCTTATGACCTTATGACCTCCCAAAGACCCCACCTCCAAGTACCGTCCCATTAGGTTTTAGAGTTTCAACATGACTTCCAAGGGGACACCCTTCAATCCCTAGCATTGGCACAAAATTATTTTTAGGATATGCACGTGAGCTTCATCGAGTCCTACTCTTTGCAATGCCCTGGACTGTAGCCCACAAGGCTTCTCTGTCCATGGAATGTTCCAGGGAAGAATACTGGAGTGGCTTGCTATTTTCTCCTCCAGGGGATCTTCCTGACCCAGAGATCCAACCCACATCTCCTGTGTCTCCTGCATTGGCAGGTGGATTCTTTACCTACTGAGTCATTGGGAATGCTTATTGTAGTGATCCGTGTTTGGGTGTTAAGATCCTAGACTCCGGTGGCAAGAGTGAGAAGAGGAGACCTGACTTGCAAGGTGGGGCTCTGTGGCTGTGTTTGTTCTGCTGAGACCTGAGCATGTGTGCTTTATGTACCTGTCCGCCTCTCTTCTGAGACATGTAAGAGTGACTTCTTGGTTCACTGCTCAAATTCATCCTGCATTGAACTGTCTCACTCCATTCTGCATTTGTGTCAGTGACTGGTGGTACCTGATAGAAGACAGGTGCTCAGAATACCTTAGCGGGAGGAAAGCAGGGAGTTTTGAGCCTCAAGACTGAAAACAAGCGAGGTTCTGCTGATGGGAAGACTGGAAATCAGCTTACCAGATGGTTTGGGAAGGAAAAACGGAGTTCCATTTTAGACTATGAAAGTGTGAATTGAAAGTTGCTCAGTCGTGTCCTACTCTTTCTGATCCCGTGGACTATAGCCCGCCAGGCTTCTCTGTCCATGGAATTCTCCAGGCAAGAATACTGGATTGGGTTGCCATTCCCTTCTCCAGGGGACCTTCCTGACCCTGGGATTGAACCTGGGTTTCCTGCATTGCAGGCATAGTCTTTATCATCTGAGCCACTGGGGAAACCCTTAAAATATGGAGGCTGACGTTAACTGTGACACTGCCGTGGTGGTGGTAGTTTAGTAGCTAAGTCGTATCCAACTCTTTGAGATCCCATGGACTGTAACCTGCCAGGCTCCTCTGTCCATAGGATTCTCTAGGCAAGAATACTGGAGTGGGTTGCCATTTCCTCCTCCAGGAGATTTTCCCGACCCAGGGATTGAACCCGCATCTCCTGCATTGCATTGCTTCTCTTGTTTTGGAGCACAGACTCAAGAACACAGGCTCAATAGTTGTGGTGCACAGGCTTAGTTACCACTTGGCATGTAGGATCTTCCCAGAGCAGGGATCAAACAGGTATTCCCTGCATAGGCAGGTGGATTCTTAACCACTGGACCACCAAGGATTCTTTACCACTGAGCCACCTCTATACATTATTGCCAAGTAGTTGAAGATCACATAGTCATACATCTTAGGAAGATACAAGTCCTTTATTTTAATCCTGTAGTCATGGCAAGGATCTCTAGGATAAAGGTGTGGCCCCATAGCCCCCCAAGCCCTGCTTGGTACTCTCTTGGTGACTTAATCATTTACAAGGCATTTAGACAGTCCCATCCTATCTCATGCAGCATTCTCTGCTGCTCTTCAAGTCTACTACAGTTCCTCCTTATTCCTGAATCTGTCTTCTGAGGGATTGCAGTTTGTATCTAAGTAGCTTGGGTCTTCACTGTTGTGCGCGGGCTTTCTCTAGTTGCGGCGAGCGGGAGCTACTCTCTAGTTGTGGTGCATTGGCTTCTCATTGCTGTGGCTTCTGTTTTGGAGCACAGGCTCAATAGTTGTGGTGCACAGGCTTAGTTGCCACTTGGCATGTAGGATCTTCCAAGAGCAGGGATCAAACAGGTATTCCCTGCATTGGCAGGTGGATTCTTAACCACTGGACCACCAAGGAAGTCCCATATATCTTATATATAGGGAGGTTTTCAATCTTAGCTCATCTAGAATGCCTGTTTATGTTTGAAACTGAATATTTGGAGAACAGTAAGTTCATGTGGCATGCCTTGTCTTGGGATTGCTGTTAATATACTATCAATGTAGATGATGATGACCCATGTGATCATAGGGTCATTGATCACCCACAAGTTCAAGGATGCCAGAAATGATCCTGAAATAGGTATTCCACTGCTTGTCCATTCAAAATTTGAGTCATTCATTCAGAAGCCAGGGCCAGATGCTAGGGCAAATATTGTAAAGCTGAATTTCATTGGATCCCTGACATCTATGTCTGCCTCTAAGCTTTTGTATCCTGCCCTACTAATGTACTCTGAGCATTTTCCTGTGACATTATTCTTTAAAATCGTGATATTTAATGGCTGAGTGATTTTTATCTGCGTGGGTGTTCCATAATTTATTAGCTTTTAACTTTATGTCAGATGTTTTAGTTCATTTGGTTTCTGTTCAACTTCAAACTGTATTTGGACAGTCAGTATGCATCTGAGTCATTCATTTTTCCCTTATCCTTCATATCCTTGGCCACCATGCCAAGGCCTCAGCAATAATCAAGAAGTGGCCTCTTCTGCTTTGTACAGGAAGGTGTCTTGCATATTTGAAGACAGTTTCATCTCTCCTTCTGCCTCAAGGACTCTTCTTCAACCTGGGTTTTAAGCGAGGCTCCCTCTAAGATGCTCTCAGGGCAGCCTGTCCATTGATCGACCCAGAGCCTTCAACCCAGGTGACCTGCCCTGTCTTCTGCCCGACGCATGAGACCCACTTTCCTCTGATGGTCTCCGGCTGTTGATTTGACTCAAGCATGAGATGATCCATGGTGGAGGCCCCACTGTGGTTAAAGACATGGGCCTTTGTTTGTCATCTCCCAGAGGGGGCAGATTTGAATGCCAAGTTCATGCTTACTGTCTTCCTCTAGAGTCATTACCTCACCGGTGACCTCCCGACCTTCTTCTTTGGCTGTTACTGGTTACTCATCTTCTCCCTAGGTCTGTGGGTTTTGCCCTTTTTATAAAGCTCAAGGTGGGCTTGGACAGTGGCAGGGATACAAGTGCTGACACGCTAGTAGACTCTGGTGCAGTGTCTTCAATCCAAAGGGCACAGCATGGCCCAGGTGGGCCAAGGAGCAGGGCTCTGCATAAGCCAGCATTGTTAGCTGAGGTGGGAGGCTATCTCCCAAGGCTGCCTTGGGACTGGTTCCAGTTCCCTAATGCCAAACCTGCCTGCCAGCCAGAAGTGACTCAAGCCTGCAGACAGGGCTGTGTCCAGGTGGGAGGAATCAGCTGATGGGGGCAGGACCTGGCCTCTTCTTCTCCTGGGTCCGTTGGCCATCTCTTACCCTGTCCAGCACCTCCTGCCTTGCTGCAGAGAGCACCCTCCACCACCACCACTTCCTGCTTGTGGATGAAGGCTGCCTTACAGAGGGTGCACAGCTGGTTAAAGTCTAGCAAGGACCTGGAGTCAGAGTCCCTTGCCTCTCAGTCTAATGGCTTTTCTGTACATTGTTTTTGTTTTGTTTTGTTTTGTTTTTGGCCACACCTTGAGGCCTGCAGAATCATCCTGGACCAGGGATTGAACCCATGCCCCCTGCATTGGAAGTGCAGTGTCTTAACCACTGGACCGCTAGGGAAGTAAGTCCCTTTTCTATGTTGCACTGTGCTTAGTCACTCAGTCGTGTCTGACTCTTTGTGATCCCATGGACTGTAGCCTGGCAAGCTCCTCTGTCCGTGGGGATTCTCCAGGCAAGAATACTGGAGTGGGTTGCCACTCCCTCCTCCAGGGGAGCTCCCCAACTCAGGGATCAAACGCAGGTCTGCCACATTGCAGGGAAGTTCTTTAGCATCTGAGCCACCAGGGAGGCCCAAGAATACTGGGGTGGGTACCCTATCCCTTCTCTAGGGGATCTTCCCAAGCCAGGAATTGAACCGGGATCTCCTGCATTGCAGGTGAATTCTTTACCAGCTGAGATACCAGGTAAGCACCCCTTTTCTATACATTGTGCTATAAAAACCCCACCCTCCAGAGGATCTTGGGGAGTCCTGTGCCTTGCCTTCCTTCCAAAAGTGGAAGGGACCCTTTCTCCCTTGCTTGCTAGGAGGACTTCTTTTTTATCTCTCACTGAAATATTTTGATAACAATCTAGAGATTTCAGTATAGATTGTGGTTGCAC
The DNA here is from genome assembly GCF_019320065.1 of Cervus canadensis. Classification (NCBI taxonomy): domain Eukaryota; kingdom Metazoa; phylum Chordata; class Mammalia; order Artiodactyla; family Cervidae; genus Cervus; species Cervus canadensis. The sequence goes on along the minus strand of NC_057402.1, from coordinate 41,895,086 downwards.
AAGAAATCCAAGTCACCAATTTTTCAGAACCTAAGCAGTTAACATTAGAAATTTTGCTGCAAATAAATTGATCAGTATGCAAGACAGTTGTCACGGCTGAATCATGGTCCACAGTTAAGGTAAACAGATCTGTGATGACATTTTCTGAGCAGAATACAAATGTAGCTCATTTCCTCCCAGAGCTTTCTGACATTTCTTCTACACGGATAACAGATTCTCCCAAGAAGGTGTTGGTCACAAGGAAGAAAGATCTTTGTTTAATCCCTCTGTAAAGGTATGGCCGTGATATTTGATGTGCTTTCCTTGGAAAAAAATTGTTCTAAGAGAGATGAATAGTGGGGAGAGAGTTTTTCTTTGGTTAGCTGCCCCTCACTCCCTCCCAATCATAGGGGAAACCTTTTGGGTTTTTGCTTATTTGAATGGTTATTAAAATATTACATTGTCGTATTGTGAAAGTTTGCATGTCATTAATTTTTTTTTTTTGCAATGTGACAAACAAGGGATATTTTTCCTTATTTAGATTCATATGAAATAGTAGTGGGGGGAGACGAAACAGAATGTTTTTCCATTTCCTCACGGTTTTTTCATCTGTAATGCTCTCAAGTTTCACATTTTCCCCCAGGTTTTCGCTGCCTGTACTGTGTTTTAGAAATTCTATACACCGCCTCTGCATTTGAAATGTGAAATAGTCCTTAGCTAGATGCTGCATTGTAAGCCAGCTCTGTATTCTGTGTTATGGTGAAGCTTTCAAAAGCCTCAGCTTGTGCTGATGTTGAAATGAGCTGAAAACCTGCAACTTTGGGTAAGGGTAGGCAGAGAGTCATTCCATCCCTGTGTGTAACAGGAAACAGAGTTTCCTGGGGTGGGGGATGGATATTGGCATTTGGGGTGGGGTTGCCCTGGATAGAGCTATGCCTGTCTGTCTGTGCATTTGTCATTGGTTACGACCAGAGATCCTGAGCAAGGAGTTATGCTGGAGGGTTGCATTTGAGGTGGGGGTTTCATTCTAGATCCTGTTGGGAGTTGCATTTGGGAGAAAATACCTGAAAGCTCCAGTGACTGGACATGAACAAGAGGGCATGCCCCTCAAAGCAGGGACGTGAGTCTGCTCAGAAATTATGGGGCAATCAGGGGAATCCATTTGGGAAAAGGGCATCTTTCACACCATGCTTCATTCCTTCCCAAAATATTTACAGTCCTTGGCCAGGATAGCGCGGGTGCAACCTCCTCCAGGAAGCCTTCTTGGATCTCCCCAGCCATTCTCACCACCCAGGGTCCAGTCTTTTGCACAACTCAGAGCTCTCAGTGTGAAATTACCCGACTATGTGTCATCACACTCAGGACTGAACTTGTCAGCGGCAGGATGGGGTCTTTTCATCTCCAGCTCTCCCACTTGAAGCACAGTTCTTGGCTCAAAATCAGAGCTTTGCAAATGCTGTTTGTATGGATACAGGCCCTGTTTTCTTATAGCAGCTTCTGCATAAAGAAGGGATGTCCTGATTAACCCCATTTCTTAGTTGAAGAATAGATGGGGAAACTGAGTCTCATGGCAATGAAGCCAGAACTAGAAGCAGATGCCTCTTTAGTGCGGAGGAAGGTATAAACACTCATGTCTCCACTTTTTTCCAGTCCCCATGTATCAAGTGCATGGAGTGGTTGATGTAAATATGCGACCAAACCAACCACATTTTTCTTCCTCCTCCAGAAATTTTTTTGCCCCGTGCAGTCTCAGTGTAGGAGGATCAGGTGACCAAGGCTTTTTAGAATCTTCCTTTCTGGGCTCTGACGATGACACATCATGTATTCTGAGGCATTGACATCATCTCCTTCCTCCTGAACGCCCTCTTGGCAGCTCCATCATTCAGGCTCTGTCATCTTTCACCTGGACCATTGTGACCTTCATTCATTCACAGGAGAAGTGCAGGTACAAGAAGAATGAATCACCAGGGACAAGACCTAGAATGGGAGGGGCAGGGACTGGCCAAGGACAAACTTCCTTGGAAAAGTGATGTTTGAGCTGAATCTAAATGAGCGTTCGGCGTTAGCTTGGTGAAGAAAGAAGAGAAAACTTACTGACCACAGGACACAGCGCATGCAAAGGCCCTGAGGTGGGAGGGAATGTGGTGTGTTCATAAAACCGGTGCGGCAGTGTGGCCAGAGCCCTGAGGTGGGCAGGAGAGGTGGATGGCAGTCTGACCACCCAGGGACTGGCTGGGAGCTCCACATTTGTGCTGAGAGCAGAGAGAAACTGCTAGGGGATAGAAAGACGCAAAGCCTGGACCGGTCAGCTCCAACTCCCCTGTGAATGATGAGAGGGGGGAAAGAGAAGCAGAGAGGCCACGGGAGGAGGCCCTGTGACAGGCCCGCAGCAGAACCCAGGGGACAGAGGGAGCGTGAGGACGTAACGGCAGGACTTGATGACTGGGTTTGGGAATTGTCACTGAAGAAATGGTATTGATGCCGGTGCCTGTGTGAGTTCACCTGGAGAGAGAGCAGAGCAGAGGGGGCTGTGTGAGTGCCTGGAGACCTAGAGGAGGGGGAGTTGGCTGAGGAGAGGAGGAGGAGGGGTCTGCGAGGTTGGAGGGAGAGGGTGCGGCCCCTGGCAACCAGGAGAGCCTGGTGATGGAGTGGGCAGCCACACCCTGCAGAGAAGGGCAGGGGTGGAGGTGAGATCCCCATGATGATGGCAGCTCCCTAGCAGGGCGACAGAGACACAGGCCTGATGGAGGGGGATTGAAAGGAGACTGCAGGGTGAGGAGATCCTGAGGGGGATGCGACGGGGAGCAGTGACTCTGCCCCATGTGACAACTCTTACTCTGACGAGTTCTTCATCTCCTTTCAGGATCAATTTGCATTTTGATATGTGGTGTTTTGGTCAGTAGGATGCATTCATGTTTCTGTGGCACTCAAGCTTCTCCTTTTGTTTATTTATTTATATATTTGGCTGCGCCGGGTCTTTGTTGCGGCATGCAGGATCTTTAGTTTTCTGTGTCCATGAGGAGGAAGAAAGTTTTCACTACTCCTACCCTGGTTACATTATCTGTTTATTTTATTTTTTTTAATATTGTTTATTTGGCTGCACCAGGTTTTACTTGTGGCGCTTGGATCTTTAGTTGTGACATGTGAACTCTTAGTTGCAGCACTTGGGGTCTAGTTCCCAGACAAGGGGTGAAACCTGGGCCCCTGCAATGGGAGTCTGGAATCTTAGCTACTTCCCTGGACATTCAGCAGGGCAGTCTCAAGCCTCTGTTTTTTTTTTTTTCAAGGTGCTGACCATGACCTCCACACACCTCTCAGTGGAATTACTTTGCTGGTGTCCGCTTGGGACACCCAAGGAAAACCAGAGTGGAGAGGCTGTGGTTGGTTCACGCAAGATTTCTGGGCTCCCCTGCTGGGCTGTGTGAACCCTCTGAAGGCCGAGTAGAGCTGTGTAGGGCCGTGGGGCCCCAGGGCTGTGATGGGGGCACGTGCACCTGTTTAGGTGAGGCTCTCATGGATGAGAGCATGGCATCACCAGGAGGGAGTCGTGTCCACATTGGTTCAGGGCGGAGGGTGTGTGTGGGTGAAGTCCTGCAGGGGCCTTGGGAGAGTGGAGGTTGGGGGCAGCCAGTGGACGCACTCTCAAGGCCTATCTGCTGACCCTTCCCTGGGGTATGGGGTGGGCCAGCCAGGTTAAAGGCAGAACTCTGGGTAGGGAGCTGGTGTGAGGTCAGTGAAGGACGAGAATCCCAGCTCAGGCTCCTGGGGCTGTGGCAGCCCCTCTTGGCCTCCCTTTGCACGGGTATCACCCTGGGGACATTTTGCGTGGGGGCTGCAGAGGAGTCAGTTGTATGGCCAACCCCCTTCTGTGGCCCACTGTCCCCTTTCCTGTACTCCTGTGAGACATAGCCGTAAAAGCCAAATCACAGAAGTGATCTAATTTCTTACAGAAAGTAATTATACTAAGTTTTGTTAGTGTCTATGTATATGTTACCTGGTTTCCCAAGTGGCACTAGTGATACGGAATCCGCCTGCCAGCACAGGAGATGTGGGTTCAAGCCCTGGTCTGGGAAGATCCCCTGGAGAAGGAACGGCAACCCACTCCAGTATTCTTGCCTGGGAAATCCCATGGACACAGGAGCCTGGTAGGCTACAGTCCATGAGGTCCCAAAGAGTCGGACACGACTGAGCATGCGCACATGTATGTTACTTAGCAAATGCTTAGACGTCGTTTCTGTGTGCCAGACATCATGCCAAGTGCTTTACCTATATTAGCTTTTTTAATCCTCATGGCAATGTCATGAGGAATTTATATTATTATTATAATATAATAATATTATGGCTATTTTATAGACAGAAGACTGGGGCATAGAGAAGCTAAGTTTTGCTCAAGGGTTGTGGAAAAGTACAGACATGCACACACAATATCTGCTTTAAAAAACATTCTTGTCTTGGGAGGAAGTAAAAGGAGAAGAGGGACCATACCTTCTGCCAGGTATCTGACATAAGGGATCTTCCTTAAGCACCACAATAACTGTCAATAATGTGGGCATTTTCGTTATTTATAGATGAGGCGTCTGTAGCTTAAGGGGTGATCCATAACTTGCCTGTGGCCACAGTGACCCAAAGCATGGACACTTTGTGCACATCACAGAGTGTCCACCTGGGTCTGTGGTTTAGAGCCTGGACGGTATGATGGCTCCTGTTGCCCCTCCTCCCCTACCTGGGAAAGGGTCTGCTGGCTGCCCAGCCTCTGCCTGGGCCCCTTGAGGTGGCGAGGGCCCTGCAGGGGTGGGACTGACCCATGAGAGCCCGCTACCCCTCTTCTCAGCCCCGTGGCCAGGGCATGGCACTGACCTCTCTCTGCCCCTGCTCCCTCGTCTGTAAAATGGGCTGATTTATGCCTCTCTTGTAGGCTGGATGTAAAGCTCATGTGAAGAGATTACAATAGAGTGAGCACCTCATGTAAATCTTTTAGGTGAATCTCTGCCTGTCAGTTGTAGGTGTAAACTTAGCCCCTCCTTTTCAGATTTCCTCCCCATTTTGGTCACCATAGAGCACTGAAGAGAGTTTCCTGCTCTCTACAGTAGTTCTCATTAGTTATTGATTTTATACACAGTGAAGGTAAAAGTGAGGTCGCTCAGTCATGTCCGACTCTTTGTGACCCCATGGACTGTAGCCCACCAGGGTCCTCTGTCCATGGGATTTTCCAGGCAAGAGTACTGGAGTGCATTGCCATTTCCTCCTCCAGGGGATCTTCCCGACCCAGGGGTTGAACCTGGCTCTCCTGCATTACAGGCAGATGCTTTACAGTCTGAGCCACCAGGGAAGCCCCTAGTAAGTGTATATATGTTGATGTTTATCATCATCATTAAGCCAACCCATTCCATTGTTGGACACTCTTTTTATTAAAAAGTCATCCTCTTCCTTTGACTCATTCATTCACTGCTTCTAGCTCTCCAGCTATATATGCTTTTGAATGTGTCTTACAGTGAAACCCTTTAAAAATATTTATTTCTCTATTTGTGATCATTAAATTAACACATCTTTTGATTAATGTTAACTTAGCACAAGTTATTTGGGAAAAAATCCTAGTATATTTAAAGGTAAAAAGAGCTTTTAGGAGAAAATAAAACCCACCTGTAATTTCCACAACAAAAAATAGCCAAGTTTAACACATTGGTGTACTTGTATCTGCCTTCCAGTCTTTTTCTGCACATATAGCAAGTACACACACACACATAGCCCCGGCATCCTCTTGTGCGTGCATGCTCAGTTGCTTCAGTCATCTCTGACTCTTTGAGACTCCATGGACTGTAGCCCGCCAGGCTCCTCTGTCCATGGGATCCTCCAGGCAAGCATACAGAAGTGAGTTATGCCCTCTTCCAGGGGATCTTCCAGACCCAGAGATGGGATCCTTATACTCCTGTGGTTCCTGCATTGCAGGTGGGTTCTTTACTGCTGAGCCACCAGGGAAGTCTTTCTAATTGAATAGCATTTTCTATTCCACTTAAAACCATGCTCTGCCTTGGAGACCCTCACCTCTGACACCAGGTGAGTGAACTCTTTCTGCCCACTTTTCCTGGGTGGATGTCCTAGGAGCTTTGCTAACTTATAGTCAAATCATATGGAGAAGTTGCCAGGTTTAGGGAGCAGGTAGTCGCTTATCCAAAGAAGGCTGACAGCAGATCAGTTGGTAGATATGAATGTAGGTTATAGATGAGAGAGATGTATATTTTATATTTTTATTTGAATGTACTAAGAGTGGTTTTTAAAAGACGTTAGAGAAAAGTTTAACCTTTCAAGTGAATTTTGGTCCCATTGATTGCATGTTTTGCTTGGTTTGTTTGGTATCTAAAACACTATGTTAGTTACCACGATGGTATTTGGTAAAATGAGACATCCATTCCATGAATCAGTTAAGAAATAGGAACAGCAGCAGATTTCCTTGATGTCATAAAGTGTATTTGTCTTAAACCCACAATTATATTCAAGGACCAAGCAAGTTTACTTACCATCACCATAATCATGATCATTTTAATCATTGCTGCTTTAGAGTTTTTTTCCCCTCCCAGACACTGTTTGAGGCTCTTTATAAACATTATCCTTAATTTTTCAAGTGATCCTTTAAAGTAGATTATTATTAAGAAGTTTTTGGGTTGTAATTTGAAATCAGATATGTTTCACTGCAGAACCCCATGCATGGCCTTTCTTTTCCCAGTTACTGGTCATTATTATCAAATATCTTGGAAACTCTGGCCAATGAAATAAAGACTTGAAAAGAAATGAAACATTTAACTCTTTGAAGTGAGAAAATAGTATTATTTATAGCCCACAGGTTTGGTAAAATTATAAAATTCATGAGACTTAATGACAAATTATTAGAACAAATTTGAAAATCTGGTGAAATGGCAGGACACATGGCAATGGCCCTAGAAACTCTTTATCCAGGAATTCAGATTTTGAAAACATAATACATACACAGAACAGCAAGGGAGGGGAGGGCAGCACCTATCTTAGCTGCTGGTCAAATCAGTTGACATCACTTGTGAAGAGTTACTGCAGCACAATTGTCTTCATAGCTACTAACCAATCAGAAAGTATCTGGGAAAGGTGATCTCATTCATACTAGTAGCAATGATCATAATACACAACACAGTATCACATCTTAGTAGCATCATAAAGTAGAAATAAACCGAATGCTGGGACTTCCCTGGTGGTCCAGTCGCTAAGACTTTGAGCTCCCAATGCAGGGGGCCCAGGTTTGATTCCTGGTCAGGGAGCTAGACCCCACATGCCACAAGTAAGCATTTTCATGCTGCAACTCTAGATCCCATATGCTGCAATTAAGACCTGAAGCAGCCAAATCAATAAGTAAATAGAATGAAAGTGTTAAAGAAAAGTTAGTCATTATTTAAAAAGAAAAAAACTTACGGGAAAAAGGAAGGACTAGAATAAATGAGGTTAGGACAATTGATCTTTTCTTCTGCTGTGGACTGAATTGTATCTTCCCAAAATTCGTTTGTTGAAGCCTTAGTGCCCCAGTTGACTGTTTTGAAGATAGAGCTTATGGCAGGTAGTTAAGGTCATGAGGTCATGAGTCCAGTGCCCTAGGACTGGTGGTCTTGTAAGAAGAGAAAATGTGATGACGTGGAGGGAAGGTGGCAGTCTGTAATCCAGCAAGAGGGTTCATACTGGCAGCCAATTTGGCTGGCACCTTCACCTTGGACTTCCCATTCCCCAGACTCTGAGGAAATACATTTCTTTTGTTCAGGCCACTCAGTGTATGGTATTTTGTTATGGCAACCGGAGCTGACCAAGACGTCTTAGTTAACTCTACCTCTTAAGGCTTTGTCTAGTATTAAAAAATCTTTCAACCTAAAAAAGCTAGCAACAAATAGGAGAAAGATTGTCAAGTATTTTCAGAAAATTTGGCAAAGCTTCAGTATCTTTGTCATAAAAAACGTCTTACAACTTGATGAGAAAGAACATCTGAAACTTAGAAGAGAAATGGATATAAGATATAGGAATGCAGGAGGAGGTCCAAGAGGGAGGGGATATATGTATACCTGTGCCTGATTCACTTCACTGTACAGCAGGAACTAACGCAACATTGTGAAGCAGTTATCCTTCCATCTAAAAAAAAAAGAAAAGAAAAAGAGATCTACAAATGCAATTTACAAGAGAAAAGCAGAACTAGAATGAGCCACTTTTTCTTAGAAATGCTTCTTGAAAATGGGAAAGAAATCTAAAAGAGAGGGGATATGTGTATACATGTGAGTGATTCAGTTTGCCCTACAGCAGACACTTAACAGTGTTGTAAAGCAACTATGTTCCAATAAAAACTAATTAAAAAAGAAATGCTTTTCAAGTTGGAGAGGGGGTAGTTTTGGCCATTGTGGCTGATGAGCTGACATCCATCTGTATGTTTGGGTAGCCCTCTTTGCTGCGGATGCATTTGTGCCTCTCAGTCTTCAAATTCTGTTGATGTGTTTGCTCCCTTGCTCCTCTCCCTTTAAAGCCATGGTGCTCTGGCTTTATAGCACATGCATGTCACATGTAAAGATGGCAGCTGGCTCAGTGTACCCATCACGTGACCTTCATGAAACATACACTTTCTCCATGGTAGAAACTACTTGTGTCTACCTGCCAACTTACACTTGGCATCTTGTACCAAGCCGGGAGGGCACAAGAATATACCCAGTGGGCGTTGATGGAGGCAGGCTGGTTGTGGGCCTGTCCTCACTGGCCCTTCTTCTGGGTGGATGAAACTTAATCATGGGAAATGGTCACGAAGAATAAGATGACAGCAAGTCTGGGCCCTCCCCCTGGCCTGGCCCCTGGTCCAGGGGGCACACCTGGGCAAGTCACTGGATCTCTCTTTCCTTGCATCCCTCATCTTTCTGAAGAAAGGACTGGACTTTCCAAACTCCTCAACCCTTGCCCCATAGGCAGGGTTTTTGTGGAGCATTACAGTCCACAACTTTGTTTTCCCCACATAAAATGGGACAGATACCATCTTCTTTCCTAACTGCACATTGTCTTCCGTTTTCCGCTCCTTCCTCCTCCCCGTCAACCTCTGAGCCAGAAGGTAACTGCAGGTGGGCCTTTCCAAGTCTGCAGACACGGGTGAAGATCTCTCACAGCTTGACATGTCCTTAGTTCAAATGCAGGAACGAGGTAGTTGACTTTAAAAAACTAGAGTCACGTGAAACATTATTTGTTCAGAAAATGCGTTTTAGGAGTCTCCACATGGACTTCCCTAGTAGTTAAGTGGTTGAGAATCTGCCTGCCAATGCAGGGGTTCCTGCATGGGTTCGATCCCTGATCTAGGAAGATCCCACATGCAGCTAAGCCCATGTGCCACCACTACTGAGCCCGCCCGCCTTGGAGCCTGTGCTCTGCCGTGAGAAGCCGCACACCACAACAAAGAGTAGCCCTGCTCGCTACAACTCGAGAAAGCCTGTGAGCAGCAATGAAGACCCAGTGCAGTCCCCCTAATTAATTAATTAACGTTAATTAGAGACCTTTATGGTATCCTGGGATAGTCACAGTTAAATAAATGTCCTCCTATTAGGACTTCTCAGTCTATTTTGGGTGGACGTTGAAATCTTGGAGAAGGGAATAAGTGTGTGGCTTTTCCCCGGCCTGTATGACCACAGAACCCTTTTCTTGGAAAATCTTAAGGGCCTGATGTTCTGCGGGACTTACTTTGGGAAGTGGGGACTTTTGTTTTTGCCTGTGTTTGCACGGGCACTGAGTCAGCCTTCACTTTGAGGCCTTAAGACTTAACAAGGTTTAGCCTCCATTTCAGGAAAAAATACAAATTTCTTATCAGAAGCAGACAGATGTCAGATTATGAGGTCATTGCTGTCCGTACTGCCTAGCTGTCACAAATACAGTACAGTCACTGTCTACAGTGGAGAGGATTACATTAGTTGAAAGAAAAACCTGATAGCTCTCAAATTTTTGTAAATATAGCGGAGTGGCTAAATTAAGATTATGTCTGTTAGTACTGTGAGATTCTTCTTCAGAAGTTTCGAGGGGACTAGTTCAAGTTGACCTTAGAATATGTTTATTAAACACAATGTCTTTGGACATAACTGAGGATCAGATGCCTCTGTGGTTTCTGGGAGGAGGCAGAGAGCTGTAACTTCTGAGCATCACCAGCATTCCTTCACTAACAAGGGTCCAGATTTTCATATTTATCCAAGACTGTCTTTCTGAAATACATTTTTGTAGACTCTTGCTTCCCTTCTGCCCTGGATAAGAGTCCGGCTGAGAAAATCGAGCCCTGTGCAAGTCATTCCCAAGAGCAATAAACAGAATCAGAGAGGCCACTGGAGGATTTCTCTTGCCATTTAATGGTCTGAGGACAGGGCGTCTGAGTTCACGAACTCGAAGCAAAGTGGGAAGGAGAAATTCTTTAACTGTGGTTTCTTTGAAATGTAGAATGCTCATCATTGCCTTAACAAGCTTCCAAAAGTTTCTAGCTCGTAAGAAATAATATATTATGGTAATGAAGAACAGGGAAGGCACTCTCATCTAATGACAGGCCTACTTATGCTTTAAATTAATCTGCCTTGGAAGGCCTGGCTGTGGAGAGCCGCCATCACTGGCTTACCGTGCAGCCTGTTGTCGTTGTTCAGTCTCTGAGTTGTGTCTGACTCTTTGCGAGCCCAGAGACTGCAGCACGCCAGGCATCCCTGTCCTTCACTATCTCCCGGAGCTTGCTCAAACTCATGTCCATTGAGTCGATGATGCCATCCAACCATCTCATCCTTTGTTGCCCACTTCTCCTCCTGCCCCCAATCTTTCTCAGCATCAGGGTCTTTCTAATGAGTTTACATCAGGTGGCCAAAGTATTGGAGTTTCAGTTTCAGCATCAGTCCTCCCAATGAATATTCAGGGTTGAGTTCCTTTAGGACTAATTGGTTGGATCTCCTTGCAGTCCAAGGGACTCTCAAGAGTCTTCTCTGGCACCACAACTCAAAAGCATCAGTTTTTCGGTGCTCAACCTTCTTTATGGTCCAGTTCTCCCATCCATACATCCCTACTGGAAAAACCATAGGTTTGATGATATGGACCTTTGTCAGCAAAGAGATGTCTCTGCTTGTTAATACACTGTCTAAGTTTGTCATAGTTTTCCTTTCTTGTGGCCTGAGGGGGTGTTTTTAAGGCCCTGGGACCTCACAGTCCTCATCATGAATGGAGGGCCAGGAAGGGCTCTATAGTCAGGGATTCTGAGTCCAAATTTAAGTGGGGAGCAGACTTTCTGCTTGAACACAGATGCCCAGGGTGAGGTCGGAGCATTTGTGATGCTGCTGCAGGAGACTGGCTCTCCAGGTTTGCCCCAGTGGGCTACCAGTATTTGGGACCAACAGTGGTTCTTTCCCTGTAGCTTTTGCCATGTGCCTGAACTCCTGAACACCTTACCTGCCTCCAGGGGACAGGAAACAAGAGTTCTTTATGAATGCTGTTAGCTATGAGAATTTTTTTTTTTAACCACCGAAACTAAATACAGGTGTGCTGCCTGGGATGTTGTTTTCCAGAGGAGAAAGGCAGAGCCCAGACTAGGGAAGGGCTCAGTAGGATCACATGACTAAGGAAGGGCCAGGACCCAGGTCCCCCGGTTCTCCTCCCAGGTGGTGCTTTTGGTCAGCCGGACAATTTTTCTGCTCATCCCTGGACTTCTCTGTCATTAACAAAACCTCTCCTCTTTGCCGAATTACAGAAATGGCTTCAGACATCCCTGGCTCAGTGACGTTGCCCGTCGCCCCCATGGCGGCCACTGGACAGGTGAGGATGGCGGGGGCCATGCCCGCCCGAGGAGGAAAGCGGCGATCCGGGTAAGCCCCCTCGGCGTTTCTGGGAACTGCGTTGGATATGCGTTGCACAACATTCTTGACCTGTTAGGAAAATATTGTCTCTCCCTGTCCCAGAGAGTAAGAGCTCAGCAGTTTGCATCCTGTTTATTAGATTCCGCGGGATTCCTAACCAGGCATGTGATTGCCTCTAAGTGTTTTCGGGCCTCGGCACCCAGCTGGGGACTTCTGTTTGCTTGTCCTTGCTGTGCGAACGGCTCTGTGGTCCTGCTGGGCCTCGCTCCTGCTGGGCCACCTCTCTCAGGGAGGGGGCTCACCCATCCCTCTGCCTGAGCCCCCCAGCCAGAGGCAGCCCTGAGGGTCGAGCTTCAGCTCCTGTGGGCAGCAAGGATCCCGCTGGTGCTTTCTGTTCTTTGCTCTGGCTACCAGTCTTTGCCAGGTGCTGTGCAGGAATTCCTCTCAAAAAAAAAAAAAAAAAAAAAAACTGGCTCTAGTCCCGCACCTAAAGGCTGGGCAGCTTCCATTGTAACCTACTCTGCCCGTAATGTTGGTAAGAGTGATGAGTTCTGATGGGACCAGAAAGACCATCACTCTTGAGCCAATGGAACCCAAAACAGCATCTACTCATGATGTCCCACATCTGTGACTGAGCGCAGGCCTCAGAAACAAATCAGCCATCACAGATCCCTGAAGGAAGAACACAGTCGACATTGTCAGACTCTTGTTTATCAACCAACTCCTTTTCTTCATTGGATCAACTTCATTTTCAATGAAATATTTGATATACAAAGTTTCTCACGTAGAGTCAGTTTGTCCTGTGAATGCATTTTCCCATAACACAGGTTCTCCCCGGGAAGACAAGGCTCCTCATTTGTAAAATGGTCGAGCATTTTAAACCCGAGAGTCTCCTCTTAACCAATGCGATTCTTAAAGGTGCCTGGACTGGCCCCAACAGGCGTGGAGGTGAGGGGCAGGTGCGTTTTGAGGATCTAGAATGAAATAGGGTAGGATGAAAAAGCGCCTTCAGCGTTATCATTTCAGATGGTGAGAAGACTGCTGCCTGTGTGCTGGTCTTCAAAAGAGAGGCTAAGATTTTGGTGATTACGGAGGGGGTTATGGAGCCTGGTTCCCCACCTTCCCTTGGTTCAGCTCCCTCCCACCCCTAAATGCCCCCAGGGTGCTGATGCAGCCAGAGTTCCATCTTGACAGTGGGACCCATGGAGCTGTTGCGAGCAGTGGGGGGTTGCGAGCAGTAAGCCTGCCTCCGGGGCTTACTGCAAACCCAGATATCCTCCTTTAACCAGCTCTTCTTTCTAACTAGATGCTAAGCTCAGTGGAATCTGGGTTGTTAAAAGAATGCACTTCCTGTCAACATATCAACTTACTGCATGTTTTTTTTTTTTAAAGAATCCAGGTCTTTTAAAAATTATTTTAAATGCCTATGCTCTCTCACGTCCATTCCCTGGGGACAGAGCCTCAGTGCGGGCCCAGTCCTTTTTAAGAAGCCGGCACAGGACTCTCTGATGCCGGAAGGTAGGGCTGGGCCAGCACCAGGGACAGGCAGAGAGGGAAGTGGTCTCTGAGAGACTCTGCCCGGAGTCTGTGCCACCTCCCACCCCCTGCCCCCACAGGCTGTGTGCTAGGCTTCAGCGAGCGGAGGCTCCTCCTCTCCTCCGCCGCCGAGTTCCTGGCCCCAGCCTGACGTCTGGACCCTGACTTCCGCTGGCTCCCTGACTGATGATCGGACAGTGGACTCAGGCGTCTTTGTGAAGGAGTCCTCCCAGCTGCCCCTTTCCCTCCCAGATCACATATACTCAGTGTGACTCTGGAGGTGGAGGGGGACCGTGGTAGGGGGAGACTGGGACACAGCCTAGAGCAGGGGTCCCCAGCCAGCTGGGTCCCCCACGGTACTGCTCCATGACCTATTAGGACCTGGGCTGCATAGCAGGAGGTGAGCTGCAGCAAGCAATACTTGCAGCCGCTCCACATCACTCGCGTCACCACCTGAACTCTGCCTCCTGTTGGGTCGGTGGTGGCATTAGATTCTCATAGGAGCTCAAACTCCACAGTGAACTGCACATGCGAGGGATCTGGGTTGCCTCGCTCCTTGTGAGAATCATCCCGAAACCTTCCCCCCCCACCCCATTGGCGGAAAAACTGTCTTCCATGAAACCGGTCCCCAGTGCCAAAAACGTTGGGGAGTGCTGGCCTAGAGTTCTGCTCCACTTAGAACCAAGGAAGCCCAACGCCAAGCAAAGGAACCAGAGGTTCAAGGGGATGAGCAACGATTTTCTGACACACCCTCCCAACCAGGAGAAGGAGGGCACACACCCCCAGAGGCAGATCAGGGAACCAGCCGCCTCCCGGAGGCCTGTCCTTCATTTTCTTCATTCTTAGAGCCCTGCACCTGCCTCCATTTCCCGCTTCAGAGGGAGCAGCCAGAAAACTGTGCTTCCTTCTGCTAAGGCCCTGGGCCTCACGGGGGGAGCTCTGTGTCTCAGCAAAGAAACCTCCCTTTTCACAGGGTGGTTTCCAGAGTAATTCTTACATCTGATATCTTTACACGTTTTGCTGAAATTCTGTGATGGAGGCCATCAATGTTGTAGAGTTGCCACAGCAGTGATAGGCTCTTCTGCTTTCAGCCCCCATGCTTGTACAAAGGAGACCCCGATGGAAGTCATGTTCCTCAAATAGCAGGTCACCCCACTCAGGGTCCCCGCCCGTGAACTGTGGCACATTTACACACGCTTCCCCACCCTTGCCACCTTGCCCCTCCTCCTCCTTCTCTCCTAGAGTGTTTGGCACAGTTGGAGACACGGGGCGGGGGGGCGGCGTGGGAGAAGGAGAGAGGAGAGGTGGGCTGTGTTGTTGTTCAGTCGCTCAATCGTGTCCAACTCCTTGTGATCCCAGGGACTGTGGCACACCAGGCTTCTCTGTCCTTCACTGTCTCCCGGAGTTTGCCCAAACATGTCCAGTATTCTTGCCTGAAAAGTCCCATGGACAGAGGAGCCAGATGGGCTACAGTCCATGGGGTTGCAGAGAGTTGGACATGACTAACATGACTTAGCATATTAGCACACATATCCATTGAGTTGGTAATGTCATCCAACCATCTCATCCTCTGTTACCCCCTTCTCCTTCTGCCTTCAATCTTTCCCAGCATCAAGGTCTTTTCCAGTGAGTTGTCTCTTCACATCAGGTGGCCAAAGTCTTGGAGCTTCAGCTTCAGCGTCAGTCCTTCCAATGAATATTTAGGGTTGATTTTCTTTAGGATTGACTGGTTTGATCTCCTTGCTGTCCAAGAGGTGGGCTGTGGCGGGTAGAAAGTTCCTTCCTCCCGCTCCTCTTCCCTGCCCAGGTCTTCCCACTCTGACTTGGTTATTCTGGTGGAGGAACTTGTCCCAATTCCCAGGATAACTACCCAGCCCTGGGGTTTCAGAGCCAAGTAGAACTGACCCCTAGCGGGTTTGGCTCCCCTGGCCACATGCCTGGCCCAGTGCCGGGGATCCTCTGGCCCGAATGTTCCTTCCACTCCCTGACAGCCTCCCCAGTACACGTCTTAGCAAGCTGCGTGCTCTGCGGGCAGTGGGGACACAAGGTGAAGGTTCAGAAGTTTCAGATTCTTTGCAAAGTGATTCCACATGTGTGGGAGAAGGAAGCAGAAGCCAGTCACCTGGGCTGCATTTTTGTAGAGCGCTCCCTGATCCCGGTGAGGGGGTGGGACGGGGCTGGGGGCACCCAGGGGGCACACCGGGCTCTTTCCAAAGACAGGGGAGTGGGCTGTCATTAGGTTGTGCCCGCTCCAGAGTCAGCCCCTGTTGGGAAGGGGAGCTAAGGGTGGTGGGGACCAGGAGTCCTAGCCCCTTCCCGCTGCCTTGGAGTCAGATGCGGGCTTCTAAAGCATCATCATTGAGGGGAACGATTTCCAAATCGTGTGCAGCCAGTACACCGGCGTCTCCCTGCAGTGTAAGCCCATGGCTGCTGGAATGTGGTGAAATAAAAGGCATGTTACGTAAGTACATGTTTTGCTTGGTTCGGATTTATGCAGTAGTGATGTTGTCATCTGGCATTTGCTGGCACCCATGTCCCTTCTTCACCTTTTGTCAATAGCAGCTTTGAGCTGGCCCAGGGTTGCTCCTTTACTGAGCTCTACAACCAGCCTAGCGGGCACAGCCTCTCATCTTTTCTCATAAGAACAAAAGTGGATTCTTTGATGACTCACAGTGGATGATGCATTATTATTATTATTACACAATCGCTGTGAGGCAGATTCACATTGCTCACTGTGAACCAGATGCAAGCTCAAAAGTGCCTTTCATGACTTTTTATTGAGGGTAGAAATCATGCAACAGGAAAGTGAGGCAAAAGGCATTTTCAGCCCACCTTTGGAGGACTCTTGTATCATCCACTGATGGTACCGAATTCTTCAAAGTGAACACAGTAGGACTTAAAAGTCATATTTTGATCTCTGTCCTTTATTATCCAGATGCTGTGGTATAATAGAGATACATAAAAGACGTAAAACAAAGGATGATTTACTTGGAGGTTTTATAGCAGGAGAAATAAACAGAACTATTGGAGTCATATTTAAAGTGGAGTATCTGAATTGGTGACAGAAGACCCAAAGACAGGGTCTTGGCAAGGAGTCTTCCAAAAGATCCTTCTGTCCTCATAAGTTGCAATTTTTCTGTGTGGCTGATGAGCAGTGAGTCGTTTTGGGGTCAAGTGAGTTACCCTGAGGATCTGAACAGTCCTTTGTGTCCTGTTTTCTCTCCTGAGTTCACCCCGACACGATACATTTCACAATTCCTACATGTGATCGCAGCTCATATGTGATCACACACCTGCATGGGTAGAAAGGTACAGATTGGTGGTCCCTGAATTTCCATAGAGAAGTCCTGCTTCCTGTTTTCAGCAGACTTCAGAAAACTGCCTCCAGAGCCTGGCACTCCGTCTCTTACACTCTGCTTGATTGAGTTGACGTGGTCCAGACTGGGACTGTTTACCGTAAAGCTCTCCTCTCTACCCGTCTGCCGCTTGAGGATGGGGTAAAGAATTGAGCTGTCCTTATGAAAACGAGGGTGATGAATAGTCCTGATTGGCCTGGGGCTTCCCCGGTTTCAGCACTGAAGTCCTGTACCCCCACGGATCCCCTCCTTCTGGGAAAATCAGGACAATTGGTCACCCTCAATACTCCAAAGATCCTGCAGGCTGAGGAGGGACAGCTATCTAAAAAATTGCATCTTGCAGGAGTCAGATGATCACACTCCTATCAACTGGAGCTGAAAGGCATTTTAAAGATAACTGATCATCTCACAGCCACTTGAGGTTTTTCTAAATGCTTGCATAAATCCATTGGAATTCTGAAAATGCGATTTCTTTTTCTCAACAACTGAGCTGTTTTTGACAGCCCAAGGGTGTTAAGTAACCTTTCTGTCTGCAGCAAAGTCGCTCTTATGCATGATTAACACTAGGTGGCAGTGTGGTTCCGCAGTGCTGCAGGAACCCAGAGACAGGCTTTTTGGTGCTTTCTTCTCCCAGATGTAATTTTCAGGAAAGGTGAGGCCAGGCCTTAGTAGCTAAGAAGCATATTGATGACTTTCCTTCGTTTAGAAAGTTGTGCATTCAGCCTTAATTTTCCCACAACGTAGACAACTCTGCTGCTGCTGTCTGGTACCCCGTTACCCAGTCTGCATTGTGGGGGGTCCCTGTCTCTCTCTCCCAGGGATGTTTTAATTCTGTTTTTCCTTTCTTATAATTTTCTTCCCTGCCTCCCCTCCTCTTTGTGCACAAGTATTTTTGCTATCGTTACCGTCGTCTCTCCAGTTATATATATAACCCCTTTCGTTCCTTTATTCTGAATGCAAGCCCTCATGTCTGGAAACTGGGGGTTCTAAATGGGCATAAATCCCATCGGGTCATCTCAGATCAGAACTCTGGTCACACTGCTCATGAAACAAGATAAAAATAAACAAATGATTGTAAAAAAGACAGTGTTCCTTTGCCCTGTGTCATCCCAGTCCTGTGGTTTCCCAAGTAACCCCAAGGCCTCGAGAGTTTACCTCTTTAGGGGGCTCGCCCATGTGCTTGTGGAGTGATAGCTCTTCTCTTGAAAGTTGGCCTGGGAGCCTTGAGCCCTCCCCACATTACCACTACCCCCTGCGCCCCAGCCTGAGAGCTGAGGATGGGGTCATATCCCCCATGAGGCCAGCAGCTGTGGCACCTATAGTGTGGTCCTGGAGCACACCCGCCGTTCTTGTGGCAAGCTCCTGGCCACCAAGCAGGCTGGACTCCCTTCTGCCTGGAGTCCAGCGGAACTGTGTCCTACTCAATCCATCAGGTCCCCTGAGAACAAGATGGGGAGTGCAGAATGCCCGAGATGTTCTTCCCCAAGGAAGCCCACTCCCAGAGAATGTCCAGGAGAGTCAAAACATCTGTACTGTTTTTATTTTGTTCCTGAAGACTCTGTACACCTCGTACTAATTAACTGTTCTGCCCTAACATCTTCAAGGAGTAAAATTAATTGACATTAGAGAGGGCTGCTTTGTTGTTTTTCTTTTATTGAGAAGGAGAGTTTGGGATATCAGCTAAACAAATATCAGTCAAAACTTTTTGTTCTGTGTTTGTTTGGAGAGACCCAGTAAAGTGGGAATCCGAGTATGTCTTGGGTGAGTTTCAATAAGCAGACGGCCACTCTGACTAGCTCAGGCACCAAACAACTGTATCTCCTCCCACGTCCATTGACTTGGACCCAGAGTTTATAGGGTAATGGCCTTAAATGCCTTTTTCACTTAGACTCATCGAGGCCAGCCAAGTCGTCACATGGCACAACCAGCAGTATGTCTTCTTTGCCTCTAAAGCTTCTTGTTTCCCAAGCTCCCTGGAGCTCTCTTCATCTGTTAATATACCACTAGATAGTCAAAGGAGGAAGTCCAGTGTTGACACATGACGTAGAGGGGTGCAGGTGTCCCCAAAGACAGTGGGAGATAAGAGATGTTGATTTTTCCAGCACGGCAGCCTGTAAAGTGTTCTTGAAGGGTCGAGTCAGTATTTCAGCACTTTGCAGAAGCCCTCAACCATGTGATTAATAACGCTGGTACCGTAGACCTTTCATTTTGTCTTTTCTTGTCCCAAACCTGTTTGAGGACTGTGTGGAGATACTGTTTATTGCACTGTCAAGGGCTGGGATTGTTGGAGAGCAGTCTGACCAAATCAACCCCCCTCTGAGCCAACAGCTCATGTGTCCAGTTAAATGTTCTACTTCTAACGAATGTTCACTTGTGAACTTGACTTTTCCAGAATGGACTTTGATGATGAAGATGGCGAAGGTCCCAGCAAGTTTTCAAGGTGAGTTTCCTTTATGTTCCCTAGATTTAAAGAAGCCCAAACAGCCAGTTATCACCTTGTTGGAATGTACAGGGGTTTGAATGTCTTTCATCACTGAAGAAAACCATTGCCTGTTACATGGCATGGGAGGGGAGTTTGGGGGAGAATGGATACGTGTATATGTATGGCTGAGTCCCTTCACTGTGCACCTAAAACTCACAAGGTTGTTAAATGGCTGTACTCCAATACAACATAGTTTTAAAACCTTTAAAAAAAGAAGAAAAAAGCCATTGCCTGTAGCTTGATGGCCTTGTCCTTCATTCTGTGCTCATATTTGGCTCAGGGACAGGTCACTCTTAGCAAAACCTGCTATATCCCAGCCTAGATTTTCAAAAGTTAAGTATTAACAAGTGACTAACTCTCTTAGCTTTTTAAATTAAACAGACTGCCAGTTTTAATGGATCCCTTTTTAAAATACAGGCCTAAAGTTCAAGTTTAGAAAAACAATCAAGATAAAGCCTCTTTTTCTACCATGGGAAATAAGGAGAAATATAAGAAACCTGGGTGGCCCTGTTCTGGATGCAGAATACTGGACCTTAAGTTCCTAAGAGCTACATCACTCACTGGCCACATGACAGCATCTCTAACTAGGCTCTGCAGGGCTGTCTGGAGTGCAGACTGCCTTCCAGAAGGATGCTAGCCTATGGGTGCTGTGATGGTAGGTGCGTCACTTACATGAAGGATGAGGCGTGCCCAGTCCCATGGCTCTTTATTATTATTATTATTATCTTGTTTTAAGTTACGGGAGGAAGTTTGGCAATGTTGAGAAAAAGAGCAAAGATCATTCCTTCAATTTTAGCAAACTTCCCATCTGGAAGGACCTGCCTTGACATTCCTCCCCCCGCCACCCCCCACTGCCCAAGAATTCCTAATTCTTGGTTGCTGATGAATTTGAAAACCTGCCCTGAGTGATGGGTACCTTTCTCTGGTATGCACAGCCCACAGTTTGGACTGACAGCCTCGGTTATTTTATAAAAGCTTTTGAGGACTTTCCCGGCGGTCCAGTGGCTAAAACTTCGCCTTCCAATGCAGGGGGTGTGGGTTCGATCACTGTTCAGGGAGCTAAGATCCCACATGCCTCATGGTCAAAAAACCAAAACATAAAACAGAAGCAGTATTGTAACAGATTCAATAAAAGCTTTAAAAATGGCCCACATTAAAAAAAAAAAAAAGCAAAAAACTTTAAATGTTTAGAAGAATGATGTCTGTATTGAACTCTGTACCCATGACCTCCCCCAGTTTGCTCATTCCCACGGAAGTTACTTTTGGTCGGGTTCCTTTTACCCGTATTATAGGTGTGAATCCTTTCCCCAAACCCAAGAGGAACAGGCATCTAGTTCCTATTCCTGGGCCCGGACTCTCCAGGTCCATTGAAAGTCTCAACCTTGATTCACTTTCCTCCCCGAGAACTCTTGAGTTCCATCCTCCCCTCAGTTCCCGTGAGACAGGAGCGAGGAGGTGGAACCCTCTTTGATCTCGGATGACCCTTCTAATCAAATCAAGATACAGGTTTCAACAACAAGAGCATGTATTATTTTCCCCTGGGTGCAGACAGAACCCAAGGGACGTCCACCTCTTTCTTAGGATACAAATGAATAGCAGGGAGCACTGTGTTCCTGAAAGGAAGCTGGCCTGGGAAATAAGGGCACATGTCACCCCAGGTTGGTTTGTGCTAGCCTTACACAGCTTCCCTTTGTGAGGAAACAAAGCCTTGTGATTCCTCTGGATCAGAATTCCCCTGGAGATAACGTTCCATAGCATGTTGACCTTAGGAAGTGACAGTTCCTGGGTCTCAGAACAGAAGGAGGAAGAGAGAGATGAGGAGTGACATTTGTTTGACATGGAAGATCAGTGTCAGTGATGAAATAACAGTGCAGGGACACAGAGAACTCATTGTCTGAGGTCCCTCCAGGAAGAAACAGAAACCCTAGACTCTGTGCTGTAAGCCTGCCCTTGAGTCAGGTTGTACATAAGTCAGGGTTCAAACCTGGGCTTCTGTGAGCCACATCCTCCCCCCTCCCCACACATTAAAAATAAGAGGGAAAGATGGGGCGAGCTAACAACATAGGCTGGTGCTGGCGGGAGCCTGGGGCCGCTTCAGTCTGTCGGCAGAAGGGTTGATGGACCCATCGGCTGCTGGGGACATCTGAGCTGCTCCCAGCTGGGGAGACCACTGAGTCCACCCCTCCCTTCGCTTTGCCAGCTGCACTGGCCACCATCCAGAGGCAGGCCAGAGAGACTGCTGCAGGCTGTCTCCCTTGGTGGCAGGCATGGCATGCCTTGGGGCGGCTTCTGTTTCCTGCTCCTTGTTCACAGTCAGCCGAGGGAGCCCTCAGGCCAGGTGTTGGAAGAGAGAGGGGCTGAGAGGCAGGCGTCTCGCCAGCAATTTGCTGTCTCAGAACCCAGCCAGTGCACTAGACCATGGTTTCTGTCACCCTGAGCTACCCTGGTGGCTCAGACGGTAAAGATCCCCCCTGCAGTGCACGAGTCACAGGACATGGGTTTGATCCCTGGGTCCAGAAGATCCCCCACAGGAGGGCATAGCAACCCACTGCAGTATTCTTGCCTGGAGAATCCCATGGACAGAGGGGTCTGGTGGGCTACAGTCCATGGGGTCACAAAGATTCAGACACGACTGCGCAACTGACACTTCACTTCTTTACATCACCCTGATGTGTGCAGCCAGCTTTCCCAGCTTCTCTTGACTGTGGTCCCAAATTCAAATGTCCCACCTGACATCAGGCGTTGTGTCTCAATTTCGGATTTGGGGAATATGGTCACAGTCACATAGGAGGTACATTGTGGCCAATTAGGTTTGCTTCCTATGTTCTCACAGCAGGTCTCAAATATTAAGCTGCTTACAGCTGGCTGCCTGATCACACAGATGTGCACACATGCATTTTTTAATAGATAAAAGAAGATTTATTTATATATGTGTGTGTGCTAAGTCTCTTCAGTCATGTCGGACTCTGCGACCCCATGGCTATAGCACTTAAGGCTCCTCTGTCCATGGGATTCTCCGGGCAAGAATACTAGAGTGAGTTGCCATTTCCTCCCCCAGGGGATCTTTGCAACCCAGGAATTGAATCCTTGTCTCTTGTCTATTGCGTTGGCAGGTAGGTTCTTTACCACTAGTGCCACCTGGGAAGCCCTTATAAATATATACATGTATATATATCCCCTGCCTTGGGCTTGATCCAAAAAATACTGATGGTGGCTTAAAAAGGGATTGCAAAAAGTTTTTTTAAAGATTTATTTATTTTATTTGGCTGTGTTGGGTCTTCACTGCTGTGGCAGGCTTTTCTAGTTGCAGCCAGTGGGGACTACTCTGTAGTTGTGATGCGTGGGCTTCTCATTGTGGTGGTTTTTCTTGTTGCCACCACCACAAGAGAAGGGCTTGTGGGCTCTAGGCATGCAGGCTTCAGTAGTTGTGGTGCATGGGTTTAGTTGCTCTGAGGCATGTGGGATCTCTGCAGACCAGGGATTGAACCTGTGTCCCCTGTGTTGGCAGGCGGATTCTTAACCATTGTACCACCAGGGCAACCCCATAGTAACTTTTTGAAAAATGTTCAAATTCTTAAGTATATTACTCTTCCCCTAGAGCTGGCTGCTTCCAAACTTAATATTTTGCATGTTTTCTCTCTATTGCTTGGTGACTATATTTGCTTCTCCTTTCTGCAGTTGTCGTCTTACAGCTGATTTTTGCTGATTTGTCAACAGATGTTTTACTTTCTATTTCGCCAGTTCTGGAGGAAATGTGTAGGGGTACTCAGCTGCTGTGCACATGTCCACACCTGTGCACACGAAAGGGCGCACACACCTGGTGCCAGGGCCAGAAATGCCCGAGACTTGCTTCACCGTCCTCAGGTCTCAGGCTTCCCTCCCACATGCTGGTAATGCTGCTCTGGGGGCTGGGACATGCAGGACAGGGCTCTGCTGACCAAGGTGCTCCCTTCCCCACACACAAAGTCACGGGCAACCTGGGGACAGAAGCTGGTCTGCAGGGGCCAAGGAGTAGACTGGGGATGAGGAACCGAAGACCAGAGGGGACAGTTTATTGAGCAGTTTGTTGTTCAGTCACTCAGTGGTTTCCGACTCTTTGTGACCCCATGCACTATAGCCCACCAGGCTCCTCTGTCCACAGGATTTCCCAGGCAAGTATACTGGAGTGGGTTGGCATTTCCTCCTCCAGGGGATCTTCCCAACCCAGGGATCAAACCCGTGTTTCCTGTGGCTCTTGTATTGGCAGGCAGATTCTTTACTGCTGGGCCACCTGTATTGTGTAGTGGTCATTAAAACAGAAGAGTGGACACATGAAATAGAGATGTTCTTAAATGTTGGTTTTTTTTTTAAATTTTTTAATTTTTGGCTCTGCTGGGTCTTCCTTGTGGTGCCCAGGCTTCTCTAGTTGTGTCACATGGGCTTTAGTTGCCCCACGGCATGTGGGATCTTAGTTCCCCGACCAGGGCTCAAACCCTAGTCCCCTGCATTGGAAAGCGGATTCTCAACCACTGGACCACCAGGGAAGTCTCTAAATTTGGAGTTTATATCTTAGGAACACCCAAGTGCTCACTCCCAAACCTTTCATTTTTGTTGCTATGTGCTATCACCCTGATTTTTTGCTGCGTTCTTACTCATTCTGCATCCTTTCTCAGAAGACTCAGAAGGTCTTGGAAGGAGTTCTCATACCTGTTGCTCTGAATTTATTTATAGTGCATGGGGCCGTTTACAAACCTGGAATCAAAAGACCTGGATGGGTTTTATTAGCCTCTCTTCCACCCCTTCCTTCACCCTTCACCTTTTGAGGACCGTCTCTGAGCTTCCCTGTGTTCCACCTTTAATCTGTATGACTTTCAACTGTTCCCTCGGACATGGTCGAACCCGGTTGCATTAGTTCCTAAGGAGTTGTGATATTTTGCAGGGTTTCGCAAGTGAACTGCCAACATTATCTAAAAGTAAAGCTATCCACGATAGGAAGATTTTCACAGAATTTTTTTCCTTTTTCTTTTTTATTTTTCATTTATTTTTATTAGTTGGAGGCTAATTACTTTACAATATTGTAGTGGGTTTTGTCATACATTGACATGAATCAGCCATGGTTTTACATGTATTCCCCATCCCGATCCCTTTTTTTCCTTTTTCATCACACCCATTTTGACATTTTCCTCTTGGTTTTGTGCAGTATTTATGCTTGTGGGCATTTTTTTTTTTCTGTCTCTCTGGGTTGTAATGGTATTTTCATCTTTTCCCCTGAATTTACCACCCTCTTTTATTTAGAGCTCTGACCATCATAACCCCATTGATAAGGGGGAAACATGCAATGTGGGTGTGTCCTTTATTTTCTTCCCGGCAGAAAAAAGAACAAGATTGTCATTTCACAGAATTCTCAGTGTGCATCTTAGCTTAGAGAGCCAGGCGTTTTGTTTCACGGTGGAGGATGTTCAGAGTACTTCTGATGCAGAGAGGACGGCCAGGAGGGACCAAGGATTACCCTCATCTTATCAGTCACCTTGTGGGGGACACCCTGACTTGGCCGTGTGGACTGTGTTTAGAGTAAGGAGAATTTCAGCTGAGCCTTTGACACTGCCGAGTAAACACCCTTGTGAGCACTCTCAGCCTTTCCAGACGCTCTCCCTGCCTCGACAGCCTTCGTTCCTTTTATTTTTTACTGTGATTTTTTCTTTCCTTTTTAAATTGGATGTAGTTGCTATGCAGTGTCGCGTTCGTTTCTGCTGGACAGCACAGTGAGTCACTGTACGTCTCTGCCTCCTATTTGGATTTCCTTCCCACTTCAGTCACCACAGAGCCCTGAGTAGAGAGGTCCCTGAGCTGTGCAGTAGGTCCTCCTTAGTTATCTGTTTTATACACAGTATCAGTAGTGTATGTGTGTCAATCCCAATTTCCCAGTTCATCCCACTCCCCTCCTCCCTTGGTAATTAACAAACTTGGTAAGTTTGTTCTCTGCATCTGTGACTTGAATTCTGCCTTGCAAGTAAGTTCATCTCTACCATCTTTCTAGATTTCACTTGTAAGCAGTATTAGAGAACCAGCCTGTCAATGCAGGAGATGTAGGAGATGTGGGTTTGATTTCCGAGTTGGGACAATTCCGTGGAGGAGGGCACGGCAGCCCACTCCAGCATTCTTGCCTGGAGAATCCCCATGAACAGAGGAGCCTGGATGGCTGCAGTCCGTAGGGTCACAAAGAATCGGACATGACTGAGCGACTTTGCAAGCACATACAGTGTTTGTGTTTCTCTTTCTGACTCTCTTCGCCCTGTATGACAGCCTCTAGGTCCGTCCCTGTCTGCAGATAGTACAGTTCTGTTCCTTTTCATGGCTGAGTAGGCCCGCTCTGGTGTTCTTGCCCGGAGAATCCCAGGAATGGGAGAGCCTGCTGGGCTGCCGTCTAACTCCAGTGTTCTTGCCTGGAGAATCCCAGGGACGGGAGAGCCTGCTGGGCTGCCGTCTAACTCCAGTGTTCTTGCCTGGAGAATCCCAGGGACGGGAGAGCCTGCTGGGCTGCCGTCTATGGGGTCGCACAGAGTCCGACACAACTGAAGTGACTTAGCAGCAGCAGCAGCAGTATTCCATTGTATGTAGGTACCACATCTTCTTTATCCGTTCCTCTGTTGATGGACATTTAGGTTGCTTCCATTTCCTGGCTATTGTAAATAGTGTTGCAATGAACATCAGGGTGCGTATGTCCTTTAGAATTATGGTTTTCTCCAAGTGTATGTCCAGGAGTGGTACCACTGGGTCATATAGTACCTCTGTTGTTAGTTTTTTAAGGAACCTCCATACTGTTCTCCATAGTGGCTTTGTCAGCCTTAGTTCTTATGAACCAGAGAGGTCTGGCAGAGAACTTGGGTAGAACCTACGCAGTGTAGCCTGTGACGAACCAAATTACCAGGGGAGATAGCTTGAGACAGTCTTGTCGTTTCGGTGGGTTGGGGCTGAGATTAGGGCTGGAAGCTGTGGGATTAATGCTATGTCGCGTGGAGACAGTCCTCTGCCATCAGGCCTGTCTGGATCAGTGACCTCTTCATAGCTGTTTGGCTCTCATGTCATTGGCTTCAATTCTGATGTCCTTCTCTCCTTGTTCAGTGACCCCAGCTCCTTCTGTTCTCCTGCAGAGATTAACCTTGATGTGAAGTGGCCCGCGTATCCTGCACTGCAGGCGACTTCCTTACCCTCTGAGCCACTGGGGAAGCCAACGGTCCTGGATAGCCCCAGGCTTTGTGGGGAAGAGGGGATCATTTCTGGAGGCCTAAGTAGCCCCAAGCTGTGTCTGTAGAAGCTACCACGCTTCTCTTCCCCGTTGAGCCTTAGGTGTCTCTGCCTGTCTGTCTCCCTGGAGTTCCAGCTCTGACTCTGGGACCAGACAACGCTCTGCTGGGGAGCTGAGTTCAAGTCCTGGTAAATCAGCCCCTCTCTGAGCCCCAGGGTCCTCCTCCACAAAGGACATTCCTGAAGACAGTGTGGGATGGACCTGAATCCCACTCTTTGGTTTCCCTTCGCAGACCCCCCGGACGCTGAGTTGGCAGAGAAGCGCGAGGCAGCATGCAGCCGCAGCTCCTCCTCCTTGCTCTTGGCTTCCGTAGCCATGTTCCTGGGCCAGGCAGTGGGTCCTCTGGTCCTAGCGGAGGGGTCACGGCTGATGCTGTGCTGTGTCCCTAGCGGTCACCGTTGCAAGGCCCCCACCCTGGTGCCCATGTGCAGAGGGGCTCATTGCTTTATCGATGCTGCATGTGGGGCCCATGGAACTCAGATGCTAAGTTCACAGGCCGCCCCTGCAACCCCTCCAAGCAGATTCCCATCACTCTGCACCCTGTGGAGGAGGTGGCTTTGGTCCTGGAGACACTTCCTTCTGTTTTCACAAGATGGCATTGTTCCTGTTTCTTGCCTCTGTGATCCTTCAAAATGAAACCATATATATATATGTATTTTATTCAAAATGAAACCACATATATACATATTTTATATATATTTTAATAGATTCAGTAGCTACACTCACTTGTTTATCGGATCTTGTTGCTAGGTAATTTGCAGCTCTTCCTCATTTTGACCTTCTGTTGGTAGCTCTTTTAGTCTTGTTTCATGAAGCAGAGCATTTTCTGCATTAGCCAATCGATACTGTTTTAAACAGTTGTCCTCATGTCTCCTTCAAGCACCTGTTCTCATGAGTTGGGTTGAATCATCATGATGATGAAATTGCTTTAGATCCATTTTAAGAACTTCACAAAGACTCTTCTCAGATGTTTTAGAAAACAAATTGGTCTATGGATCTTTTGGAAATGGGATCAGAAGTAGACATGCCCTAGACCTGCCTTGGGGTGGTCGCCGTGGTAACTAGCAGGAAGCGGGGAGGGAGGGGGCTTGGACTCTAACCTGTGTATTTGGGACATGCTTGAAGGAGTGGAGAGGAAGGTCTGGGTCTGCGTTTTTAGGAATATCTGCAGGATCACAGCACACAGACTGAACTGAGGGCCTGTCTACTCCTGCCCAAAGGCTTCACCCCAATTCCAGCCCTTTCTTTGATCCCACTGATACTCTTCCCATAGTGCACCCCCTTTACCTGCTGCCAGGTCAGAGCCAACTGCCTCTCAGCTCCTCCCCCACCCTCTCAGCCCCTGTCGCCCCCAGGACCACCTCCTCCTCTCCTCTCTTACTCTCTCCTGTGGGCTTCACTTTCCATGTGCCCCTCAGAGCGTTTGATCACTTCTGCCTTCATTTCCACTCTTCAGGGTGATGTTTTACTGTCCTGACCAAACGCTTCGCTCCTTAAGGACAGGAGCGGGACATGCCTTGGTTCCTTTGGCCTATCCTCTTTGGGCACCTGGCTCAGTGCTTTCAATACAGAGGTGCTCACCAGGCCACCCAGATCCACTCACTGCAGTCTTTTATTTTTTTTTAATATTTATTTACTTATATTTATTTATTTGGCTGCACAGAGTCTCGGTTGTGTCACCCAGGATTTTTAGTTGAGGCATGTGGGCTCTAGTTCCCTGACCTGGGATGGAACCCGGGCCCCCAACATTGGGAGGGCCGAGTCTTAGTCCCTGGACCACCAGGGAAATTCCCTCACCACAGTGTCACTCCCCCTGTTTTCTTTGTATGTTCAGGTGAGACCTGCCCGCAATCAGGCCCACTTGGCATCTGCTCCTGGCCTGGAGGGCAGGGTGTACAGAGTCCCGTGAATACAAGCGGTGTGTGAGGCAGCCTTGCCCGGGGCTCTTCCTTTCTTGCTGTCACTGTCACCCTCATCCTATGAGCACCCGTGAAACCCTAAATCCCACAGCAGACGTATGATGTCTTTTTAGACAGTTCTTTTACCCCACATGACAGCTTCGTCTCAGTGTCGTGGAACTGGGCTGGCTGTTACTCCCTGTCAAGCCTAGAGGTGCTCATTTCGAGACAGAAACACTTTCCTGTCCCTTCTGTTCGTTTTTCATCTTAAACACATCACCGAGTGTCGCTTTCAGAATTCCTGGCAGCGCTGGGTTTTTCTTAGCTGGCTCCGTTGTTACAGAGCAGGTACACATATTCTGTTACTAGGCTGTAGGAAATGTGCTGCCGGTAGAGCAGGGGCT
The DNA here is from genome assembly GCF_019320065.1 of Cervus canadensis. NCBI lineage: Eukaryota > Metazoa > Chordata > Mammalia > Artiodactyla > Cervidae > Cervus > Cervus canadensis. Next base: position 41,866,306 of record NC_057402.1, on the reverse strand, counting down.
TGTTCACAGTGTGATGGGATGTGAGTCTATGGCATGGCTGTCTGCTTAGGGATACCAGGAATGGCGAGGAGGCTAGATGTGTTTCTCATTGTGGGTCAAAGTAAACCATTTGTTCAAGTCGGTGGTAACTATTACGTTCAATGTGTGTGTGGATATTCGTGCAAGCCTAGCATTCGTGGGTGCACTTGGAAAGCGTGTTTGGTTCAGTTTGGACGCCTGAAGGGTCATGTCTTCATGCTTTATGCTTATTTAAAAATATTAATACCTAGGTACATGGGAACAGTGGAAGCTTTGAGGACATATTTAGAGATGAGACTGAGGTGTCTGTGGAAGTCTGTTCCCACCCCATGCCCTGAGACAGAATCTTCCTAAGGTGTCCAGAAGCTGCTTTAAGATGTTTCCAAAGCATGGAGGTTCCTTAAAAAAAGTAAAAATAGAACTGCCATATGACCCAGTAATCCCACTACTGGGCATGTACCCAGAGAAAACCATAATTCAAAAAGACATACACTCCCCAGTGTTCTTTGCAGCACTATTTACAATAGCCAGGACATGGAAGCAAGCTAGATGTCCATTCACAGAGAAATGGATAAAGAAGATTGGTACATATATACAGTGGAATATTACTTAGTCGTAAAAAGGAACGGAATTGGGTCATTTATAGAGATGTGGATGGATCTAGCCTGCATACAGAGTGAAGTCAGAAAAGCATATCATATATGTATGGAATGTATATTAACACATTTATGTGGGATCTAGAAAAATGGTACAGATGACCCTATTTGCAGGGCAGGAATAGAGATGCAAACATAGAGAATGGACGTGTGGGGAGGTGGGACGAATGGAGAGAGTAGGATTGACATATATACACTACATGTGTAAAACAGATAGCTAGTGGGAAGCTGCTGCATTCCACAGGGAGCTCAACTTGGTGCTCTATGATGACCTAGAGGGGTGGGATGGGGGATGGGTTGGGAGGGAGGTCCAAGAAGGAGGGGACATGTGTATACATGTGGCTGATTCACGTGGCTGTACAGCAGAAACTAACACAGCTTGTAAAGCAACCATATACCCCACCGACACACACACAAGGCACTGAATGAGCCATCACGAGTTCGTCTTCTGGTGACTTGGTGTTAGGGGTGTGCCGTTTTACCCCATTAGACAGTAAGCCCTGGTCTGATCCGTCTCTCTTCCCCCACCCTGGTCTCGTGCTTTCGGGAAGAGAGAACCACAGTGAGATCGAGAGGCGGCGGCGGAACAAGATGACTCAGTACATCACCGAGCTCTCGGACATGGTCCCCACGTGCAGCGCGCTGGCCCGGAAGCCCGACAAGCTCACCATCCTGCGCATGGCCGTCTCTCACATGAAGTCCATGCGGGGCACCGGGAACAAGTCCACGGATGGTGCCTACAAGCCTTCATTCCTGACAGAGCAGGTACCCGTTCAACCCTCGTCTGTGCTCCTTGCTCCCCTGGGAACTACATTCCTGGGAGGGCAGAGAACGGTGAGAAGGATGGCGTCACCGAAAGGCTGAGGTGGGGACGAAGGCAGGAAATTTTATTCCTACGCTTCACCGGGAAACTCTCTTCTGGGGACTCTGTTTCTGATTTTGCATCCTCTGCTTTTTTTCCCCACCATGTACCTTAATAAGACAGGCTTCCCTGGTGGCTCAGTGGTAAAGAACCTGCCTGCCAGTGCAGGAGATGCAGGTTTGATCCCTCGGTTGGGAAGATCCCCTGGAGGAGGAAATGGCTATCCACTCCAGTATTCTTACCTGGAGAATCCCGTGGTCAGTGGAGCCTGGCTGGCTACAGTCCATGGGATTGTGAAAGAGTCAGACACGACTAAGTGACTGAACAACAACCACCTTAATAGGACATCACTCAAAACAAAGCAAAAAGAGATATTGTGCTTAGCATATGCTAACCCAGGAAAAAGCCAGCAAACCCAGTTCTGTGCTAGACTAGCAATGACGGTGTCATCATGATGAAAGTTTTGGTAGATGTTGCAGCAATCATAGTGACAGGATTTACCAGCCAGCACGTAGCCGGCCTCTGCCCTGAGCCCAGTTGAAGTCATGTCCTTTCTGGGCAGGATTTCACTGAATCCTTATTCTGCTCAAGGAGGAAGCTGCTGTTATTCATCCCTGCTTTAGCGATGAAGAAGTGGAGGCTTTGAAAGTGTCTACTGCTCAGTGCAGACCAGGGGTTGACACAGGGTGGTCAGACCCCAGAACCATGTATTTTAACAGCTATCCTAGCCTTTGCAGACTTTGGAACAGTGAACCCATAAGGTGGTCTGTGGGAAGTATTGATATATTATAACTTGACCATTCCACGCCCTGGAAGGCCTGTGTTCTGGGTCCTTGTTCTTCCCCGTGCTGGTCAGACATTGTCAGCTTGTATTCGCTCATCTGTGGACAAACATGAGCTTTCTGCCTTCCTGACCCTGAGGGCTTCTGCAGGATAAAGGGGACAATGGACTTGGTGCTGGCAGGGGGACAGGGAAGTGATGTGTTGTCAGGGACACAGGCAGGAAGAAGTGCTCAGGCTCGTCAGGGGCTGCCCGGGACAGAGTCAGCACTGGCCTGCTGGGAGGGAGCCCCACATTTGCATAGAAAGAGAGCAGAGGAAGGGGTTACATGGGGAGATTTGGGAAACCAGTGAGAACAGAGCGTTGGAGGAAAGGGTGAGAGGTGTGTCCAGAGACAGAATTGTGTGTTTTGCTGGAGTGAGGAATCTAAGCATTAGGTTTAGAAAAAGAGCAAGGAAAGAGGAGCTCACGTGAATTCCTGTGCGGCAGACTTTTTAGCAAGGGTTTTTTTGTCATCCCAGTGCCCATGTGCTCTTCACCCCAAGGTGTGAAGAGGTGTGGCAGTGGGGAGACCCTCGCTGGGAGCCGTGGAACACAATAGTCCAGGGCAGAATGCCCAACCCATTTCCACCTTTGTAAAAGGGTTAGGGTTAACACAGCGATGGCTCCCACCTGGCAGGGTTGTGGAGACAGGTAAGGGAGGAAGCAGAGTAGAGTGTTTAACACGGGGCTGGAGTGGAATGAAGGATGACTAACTGGTGGATAGTGTGAAAGTAGTGTTGATTGCTTAGTCATGTCGGACTCTCTGTGACCCCATGGACTATAGCCTGCCAGACTCCTCTGTCCATGGAATTCTCCAGCAGAGAATGCTGGAGTGGGTTGCCATGCTTTTCTCCAGGGGATCTTCCCAACCCATGGATTGAACCCAGGGTCTCCTGCATTGGCAGGCAAGTTCTTTACCACCTGAACCACCAGGGAAGCCTAGCTGGCAGGTCAGCAGACAGAAATGCATTATGCACGTCCTGACCGCTGGGGTTGGTAAAAGGCTTTTCCTCTACATTTCTTTAATCCTTATAAAAACCTTGTTGGGGTCCATATTTGACATTAATCCCTTTAAGTGACTGGGGATTAAAAACGTGGAGGGCCTTTCCTAGTGGTCCAGTGGCTAAAGACTCTGTGCTCCCAATGCAGGGGGCCCAGGTTTGATCCCTGGTCAGGGAACTAGATCCCACATGCCCTAACTAAGAGTCTGCATGCTACAACTGAAGATCCCACATTCCATAAGTAAGACCTGGTGTAGCCATATTAATAAATATATTTTTTTAAATGCTGTTTAAAAAAGAAAGAAAATGGAGAGAAGAGAGAAGGCAGTTATGCAGGTCATATGCATCCTCTCCCCCTATTCATCTCTCAGTTCCTTGGTAGGCTGTTGATAATGACAACAGCCACATGTGTTAAGTACCTACTGTTCGCCAAGCCCTTACTAAGTCCTTCACATTCAAGATCTCATTTAACCTCACAAAATCTGCCCCCCTACCCCAAGAAAAAAGCATGAAAAAAAACAGAAGCCAAAGATATTACATCGGGAGCCCAGACTTGCACAGTGAAGTGGAAGAGCTGGAGTTGGTGGTCTCCTTTGACTCCACCATCTGTGCTTTTAGACCTTCATGTTGGCTTAACTGGAGGATAGGGGCAAGGCTGCTTCTGGATTCAGGGCACAGAACCTTGGTCATGAGTGGGGTGCTCCCAGAAGATGAAAACCAAAGGCGAGGGTGTAGAAAGAGGGGCCCGTGAGGATGGTGAGCTCTGGCCCATAAGCCCTTCCCATAGTCCCTAAAAAAGGGCTGAAACTGTGAAAACATAAATGGAGTCAACTTGTCCACTTCCTCTCCTTCGGAGACACAGAATTCTCTACTTTCCCAGACAACCTGTTTTATGTGTTACAGTCCTTCCTGTTGGGAAGACCATCTCAACACTGAAAATAAAACCGCTGACCCAGTCTTCTGAACTAAGTCATCATCAAGAGGGATGGCACAGCGGAAGTGCGAAGCAAGACAAAGGGGGAAAATAAACGTTTCTTTAAAAAATGATTGTATAGCCTGCTTCCGCACCCAGTTCCCAGGCAAAGGATGTTAGAGTTCTGACTCAGCCGAGGGCTCGGAGACCTCCCTGGGTTCTGCTCACCAGCTGACTCATGTTTCCTAGTCTTTGAGCTTTTGGGCGCCCTCAGGTCGGGCACGGGGCGGGGCCGGATGCTCCAGGCTCCACACAGGTGGCCCTTACTCTGTTACAGCAGGGCTTCCACATACAATTTTTGTTGGTTGTTTAATCATTCAGTCATTTCCAACTCTTTGTGACCCCATGGACTCCTCTGTGTCTGTCAGTCTCCTCTGTCCTTAGGGATTCTCCAGGCAAGAATACTAGAGTGGGTTCCCATTTCCTACTCCAGGGGATCTTCCCAACCCAGGGATCGAACTCGAGTCTCCTGCTTTGACAGATGGATTCTTTACCACTTGAGCCACCAGGGACGCCCACCTGCAATTACACGGAAGCAAGGAATTTGGGGCTTCCCAGGTGCTCAGTGGTGGAGAATCCGCCTGCTCATGCAGGAGATATAAGAATTGTGGGTTCAGTCTGTGGACAGTCCATGGACAGAGGAGGCTGGCGGGCTACAATCCATGGGGTCACAAAATAGTCGGACACAATTTAGTGATTAAACAACAAAACAGCAAAGAATTCCCAGTAAGAACTGTTTGCCAACTGCTGATCAGAAGAATCCCTTTTTGCTTTGGGGCCTGAGCAGTGTGTGAGGTGCATGGAAGGCTGGCTGTGGACTCCGGCGCACGTGGAAGAGTTGGTCCCCAAGTCCTGCAAGGACGGAGCCCCTTGCATTCAGCAGGAAAGGGCCCCTGAGCCTGACATGAGACTGACAGGGGAGACAGCTGCACCTGGGCTGCCTGCAGGCCCTGCAAAGAGAAGGCATCTCATTTGAACAAAGTTGATCTTGCCAGCTCTGCATCCCTCTTGGGATGTTGAGGGCTTCCTGCCACCCATTCATCCTTCCTGCCGGCACCAACAGTCATGAGCTCTGTGAGTCAGTGTGACTCCAGGGCTGGCACAGCTAAACTCTCTTCTCACCGCCAAGGGACACGGACAGTGTAGGTATCCCTGCCACCTCCTGGGATTCCCCTGGGATTCTGTTTAGATGTCGGCTGTCACAGAGTTCTGGGAGTTTCACAGATAAGACAATGTAAAGTGATGCCCTTATATCTGCTGCCAGCCTTCAGCTCAGCAAGGAAGAGAAGAGGAGTGAGAGCCCTGGCAGCATGGCAGGCAGTGGCTGGGGGGACTCCTGGGGCCTCTCCTTCTCTCCTCCCACTGTCCCACGGTCCTCCCCTCCCTTCCCGGACCATCCTGTGCTCCAGTGACATGACTGCAGTTTGAATATTTAGGAGAGGCCATTCACACCTCTGTGACCCAATACCTTCTGATTCCCTTGGGCTGGGAATTCCCTCTTTCCTTAAGAGAGAGCAAGTTAAGGGACTTCCTTAGTGGTCCAGTGATAAAGACTTCACCTTCTGATGCAGGGGGTGTGAGTTTGATCCCTGGGCAGGGAGCTAAGATGCCACATGCCTCATGGCCAAATAAAAGCATATTGTAACAAATTCAGTGAAGACTTTAAAAATGGTCCACATTTTTTAAAAAAATCATAAAAAAGAGGACTAGTTAAAGACAGTTAACAGTGTTTGGAACAGCTGTTTCTTAGCGCTTAGTATGAGCTTTCCAAACTTCTTTAAAAAAATAACTTATTCATTTATTTTTGGCTACATTGGGTCTATTTGGGTCTTCATTGCTGAGTAGACTTTCTCTAGTTGTGAACAGCAGGGAGTACTCTTCCTTGTGGTGTGAGGGCTTCTCATTGCAGTGGCTTCTCTTGTTATGGAGCACAGGCTCTAGGCGCATGGGCTTCAGAGTTATGGCGCACAGATTTAGAGCTCCTAGGAATGTGAAACCTTCCTGGATCAGGGACTGAACCCATGTCCCCTGCACTGGGAGGCAGAATCTTATCCTCCGTACCACCAGGGAAGTCTGTCTTGTGCACTTTTAAAGCTCATTTTCCAGAAAAAAAAAAAAGAGTTCCCAAAAGCATTTGTGTATCATAATGAGCTTCTGAATGAAAGTTGAAGGTTGCTGATGAGACTGTTTACTTGACCTGGGTTCGTCCGTGTCGGGTCCTCATGGTGATCTTCTCTTCCCAGGAACTGAAGCATCTCATCCTCGAAGCGGCTGATGGGTTTCTATTTGTAGTGGCAGCTGAGACGGGCAGAGTGATTTACGTGTCCGACTCTGTCACCCCTGTGCTGAATCAACCCCAGTCAGAGTGGTTTGGGAGCACCCTCTATGAGCAGGTACATCCTGACGACGTGGAGAAGCTGAGAGAGCAGCTGTGCACCTCAGAAAACTCAATGACAGGTCAGTGTTGCTCTCTCCGTGAAGCTTTCTCCCTAGAAAATCTTTCCTTAAACATACCGAGGAATAACACTGGAACAAGTGTATTACCATATGTAAAATAGATAGCCTGTGGGAGTCTGATGTGTGATGAAGGGCACCCAAAGCTGGTGCTCTGTGACAACCTGGAGGAATGGGGTAGGGAGGGAGGTGTGGGGGGTAGAGAATAGAGGGGACACAGGTTTGCTTATGGCTGATTCACACTGATGTATGGCAGAAACTATCACGATATTATAAAGTAATTATCCTCCAGTTAAATAAATTTTTAAAATACCAGGAAGAGGAAGTTTGAGGTCAGAAAAAGTTGCCTACAGGTGAAGGACATGTTTGACTTAGCTTGTTTAGTAGCTTCATTTATCCTGTAACATGTTTTTTTTTTTTAATTTTTTTCATTTATTTGTAGCATGTTAAAAATTCATTTTTAATGCATGATTTTTTCCTATATTTTACCTTCAATTATGGGATGTTGCCACTAGGAGGCATTGTTGACACATTAGCCACAACCCACTCAAGTGTGTGATTATTTGTGAACCTAATTGTAGGTGTTGATTTTCCAGGCTTTACTTATGGGAAGTGAAATTTCTTATTGAGACATTTAAATACAGTTAGCTCTGCTATACCACAAAATAACATGTTATAAAAATCACTGCAAGAAACAAAATGATGAAATAAAAACCACAGGGCTTGGGAGGGGAAAGTGGGCTAGACATGACACTAAAAATTTGTCAGGGACAGATAAGAACAAAACTAGGAACCTAATAAAAATGGGAGCATGGCTTGACACATTAAGTGGTTAAGAAATTTATGGCACTTGACCTTGAAACCTAACTTGAAGTTAACTTGTGTAAGTGAGCCTCAGAACTTGGGTGTTGGTGTGAAAATGGTCCAAGGACCATCATGTGAAATCAGGCAGAAATCAAGAACTGTAACCTAATATGTGGATAGTTGTGGCTCATAACAGACGTGGTAAATCAAGGCAGCTTCTGTGTGCCAGACTGTGTACATTTTGTGAATTCCTGTGTGGCTGTATTCAGCTGGGTGCAGTTTCTATGTTCATGTAGTACTTCTTAACAGATAAAATCAAGCATAAGCAAACACAAAATTCACATTCTGATCAAACTGTCGCCCAATGTATCAGTGTCACTGGAGCAGAATTGCATTTTTAATTATTTTGTTTATTTATTGGGCTGTGTTGTGTCTTAGTTGTGGCATGCAGGTTCTTCATTGTGTCATGCGGAATCTTCCGTTGCAGTGCACAAACTCTCTAGTTATGGCTTGAAGTCTCAATATTTGCAGCACATAGGCTTAGTTGCTCTTTGGCCTGTGGAGTTTCAATTCCCCGACTAGGGAATGAACCCGTGTCCCCCTGCATTGCAAGGTGGACTCTTCACTGCTGGACCACCTGGGAAGTCCCAAGATTTGGTTTTTCAAAAAAACCATTATAGTAGAGCTGAGTATACCATGATAGGGCTTCCCTGGTGGCTCAGACAGTAAAGAACCTGCCTGCAATCCAGGAGACCTGGGTTTGATCCCTGGGTCTGGAAGATACTCTGGAGAAGAGAATGGCCACCCACTCCGGTATTTTTGCCTGGAGAATTCCATGGACAGCGGAGCCTGGGGGGCTCTAGTCCATGAGGTTGCAAAGAGTCGGATGTGGTTGAGCAACTAACACTTCATACCATGATCTCTACGTTCCGCTTTATGACAGATCTGTTTGTGTATCGTGTTCTTCCTACCACACCGAGAGCCACTGGAGCCTCATTTTCTTCCGTGTCTGCCTAAAGTACCTCACTGAGTGCTCGGCACACAGTAGGTATTCAGCAGAAGCCTGGTGAGCAGTGAGGCAGTGCTTTTATACTGTAGTAGTCCGCTAGGGTTGACGTAACAAAACACCACAGACTGGGTGGCTTAAACCACTGCCATTTATTTTCTCACAGTTTTGGAGGCTGGAAGTCCAAGATGAAGGTGTTGACAGGTTTGATTTCTGGTAAGAGCTCTCTCCTGGGCTGCAGACAGCCACCTTCCTGCTCTGTGTTAGGGTTAGTTTCTCAGTTGCATCTGACTCTGCAGCCCCATGGCCTAGAGCCCGTCAGGCTCCTCTGTCTATGAGATTCTCCAGTGAGAATACTGGAGTGGATTGCCATTCCCTTCTCCAAGGGATCTTCCCGACCCAAGGATCAAACCTGGGTCTCCTGCATTGGTGGGTGTTTTACCGTCAGAGCCACAGGGGAAGCCCCTCCCTCCAAAGGGCCCAAATCTCTGGATAGGAGTCCCATGTCCAATCTTCTCACCACTCAGGATGAGCTGGGTCTACACTATACTCCAATAAACCAAACTATACCCCAATAAAATTAATTTTAAAAATGTTTTTAAAAAGTGACAGGAGTACCGCTGTCTGAACAATAATAGTAATTTTCTCAGTGTTGGTTATCAATGACACACACAAAGAAGGAAGATAATGAAGGATTAAGGTGTGTGGACTGATTCTATGATGTGCGGGGATGAGCTTTCCGTATGTGTAAAACAATGGTGCTGAAACAGACTCAGAGAAAGACATGGTCTGCCATCGCACAGCTGGGGCTGAATGAGAGAACTCCCTACAGACATCACAGGGGACACGCCTTGGGAAGTTAACGATCTTGGAAGGGATGTGAAAGGGAGAATACATCAGCCAGGAAGTGCTGGTTTGACAGCTGAAATCACCTTCCCTGAAAAGAGCTGTCTTTTTCCCCCCCCCGACTCCAGTATTTGAACACAGGATGTGGCTTATGAAAGCAGTCAGGAGACCCAGCTGGAGCAGTCAGTGGGTGGGGGAAGTGATGGTCAAAGGCAGGTCAGTCTCCGGACCAAGGGTTTAACAAACCAGCTCGCCAGAGTTGGGTGGACACTTCTGTCTGTGGGAAGTCTTAATGTGTGTGGCAGTGTTGAAAGGGGCAGCGTGAACCACATTTGGAAAGAAAGGTCCCTGGAGTGGACGTTGGATGGTGGCCTTGGCAGCCAGAGCCAGTGTAGTGGAGTGAGTCCTCCAAGACGCCAGAGAAGAGCCAGTGAACCCTGAGTGGCTGGGCTCCATGAGGTGGGGTGGAGAGGGTGGTGAAGAGGACTGGGTCTCTTCTGGAACCAGAGAGGGTGCAATGTGAATCTCCCAGGACACACAACGTAAAAGCACATTGATCCAGTGTAGGGAGCTTGGGATAGCTCACTGCAGCCAGGCTGCCACTGGCCTCAGGGTTTTGCTGGACCAAGGACTGGACAGGAGCTGGGCTTTGTAGCCAGCCAAAGTGCAGATGTAATGAAAACTAGTAATAAAAAACCACAGGGATGATATGATGCCTTCAGTGATTGGACTAGGGCTTCTCAACCCTCCTGTCCTTAGGCATGGTGGGTTTCAGGCCCGGAGAGAGGTGACATGGCCCGTTGGATGGAGTGTCAGGGTGGGAGGCAGGGTGTGGGGGAAAGGAGCCAGGCAAGGACTGCTGGGGTGGGGCTGGTTTACCCAGGGCAGCCTGGCACACTTGACCCAATGAAGTTCCCCTTCTCTGAGCCTCCCAGTCAGTAGAGAGTCCCTGTTCCGTACATAGGTTTTGCAGGGCGGCCTGGACTGAGCATGTGGGGCCTTGCGTGTGCATGGCAGCCGGGGGACAAGACGCCTAATGACAGTGGGGCCTGCAGACGCCCATGCTGACTTGAGGATCCCAGAAAAACAATGCTTGCACAGAATTGCAGTCACTGGGGGTGGTGGTGATGAGGGAGTTCTTCTTTGTGGAATTGAAATTTTCCCCTGGCTGGAGGAGTGATGACAAAGAGTGGGTCAGAAGATTCACAAAGTCTCCTTAGAATGGAAACCAGGCATCATGGAATTGTTCAGTTGCTAAGTGGTGTCGGACTCTTTGCGACTCCATGGGCTGCAGCACACCAGCCTTCCCTGTCCTCCAGTATCTTCTGGAGTTTGCTCAGATTCTTTGTCCATTGAATTGGTGATGCCATCCAACCATCTCATGGAGTGGTGTGGACCAGTGCAATGATGTGACTTGTCTGTGAATAAAAGCTGGGGTTTGTCAATGTGAGGAGGGGCTGGGGGAGCCCTCAGCTGGCAGGAGCAGCACTGCTCATAGAGAAAGTGCTGGGAGGGCCTTGGGAGCCGCTTGCTGGTTTGCGCTCTGCGATCTTGGCTGGTCCCTCTCTTCTCTGCCTCTTGTTCTCCTTATCTTAGCCCAGGACATTGCTAGGCCCCTTCCAGCTCTGTTCTACCCTCTTGCCCAAGGCCCCGGTATAGAACCTAATCTACTGATTGGAGAAATGGTAGGAGGTTGGAGAAGAGGAGCTAAAAGCTGCCACCAGGTTCCTGGCTCAGGGCCACACCCGCAGGCCCCTCTGGGCCCCGTTCCCATGAACTCTGTGGGTTGTCTCAGCCTGGTGGGCAGGGTGGCAACATTGGCCCTGGAAACCCAAGAGCTATGCAGGACACAGGACATCAAAAGTAAGTGGGGAAATCTTTTCAGATCTCTAAGAAAAAGTTAATTGAATCTTAGCTTTCCATGAAAATTAAAATTATATTTTAAGTATTATTTTTAAATATTGTTTTAAAAATGCTACACAGAGACATGCATCATGTAATAAGGGTGGAGTTTTCTCTCTCTGAACAGTTATATAAGTGGATTTTGAGTAGCAGGAAAAAGAGGTCAAGAAATGACTGAAACTTTGTGCATGCCAAGTCTCTCAGTCGTGTCTGACTCTTTGTGACCCTATGGACTGCAGCCTGCCAGGTTCCTCTTTCCATGGGATTCTCTAGGAGAGAGTTAACATGACTTCCTCCAGGGGATCTTCCTGAGTCAGGAATTGAACTTGCGTCACTTATGTCTCCTTCATTGGCAGGTGGGTTCTTTACCACTAGCACCACCTGGGAAGCCTGACTAAAACTATAAAGGAATTCTCAATGGCCAGTATCCAATAGATTGAAATTGAATAGCCAGTGACCAGGAGATTTTTGCACATCCAGCTTCTTAGGTTCGAATCAACAAAGTTCCCAAAGGGAAAAAGAAGAGCCATAGAGAAAGCATATTCATTCTCCAGGACTTGGATTGGCTGTAGCTTGAGGGAGATCCTGCTGAGGAATGTTTACTCACAAGAAGAACCTAGCTCCTTGTGAGAACTTGTCTTGGTAGGAGGGTCAAAGGGATCTGTCGTCTCATGCTGAGTGACTCTGGATGTAAACCTGGAAAGTCTCTCCACCAGTGCCTTCCTCCCAGAGACCTCCATGCCAACAGGAAAGAGCAGCCATGGAACCGGCCTGGTTCAAGTGACAGAAGATCAACTCCTGGGGATTGAGTGAAGAAGGAAATTCATTGGCTCGGGGAACTGAAAGGGGTGTATTAGCTTCAGGCTCAGAAGGATCCAGGTGATTTGAACCCTGCTAACGAAAGCAGGCTATGGTTTTTCCAGTGGTCATGTATGGATGTGAGAGTTGGACTATAAAGAAGGCTGAGCACTGAAGAATTGATGCTTTTGAACTGTGGTGTTGGAGAAGACTCTTGAGAGCCCCTTGGACTGCAAGGAGATCCAACCAGTCCATCCTAAAGGAGATCAGTCCTGGGTGTTCATTGGAAGGACTGATGCTGAAGCTGAACCTCCAATACTTTGGCCACCTCATGCAAAGTGTTGACTCATTGGAAAAGACCCTGATGCTGGGAGGGATTGGGGGCAGGAGGAGAAGGGGTCGACAGAGGATGAGATGGTTGGATGGCATCATCGACTTGATGGATGTGAGTTTGAGTAAACTCCGGGAGTTGGTGATGGACAGGGAGGCCTGGCGTGCTGCGATTCATGGGGTCGCAAAGAGTCGGACGCAACTGAGCAACTGTACTGAACTGAACTGAACTGAACGAAAGCACAGTTAGTCTGTTATTCGCACATTTGGTGTTGATGAATTTGATAGTAGCAAAATTTACTTGTAACCCCAGCATCAGTACCCACAAAGTGTTAGAGGTCATTTGAGGACTGGCACAGAGGCCAGGGTCACACGGGATGACACCCTGCCTTCTGGTCTCAGCCCCCGTAACTAGAAACACGTGCTCTTCTCGTGTTTTGTGCTGTGATGTTTGGTCTCTGTGCTTTCTGCTGGTGACTTTGCTGTTTAACGTGACCCCCTAGAGCAGTGCTGAAGTCGCTCTAATGTCCTTAAGCACAGGGCTGTAGTGTGCCCCCCAGAGAGAAGACATGTGTTGGATAAACCTTGTTCAGGCATGAGTCATAAGTGCTGTTGACTGTGAGTTCAGTGTTATGAATCAAGATGTGTTAAAGAAGGTGTCTTTAAATAGAAACACAGAAAATAAGACTCTACGTCCGTCCATTGATTAATAAGAGTGTTGTGACCAGAGGATGGCGGGAATGTAACCCTCAGTCTCCCTTAGGAGCAATGGTTCAGTGTTTGCTCATTCACTGTTTGCAATGACTTCACAGAACAGAACTACTGCAAATGGTGAGAATCAGCTGTATGTCTTTGTTTCTTTTTAAACCTTTATTGAGGTGCAATTGATATACCAAAGATTGCACATATTAAATGTATACAATTTGATGAGTTTGGACTTAGGCCCACACCTTTGATACCATTACCAGCTTCAAGATATTAAACATACCCTTCATCTCCAAAACTGAAGAAGAGAATGGCTACCCACTCCAGTATTCTTGCCTGAAAAATCCCATGGACAGAGGAGCCTAAAGGGCTACAGTCCACAGGGTCTCAAAGAGTCAGTCAGACACAACTTAGTAACTGAACAACAAAGCTTTATAACACCAGCAGAAATAGGTTGCCTTTTCAATACTTCTAGCAAAAATCCTGGGACTGGCTATCCTGGATCAGCTTGGACCACCTGCCTTGCCCGATTCCAGGGGCCAGGGAGGCTGAGCTGGCCTGTGAGGCCAGCGTCTCCACCCAAGACACTTGGACCCAAGAGCAGGGGAGATGTGATTTCCTGGAGGAAGTTAGTGCAGTCACTCAAAGGAAGAGGGGGATGCTGAGCAGGCAGACTGCAAATTGGTGCTGGCTGGGAGAGCCAGGCTCAGGGTGATGCTCCTGGGGAGGGGTGGGTGTTCTCCCAGAGAATGGGGAGCACCTCCTTTTACCGGGAATGCTGGGGACACTGGGGTGACAGGATTCTGAGCTGAAGATGGAGCCAGTGTCAGGTATAAAGGAGGGCAGTGGTCAGATAGAAGTCTGATGGAGGGAGGGGCCACAGAAATAATTATTATGGATCTCAGAGTGACCGGAGCCCCAGCTCACTGTGGAGGGAGAGGAACCAAGAAGAGGTCCCAGTGGTACCAGAGTCTGTGACTGTAACAGGATGCGCCTGAGGGGTAGGGTTCAGAGGACCAGCAGTGCAGCCAGCTGCCCAGGAGAGCACAGAGGGGGCAAGCCCTTCTCTGTGTCTTACATGAGGTAGCCCAAGACCCCTCCCATCCCCCAAGCCTGTCTGCCGACCCTATCCCTGTGGGTACTGAAATCTGGACAGCCCTGGTCCTGGCTGGCAGACACAGGAGACTCCTGTTCAGTGGCCTCGAGCACTGTGCTGTGTAGGAAGGGCTTGGATCCATGGACTTGTCAGACTGAGTATATCGGTTCCTTTCCCCACTTTCCTTTTCTGTGGCTCTGTTTCTGATCAGCTCTTCCTTCGTTCAGAGAATTGGGTCAGCCTTTTGGTTTAATATAAGGAAAAACTTTGCAGTTGTTAGAAGTATCCAAAGGCACAGGGTATAAGCAAGGCTGGGTTATCTTTCTTCTTCCCTCCTTCCTTCTTTCTTTCTTTTTCTTTCTGTCTTCCCTTCTTTGCTTCCTCCTCTCCCTCCCTCTTTCTTCCCTTTCTCCCTCTCTTCCTTCCTCCCTCCCTCCCTTCCTTCTTTCCTTCCCTTGTCTTCCTTCCTTCTTTCCTCTCTCCCTCTCTTTCTTTATCCAGTCATTACTTTTTCAAAGTCATGTATGTGGGACTTCCCTGATGGTCCAGTGGTTAAGACTTTGCCTTCCAATGCAGGGGGTGCAGGTTCGATCCCTGGTCAGGGAGCCAAGATCCCACATGCCTTCTAGTCAAAAAATCAAAACATAAAACAGAAACAGTATTGTAACAAATTCAGTGAAGGCTTTAAAATTTAAATCATGTATTTATTCATTCATTCATTCATTCAGCAAATACTTGTTCTGCACAGCAGTAGAAAGCTCATCTGGGACACAGCCTCTCCTCATCACCGACAGGCGTTTCCAGCTGCTGTTGGATGAATGGACCCCCATTTCCTAACTGTTCCAAATGATTTGTGATAATCTGGGGCGAGCCCCAGCAGGGCTGCTCCCCAAAGGCTTTGGCAGGAAAGCTCCCGTGCATGATTCACATGTCCCAATCAGCTGTGATTAAGCTTCCCTATCTCCCCGAGAGCTTTGCCGAAGTCCAGAGATGCTTTCAGTCTTGGATCACTGGGTTTGGCCAGGCCACGGTTGGGCCACAGGGAGCAGCTCCCCGGGAAGCCTGCTCAGCCAGCTCAGCTTGAGGACCTGTCATCACACCGCTCCTGGGAGGGGTTAGGATGTTACACAGGCTCTGCAGTCTCCCTGCTGTCTGCGAGAGGGGACGACGCCTGTGGGACTCAGTGCTCGTTTCACTTTTCTTTTTCACCCAACCCCAACAGTGAACTATTCATAGCTATAGCAAACTCTTTTACCTTTTTAAATTAATTAATTAGCTAATTAACGTATTATTTTTGGTTGTGCTGGGTCTTCGCTGCTAAGCACGGGGTTTCCTCCAGTTGAGACGATTGGGGGCTTCTCCCTAGTTGTGGTGGCTTCTCACTGTGGAGCATGGGCTCTAGAGCCTGCAGTCTCTAGAATGTTGTGGCACACAGGCTTAGTTGCTTCGAGGCGTGTGGAATCGTCCCAGACCAGAAATCGAACTGGTGTCCCTTCATTGGCACGCGGATTCTTAACCACTGGACCACTGGGGAAGCCCCATCTTACATTCTTATAGCACATTTCTACCCTGTTAGTAGGAACGTGCTGCAGATTAGACCCAGTCATGTGAGGAGAGGTGACCAATACACCTGCCCAGGACTGGGGGAAGGTGTTGGCGCTGGTACTTTATAAAGGCTTTCTGCTGACTCTGCTGCATAGATGGGCTTCAGAACCCTCACTTCTCTGGGCCTGAGTGCAGTTCTGTTCATGGAGTGAGGGCGGGGGTGGGGGTGGTGGTGTTGAACTTATTTCACAGGTGAGGAGCATGGTGCTTGACGTCACTGGGAGCTTCCCAGGACCACACAGCTGAGGCCCAGCAGCTCCTATAGATGGAGCGCGTCCTCAACGCAGACAAAGCATCTGTTTCTTCTGAGGCATCGAGATACAAAGAAGCCTGGAAAGCCTTGGCCTGGCCTGATGCAGCACATGCAGAGCAGTCCATCTGTGAACTCTGGGGGCCCAGCTCAGAGGGAAGACAGGGCAGCAGCCCAGTTCAGGGTCACATGACTTGTAGATGGTGTCAGAGCTTTGAGACTACAGTCAGATTCCCCAGGGGTCTCCAGGGTCCCCTGGTCTAGCACAGTCGTTCTCAAAGTGTGGTCCATGGTCCAATTGTGTGAGCATCACTTGTAAACTTGTTAGAGACATTGATTGTGGGCTGAACCCCAGACCTACTGAATCAGAAGCTCCAGGGGCCCAGTAATCGGTATTTTTTCCCACCCTCCACATCATTCTGATGCACACTGAAATCTGAGAATCACTGGTTTCCAGAAACCATCCTGGAACTTGAGCTCAAATCACCTGGATTGAGTCCACCTCTATTTTGACCTTGTTAAGCTCTTTGATGTCTTGAGTTTAGCATTCCTCCTCAGAAAGATGATACATGGTTTTATAAAGTGTCTTATGAACAGTGAAGCTGAAGGCACATGTGTAGTTGACCTTGGAAGGTAGACCCTGGTAAGATGTAGTAAGTGGGCTCTGTGAACCAGCAGCACCTTCGTCTCCTGGGAGCTTCTTAGCAATGTAGTCCTAGGCCCCATCCTGAGCCTGCCGACTCAGAGTCTGTTGGGTTGATCAAAAAGTTCATCTGGGTTTTTCTGTATGATGTTATGGAAAAACACAAACAAACCTTTTGGCCAACCTAATACATTTTAATGAAATGTCCAAGGGATTTATGTGCACAGTCTAGACTGAGAAGCCCTGAACTAAAGAATTCAGCAAGTTGTGGTTGGGGGCATGCAGCAGCTGGGATCAGGGGCATCCTCCGACTGCTAGGCATGGCTGGGTGCTGGCAGGAAGTGGTGGAGTTGGCCCCAGCAACTATTTTTTTTTTAAGACTTTTGATGTGGACCATTTTTAAAGTCTTTATTGAATTTGTTACAGCATTGTTTCTGTTTTATGTTTTGGTTTTTTGGTTGTGAGTCATGTGGGATCTTAGCTCCCTGACCAGGAATTGAACCCATACCCCCTGCATTAGAATGCAGAGTCTTAACCACTGAACCACCAGGGAAATACTGGTCGCAGCAATTTCTGCTGACCAGCTTGGATTTGCCCTCAGGTCCAAGGCCAGGCCTTCAGGGAGAGCAGTTGGAGGAGCAGCCTTTGGAGGTTTGCAGCCCTGGGACCTCACTCAGTAATCTGCACATGACAGATTCTCCATCAGTATGGGGAGGAGGTTTGCAGGGTTGGTGGTTAGCATCCTCCGCTGGGGAAGAGGAGGGGAGCAAGGAGCTGAGGATGGCCCGTGAGAACCCGAGCTAGAGCAGAAGCAAGTCCAGTTATGAATGACACCACAGAGGACAGCAGGCACGCCTGGGAAAAGAGCCAACGGTTGTCAGCATTGAGCCTCACCCACCGAGGCAGCTGGGCCTCCTTCATGACACTTTGCACAGGAGAGCAAGGACAGAATTGTGTTAGACTCAGCCACACAGTTGGGTCCTTCAGGGAAAAATGTCAGGCTGATAATTGGTCCCACAGGGGTCCCTGAACTAGGAAGTCCACCCCAATGGTATCAGTTCTGGAGAAAGATGGTCTATTTCCAAATGTCAATCATAAAGGTAACTTCATGAAAACCAGACTTGAAAATCTATAGCTTATTTTCCTTGGAATAGCCAAACTCCCTCTTTGGACTGATGCCAGACCCTGAAATCCTAAACACCTTCAGCAGTCCATCCGTTTGTTGCCATATTAGGTAACACCAATACATGTGCCCCCCCACCAAAAAAAAATCCCCACTTTATCCAAGTCAACTGTGAGCACTGTTAGAGCATTTCTGTTGTTTGAAATAAAAATAAAGTGTGTTAGTGGCAAGGAAATTATGTTTATTTGATTCCAGCTCCTTAGAAATTGCCCAATTGTGTAATAAACACTTAGGCCACTGGAAAAAGCCGTTTAGAGTTGGGTCGCCAGAGGTGCTTGGTGAATGCACGTGAGAGTGAAATCTGAACCTCGCGGGCTGGCTATTTTCAGGTCTTCCTAGTGCCTTTCCCACTGGAAACCACAGCCTGCTTAGATGTGTTACCCCAGATGTCTCTCTGGCGCCTGTTCAGTTCTTTCTCATTGTTAAATATTTATACAACCTGCCTTGTTTTGCTTTCCTGTGTCCATAGCTTGCTGATGCTGCTCAAACATTGGTGTTTTTCTCTCCTGTTTATGGTGAAAGTTATTTCATGAGTCTGGACAGATTTCCAACTGGGGCTGCTGGGTTCATTATCACTGTGGTGTCACAGCAGATAAAGGGCTCGGGCAGTGTTTGCACACACATCCGCAGATTGTGGCTGGAGAGTCAACTTCTCTGCTGGCAGGGAGAGCAGAGAGAGCTCCCCCAGCCCGCGTGTGTGCTCACCAGGGTGACTGGAGGATGACAGGGGTGGGCATGGGGGCGAGGCGAGGCCCCTGGGGGTCATGGAAGGATCCCTACATGTGGAGTCAGATGCACCTGGTGACAGTTATGGTTCATGACCCTTTCTTTTGGGTGAATGACTTAACCCTCCTGGGCTCAGTTCCTCACCTGTAGATACAGACCTATAGGACTATGGTGAAGTTTGTGCGACATGACACATGCGTGTGTGCTAAGTCACTTCAGTCATGTCTGACTCTTTGTGATTCTATGGACTGTAGCCCGCCAGGCTCCTCTGTCCCTGGGATTCTCCAGGCAAGAATACTGGAGTGGGTTGTCATTCCCCTCTCCAGGGGATCTTCCTGACCCAGGGGTCAAACTCACATCTCTTATATCGCCTGCATGAACAGGTCGGTTCTTTACTACTGGAACCATCTGGGAAGCCTGACATGACACGTGGGATAGTATTAATGATTGCATTTGAGAACTGGGGAGATTTCGTTCACTTTTAAAATTTTATTTATTTATTTATTTATTTTTGTCTGTGCTGGGTCTTTGTTGCTGCAAGTGGGCTTTCTCTGGTTGTGGCACGCTGGGGCTACTCTCTAGTTGTGGTGCTCGGGCTTCTCACTACAGCGGCTTCTCTTGCTGCAGAGCAGCAGCTCTAGAGCACAGGCTCAGTAGTTGTGGCACAGGGGTTTAATTGCCCTGAGCCATGTGGAATCTTCCTGGGCCAGGGATTGAACCCACGTCCCCTGCATTGGCAGGTGGGTTCGTAACCACTGGACCACCAGGGAAGTCCTCATTCACTTTTAAATAATTTAAAATTAGATTAAAACACCTTTCTGAATCAGTGGTTTTCCAGACTATCCGTCTTGCTTGCTTTATTCCTCTTCTTGCCCCAATAAAGCGTCACTGAGGATTTTGGCACTGTTGACAAGGGAATGCAGGGTAGCCTGTGACCTTTCTGAGTTTTGTCCAATTGTGAAAGGATGGCTTCCTCCTCCCACCCTGTGCTTGAGGTCATCTATCACGCATTCAGGAGGAGGGGGTGTGAAGATGTGTGTGCTCTCTTTCTCTCTTTGTTCTGTCGATTCATTTGTTCATCCGGTATGTATTTATTGAGTACCTACTCACTTTGTGCAAGATGCTGTGCTGAGTGTTGGGGATACATGTGTGCTCTATCGCTTTAGTCGTGTCCCACTGTTTGCGACCCCATGGATTGTAACCCACCAGGCTCCTTTGTCCATGGGATTCTCCGGGCAAGAATACTGGAGTGGACTGCCATGCCTTCCTCCAGGGAATCTTCCTGACCCAGGGATCAAACTCACATCTCTTACATCTCCTTCAATGGCACCACCTGGGAAGCCCCACTAAACTGATGCAGTCTATACCAGACTGATGCTCTCGTGGAGGTTACAGTTCAGTGAGGAAGAAAAACAGCAAAGAAATGATGACTTGCAATACACTGTGACAGGTGTTAAGAAGGCAGAGTCCAGAGGGCAGGGAGAATGAATAACATAGGATCTGGCTCATCTGGGCAGGCTGGAGTGGGCTCCTGTGAGTGCATGAGGCTTTGTGAGACCTGGCATGGAAGCTGAAGGCTACCCATGGAGAGGGTGGTGGAGGGTGAGGAACGTTGGTGCTTAGTCCCAGAGCAGTACGTAGCCAGGTCACTGCAGGTCTTTAGCCAGGAGAGTCCTAGCTTCCATGTTGCTTCTGAGAAGCTCATTGCAGCTACAGAGTGGAGAACATGTAGGGAAACCAGCCTGGGGGGTGGGAGGAGTCAAGGTAACAAGGGTGTTGGAATTGTCCAGGGAAGGTGATGGAAGCAGGGATTAGGATGGTGTCCTTGAGCTGCAGTCACAAATCACCACAAACTGAGCAGCTTAAAACAACAGAAATTTACTGTCTCCCAGTTCTGGAGGTCAGGAGTCCAGAATCACGATGTCAGGAGGGCTGAGTCCTTCTGTAAGCTATGAGGAGGCTGTACCAGGCCTCTCTCCTAGCTTATGGTGGTGGCCAGCAATCCTGACATTCCTTGACTTACAGACACATCATTCCTGTCTCTGCCTCCATCATCACATGCTTGTATGTCTCCATGTCCACATTTCTTCTTCCTATAAGGATGCTGATTGTGTTGAATTAGGAGCCTCCATGATAAGAGCATTTTAACTTGGTTATAGCTTGATTGGGCTTCCCTAATGGCTCAGACAGTAAAGAATCTGCCAGTGATGCAGGAGACCAGGGTTCAATCCCTGAGTCCGGAACATCCCCTAGAGAAGGAAGTGGCAACCTACTCCAGTATTCTTGCCTGGAGAATTCCATGGCAGAGAAGCCTGGTGGGCTAGACAGTCCGTGGGGTCACAAAGAGTCGGACATGACTGAGCAACTAAACAACAACAACACAGCAATATGTTTTCCATCCCATTATAAAAGCATGTGAATTAGACTTGAGAACTCTGAATCTTGCTTCAAATTCACTCTGAGATTTTACCACATAAAAGAACCACTGGTGCATTTCTTTGAAATGCTAAGATCACCTCCTAAAGATCTGTTTTCTACAGGACCATTTTTGTATCCTGGCTTTTCTTGAACTGAGGAACATGCAAGAAGTTCTTGAAACACAACCACTTTGTAAATAAGTTTTTAAAATTTCCAGCTCCTGAAATGGTGGTTCTCAAATCTCCATGCACATCAGAATCTCACTGGATGTCTTAACAATTGTGATATCAGGTCTTCACCCCATTTCTCTGGATTCAACTGTGTCAAGCCCAGCATCTGTGTTTGTAAAAGCAACGCTGGTGATTCCTGTATGAACTAGATGCTGCACCCTGGGGCACCTCCTGCGGGATAAACCCCCATCCAGTCAAATAATACAGCCTCATCTGCGTACACCAGGAGAGAGAGTTCAGCAAGATCAAAACCACAAAGAAACAAAATATTAAAAATGTAATCAGTTAGCAACACCATTGAAAAATGAGCAACTTCAGCATTTTTGAACCTCTTTGCAAGTCTTGATTTCCTTCTATTTTTTAATGATTTTTTTTTAATTTTTTTTTTTTTGGCTAGGTCTTCATTGCTTAGCTTGGGCTTTATCTACTTGTGGCAAGCAGGGGCTACTCTGTATTTGTGGTATGTGGGCTTCTCAATGTGGTGGCTTCTTTTCTTGCAGAGCACAAAGTCTAGGTGAGCGGGCTTCAGTTGTTGCAGCACACAGGCTCAGTAGTTGTGGTACGTGGACTTAGTTGCTCCAAGGCATGTGGAATCTCCCCAGACCAGGGATGAACCCATGTTCCCTGCATTGGCAGGTGGATTCATATGCACTGGATCACCAGGGAAGTCTGAGTCTTGATTTCTTAATAAAGTGTCTTTTGTCCTAACGTTGTGTCTTTTTTTCTTAAATGTATTTATTTAGCTGCAGGAGGTGTTAGTTGTGGCATGCAGGATCTTTAGCTTCGGCATGTGAACTCTTAGTTGTCACATGTGGGATCTAGTTCCCTGACCAGAGATTGAAACCAGGCCCCCAGCACTGGGAGAATGGAGTCCTAACCACTGGACCATCTGGGGAGTCCCTTTTGTCCTAACTTTGATGCTCAAGAAATACAGACAAGGACACTTTTCCCCCTCCATGTGTCAATATAAGAGATAAATATAACAAAAATAACCTAGAGTAGCATTGTTTTTAGACAGATGAAATTATCTGGACTCATTGCTTCCTGCTGGTATGATTTCAGTTTCAGTAATATTCTCACATGACGGTCATATTTTGTAATGCTTTGGTTAAAAATAACTCAATTGCAAAACCTCCAGTGTGATCAAGAAAATTAAAATAGTTTCCTTTCACTTCACTGAAAAAAAGAGATACATTCCCCTCTGAAAGGTTGTGACTCACACCTAACGGTTAAAGAAAATGCACTTTTAGCACTGGTCTTTCCTGTTTATTGCTTGCTCAGGAGACGTTAATTGAGGAAAACATCTGCATACGTTTTTCCCGTTATTTTTGTAGATTGTTTTCTTATCCTCCAATTTTCTCAGGCAGCCATCCGGGTTTCAGTTCTCCATTCTCTGGTGATGACATGAATTACTCTCCAGTAAGTAGCTGATAGTGTTATTCTTTAACCTTGAGTTGAAGGCTCATATGCTGGGGACCTAGAGTCACTAGAGCAATGTGCTGTGTGGACCCAAGAAGTCACAGGGCCAACATTTCTCTGGGTCACGCTGTGCCTTCCAGAACACGCCTGACTCTTTGTGGAATGTCCACGGGGCAGAGCTGACGGCCTCGGCAGTCAGTCCCATCTGCTTTGGAATAATATCCTTATGCTCAGCCAGTTTGGTCACCCCTGTGGTGGTGGTTTAGTTGCTACGTCATGTCCGACTCTGCGACCCCATGGACTGTAGCCTGCCAGGCTCCTCTGTCCGTGGGATTCTCCAGGCAGGAATACCAGAGTGAGTAGCCATTTCCTTCTCCAGGGGATTTTCCCAACCCAGGGATTGAACCTGGGTCTACTGCATTGACAGGTGGGTTCTTTGCCAATGAGTCATCTGGGAAGCCCTAGGGCCTGGAGTGGCAAGCATTTCCCTAGCCATGGGACTGACATGTGCAAAGGCCCTGTGGCATGGAAGCTGCTGTAATGTTGGGGGAGGTGAATAAGGTCATGCAGTGTGATGAGGGGAAAGACCAGGCCATGGTAGCCCTGGAGGACAGTTATGCACTAGAATTCAAACCATGTGCAAGAAATGGTCCCTGAAAAAACATTCACATAATCTGTTCTTCATTTTTATGCCTTTTTTGCTCCAGGGAAGGAAATGGTTTCATTTGGAATCCAAGAATGAAGGGAACTAATATATAGAGAGATGCTCTGTGAAGTAACTTTGCAAATATTTCTCATTTAATCCTCATGACAAGATGTGGTTTTTGGAGTTTTGATTTCTTTTTTTTTTTGCATATGGATATCCAGTTGTACTTTGGTCACCTGATGTGAAGAGCTGACTCATTGGAAAAGACCCTGATGCTGGGAAAGATTAAGGCTATTTGAAGAAGGGGATAACAGAGGATGAAATGGTTGGATGGCATCACTAGCTCAATGGATATGAGTTTAAGCAAACTCCAGAAGATAGAGAAGGACGGGGAAGCCTGGTGTGCTATGTAGTCCATGGAGTCGCAGAATTGGACTTGACAGAGTGACTGAACAACAACAATCCATTTGTTCTAACACCTTTGTTAAAAAGACTGTCCCTTTTTTACTGAATTTTCATATAGTTGTTTTTTTTTTTTTAATGTGGGCCATTATTGTTTCTATTCTGTGTTGGTCTCCTCTGTCAACTCTTTTGCAGTTCCTGTGATGATCTCCTGATGATTCCCACAGAATGTTAGATGTTTGCTTGTCACACTCACCTCCTTTTTCTTTTTTTTTTCCTGTGACTTCTGGGACAATTCTCAGAGGGTCCTTCTAATTCATCAATTGAGCTTTCAGCAAGGTCACTTTGTACTGCCTCCACTTGAGTTTTCAATGCTGAAATCATGTTTTTCATCTAAAACTAATCTCTTCTGGTCTCAGGTTGTTCCCTTTTTTATTTATAGAAGATCTCCTCAAATATCACTGAGATTTGGTATTCCGAAATATTGTTTTCTTTCTCAGAATGTGTTTCATAGAGTGGCATGGTATTCTTCTAACTTTTCAGATCAACTTCCTTCCTTTTGGAGTAGAATTTTTTCATCTTTTATTGATTTTCATCTATTAAGCTAACCTTGCCCACTCCCTCACCTTTTTAATCCTGGGTTCCTAACATTTATTAAGACTTGAAATTACTCAAGTCTCTGTATATTTCTTTGAAACTTAATTTGTTTAGGTTGAGGGCCTGGTTGTTTGGGAAGGGCTGAGGTTTTGCAGGCAGCAGCAGCTATGTGCACTGGGTAGCCTCAAGCCAGCAAGAGCGTCACCCACTGCTCTAACTAAAATGCTGCCCCTTGGAAGTGTTATGCCCGATGTCCGAATCCCCGAGTGGGAAGAGAGAAGGCCTCCAAGACAATGCAACTCGCAAAAAGGGAAGTTTATTGTTGACTCGAGTCAGGGCTCCTGCCGCATCCAACGCAGTGGTGCGGGGTCAGAGAGCCCCGAGCCCAAGCTGTTACACAAATTTATAGGGTGAGCACACGCCGTTGGTAGTTGGTTTAAGTGGAATGGTTACAAGTTTGCAAAGCAATTTCATTGGTCAAACACAGTCAAAACTTTCGAGCGTGCAGTACTTTCCCGGGGGTTTCCGCCCCGTTCCTAATTGGCAAACAGCGGTCAGTGTTAAGCTGATTGGTTGTATCCAGGTGGCCTGATAATCTTACCACCCAGAAGTAGGAAGGCCTACTCCTAATCTAAGCTGCCTGCCATGGCGTTACTTCTGCTTGCCTCACAGAAGCAGCCTCTCCTCTTTATGGGGCAGGTGGCTGCTGTATGTCAAGGTCATGTGAGAGCTCTGTCCTTGGCCTTTCTGGGTCCAGACCCTGGGCGACCTCTCCTCTGCTTTCTGACCCCCTGTCTCTTTCCTGCTTGCAGAATTTGTTGTTGGTCAGTCACTAAGTCATGTCTGACTCTTGGCAACCCCATGGACTGCAGCATGCCAGGCTTCTCTGTCCTTCACCATCTCCCACAGTATGCTCAGACTCATGTCCATTGAATCGGTGATGTCATCCAACCATCTCATCCTGTGTCACCCCCTTCTCCTTCTGCCCTCAATCTTTCTAAGCATCAGGATCTTTTCCATAGAGGCTTCTATTAGGGAACTCTTTCACATCCTTCTCAGGCAACCCATTCCTTTGCAATTGTTGGGCTACAAGACTGCTCATATCCATTCCCATCACATCCTTAGATGTACGGTTTCTTGCAGAAATCCCTCCATGTTTCTGATCCCTCCATGTTTCAAGGCCCCTTCCACTGTTTTTCTACATAGGTGCAATTTTTCCCTGATACTTTTTTTTTTAGTATTTTTTAAAATTTTTATTGGTGTATAATTGCCTTACAGTGTTATTTTGGTTTCTGCTGTGTAGCAAAGTGAATTGGTTATATGTGTACATATACATTCATGCATGCATGCTCAGTTGCCTCAGTTGTGTCTGACTTTTTGAGACCCCATAGACGGTAGCCCACCACGCTTCTTTGTTTTAGGGATTCTCCAGGCAAGAATACTGGAGTGGCTTGCCATTTCCTCCTCCAGGGGATCTTCTGGACCCAGGAATCGAACCCTGCATCTGCTGTATTGCAGGCAGATTCTTTATTACTGAAGCCCATACATACACACATATGCCCTCTCTTATAGATTTCCTTCTTGTTTAGGTCGCCACAGAGCACTGACTAGCCTTCCCTGTGCTGTACAGTAAGTTCTCTTCAGTTATCTGTTTTATACATAGTGGTGCATATATGTCAATCCCAATCTCCCAGTTCCTCCCACCACCACCTGCTTCCCCCTTGGTGTCCATATATTTGTTCCCTGCATCTGTGTCTCTATTTCTGCTTTGCAAATAAGATCATCTGTACCAATTTTCTAGATTCCACATAAAAGTGATAGTTGTTTTTTTCTGACTTACTTCACTCTGTATGACAGCCTCTGGGTCCGTCCATGCTCTTTTTGTATTTCTCTGATCATTTCATGAGCAATTTTCAGGGCAGGCGATGCATGACCTGCATTTGCCTTCTTGAACTGCGTGTCAGTCTGGGCTCTGTTCACACCCCAGGCAGCCCTTCTCTAGCCGAGGATGGAGAGTAGGGTTAATCATCTCCCCTTGGGCTTACATTTCTGGCATTTTTGTAGCATGATACCCCGAGAGGAATGTATTTCTTTAAATCACACTCCAGCATATTCCAAACAGGACGAGGAATTTGTACTTTGTCTACAGATTGAATAGCAGAAGAGGTGCTGGCCGCAGGCGGGCTGGGGGGGTGACGATTTTCTAATGAATAGCAGAGCCTGGGCTGAGCACGAGGCACTCATGTGATTCATGTTTGGAATGCAAGCACTGGAGAAAGTGGTCAGGCTCTCGGTCTTTTCAGGGACTTCTGAGAACTGTTGTTCAGGTGATTGAGGTTGATGTGGCCAGTCACCGGTGGTGGAGCTCTGTGCTTTGGATTTACCCCAAATGTTCTGGTCTTGGGCTTGTCGTTGTTGTTCAGTAGCTAAGTTGTGTCCAACTCTTTGAGACCCCATGGACTGCAGCATGCCAGGCTTCCCTGTCCTTCACTATCTCCTGGAGCTTGCTCAAACTCTTATCCATTGAGTCATTGATGCCATCCAACCAGCTTATCTGCTGTTGCTTCCTTTTCTTCCTGCCTTCAATCTTTCCCAGCATCAGGATCTTTTCCTATGAGTCAGCTCTTCACATCAGGTAGCCAAAATATTGGTGCTTCAGCTTCAGCATCAGTCCTTCCAATGGATATTCAGGGTTGATTTCCTTTAGGATTGATTGGTTTGATCTCCTTGATGTCCAAGGGATTCTCAAGACTCATCTTCAGCACTCAGCCTTCTTTATGATCCAACTCTCACATCTGTACATGACTACTGGAAAAACCATAGTTTGACTATATGGACCTTTGTTGGAAAAATGATGTCTCTGCTTTTTAATATGCTGTCTAGGTTTTTCATAGCTTTTCTTCCAAGGAATCTTAATTTCATGGCTACAGTCACCATCTGCAGTGATTTTGGAGCCCAAGAAAATAAAGTCTGTCACTGTTTCCATTGTTTCCCCATCTATTTGCCATGAAGTGATGGGACCAGATGCCATGATCTTAACTTTTTGAATGGTGAATTTTAAGCCAGCTTTTTCACTTCCCTCATTGCACACAGTGATTATCCCTCTGATGCCCTCCTTTTGCAGAGATGTCACCTACTCCCACCTAGTTAGTGGCTCATTAGCACCTTCCCCAGATGGTGGGGTGGGGGGAAACAGAAAGACTGACATGAAAACCAGACTGCCTGACAGGGAGGCTCCTTCTCAGTGTCTGCTCGGAGGCTCTTAGTTACTGCACTCAGTCCTTTTTGCCAGCTCTAGTCAAGGGTTCCCATAAGCCCTTTTTTTATTTCCCTGTTTCACAGCTACAGGCTAGAGTTATAATCCAAACCTAGTCACTAGTTCCCTTGGTCCAGAAAAGCTAGAGGGCTCAGAGGATCAATGTTACCCCTCAAAACTATCTCTACTCCTGAAAACAGTCCACTCCGGGGTTGCCCTGGATCATGGTTCTGCTCAGTGAACATTGTTCCTGTTGCCAGTTACTTCTTTTCAATGTTGATTTAGGAAAAAAAAAAAATCACAACTTAAAGGTGAGAGTTATGTTCTATCCAAGGACCTTACTGAGGACTGTGGCCTGGGAATCAGCACTCAGATTGCTCTGAGGAGCTCCTCCAAAGACGTAAGGGGAGAGTCAGGATGTACAGGTGCTCCTGTGCTCATTCGCTAACTTGTGTCTGACTCTTTGTAATCCCATGGGCTGTAGCCCGCCAGGCTTCTCTGTCCGTGGGATTCTCCAAGTAAGAATATTGTAGTGGGTAGCCATTTCCTTCTCCAAAGGATCTTCTCAACCCAGAGATAGAACTTGCATCTCCTGCGTTGGTAGATGGACTCTTTACCACTGAGCTACCAGGGAAGCCCCAGATATATAGGAGTTTTTGTGAAAAACAAAAACGAATGTGCCAGATAGTTGAACATGCAAACATTATCGTTAATCACAAAAAACAGACATCTCAAACATGTTAGTCCTTTCTTTGTATGGGAAGATGCAAGAATCTGGGCTTAATGAAATCATTCCTCTGATCACATCTCTGCTATCTGGGGCCAGTATCCTGTTTTTCTCCATCCTGAATCCCCTCAGGGCACACCATCAGGCTGCTGCAGATGCTGATGGCTTGATGGCAGGCAACATTTATTGTTTACCTAAAAGACAGGCAACAATTTTCTGTCCACACCAGCCAGCTTTTTCACTGCAGACTGAATGCTGTCTGTGGAGAGCTGGGGCCATGAATCCCCAAGTCCGGCATCTCTCTTTCCCTGAGTGGCAGAGGTGGGCAACATTGGAGAGTCATGCTCTCCTTACAAGTTTTTTGCTTCTGAAATCGAAATGATTGTTATTCTTGCACTTAACGTACAAATCATAAGAGTTTCCCCAGGCAGTTCTGGGGTAGTTAGAAGGTTTGCTTTTTCAGTATGATGTGGCCTTTGCAAAGCACGTTCAGTATCTGTTGCCAGCGACATCAGGGGATGGGTGGGTCTGTGCGAAGCACATTTCCTAAAATCTGGCAACTCTGGCTCTTCTGCCTCTGTGTGAGAGATGGCGGAACAGCCCCAAAGACTGGGCTCCTCTGTTCTCTCCTGTTCATGCCTTCCTGGCTGCTATGGCTGGGCCTCAGCCTTTCACACTGAGGTCCATCTAGACAGGACTGCACCCCTTTTGCAGACCCCTCACTCCATTATGCCTGGGCTTGGGGCACCCTGCCTCTCCAGCTCCACCTCTCTGGACATCCAGGGCTCCTCTTCACACCGCCTGTTCCAGGAAGCTTCCCTTGATACCCCTTGGTGCCCTCTAACATGAAGCACTCTCTGCTCTGTGCTGCCCTTGCATTGTCTCTCTGTGCCTTGTCTGGACTGCTCCTCCTTAGTTGAGTTGGTTGAGTAGCTGGGTGAGAATGGTGTCTTGTCTCCCTGTAACTGTGAGCCTGCTGAAACCTGCACTTGGAAGTTTCCATCAAGTGGAGCCGATTCATAGATTCCCGCTCCCTGTGAGCTTCTAGGTGTTCATGAGCTTCCATGCACCTTCTGTTGACAATATTATTTTGACAAAAAACTACTGTATGGTTTATTTCTGTTTTGGGGTAATTGGGCTGCCTTTTGTAGTCCATTCCTGTCCCAAACTCATCGCATGGCTACTGCCCTCCTCTTCCCTCCTTCTGTGAGTTGTGAACACTGGATGTGATGTGGGAGAGCCTGCCCAGCACATGGTCTCAGTGGGCAGCGTGTAACTCTAGCTGGGTAGAATGGCCTCCCTTGGTTGCTGCCATTAAACCACGTGTCCTTTCTCATAAAACACCTTCCAGAGAAAGTGCCAGTGTTCCCAGCAGATAAATAGCTCTGAATGGGCTAGTGTGACACTCATAGCCTGCCATTTACTGGAGATGCAGGTTTGAAGGAGATGCAGCTTTGATCCCTGGGTCAGGAAGATTCCCTGTAGGAGAAAATGGCAACTTATTCCAGTATTCTTGCCTGGGAAATCTGGGCTTCCCTGGTGGTTCAAAAGGTAAAGAATCTACCCGCAGTGCAGGAGACGCAAGAGATAGGGTACTAACTCTGGGTTGGGAAAATCCCCTGGAGAAGGAAATGGCAACCCACTCCAGTATTCTTGCCTGGAGAATGCTATGGACAGAGGAGCCTGGTGGGCTACAGTCCATGGGGTCGCAAAGAGTCAGATATGACTGAGCACCCACACACACAATAGAAAAGAATACAGGTACCATCCTATCAGAGAACAAAGCATTCCCTGAGCCGTAGGGGATTCCTAGAGGAATAAGACAGTGTCCCTTGTGACCTCCCTGGTGGTTCAGTGGTTAAGACTTCGCCTTCCAAAGGGGGTGAAGGTTTGACCCCTGTTCTGGGAGCTGAGTCGGACATGACTGAGCACACATACACACTCACGGAAGCTAAGATTCCCCACATGCCTTGCAGTCAAAAAAACCAAAACATAAAACAGAAGCTATATTGGAGCAAATTCAATAAAGACTTTAAAAATGGTCCACATTAAAAAAAAAAAAAAAGTCCCTGTCCTGAGAAGCCTGAAGGCTGTCATCACTAGTAAATGATTGCATGTGGATTTGAAAGAGTAGAGCAGTGTTGCAGACGAGATAATTATGAATGTATTCTTGATGAGAAAAAAAGTGTGGAAAAGTCTTCTCTCCAGGGCAAGAATTTTAGAGGCAAGGGAAAAGGGAAGCACTTTCTGATACATTTCATCTCGTAGCTTCAGCTTCATATTCATCTCCAAGCATCTGCAACTTCAGACCCCTGAATGTGACTTGAGCAGTGCTTCTGGGTGGCGTTAGCCTGGCACGGCTCGGAGCAGAGCAGCAGGAATCCACTCAGCCACTCCTCCCCGGCGCCCAGAGGCTTCTCTAGAGAAGAGTTTTCTCACTCTCCTTTCCCAAACCTGAATGAGCTTTTGCTCTTTGTGAACCTGTCCCATTGAACCATGGACTGCATTGCTAGCCCACCCTATTCTCTGAGAGGCTCTTGGAGAACTGCCCTCTGTCCCTAAAGACAAATGGAAACCAAGTTTTTTAAGGAATCTCCAATAGTGTTCTCCATAGTGGCCATATCAGTTTACATTCTCACCAACAGTGCAGGAGGGTTCCCTTTTCTCCACATCCTCTCCAGAATTTATTGTTTGTAGACTTTTTGGCAATGGCTATTCTAGCTGGTGTGAGGTTAAGACATGTATATAGATGCAAATCTATACTACAATGAGAGTGAAAAGAGACCCCACTAATAACCATGCTGGGTCATTAGGCAAAAGCTAGTATGTGCAGGTGTGGTCATTCTAACCACACCTGCTCTGAGGGGTGCTGCCCCTTCCAGAACTCCATTCAAATACAGATGTAAATCCCTTCCAGTGGTGTCCTTGGGATGACTGAGACGGGCTAGCATGATCTACAGGTCTCTAAAATCAGAAGGAAAAACTGAAAAGCAGTAAACACGTGATAAGAATAACAGGGTGGGGGGAACTGGCATTTTCCCAGTCTACATTTATGATTCTGAAACAGCTACTGGCTGGCTACAATCCCCTGCAGATGGCTGACCTACTGTCCCCTCACTGCCCATCTGCTTCTGTTTGGTGGGTGCTATCTTGTTTTCTGCTGAGGGAAGTATGCTGTGAAGAGCACAGACTTTAGATCAGATCCTGACTCCCCACTCCCCTGTGATGAGGCCCATCTTGGCTGGATTTTTCAGTATCTTTGGGCTTCAGTTTCCCCATGGGAATGGGGCAGTCCACCCAGGGGCTAGCAAGAAGAGGATGTTGTGGGTCTCTGCCCAGGGTGCCAGGAATAAAAGGTTGCATTGTTTAAGAGAATCACAAAACACATGTAGAGAATGAACTTGTGGACTCAAGGCAGGAAGGAGAGGGTGGGATGAATTGAGAGAGTAGCATTGACATGTATACACTGCTGCTGCTGCTAAGTCGCTTCAGTTGTGTCCGACTCTGTGCGACCCCATAGATGGCAGCCCACCAGGCTCTGCCATCGCTGGGATTCTCCAGGCAAGAACACCGGTGTGGGTTGCCATTTCCTTCTCCAATGCCTGAAAGTGAAAAGTGAAAGTGAAGTCGCTCAGTTGTGTCCGACTCTTAGCGACCCCGTGGTTAGCGACCCCGTGGACTGCAGCCTACCAGGCTCCTCCATCCATGGGATTTTCCAGGCTAGAGTATTGGAGTGGGGTGCCATCGCCTTCTCCATATATACACTACCATGTATAAAATAACTAGCTAGTGGGAGGCTGCACTGTAACTCAGGGAGCTCAGTCAGTCAGAAATTTTATTCCAGGGGAAAAAAAAAATAAAGCCTAGTAAGAGTTAATGGCTGTTTATGATCACCCTGTACCAGCAGTTCTTGGCAATATCAGTGATAAAATATTTCTCCCCTCTGAGGCTGGTGGGTCCCAACACCCTTCTCCCCAGTCTAACTTGGTACACCACTGTGACCTAATTCCTCGGGTTGTGATGTAGATCAAACAAATAATGCACAGAAAATGCTTAATAATATTTTATGATAATAACCGGCCCTTAGTAAAATCCTCTAAAAGTTGATCCTTTGTCCTTCCTTTTCTGTCCAAAGTCAGAGATTGTTGTATTGATCTGGACTATTTGGTTACATGCTTTAGTTGTGTCTGACTTTTTGCAACTCTATGGACTGTAGCCCTCCAGGCTACTCTCTCCCTGGGATTCTCCAGGCAAGTGACAGAAATTAAAATGGAACTAGTTTAAGCATTAAAAGAGGGAACTTTCTGGCACCAGTGATTTGAACACTGAGAGGGTACTCTTTCACTGGTTTATGTTTTCATTGCTTTCTTAGAATCAGCTTCATTGTCTTAGATCCAATTCTCCATGAAGTTGGACTCTTTACCGCTGAAAAAATTATGTTCAGATTCCTAAAGAAAAAGAGAGGAATGGTAGAAGTGGTCACATTTTGCCTTTGGAGGATTCTGACTGACGTGGCTGGATCATGTCCTAGTCTTCCAGCCAATCACTAAGGACGGAGGAGTAAGGTATGGTGATTGGTCCAACTTGTGTCAGGTTGCCCCGCCCTCACCCAGTCACTTTGGGCATAGGGTGGATGAGGTGCTAGGATTGGCCTCAGTTCAGTTCAGTTCAGTCGCTCAGTTGTGTCCGACTCTTTGCGACCCCATGAATCGCAGCACGCCGGGCCTCCCTGTCCATCACCAACTCCCGGAGTTTACTCAAACTCATGCCTATCGAGTCAGTGATGCCATCCAGCTGTCTCATCCTCTGTCGTCCCCTTCTCCTCCTGCCCCCAATCCCTCCCAGCATCAGGGTCTTTTCCAATGAGTCAACTCTTCGCATGAGGTGGCCAAAGTATTGGAGGTTCAGCTTCAGCATCAGTCCTTCCAATGAACACTCAGGACTGATCTCCTTTAGGATGGACTGGTTGGATCTCCTTGCAGTCCAAGGGACTCTCAAGAGTCTTCTCCAACACCACAGTTCAAAAGCATCAATTTTTCGGTGCTCAGCTTTCTTCACAGTCCAACTCTCACATCCATACATGACCACTGGAAAAACCATAGCCTTGACCAGACGGACCTTTGTTGGCAAAGTAATGTCTCTGCTTTTCAATATGCTATCTAGGTTGGTCATAACTTTCCTTCCAAGCTTGTGTCATTTACTCAGTCCTCAGCCAGTCACCATGGATACAGGGTGGATGAGGTACTATGATTGGTCCAACTTGTGTTAGGTACCCAACACTCAACCCAGTCACTGTAGCCTGCGAGATGGGATCTTATAAGATGACCGCTTCTTGTTTGACTTTCATAATAATGGAATATAATACGTGTTATTTGCTCAATCATGTCCTACTCTTTGCAGTCCCATAGACAGTAGCCTGCCAGGCTCCTCTGTCCATGGAATTCTCCAGGCAAGAATACTAGAGTGGGTGGCCATTCCCTTCTCCAGGAGATCTTCCCAACCCAGGGATTGAACCCAGGTCTCTCGCACTGCAGGTAGATTCTTAACCATCTGAGCCACCAGGGAAGCCAATAATGGAATAGCACAAGGTAACCAACAAGGACCTACTGTATAGCACAGGGAACTCGACCCAATATTCTGTGATAACCTATATGAGGCAAGAGTGTTAAAAAGAATGAATATATGTTTATGTGTATGTATAACTGATGGACTTCCCTGGTGGTGGTAGTGGTAAAGAACACACCTGCCAGTGCAGGAGATGTAAGAGACACGGGTTCGATCCCTGAGACAGGAAGATCCCCTGGAGAAGGACATGGCAACCCACTCCAGTATTCCTACCTGGAAAATCCCATGGGCAGAGGAGCCTGGTGGGCTATATATAGGCCGTGGGGTCACAAAGAGTTGGATACAACTGAAGAGACTGAGCATGTCTAGCTGAGTCACTTCACTGTGCACCTGAAACCCACACCACGTTGTAAATCAGCTACAATAAAGTAAAACTTTTTTTTTTTAATTTATTTTTTTATTATTATTATTTTTTTTTCCAGTGGGTTTTGTCATACATTGATATGAATCAGCCATGGATTTACATGTATTCCCAATCCCGATCCCCCCTCCCACCTCCCTCTCCACCCGATTCCTCTGGGTCTTCCCAGTGCACCAGGCCGGAGCACTTGTCTCATGCATCCCACCTGGGCTGGTGATCTGTTTCACCATAGATAGTATACATGCTGTTCTTTTGAAATATCCCACCCTCACATTCTCCCACAAAGTTCAAAAGTCTGTTCTGTATTTCTGTGTCTCTTTTTCTGTTTTGCATATAGGGTTATCGTTACCATCTTTCTAAATTCCATATATATGTGTTAGTATGCTGTAATGTTCTTTATCTTTCTGGCTTACTTCACTCTGTATAATGGGCTCCAGTTTCATCCATCTCATTAGAACTGATTCAAATGAATTCTTTTTAATGGCTGAGTAATATTCCATGGTGTATATGTACCACAGCTTCCTTATCCATTCATCTGCTGATGGGCATCTAGGTTGCTTCCATGTCCTGGCTATTATAAACAGTGCTGCGATGAACATTGGGGTGCACGTGTCTCTTTCAGATCTGGTTTCCTCAGTGTGTATGCCCAGAAGTGGGATTGCTGGGTCATATGGCAGTTCTATTTCCAGTTTTTTAAGAAATCTCCACACTGTTTTCCATAGCGGCTGTACTAGTTTGCATTCCCACCAACAGTGTAAGAGGGTTCCCTTTTCTCCACACCCTCTCCAGCATTTATTGCTTGTAGACTTTTGGATAGCAGCCATCCTGACTGGCGTGTAATGGTACCTCATTGTGGTTTTGATTTGCATTTCTCTAATAATGAGTGATGTTGAGCATCTTTTCATGTGTTTGTTAGCCATCTGTATGTCTTCTTTGGAGAAATGTCTGTTTAGTTCTTTGGCCCATGTTTTGATTGGGTCATTTATTTTTCTGGAATTGAGCTTCAGGAGTTGCTTGTATATTTTTGAGATTAATCCTTTGTCCGTTTCTTCATTTGCTATTATTTTCTCCCAATCTGAGGGCTGTCTTTTCACCTTACTTATAGTTTCCTTTGTAGTGCAAACTCCTAGAGGAGAACATAGGCAAAACACTCTCCAACATAAATCACAGCAAGATCCTCTATGACCCACCTCCCAGAATATTGGAAATAAAAGCAAAACTAAACAAATGGGACCTAATGAAACTTTTTTTAAAGAGAATACTACAAAAGCATTGTGGTGGAGGAAGTTCTGGGTGGGCAGAGAAACAGATGTCCCTAGTATAACTCTACTGCCCAGAGACCCCTCTTCTAGTTTGAGAGGAAAATAGTTTGGCTACAACTTGAGTACTAGAGAAGACTCTTGAGGGTTCCTTGGAAAACAAGGAGATCAAACCAGTCAATCCTAAAGGAAATCAACCTTGACTATTCATTGGAAGGACCTGAAGCTGAAGTACCAATACTTTGGCCCACCTAATATGAAGAGCTGACTCATTGGAAAATATCCTGATGCTGGGAAAGATTGAAGGCAGGTGGAGAAGGGGGCGGCAGAGGATAAGATGGTTGGATGGCATCACCGACTCAATGGACACAAGTTTGAGCAAACTCCAGGAGATGGTGAAGGACAGCGAAGCCTGGCGTGCTGCAGTCCAAGGGGCCGCAAAGAGTCGGACATGACATGACTGAATGACTGAACAACAATAGCAACAACTTGAGAATTGGTATATTTATACCCTTTAGCTGTGTCGACACCTGGCAGAAATAGTGAACTATGAAGAAGACGTATCCACCTCAGTGGCAGAAGGGCGGCTCTCTCCTAGGCTCCAGAGATGCAGTTTATGGTCTGGAGCATTTGTTCTGGAGCAGGCCTCGGGCACACTGCTTAGATTCCTGTGTTGTGGAGGTGGGGTGGGGGGTGGTGTTTGTTCCTGTGTGCACAGCTGCTCTCATGGCTGGGCTCAACCTCCTGAGAATGAGGAAGGACACATTGTCACTGGAACAGCAACCAAAGTCTCTTCCAGCCCCTGGGCTTCCCTTTCAGGGGCCACACATTTTTGGAACAACATCAAATATTGTCCATCATGGAGCCATCACTGTGCTTTTGTTGCTAATCATTTTCTCTTGTTTTCCTCCCTTTTAAACCAAGATAAGATGTTTCCAGTTTTCTTAAGGATTCTTTTGATGAAATAATTCTAATTTATATTTGTATTTCTGTGGTAGCCTGGGGAGCTGTTTTATGAGCACAAAGCCTTCTTTTGTGATCTTATCCAAGACAAACTTAGGATCCTTCTTTGTTTCAAAAAGTTACTACCGACCAAAATAGTACTTAAAAAATCAGCTTACTGAAAACAATTATAGAAGGGCCCTCTGCCCATATAAAAGGCTACTCTGTTGTTGGAATCATTATAATCATTGCTCTTCTAATGTAGGAGTCAGCAAATGTTTTTTTGTAAAGGGTCAGATAGGAAATATTTTTGGCTTTGTGAGCCATGTATTTATTCTCTTTCACAATTAATTACTCAATTCTGCCTTCATAGCCTGGAAGCAACCATAGGCAGTAAATAAGTGAATGGCCAGGGCATGTGTTCCAATAAATATTTAAAAACCAGAGACTGAGCCAGCTGTGGGTCATAGGTCAGAGTTTGCCAACTCTTATTCTAAAGCATCTTTTCTTTTTAACTGTCTTTGAAAAATTGTAGTTAAAATCTGAGATGCGTCATAATTCTTTCCATTCCATGGAGTGGAAACACTGAATATTGGTCAATGTGTTGGCCACAGGGTTCACTAGGAGCTGGTATTAAGAGCCTTAAAATTTTTTTCATTTGATATAGTAATTCCATTTTCAGGAATCTGTCCTAAGATGATACGGCTATTTTTTCCTTTATAGTTGTTTACCACTGCATCATTTGCTGTGGAAAACCTAGGAGTGAGTTAATATCCAATAATAAATTCTCTACTCAAAATAATACCACAGAGCCTTTCAAATAACATTGATGATTAAATCCTTATGAGTTTATGTTGTAATAAAAAATGGAAA
The DNA here is from genome assembly GCF_019320065.1 of Cervus canadensis. Lineage (NCBI taxonomy): Eukaryota > Metazoa > Chordata > Mammalia > Artiodactyla > Cervidae > Cervus > Cervus canadensis. The sequence goes on along the minus strand of NC_057402.1, from coordinate 41,828,870 downwards.
AATATACACCATGAAACCTCATTTAGTTAAAAGAAATGAGCAGACACGCATAGAAAAAAGATTGACAGAAAATATGCCTAAGTGTTGATATTGGATTGGTCAAAAACGTGCTTCGGGTTTTCCTGTACAATGTGACGGAAAAATCTGAACGAACTTTTTGGTAACTCAATAGTTTAGAGAGGAAGATTATCTGGGCTTTTACTGTATGTATGGTTGCTTGATTTTTTATTTTTTTTTTTTAAGATCACTTTAGTTTTAGAGGCTTCCATGGTGGCTCAGATGGTAAAGAATACGCCTGCAATGCAGGAGACTGAGGTTCAATCCCTGGGTCGGGAAGATGCCCTGGAGAAGGGAAAGGCAACCCACTCCAGTATTCTTGCCTGAAGAATTTTGTGGACAGAGGAGCCTGGTGGGCTACAGTTCATGGGGTCATAAAGAGTCGGACACAACTGAGTGACTAACACTTTAGTTTTATAATTTAAAATTTTTAATTTTAAGGAAAAAAGTAAGGAGTTCTTCAACCTTTTAGCCTGAGGCAGTGTTGTGTGCATTATTCTTAGAGCAGCCAAGAGGCAGGGGCTGGGCCAACTCTAAGAGAGCTTCTCAGACCTTTGCTCTGTATTTCAACACAGTTATCTTAAAGCTCACAAAGTGGCTGCCTGGAGCCTGCCAGTCACTTATATTCTAATTCTCAAAGGAGGTTATTGAGCTCCTCTGTTTAAGTCTTTGAATCCCCACAGAACTGTCAAAGCAGGCAGGTCTGATCCTGTTTCCAGTGAAGGAGACCAAACACAGAGAAAGAAGGTGACCTGCTCCTCTCCCACACTTTCACACACAGGAGCTGTGACTCCTATTGTTGCTGCCCTGTTCACTTTGAAGTGGCAAACCTAGACAGTGTGTTAGAAAGCAAAGACATCACTTTGCTGACAAAGGTTCATATAGTCAAGTCTATAGTCTTTCCAGTAGTCATGCACGGTTGTGATAACTGGGCTGTAAAGAAGGCTGAGTGCCAAAGAATTGATGCTTTTGAACTGTGGTGCTGGAGAAGACTCTTGAGAGTCCCTTGGACAGCAAGGAGATCAAACCAGTCTATCTTAAGTGAAATCAACCCTGAATACTCACTGGATGGACTGATGCTAAAGCTGAAACTCCAGTATTTTGGCCACCTGATGTGAAGAGCTGACTCATAGGAAAAGATCCTGATCCTGGGAAAGATTGAAGGCAGAAAGAGAAGAGGGCAACAGAGGACGAGATGGTTGGATGGTATCACCGACTCAATTGACATGAGTTTGAGCAATCTCCAGGAGATGGTGAGGGACAGGGAAGCCTGGTGTGCTGCAGTCCATGGAGTCGCAAAGAATTGGACACAGACTGAGTTGTCTGAAGAACAACAACTTCAGATTTGGGCTATGTCATCAAATTTCTCCCAGATTTGGGCTATGTCGTCAACGGTTCTCCTTCGTACATTGAATTCAGACAAAATATCTGCTTCCACAGCTGCCTGTTGTGTGGAACATTTCTGGGGCTTCTTTGGCAAAGGGGCCATTGTGTAATGTGAGCCCTCTGCCCTGGTGACCAGCTCAGAAAAAAGCTTGTGGCTTTTGTCCTAAAAGAAGGAAGCTGATTGGGTGGGAGGCTTTGGGCACTGGACTGACTACGTTCAAAGAACGATGAAGCCAGAGAGCCAGAGTGAAGGGACTAGTGGATGTGGATGTTGTGGTCCAGAAGGGGATATCTGATTGTAAAGCCTCAGAGGAAGCAGTTGTGGATGCCTGTGAGTTCCACAAAATGGTGGTGGGTGTACTGTCTGCCAGGGAGTTGGGGGAGCATGCTCAGAGTTGAGGAAGGCAAGGACAGAGGCAGGGAGGTTGGGTGGATCCTTCACATGGATGCCGAGCCCATCCATGATGGATGGTAGCACGTCTTGGGGGCAAAGAGAAAAAGTATGAGTGATGTGCTGATGTCTAAAATGAAAGAGGAGAGTGACCCTAAGGTGGGAAGACTCCGGAGACCACAAGGGCTTGTGGGTGGATGAGGCTGACCTGGTGTGTCTGGGAGGAGCCAGGGTTATGTGAGAGGAGTGCTGACTTGGAAGGGCTCTGGATGCCCAGGAAGATGGCAGACCTGCCTCTGAGCCCATAACACATAGGATATGAGAGAACAGGTTTCTTCTGAGAAGTGATGCCACCAAGGAAGAAGGTCAGGCTTTCTGAAAGGAGTTGAGGATGTAAACGGTTGTTAATTTCAGAGTGGACATTCCAGAGGGCACCCTGGAGGAGATTAGGGAGGAGAGGAGCAGGGGGCTGGGATGGCTGTAAAGAGGACAGAGAGAAGTGACCGGAGTGGCCGGGAGTTTAGGCACTGGCTGCAGGAAAGCAGGATGGGATTCATGGTGGGACCAGCCAGTGATGGGATTGACAAGGAGGGAGTCCTCCTGACCTAATGGATGTGGTTGGGGGTGGGAGGAGATTCTGGAAGGGGTCAGCATTGGTCTGGTTGATGGTGCATCTTAGGGACCCACTGGGGACCTGCCCTAGAAATCCAGACCCATGGTTCTAAGCAGACCTGAGGTTTCTGTGGGTCAGGAAAGAAGTAAAAGCAGTGTGTGTGTGTGTGTGCGCGCGCATGCACATGCTCAGTCATATCTGACTCTTTGTGATCTCATAGACAGTAGTCCACCAGGCTTCTCTCCATGGGATTCTCCAAGCAAGAATACTGGAGTGGGTTGCCACTTCCTACTCCAGGGGATCTTTCCAACCCAGGGATCGAACCTATGTCTCTTGTGTCTCCTGCCTTGGCAGCCGGGTACTTTACCACTTGTGCCACCTGGGAAGAGCAGTATAAATAGTGGGTATGTCTCCATATTCTGGGGAACCCTATCATAAGTAAACCCACTTCCCAGCTGTCCATGGAATAGGGGGTGATTCTCAGTCCATCATGCTGGGACTCACTGCCCAGGGCCAGGGGATGGTCTCATACCTCCATACATCTTCCCTGCTATTAAATCTGTTGAAAATCCAGTTTCCATTAACCCTCAGGAACACACCTACTGCAGAAAATAGGCATGCTTTCCATTCCCAAGGAGCCTGGAAAGGGGGTTCGTTGCGCCAGAGGAAATTGGAGAAGCACACAGAGAAATAAACTCTGAAGGAGTCATCCCTCGGGGTCACGACAGCAGACTGTGGAAGTGTGTTTTCTCATTTCCTCATGTTCCAGGGCTCATATGCTTCACAGCTGTGATTTATTTTCAGAGCACACTTTGGAATTTGACAGACTCTCAGGCTGGCCCTTTTCTCAGCTGAAGCCGTTTGCCATTTGGCGGATGACAAAGCCAGTGACAATTTCCACTAAAACAGCCGTGAAAAGAAGACATCTGATAGACAGGTGTCAAACCTGGGATGCAGACAGCACTGAATCGCTGACAGACACCTAGGGTCTCCGCTGCGTGGGAAGTGCCAGAGTCTCCCCCACCCCCGATCAGCAGACTGAGAGCTGGGCTTGAATTCTGGGATACATGTCCTGCTTGAATTCTGGGATACATGTCCTGCTTAAAGATGTGTGGCTCCGTAGTGGGCATGATGTAATTGCTGGTGTTTAGAGAGCTGAGCACCTCACACCCTACAGAGCCCTGATCCACATGGGGTATGAAGGCTGCAGGGTCCCAGCTGCTGCAGCAGAAGGTAATGGGGAAAGATAGATGATCCCGCCATTCAAAGCCCCTACTGCCTCTTCTCTGCTTGGGAGTGTGAGCCATTGTGGCTGGGGGGGTGCCTTCTTCAAGGGCTTTTTTATTTCAAGTGATAGAAACCCATTCAGGGACTTCCCTGGTGGTCCAGTGGCTGGGACTTTGACTTCCACTGCAGTAGGGGGTGGTGTGGGGTGGTATGAGTTCGATCCCTGGTTGGGGAGGTGGGATTCCACATGTCTCATGGCCAGAGGACCAAAAAGCTTGGAGCAGAAGGGTTATCATGGTAGATTTGATGAAAGAAAAAAGTGTTAGTTGCTTGGTCATGTGCGACTCTTTGCGACCCCATGGACTGTAGCCCACCAGGCTCCTCTGTCCATGGGATTCTCTGGGCAAGAATACTGGAGTGGATAGTCATTTCCTCCTCCAGGGGATCTTCCCAGCCCAGGGGTCGAACCCTTGTCTCCTGCAGCTCCTACATTGGCAGGTGGATTCTCTACCACTGAACTGTCTGGGAAGCCCCCATACTAGCATGTTACTTAATGCCAATTGTGTTAAACAGTCCTTTCATGGATGGGTAAAAATGACTCAGTCCAACTAGCATATATAGTCCTGCCTCAGTGCCCATGCAGGACCTGACACAGAAAGCAAAATCCACAGAGGCTCAAGTCTCTTCTATGAAATGGGGTAGTATCTCTTACATAAAATCATGTAGCATTTGTACATATCCTTGGCTGTGTCTCACATCATGTAGGGTCTTAGCTCCCCAATCAAGGATCAAACCTTTGTGCCCTGCAGTGGAAGCTTAGAGTCTTGCCCACTGGACTGCCAGAGAAGTCCCCCTCCTGTACACTTTAATTAATTTCTTGATTACTTGTAACAGCTATATGTAATAATAGTGTAAATGTACGTGCGTGTGTACTGGGTCACTTCAGTCATGTCTGACTCCTTGGGAGGAAGGAAGGAAGGGAGGGAGGAAAGAAGGGAAAAAGGAAAGAACGAAGAAACAGACATGAAGCTCTGCATGAAGAACCTAGAAAAGATTTCCCAGAGGCTGTGCCGTATGAGGTGGTCCTGAAGGGTGAATTTACCAGAACGACAGCTTGTGTGGACAGGGAGAGAATTTCTGGCAGGAAGGACCACATCTGCAAATGCCGGAGGGCGCAGGGCGCTTGCAGAAACATCTGCCTGCCGAGGGCTCTGATGAGGCCGCAGTCACAGAGAAACACTTGCCTGTCGAGGGCTCTGATGAGGCGCAGTCCACAGAGCTGCTCCCTGCACCGTGTGGAACTCTCTAACCACATCTGGGCACTGAGCACCCAAAACGGGGCCAGTTGGAACTGAAATGTGCTGCTCCTGTAAGATACACCCCAGTTTCAAAGATATAGTATGAGAAAAAGCGACATAGCCCATTAATAATTTTTGCATGAATTGCATATTGAAAGGATAATGTTTGGGGTATATTTTTAGAAGTAATTTTACCCGTTTCTTTTAACTTCTTAAAAACCGCTTCTGTTAGAACATTTACAATCACATAGGTGGCTCTTAGTATGTTTCTCTTGGACAGGACACTCGGAAGTGTAGGGGAAATGAGGTTGAGTGGCAGACAGGGACCAAAGACTCTCTAAGGAGCTCCTGTATGCAGTGCAGTTTTAAAAGTTTTTATTTTATACTGGAGTACAGTTGTTTACAATGTTGTATTAGTTTCAGATGTACAGCAATGTGATTTAGTTACACATGTATCTGGGCTTGTCTGGTGGTGCAACAGTAAAGAATCACCTGTCAATGTAGGAGACGTAGAAGATACAGGTTCTATCCCTGGGTCGGGAAGACCCTCTAGAGTAGGAAATGGCAACCCACTCCAGTATTCTTGCCTGGAAAATTCCATGGACAGAAGAGCCTGGCGGGGTACAGTCCATGGAGTTGTAAAGAGTTCGTTATAAGTGAGCAACCGAACAATAAATACATGTATCTATTCTTTTTCAGATTCTTTTCTCATATAGGTTATTACAGAGTATTGAGTAGAGCTCCCTGTGCTTTACAGTAGGGATACATGAAGTGGTCGGGATATACTCATCACTATATGGAGCTTCTCTGATGGCTCAGATAGTAAAGAATTGCCTGCAGTGCAAGAGACCTGGGTTCGATCCCAGGTTTGGGAAGATCTCCTGGAGAAGGGAGTGACAACTCACTCCAGTATTCTCGCCTGGAGAATACCATGGACAGAAGAGCCTGGTGGGCTACAGTCCATGGGGTCTCAGAGAGTTGGACATGACGGAGTGACTAATACACACACACCATATAAAATAAATAATCAACAGGGACTTATACCTAGCAATGCAGTTTTAAACCAAGAGGTGCACAGTCAGATATGTATTGTTTAGACAGCCATGTGAAAGGTGGATCAAGGAGAAAGGATGCTGAGGGCTGGAAGTGAGTCTCCCTTGAGGAATAAATGATGAGCCAGACAAGATGGCAAGACTGAGTGTTTGGGAGGTGAGGGAGAGAAAGGTGAAATGACATTTAGAATTCTGACTTTGATTGTTGTTGACTGGAGATGCTTTAGCTGGTGTCTGGGTATGGTTGATGCTGCCTTTGAGGTGTGCAGTCATCCACTGGTGGTTTAGATCTTGGTGCTGGAGGTGTAGATGTAGGTTCGTTAGGGTAGAGGTGATGGTTTGGGATGATTTAAATGCATTACATTTCTTGTGTACTTTATTTCTAATCTGATGCTGCCGCTGATCTGACTGGAGGGACCAGTCCATGGCCCGGAGGTTGGGAACTCCTGGCATAAGGGATACATAGAACAAGGAGAGAAGATGGCTGAGGTTGGAGCCTCTGGGAGAGGGAGGAGCCTCTGGGGGAGGCGAGTGGAGAGTGCTTGTCAGAAGCCAAGGGGAGGGAGGATTTTCAAGAATCATTGTGCCTCAGCAAAAACAGTCAGATAAGTCAAAGGGAAAGCATGTTTTGGATTTAGCAATAAAAATGTCGTTAGTGACCTTGGTGAATGCCGTTTCCATGAAGCCGTGGAAGACAAAGCCAAACTGGGAGGACTTGTGATGGAATTGGACAAAGCAGAGACAGCGGGTGTGGACCATTCTTTGAAGAAAACAAAGCATTAGGATTGTGTGGATTTCATTGCTTAAAGAATGTTGGGAATTCCAAGAAACAATTTGCATGGCCCCATGTGTTTTCACTTGGAGAGCTCTCCCCTCACCTGTACCCCACAATCAAAGACAGAGGTTCATGCAAATGTCTTTTCTCTCTCTCTGTCTCTGTCTCAGGCCGGATCTTGGACCTGAAGACCGGGACAGTCAAGAAAGAAGGGCAGCAGTCATCCATGAGGATGTGCATGGGTTCCCGGAGGTCCTTCATCTGCAGGATGAGGTCTGTTTGGGGGAGCAGTGGGCTGGGGCTCTGGTGGGGATACTCCCTTCCCCCCCTGCTGCTGAGCATCCTGAGGGGCTCTCAGATCACACCTTTACCCTGGTGACGTCACCTCCTAACTGCAACCCCATGTCACCTCCTTCTTGGTCTGTCTCACCTGTAAATGGAGATGAGGAGTTGGCAGTTGGACGTAGAATTCTGGAACTCATGGGAGAGCTTGAGGCTGAAAATACAGAGTTGAGGGTTGACATCAGTGAGGTTGGAAAAGACCCTGATGTTGGGAAAGACTGAAGGCAGGAGGAGAAGGGGGCAACAAAGGATGAGATAGTTGGATGGTATCACCGACTCCTTGGATGTGACTTTGAGCAAACTCTGAGAGATGTGAAGGACAGGGAAGCCTGGCGATGACAGAGAATCGAACATGACTGAGCAACCTAACAACTGCAGGGGCCGGCAGGGGCAAGCCGAGTGGCTCAGACTCACATGCATTAGTGTCCACCAGGGACAGAATGCATCAGTTAATGTAGTCCAGCACAGCAAGGGCTTTCCTCAGTGCTTTGGCCAGTAGAGTAAATGCCCGTCCTAGCTAGGGGGACATTCATTGTAGCACAGCAGGGTGAATTCTTCATTGCACCATCTAAGAAGTTGCCTTGTGCATAAATTTATTGGAAGTATCAAGTATTCCATTCCTAAGTAGCCTCCAGTGCCCTTATTTAATTAATTTATTTGTCTGTGCTGGGTCTTATTTATAGCATGCAGGATATTTGATCTTCATTGTAGCATGCAGAATCTTTAGTTGCAGCATGCAAAGTATTAATTGAAGCATGTGGGATTTAGTTCCCTGACTAGGGATTGACCCCAGGCCCCTTACATTGGGAGCACAGAGTCTTAGCCACTGGACCACCAGGGAAGTCTCTCTAATATCATTACTGTGCTGTGCCTAGTTCCTTAGTCATTTCCAACTCTTTACGACCCCATGGACTAGAGCCTGCGAGCCTCCTTTATCCATGGAATTTTCCAGGCAGGAATACTGGAGTGGGTTGCAATTTCCTCCTCCAAGAGATCTTCCTGACCCAGGGATCAAACCCAGGTCTCTTGCATTGGCAGGCAGATTGTTTACCACTGTGCCACCTGGGAAGCCCTCCAATACCAGTATCACTGACCTATCGACCAGAACCAGGTGGTTCCCTCCCTGCCCTGGTACCTTTGGGTTGCTTTTTCCAGTGCCACACCCACACTACCTGGATTTACCTGTGAGGCAAGGAGCACTGCCATCTGCTGAGAGCATGGCCTTCCCCTCCAAATAAAGCAGCTTAGTTTCAGGAAGACACTGGGCACAACCTGCCAGAGGGCAGAGGGCTGTGCCAACATCCCTAGGCGGCTACCTCTTGGATGGATCCTGCTGTGAAAACATGCCCATTCTGGCAGCTGCCCCAGGCCTCAGAATATAAATGGACTCTTGTCTTTGCTACACTGAATACCGAGACATTGAGGACATCATCTACCGTGAGGTTGGGAAATGGAAGTGTGAAATGAGAACACAGGTCAGAGGTTGACCACAGTGCAGGCTGTGGATACTTGGAACCTGGGATGCAGAGACAGTTATGGAGAAGGGAGGCAGAAAAGATGCTGCTTGAAAGGGCAATGGGACACCTCACACCCCCTGCCTCCCAGAGAAGGACCCATAGAGAGATCTGATTCCAGACTCATCCTCCTCCTGTCCCCAGTTTGTCCGTTGCCATTCACAGGCTCACAATGGTTTGCTCATTTCTAGTGCCAGAACATTACAGGGGAGGAGGGACTTTCTACACTGTTAATCTGAAGCCTGAGAAGATGATTCTGTTTGTCAACTGGCAACATCTGTTTTGAGTTGATGCCTCTGCTTGGGCCTGAAGAGATGCTGTAGCTGTCATCACCACCCTTCCCTTGTTCCCTGAAAGCCCCCAAGTTACACTGAAATGATCTGCAGGGTGGAGCATGTGTCTGTCCTTAGGTCTCTGGCTCCTGGGCTGGGCCGGAGACCGTCTGCCTGTGCACTGAAGAATGGGTCCCCTCCCTTGCCTTCGGTGATGATCAGAATTCATAGACATGCAGCCCTGCTTCTGCACTTTGGGAAGAAATTAGCTGTACGGCTCACCTGAGTAAGTGTGGTCACAATAGATAAGGTTCATATACTTGCCTTAAGGTCAAACCAGTCAGTCCTAAAGGAAATGAACCCTGAATATTCATTGGAAGGACTGATGCTAAAGCTGAAGCTTTAGTACTTTGGCCACCTGATATGGAGAGACAACTCTTTGGGAAAGACCCTGATGCTGGGAAAGACTGAGGGCAGGAGGAGAAGGGGGCGGCAGAGGATGAGGTGGTTGGATGACATCACTGACTGAATGGACAGGAGTTTGATCAAACTTCAGGAGATAGTGAAGGACAGGGAGGCCTGGTGTGCCTCAGTCCAAAGAGGGTCACAAAGAGTCAGACATGACTGAGTGACTGAACAACAATAAATATACCTGCCTGCAGCACTGTGGGCTTTATAAGGTTGGCTGGCTCTTCACCCGTTCTAATGTGTTTCTCACATCTTAGGTGTGGAAATGCTCCTTTGGACCATCTTCCTCTAAACAGACTAACCACCATGAGGAAGAGGTTCAGGTCAGTAGGCCTTTCAGTTTTTATCTTTATTTTTAAAAATATTTATTTATTCGGCTGTGCTAGGTCTTAGGTGTGGCACATGGGATCTTTAGTTGCAGCATGTGGGATCTAGTTTCCTGACCAAGGATCAAATCTAGGCCCCCTGCATTGAGAGCACAGAGTACTAGTCCCTGGACCACCAGGAAAGTCCCAGTAGGCATGATGGATGTTTCGGGCCTATGCCAGTAGATAGCTTCAATGCACTAAGCTAAGGAATAGCTGAACTTGAAGACAGGTTAGCCATGGAAAGCACCAAGAGACTCACACTTCAGAGTTACTGTGGCTCAGCTGAGAAAGGTGTTGGGTGGATTTATTGTGGACGTGCATACTATGAGGGAGGAGGGAAAGGAGGATGCTGGGAAGTGAAGATTCAGAAACACAAGGTCAACAGGTGAACCCAGAAGCTTAGGTACTAAAGGAGTCATGGGCATCCTTGCCTCACCCCCAGGTGCTGAAAGCCTGCTCATGATGTTCTTTCTCTAGGAATGGCCTTGGCCCTGTGAAGGAAGGAGAAGCCCAGTATGCTGTGGTCCACTGCACAGGCTACATCAAGGCTTGGCCACCAGCAGGTAAGGAGAACCTGCATCTTCATTCCCAGGGAATTGAATGCTGGTTCATGTCACCATGGTATCCTGTTAGAAATGCATTCTTATAGAAAGAGACTGGAAAGTACTCTTATTTTCCATTGTAGTTAGAATGTAATGGTCTTTGTAATGGAAAAAAAATCTTGCTACTTGAAACAAAGGTTTGTAAAAGAGTGATCCTGCAAAGGTGATTGGCGCCTCACAAATCCTTTCTGTGATCTGTCACTGAGAGCTCTCTGGAAAGTCAGAGGGACATTTGAAATGATAATTGTATTCAAGTTGCTAGAGAAATGCAAATCAAAACCACAGTGATGAAATACCTCTCACACTCACTAGTATGGTTAAAATAGACAATAATGCATGTTGGTAAGGGTTTGGAGCAACTGGAACCCTCATCCTTTGCTGGTGGGGGTGTAAAATGAAGCAGCTGCTTTGGAAAACAGTCTGGAAGTTCCTCAAAATGTTGAGCCTAGAGTTGCCATATGACTCAGCAGTTTCACTCCAAGATATATACTCAAGAGAACTGAAAGCTTATATTCACAAAGAAAATTGTACCTGAATGTTCATAGCAGCATTATTCATGGTGGCCAAAATATGGAATCAAATTACACGTGTACATTTATGGATAAATAAAAAGTGGTATACGCTTATGATAGCTTCAATGCACTAAGCTAAGCTAATAATAATTCAGCAATAAAAAGCAGTGAAGGAGAAGGAAAGGGTGGGACAAATTGAGAGAGTAGCATTGATATATACATTAATACAATACCATGTGCAAAATAGCTAGTGGAAAGCTTCTATATATCACAGGGAACTCAGTTCAGTATTCTGTGATGATCTAGAAGGGTGTGATGGCAGAGGTGGGAGGGAGGCTATGTATATTATGTATGGTGAAACAGATCACCAGCCCAGGTTGGATGCATGACACAAGTGCTCGGGCCTGGTGCACTGGGAAGACCCAGAGGGATCGGGTAGAGAGGGAGGTGGGAGGGGGGATCAGGATGGGGAATACATGTAAATCCATGGCTGATTCAAGTCAGTGTATGACAAAAACCACTACAGTATTATAAAGTAATTAGTCTCCAACTAATAAAAATAAATGAAAAAATAAAAAAATAATTAAATCACAACTTTTTTTACAAATAAGGAAAAAAAAAAATAAAGCTAATGAGAAGAGCATTAATCCTCTAGAAGAAATTTATAGCTACCTTCCAGGTCTAAAACTTAAAAATGCCTTTCAATTATTTTGTATATTTCTTCATACAAATTAACAGTTAATAGTTATAAAGATTTCTTCAGGATAGATACAGTCAGCCCCAAATCTTCTGAAAGAATAAAGCTAAACACTGTTTAGCTTTGAGAGTCCTTTGGACTGTAAGGAGATCAAACCAGTCAATCCTAAAAGAAATCAGTCCTGAATATTCATTGGAAGGACTGATGCTGAAGCTGAAACTCCAATACTCTGGCCACCTAATGTGAAGAACTGACTCCTTGGAAAAGACCCTGATGCTGGGAAAGATTGAAGGCAGGAGGAAAAGGGGATGACAGAGGATAAGACAGTTGGAAAAAAAAAAAAAAGAGGGAGGGGTTATGTGTATACTTATAGCTGATTCACATTGTTTACAGAAGAAACTTAAACAACACTGTAAAGAATTGTCCCGCAATTAAAATTGACTGGCAGATACCAGGGCTGGAGAGAGAGGGAAAAAAAGCAATGAAGTACTGATTCATGCTATAATATGGGTGAACCTTGAAAACATCATGCTAAATAAAAGAAAGTTAGACACAAAAGGCCACATTACAATTCCATGTATGTGAAACGTCCAGAATAGGCAAATCCATTGAAACAAAAAGTAGATTTGTGGTTTCCAGGTTCTGGGGGGAGAAAAAAATTGGGAGTGACTGCTAATGGGTTATTATTGTTCAGTTGCTAAGTCGTGTCCTACTCTGTAACCCCATGAATTGCAGTACGCCAGGCCCCCCTGTCCTCCACTATCTCCCAGAGTTTGCTCAAATTCATGTCCTTTGAGTCAGTGATGTCATCCAATCATCCCATCCTCTGCCACCCCCTTCTCTTTTTGCCTTCAACCTTTCCCAGCACAGGGTCTTTTCCAATGAGTAGGCTCTTCTTGTCAGGTGGCCAAAGAAGTGGAGCTTCAGCTTCAGCATCAGTTCTTCCAATGAATATTCAGAGTTGTGTTTCTTTCTGAGGTGACAAAAATGTTCTATATTTAGATAGTAGTAATTGCTGCATAACTGCGAATCTACTAAAAACCATTGAATTGTATTCTTTAAGATGGCAAATTTTATAGTGTGTGAATATTTTATTTTACCTTAATTATATTCCTTCGCTGATGCTCTTCCTTCCTTTGTGGAGATCTGAGTTTCTGATCTGTATAATTTCCTTCTTCATGAAGACCTTCTTTTTAACATTCCTTACAGGACAACTCTGCTGATGATAAATTCTCACCATTTTTGTTTTTCATAGAAGGTCATTATTTCTCCTTCACACTTGGAGGATAATTTCACTGGATATAGAATTTTAGGTTGGTGGTTATTTTCTTTCCACACTTTAAATATTCACTTCACTTTATTGTTTGCATGGTTTCTGATGAGAAGTCTATGTGATTCTTATCCTCATTTTTCTATATGTAGTGTGGGACTTTTTTTCTGGCTTCTTTCAAGATTTTTCTTTGTTTTTGGATTTTTGCAGTTTGAATATGATAGTATAGTTTGTTTAGTTTTTGTGGGATTTTTTGGTTATCATTGTTGTTGTTGTTGTTTAGTCCCTGTGTCCAACTCTTTGCGACCCCATGGACTGTAGCCCACAAGGCTCCCCTGTCTTTGGGATTCTCTAGGCAAGACTCCTAGAGTGGGTTGCCATTTCCTTTTCCAGGGGATCTCTCCAGCCCGGAGATTGAACCTGCATCTCCTACTTGGCAGATGGCTTTTTACCACTGAGCCACTAGGGAAGCCCCCCATTGATTATTTGTACTGGTTGGTATTTTTTCTGAGCTTCTTGTGTCTGTGGTTTGGGGTCTGTCATTAACTTTGGAAAATTCTTGGACATTATTTCTTCAAATATTTCTTTTGTTTCATTCTATTCTCCTTTTGGTATTCCAATTACACGTATATCTTTTGAAACTGGACTACAGTTTGAGGGTATTCTGTTCTGGGTTTTTTATTGTTTTTTGTCTTTGCATTTCAGTTTTGGAAATGTCAGTTGATATATCTGCAAGCTCACTAATTCTATTCTTAAGTATGTCCAGTCTACTGATGAGACTGTCAAAGGCATTGTTTTCTGTTAGTGTTTTTTTGTTTTTCTAGCATTTCCTTTTTATTCTTTCTTAGAGTTTCCATCTCTCTGTTTACATTACCCATATGTTCTTAATTTTATCTACTTCTTCCACTAGTGCTTTGAGCATATTAATCATAGTTATTTTAAATTCCCAGCCTAGTCATTTCAAAATCCATGTCATAGCTGAGTCTGGTTCTGATATTTAGTTGTCTCTTTGAGCCATGTTTGTTCCTGCCTTTTAGCATATCTTGTAAATCTTTGTTGAAATCCAGGTGCGATGTATCAGGTAATAAGAACTGAGGTAAATAGGTCTTTACTGTGAGGTTTTATATTAATCTTGTGATAAGTTGGCAATGTTTAATGTTTGAGATATAGATAGATATTGATATATCTGATTTATTTATAGTATATCTTATTTGTATATGTTTTTCTACTTAGACCATGCTCGTGCCTGTGCTCAGTTGCTCAGTCCTGTCCTACTCTTTGCGACAGTATGGATGGTAGCCCACCAGGCTCCTCTGTCCATGGAATTTTCCAGGCAAGAATACTAAAATGGGTTGCCATTCCCTCCTCCAGGAGATCTTCCCAGCCCAGGGATGGAACCTGCATCTCTTGCATATCCTGTATTGGCAGGCAGATTCTTTACTACTACACCACCTAGGAAGCCCATACTTAGATCATAATGCATAAAATCATCAAGGTGTTGCTTGCCTTAAGGTTGAGCTCAAAGACAGGAACTCAGAAGGCAGTGATTCGTGTACAGTGTCCAGAGCCTGGACCCTAGCTTTGTAGTTCCATAGTCCTGACCATGCTGCAGAACTCACCAGACCCAGGGTCTTAAAGAGAGTCCTTCAAAGCTGACGTGTTAATCAGGTAGAACTCTGTGATGCCCTGGGGCTTCCTTGTCACTGGCATGGATGCCCATGGCTATTGTCCGGGAAATCTATGAGGTTTGAAAGTACTTGAGACAACAGATTTATGCTGGAAGGTTGTTTGATGAGAAGCAAAGAAGAGCAAAGGGCTGTGGGCAGCCTGGTGAAAGATTTCTAGCCGTGGCTCTCTGGGACATGTGATGGCCTCAACCAAGCCATCTGCTGAGCAAGGCTCTTGGGCACTAGACTGAGGCCCAGCCCTTGGGGAATGCAAAGATGTGTTGGTGAGGGACAAGCAGGTACACAGATGACTCCAGGGCGGTGTGGCCAGGCAGTCAGCCCTGTGGATGGAGGTGGGGTCCTTTACCCGCCCCAGCGTCAGGAGAGGCTCCCCAGATGAGATTCTAGAAAGCTACTCCAGTCCTGCCAAATTCAGCCTCTTGGGACCAGTGGACCATCTCCTTCTTGATGCTCTCCTCATTTGAATTCATCGTCCTTGTTATACCAGGCAAACTTTGCTTCCTGTTTCTGGCCTCAAAGTGCTCTTTTTCTACCATTTTATTTGAGTGCCATGCCTGCCTACCACAAGAAAGGAGGCTAAGGGCAAAGGCAGGTGACTGCATGCAGAGAGTCTGCCAGGAGGATTCAGGGCAAGACTTCCCTGGTGGTCCAGTGGTTAAGATTCCACTCTTCCAATGCAGGGTACATGGGTTCGATCCCTGGTTGGGGAGCTGAGATTCCACTTGTCATGTGGCCAAAAAGAAAAATTCTAAAAAAGTGATTCAGGGCCCGCTTTTCTGGAGTCCTGTGGAGTTCTATACCCAAGAGAGCTGAAGGGTACAGGCTAACAGGGCGGAAGGGCTTGTGAGGCATTAAATCTCCAACAACTGCCCTTGAAACTTTGCCACATGAGAAACAGTTGAAGGAGCCGGGAGTGTTTATCTTGGAGAAAGCAATGCATGACTTTTGTCTTCAAGTATTTGAGGGGGTGTCATATGAAGGAGGAATTAAACTTACTTAGGATAGTTCCAGAGGGCACAATTTGGACCAAAAGGCGGATTTTTCACTGAATAGGAAGAAATGAGCAAAAGCTCTAAACAGGGTGTTACATACATTTACAAATATGAATACACACACATGCTAAGCATCTGGAAAGAATTCAGCCTCCTGTTCATCAGAACTGCAAGTTAAAATAATTTTATACCATCTTCTTTTACCTATCAAGTAGCAAAAAATTTATAAGACAAAATACACACTATTGGGAAGGTTCAGAAAAATGGACACTTTTGTGTTCTGCTGTGCGTGTGTGCTCAGTTGATTCAGTCATGTCCGACTCTTTGCAGCCCTATGGACTGAAGCCCACCAGACTTCTCTGTCCGTGGAATTTCCCAGGCGAGAATACTGGAGTGGGTTGCCATGCCCTCCCCAGGGGATCTTCCTGACCCAGAGATCAAACCTATGTCTCATTAAGTCTCCTGCATGGCAGGCGGGTTCTGTATTCACCTGGAAAGGTGAATATTCTGCTGATGGGAATTTAAATCAGTACAAACCTTCTGTAGAATAACTTGAGAATATATATTAAATGCCTTAAAATGTGCAGTCAATATACGGGAATTAATCAGAGATGTGTGTATTGTATGGTTAAACATTGTTGTGAAAACCTTGAATTGTTTTAAATTTCAAAGTCTAAATATTGTAAATATCTAAATTTCAACAATAAAGAATTGGCTAAAACTAGCATGAAATGTCTATATGATAGGATACTGTGCTGTGTGCTATGCTTAGGTGCTTCAGTCGTGACTAACTCTTTGTGACTCCATGAACCATAGCCCACCACTCTCCTCTGTCCTTGGGGATTCTCCAGGCAAGAATACTGGAGTGGGTTGCCATGCCTTTTTCCATCGGATCTTCCCAACCCAGGGATGGAACCCAGGTCTTCTGCATTGCAGGTGGATTCTTTACCGTCTGAGCCACCAGGGAAGCCATGATAGGATACTGGACAACCATAAACAGGCGTGCTTTCAGAAGGTATTTGAGAATGGAGCATGAGCCTTTCCTAGTAGTCTAGTGGCTGAGATTCCACTCCCAATGCGAGGGCCTGGGTTCAGTCTCTGCTCAGGGAACTAGATCCCACATGCTACAACTAAGAATTCACATGCTGCAGTTAAAAGATTCTGTATGCCAAAATGATAAAGATCAAAGATCCCACGTGCCATAGCCAAATAAACAAATAAATCTTTAACAATAAAAAAAGAATGAAGCAAAGTGCTAAGAAGTATTAAACAGAATGACAGGTTATGCAATCATGATCCCACTTTTATTTTTAGATTATAAATGAATGGTGTATCTATGTGTTGAAAAATTGTACATAGAATAGTAATCATATTTCTGTGTAGTATATTATTGGTTACTTTTTTCTTCTCTCTTTGGTCTTGCATTTTCCAAATTTTTACATGACTTTCATCATCAGAGAAAATGGCATTTTTAGGCAACCAAGTAGAATTTTCTAAACAGCGTTTCATACCACTGGATTGAGTGGTTTGCTATGAATTCAGAAATTGTGTCATTTTGTTTGTTGTGTGTGTGGTTTTTTGTTTTTTGGTTTTTTTTTGGTTTGGTTGTTGTATTTAGTTGCTGTGTTTCTATCAAGATAGAAATTCTGGAAATTAAGCTTGTATCCACACATGATGATTCAATCATGCCTCCAGCATCATGAATTGCTATATGTCTTGTTCTGTGGCTGTTAATGCTGTTTCTTGATTAATAACTCCATTTTTCTATTTAAACTTTTTAAAAATATATTGGAGTATAGCCAATTAGCAATGTTGTGATAGTTTCAGGGGCACAGCAGAGTAACTCAGCCATTTTTATACTTGTACCGATTCTCCCCAAACTCCTCTCCCATCCAGGCTGCCACATAACATTGAACAGAGTTCTCTCTGCTATTCTACTCTAGGTCCTTGTTGGTTATCCATTTTAGATATAGCATGGACTGTATTTATGTGATTGATAACTCCATTCATTACACATATCATACACTATTTTTCACTTACATTTAGAGCCCTCAAGGCCAAATGCATGCTTCATTTTCTCAACCCAGTGGTGAGCACATAAAATGTATTACTATTTCACACACTCTCCAGGAGATTGTGATGGACAGGAAAGTCTGGTGTGCTGCAGTCCATGGGGTCACAAAGAATCGGACATGACTATGTAACTGAACAACAACAGACCAGATGGGTGGATGGATGTGTGAAAGGAAAGAAGAAAAGGGTCTTCCCTAGATTAAAAAAAAAAATAGTTGTTAACCTAAGGGGAATGGGTTTTGAAAGAATTCTTTGCCAGAATTTCCAAAGATGTTTATAGAATCCACTTTCCCAGAAATCTTCTGAGATGGCACAGACAGTCATCTGACATAGATGAGGTGGCTGGAATGAGGTCATTGACACGCTTACTCTATAATAAGGTCATGGTACCAGAGCACTGGAACGGCCACTCACTTGATGCTTGAATGACGCCTTGTAAATGTCCACGAGGAATGCTGTCCCTACTTGCTCATGGGCTCAAACTCCTTAATTATAAACAGTGACTTGGTTAGGAGATATGAAGGTGCCTAAGCACCAAAGTTGCTCAGAATACCTACAGGCGACCTTAGAAGTCTCTAAAGGTGAGTAGGAGCAGTAGATTTTGTGAAGCAGCAGGGACCTTGTGAATAATTCTTTGACAGCCCCCTGGCAACACTTGTGCTTATTTCTGAACCAACAAGTTGTGCAGGCAAACTTTTACCTGGTACCTGTTGACTCCATTGTAAATATAAACATCCCCCAAAATTCTGCTATATTCCAGAAACCCTTTCTATTACACAGTGACTTTCCCAGTAGCAAAGGAGACATCACCCTCGGTGCAGAAGAGATCACCAACGGCAGGTTGCGTTTTCCAGTTTGTGAGGTATGCTTAGGGTCCAGGGGTAGCTTTGAAATTCTGAAGATGGGAATTGCCTCCACCCCATGGTCACTGCCCCAGCGCCTTGCATTTTTCAGACTGGCATTCTGCTTTGAGCCAGACTCCATGTCTATCACAGGGACCTCTCCTCTAGTCATCATCATCTGATGTGCTTGGTTCATCACCACAGAATAATCCGTGGAAAATGTCTGATTAACTGCTGTGTGTCTGCACAGGAGAGCCAGGATCTGCCCCGGTGGAGGGGGCTGTGCTTGACTGAGATCGGGTTACCTCCCTCTGGGACCATCCTGATCAGGAAGAGGCTTGGTTCTTGGCGGCCTCTGGTGCTTTCTCATCGGCAAGGCCGATGCTTTCCTTCATGATGCTGCTGGACTTTCAGTAAGCCTTGGCCACAGCATGCCAGAGGCCTGAGGTTATTTCAGGGTTTTGGCTATAATCTGCAGTGGTCAGGCCAGTGTTGCCACTTCAGCAGACAGCTCAGCCCCACCATGAGCTCATCCACAACAGCCCCGCGCTTCTCACAGTTTTCCGGTTGAACACTGTGTTTGTTGTTTTTTTTTTTCCCTTCATTTGAAAGTCTCCAAAGACTGCTCTTCTGTTGGAAGCTACGCACCCACAAGGCTGGATTCCCTCCTCTCACCAACCCTCAGCCATTCTGTCCTGTCCAAGATGGACATATTGATGTTTGATATTCTGGTTGGACATAAGAGCCATGATCTTAACTTGTGAGATGGAGCATTGGCCACCTCTTCCATCCTCCTCATTCTCAGGCAGGGTAAAGCCACTCTTCCATTTCTTTCAGTGGATACTTTCTGAGCACAAGCCATGGGCCAGTTACTTTCCTAGTTCCTGGGGAACCTAGGGAGAGTCTGATATAGCACCTGCCCTTTAGAAGCTCACAGTGTGGACTTCCCTTGTGGTTCATTGCTTAAGAATCTGCCTGCCAATGCAGGGGACACTGGTTCCATCCCTGGTCTGGGAAGATCCCACATGTCTTGGGATAACTAAGCCTGTGCACCACAACTACTGAAGCCTGTGCTCTACAACAAGAGAAGCCACTGCAGTGAGAAGCCTATGCTCCACAAGAGTGTGACCCCACCTCATTGCTATTGTAGAAAGCCTGCACACAGCAATGAAGACCCAGCACAGCCAAAATAAGTAAACAAGTTAATATTTAATTAAAGTAAAAGAAGTCACAGCACAGTGGAGGAGACAGTTAGACATGTGGGTCATTGCAAAGCCCTAGATCAAGGGTCACACAGAGGACTCATGAGAGAAGCACATGGACAAGAGATCCTGTCTACTGGGAGTGTCAAGGTTGTCTGCTCTCTCCTATGCTCTGTGGCCAAGCCTCGCTGAAAGTCTAATAGGTGGAGAGTAACGTTTGAGCTGAAATGTGAACATAAAGGAGTTTTCTAGGTGGAAAAAATTGCTTTCTAGGCATGCAGAGTTGTGTTATGTAATGACCATGGTCTTCATTTCAGAGTGCTCACAACATGCGAATCACTGTGCTAAGGACTCTGTGCATTGTGCTTCAGTGTTTGTGAAAGTGTTTGGTCACTCAGTTGTGTCTGACTCTTTGCGACCCCATGGACTATAACCTGCTTCTGTAGGCTCCCCTGTCTGTGGGATTTTCCAGGGAAGAATACTGAAGTGGGTTGCCTTGCCCTTCTCCAGGGCATCTTGCTGAACTGGGGATTGAACCCAGGTCTCCTGCATTGCAGGCAGATTCTTTACCATCTGAGCCACCGGGGAAGCCCACTTCAGTGTTCACAACAACTCTCATGAGGTCCAGGCATTGTGATTACCTCCCTCCTGCAGGTGACATGCTGGAGGGTCAGCATAGCAACTTAATCAGCCCAGTTCACACAGTTAGTAAGCAGCCAAGTCAGGGAATGAATCTAGGCCTTACTGATGCTCTGATGTCGGGGAGAAGAGAGGTGCTGCCTTGGGAATCATGTGTGATTGACTGTGGCTGGAGGGAGTGTGGCCGGACAGGTGGGTAGACTCAGATCCTGGAGGCGAGGCCTTGTATGCTAAGCCTGGGGGTTTGGACCCTCCTCTGCTCTCTATGGAGTGTTACTAAAAGCCACTGAAAGTTCTTAAAGATCATTCTACAAGCTGGATTGAAGTGAGAGGAGGGACAAAGATAGGCCTGATGGTGGGGGAGCCCAGAGAGGACTGACCCAGGAGAAATTGTGAGGCCTGAATGAAGGCAGTGGCCATGCAGATGGAGGGTTGCGTGTCGAGTGTACAGACAGCAGGGAGATGTGAGCTGATGGGAGAAAACAGGTAAGGGCTGGGCCATGCTGGATACACAGCTGGTGGATGAGGAGGCTGGAATTCAACCCCATGGAGGCCATACCCCAGAGTCCATGTGTTTTAAGAACTATGAGAGATTGCCTACCCCACACCTGCCAATTAATGTGCAAATAATATGGGACTTTGGATCTGCGATTTAGATTTTAGATATGTTGTTGTTGTTCAGTTGCTCAGTCATGTCTGACTCTTTGCGACCCCATGGACTGGAGCATGTGGTCATTAATTTATATTATTCATCTGTCTTTCAAGAAACAGGTTTGCCATTTGCAGTCAAGTCCAGGACTTTGTTACTGACAATTCTTCCATCTTTCTGGTTTACTTGCTCACCTCTGCTGGCTTCTGGACTGTTTCCTCCATATGTGATATCACGTCTCAGTGCCAGGTGGGCCCTTTCAGTTTGCAGACTTAAGCCCTTCCTTTGTCCATGCTCAGTTACTGAGTGCATCTGATTCTTTGCAAGCCTTTGGACTATAGCCTGCCAGGCTCCGCTGTCCATGGGATTCTCCAGGCAGGAATACTCGAGTAGGTTGCCATTTCCTCCTCCAGGGGATTTTCCTGACCCAGGGATCAAACCCCCGTCTCCTGCATTGGCAGACAGATTCTTTACCATTGAGCACTTGGAAGGTGCACTCCCTCAAGACTTGCCCCCGTTCTTGCCACTGTCAAGCCAAAGCAGTTCTGAGCTTGTAGTTTGGTCTTGCTGGGGACCCTTCCACAGCCTCCCTTTTCCTTCATGTGTAGCTTCCTTAGCACTCCCCTTCACCCCATCTTGCTCAAACAATCCTCCCTGGTTTCTGATATTGAGGTGTTTGTCTCTCATCTCAGATTCTGGGAGTTTCCACAGTAACTTGGGAGGGACAGGTAATTAGTTACTCACGTGGTCTCAGGTTGCTCTTTTGACCCCAAAGCACCTGTTGTACTTCTAAGCTTTGCTTTGTAAGTGGGAGATCCAGGTCTTTAAGGTCACCAGCAGGAACCCTAAAATGCAAAACACCTACAAGTCAGCATTTCCTAAAGTATATCCTGAGATCTCAGTCTCAGAGATACTTCATAAAGAAAGGAGTCCCTGGTCAATAATTAGGGTACCTTTCTCTCTCTTAGGGATTCCCTTGTGGCTCAGCTAGTAAAGAATCTGCCTGCAATGCGGGAGACCTGGGTTTGATCCCTGGGTTGGGAAGATCCCCTGGAAAAGGGAAAGGCTACCCACTCCAGTATTCTGGCCTGGAGAATTCCAGGGACTGTATAGTCCACAGGATCGCAAAGAGTCGGACACGACTGGGTGACTTTCACTTCACTTCACTTCACTTCTCTCTCTTAGAGACTCGTACTCCAAAGTTCCATGTTTCCTGAGCATGCCTACAGTGATGAAACTTCTTTGTCTTTGTTTAAACTATGTTTCCCAAATGTATTTGGCCAGAGAATCTTTTTTTTCCCCTAAAACTTTTAACTGTCCCCCAGAGAATACTTTGGAAACATGCTGTGAACAAGTGGCTGTTTTTTTCCCCTGTGTTTGGCGGAATGCAAAAAAAAAAAAAATATATGTCTTAATTCTCATGTGAAGATGTGAGTCCCAGGATAGACTCCACCCGGCATTACTGAAAAACAACCCAACTTTCCGTGAGTGTTTGCACAGGTTAATGCAACCCTTTAGTTAAACATGAAGAAGCCTTTCTGGCCAACAACTCTAAACTTCATCTGAAACAGCAGTCTCCAGTTACACTTCACTTGTGAGTTGTTTATATGACTCGGGGTTTCTTTAGACCTGGCATTAGTGGAGCGTATTTCCAAAGAAAAGGTAATTGAATGTGGGGCAAAACGGGCTTGTGAAACCAATTAGGAAATCATTGAGATCTGTTTAAATGGCTGGAGTTATTCCATTCCTATTAAAAACCACTCTGAGAAATGCTGAGGTTTCTGCCAGGAAGCATTCCCTTCTGACACCATTCCTGCCAGCCCTGGCATCCAGCCTTGGCCACCCGCCCTTCCTCAAAGCAGCCTGTTCTTTTCTCTGTTGTAACACTTACCACCTGGCATTGTGATGCTCTGGTTCTCTGCTTCCCCCACCTGCTGGCAACTCCTTGAGAGCAGGAGCTGGTGGCATGCACGCTGAATCCCTACTCTGTAGCATACTGTCAGGCACTTAACAGGTGCTCAACAGGTATGTCAAAATGATCCCATGGCCAAACTCTGAGCTGGTGTCGGACCAAGAAAGTCAGAGTCAAAGAGAACCTTCAGCGTTACCCCAAGCCAGCCCCTCCTCTCCATAGAGGGGAAATCTAAAATCCTGTAAGACTCCGCATCTCAGCTGACCCCAGTGCTTCTCCCCTCCCCTTGACCACAACCCAGACCCTGCATGGGAAACCTGCAGCCAGGCAGAGTTCAGATGCCAAGGGCCAGCTCAGGAATGAGATGATTCTGTGTTTGTTGATGAGTGCCAGGGAAGCCGTCACCAGCATCATAGCAAAAACTAGAGCTGGACATATGGAGCCCCACCTGCCAGTTGTTGTTACTGTTCAGTTGCTAAGTCGTGTCTGACTCTGCGACCCCACAGGCCCTGAAATTGGTGACCAGCCTTTGAGGTTTTTTGGAAAAGGAGCTTGAAATATGGTCAAGGCTGTGCTTTGGCAAAATGAAAAGTAGCAATAGCATAGGGAGAGGTGGGACCAAGGAGGGAAGATGGTTGGAGTACGTGCTAGAAGAAGAGACTTTTGAGCACCTGTAACAGGAAGGTCAGGCTTACCTGGTGGCTCAGGAAGAATTTGCCTGTGCAGGAGATGCTGGTTCGATCCCTGGGTTGGAAAGATCCCCTGAAGGCAGGCATGGCAACTCACTCCAGTACTCTTGCCTAGAGAATGCCATGGACATAGCAGCCTGGCAGGCTACAGTCCATAGGGTCGCAAAGAGTCGGTCACGACTGAAGCAACTGAGCGTGCACGCAACAGGAGGGTTGTATGAAGGCAGTGTCTGGAGGGGTCCAGGGTCCGTGACTGGGGGCTGCTGGAGAAAGGAGCATCCTCTCCTGGGAAGGGAGTCACAGTCAGGGAGATGGAAGCAGCCAGATCACAGAGTCTTTGAGACGTGGACAGCTGAGGATGCCGGTCTTTGACTACAAAGGGTGAAGTTCCCAAGGACCACGTAGAAGGAGGTTATTTGGGAGCTGGTTACTTTCAGACAAGTTACTTTGAGCAAGGCCAGGTGGAGGCTTGTCGTCATTGGAGAGGAATGTGGAGCAGAAAGCAGCAAGACACTGATGGTGGTAAAAAGTGACAGCAGAATTGGGATGTGAGTGCTACCGGGAGACTGGCTATGATGAGTGCTGAATTGGCATCGTGGCAGAACTCTTGGTGCCAGCCAGTGCCCAGCCTGCCCAAGACAGAAGTATTATGACCAGAAGCTGGAGAGACAGTGTAGCCCCAGAGCAGGGATGGGTGACAGGTGGGCTGTTAGACAGCCCTACTTTTTAGATGCCTGTTCTGTACCAGTGAGGATTTATAGCTTCTAGGAGCTATTAATGGGGGAGAAGTCAGTCAATGAAGCATGTCATTTATTTCTGAACTTTGTATGTGCCTGCATGCTAAGTCCCTTCAGTCATGTCTGACTCTGTGTGACCCCATGGACTATAGCCCACCAGGCAACTCTGTGGGGATTCTCCAGGCAAGAATACTGCAGAGGGTTGCCATGCCCTTCTCCAGGGGATCTTCCCGACCCAGGGATTGAACCTGAGTCTCCTGCATTGCCAGGTGGATTCTTTACCGTCTGAGCCTGAACTTTCTATTACTGAAAGCTAAAGATAGCATGGAAGAGCCACAGCTAAGCCACAGAGAGAATGAGAGGGTCAGTCTTCTGAACTTCCTTTGGAAAACAGTCCACTGCTTTCCAGTGACATCCCTCTTCTGTCAGGGGGAGGTAACATGGACTCAAGAGTCTTGAGGTGGGCAGGAAAACTAGGGGCACCTCGTGGCCCACTCCTCTCTATACCCCTGGTGAGACTCAGGCCTGGTAAGGGCAGTTCTTGTGCCCCCTAATTCCTTTTTTCTGACATCCCTGCTGGACCCCCGTATGGCTTTATTGTTATAGGCCCTTAGCCCTTTGTTTATAGATGACACCTTACTGGAAATGAAGCTCTATCTTCTGAGTCAACAAGTTTATACAAGAAATATTGCTGATTCATGTCAATGTATGACAAAACCCATTGAAAAAAAAAATAAATAAATAAATTTTTTAAAAAAGAGAGAAATATAAAAAAAAAATACATAAGTATTGAAAAAAAAAAAAAGAAAGAAATACTCATGTACAGCCTTCCCTTTAGGCACAAGAAGATGGTGTGTTTATTCTCATGATTCAATGGCAGTTAATTTGGAAAGAAATGTTGCATCTCTGCCAAACGTTTGACAATTAAATGTCTAGCATCATCATGTGCATTTTCCCTCAATTTGGTAATCAGGAGCAGGATTCTAAAGGCTGAATTTAAGTACAACATGCTCATGTTTCTGACATGGTTGGAGAATGAGGTGTGAACTGGGAAAATTCCCCAGGTGTATGAAGCCCACTTTTTAAAATACAAACATCACAGGCCAGCCTTTTTTCTTAATCATTTTTTATTATTATTACTATAAAACAGCCCATCTTATTAAATTTAGAAGATCTATAAAATCTTAAAAAATAAAATTCACTTAAAACCCATTTTTTAACAGATTTTTTTGATGCGGACCTTTTTTAAAGTCTTAATGGAATTTGTTACAATATTGCTTCTGTTTTTATGTTTTGGTTTTTTGGCCATGAGGCATGTGGGATCTTAGTTTTCCAACTAGGGAATCGAAACCACACCCCATGAGTTGGAAATCAAAGTCTTAACCACTGGACTGCCAGGGAAGTCCACTGAAAACCCATTTAAAAAATTTTTTAATGTATTATGAAGTAAAAAAAGAAGTCTCCCTTTTCACCCTGGTTCTATTCTAGACATTTTTAACTTTTCATGGGTATCATAAATGTTTCCAAGTTGGTACTTAAAACACTACTTAATTCTTTTAAATGACTGCATAGTATTCCATCAGCTGCTCCCCAAATTGGAATGTTAAGATGGTTTTCAGGGACTTCTCTGGCAGTCCAGTTTTTAAGACCACCTTCCAATGCAGGGGGCACAGTTTGAATCCCTGGTCAGGGAACTAAGATCCTACAAACTGCAAGGTGTGGCCAAAAATTAAAAATAAATGAAAAAAAAAATTTTTTTAAGATTGTTTTCAGTTTGGGGCTCTTGCAAAGGGTACCATAGTGGATGTCATTGCACATGATTCTTTTCCCATGAGCACTTCTGTTTCTGCAGGATGGTCTCAGAAGTGGAATGGGATGATGCAAATACATTTTAATAGATGTTATCAAATTACCTTACAAGGCAGATTGCAGATGGGTCCATTCTTCCCCTCTCCTCCCAACTCTGAATGTTTCCATTCTTTTGTAAGTTTTGCCAATCTGATAAGTATTTTGGGGGGGTGAGGGGAGATGATGTATTTTAAATTGGATTGTCTTCGTTAGTGAAATTGAGCATCTTTTCTGGATATATCAACTATCTGTACTTTACTGTGAGTTGCTTGTCCATGGTATATATGCACATTTTCTTGTGGAGTGATTTGTGCTTTCCTTATTTATTTGTCCAGATGTTAGTTGTTCAGTCATATCCGACTCTTTGTGACCCCATGGACTGTAGTCCTCCAGACTCCCCTGTCCTTGGAATTCTGCAGGCAAGAATACTGGAGTGGGTTGCCATTACTTGTAGGAGGTCTTTATAATATTATAAATATTACAGCTTTGTCTACTGTGTGTTGCAAATCTTTTCTTCCAGGCTGTTGTTTCTCTTCTCATTCTGTTTGTATTATATTTCATTGCACAGAATTTCTCATCTGCTTACATAAGGGGCCCAGAACATGCTCTTGTCTTTTCCCCTAATAATTCAGAGTTGGCTTGACAAAAGTCTAGAGCTGGATGGGAATTGAAATGGTAATTCAAAGGTGTCCTCAAGGTTTTTCAGCTCACTGCTGTCTCCCCTGTGGCTATTGTTTTTTTTGTGTGTGGGTTGTTTGTTCCTTTTTATGCTCCGTAAGGATTCCCTGTCTTCAAATTCACCTGCTGGTAAATAACTTCACTCTTTCCAGGTGTCTTTTTTTATACTGTGCTATCCAGTCACAGATTTCTGGTTCTCATCCTTCATGGTCTAAACCAGGGGTCTCCAACTTCTGGAATCTAAAGCCTGATCATCTGAAGTGGAGCTGATTGATGTCCCAGGTAGCATAGTGGTGAAGAATCTGCCTGCCAACACAGGAGACACAGGTTCAATCCCTGGGTTGGGAAGATCCTTGGAGGAAGAAATGACAACCCACTCCAGTATTCTTGCCTGGGAAATCCCATGGACAGAGGAGCCTGGCGGGCTACAGTCCATGGGATCACAAACAGTTGGACACAACTGAGCACGCATGCCACGCCATCCTTCATGGTATAGAGGAGGGGTCCCCAACCTCTGGGATCTAATGCTTGATGATCTGGGGTGTAGCTGATGTAATACTAATAGACTTAAAGTGCACAATAAATGCAATGGGCTTCAATCATCCTGAAACCATCCCCACTGCCTCTCATGAAAAAATTGTCTTCCACAAAACTGATCCCCATTGACAAAAAGGTTGAGGACTACTGGTCTAGACAACTTGTTGGTACCATGGGTAGAAGGAATGAAATAGACTGTGAGTGGGGCTGACAGCCTTTCCTGAGAGTGAAGTGCCCAGACTGTAGTGAATGACCTTTGAGATCTCTGTTTGGGCTGGTAGAGACCTTGTTCTGGTTTTCTGAGACTGATAAACATAAATTTGTTCATGGAGAAGTTGGCTTTTGTAGGCTTTTTTCTTACATGAGAAATACTTATTCAGTGCCTCGCCCTTGACTGCATGGGACTCAGAACTGTGACACTGTAAAGGAACTGTACTGGACTTGTTAAGACACCTCCTTCCCCTGACACATCCCCAGAGACATTTTTCTCTGGCCAACGCTGATCCCACCAGACACAGAGACACACCCGACTCTGATGAACCCTTGTCTATAAAGCCTTCAGGAGTATTCTGCCAACAGCTTCCCAGCCAAGAGGTGTGTCACAGAGTACTTCTTGTTATAGGTTTTTTGCATCTGTTTGTCTCCCCTGCTTATGACAGGACCAGATCATATGCATTGCTGTATTATTTGAGCTACTGAGCACAGGGCTTAGAACATAGAGGGGCCCCGGTGAGTGTTTGGTGACTGAGTTTCTTTTTCGTCTCCTGCTCATACACCCTGCAGAACCTACCTAGAAGGAACCCAGGTTTACTAATGGGTTCCTTACCCATTAGTGGGTTACTACCACTATTTAACACTGTTATTTAATCATTGCTATGGAAAGAATTTGTGCAAGTTTATAATAAAACACTAAGCTAAGATAACAGAAGCAGCAAGCAGGTTTTATTTTACGGCCCGCTTTGATGAACTGTTTTGTGCCTGCTTTTCAGTAACTGGTAAGAGGGACATCCCTGGTGGTCTAGTGGTAGAAAGTCCACCTTGCAAGTCAGGGGACAAGGGTTTGATCCCTGGTCAGGGAACTAAGATCCCACATGCCTCAGAGCAACTAAGCCCACACACAGCAAGTACTGAGCTACATGCTCTGGAGCCCACTTGCCGCAACTAGAGAGGCTGTGCATCACATCAAAAGATCCCACATGTGACGAAGACCTGATGCAGCCAAATAAATGAATGAATGAATGAATGGATAAAATAGCTGGGGGGAAAATATGCCATTATTTATTAGTGATTAGTGATGCTTGTCTTGGGTACAGAAAGGGGGTGTCTCAGTTCACATGTTAGATCTGTGTCACGGCTAACCTATATGTTCAAAAGTGAACATATAGAGCATTCACAGAGGTGTTATGGGTTGGAATGAATTCCCTACAGAATTCATGGGTTGAAGCTCAGTATTTTAGAATGTGACCTTATTTGGCAGTAGAGCCCTGCTAAGTTAAGATGAGATCATACTGGTGTTGTGTGGGCCCCTAATCCAGTACAACTTGTGTCCTTATGAAAGGGTAAACCAGCTACAACCTTTGTGCAGAGAAACCTGTCTTTGAAGGGTGAAAATCACAATTAAACTCTCATTACAGACTATTTCATAATTAACAACTATGGCCCCATTCCATATCAAGACTTCATGATGTGACCAAAACAGTAGGGAAGCTGTGGTTTGAAATGCCTTTCTTATTAAGTGTGGGTAAAGTAGGATTTGCCTTATGAATTAAGAATTTAACTTATGAAAATAGAATTTATTTAACTTACAAACATAGAAAAAGAATAACAAAATAACATGAGCAAACTAAAAGGACAGAATTAATGAACAAATATAAATGAGAAAGATTAAATTAGAAAACAAAATTATTCTCCTGTTGATAATAGTTATTCATCAAGACTGGTAAAAGAAAACCTATAGGGGTGGGATGGGATGGAGAAGATGGGAAGGAGGCTTAGGAGGGAGGGGATATATGTATACGTATATGGTTGATTCATGCTGTTGTACAGCAGAAACAAACACAACATTGTAAAGTAATTATACTTCAATAGTAAATAAATCAGTTCAGTTCAGTTCAGTTGCTCACTCATCTCTGACTCTTTGTGACTCCATGGACTGAAGCACATCAGACCTCCCTGTCCATCACCAACTCCCGAAGTTTACTCAGACTTATGTGCATTGAGTTGGTGATGCCATCCAATCATCTCATCCTCTGTCATCCCCTTCTCCTCCTGCCTTCAATCTTTCCCAGCATCTGGGTCTTTTCCAATGAGTCAGCTCTTTGCATCAGGTGGCCAAAGTATTGGGAGTTGCAGCTTCAGCATCAGCCCTTCCAATGAACACCCAGGACTGATCTCCTTTAGGATGGACTGGTTGGACCTCCTTGCAGTCCAAGGGACTCTCAAGAGTCTTCTCCAACACCACAGTTCAAAAGCATCAATTCTTTGGCTCTCACCTTTCTTTATAGTCCAACTCTCACATCCATACAACTGCTGGAAAAACCATAGCTTTGACTAGATGGACCTTTGTTGACAAAGTAATGTCTCTGCTTTTTAATATGCTGTCTAGGTTGGTCATAACTTTCCTTCCAAGGAGCAAGCATCTTTTAATTTCATGACTGCAGTCACCATCTGCGTTGATCTTGGAGCCCCCAAAAATAAAGCCTGACGCTGCTTCCACTGTCTCCCCATCTATTTGCCATGAAGTGATGGGACCAGATGCCATGATCTTAGTTTTCTGAATGTTGAGTTTTAAGCCAACTTTTTCACTCTCCTCTTTCACTTTCATCAAGAGGCTCTTTAGTTCCTCTTTGCTTTCTGCCGTAAGGGTGGTGTCATCTGCATATCTGAGGTTATTGATATTTTCCCCAGCAATCTTGATTCTAGCTTGTGCTTCCTCCAGCCCAGCGTTTCTCATGATGTACTCTGCATATAAGTTAAATAAGCAGGGTGGCAGTATACAGCCTTGATGTACTCCTTTTCCTATTTGGAACCAGTCTGTTGTTCCATGTCCAGCTCTAACTGTTGCTTCTTGACCTGTATACAGATTTCCCAGGAGGCAGGTCAGGTGGTCTTGTGTTACCATTTCTTTAAGAATTTTCCATAGTTTGTTGTGATCCACACAGTCAAAGGTTTTGGCATAGTCAATAAAGCAGAAGTAGATGTTTTTCTTGAACTCTTTGCTTTTTCGATGATCCAACCGATGTTGGCAATTTGATCTCTGGTTCCTCTGCCTTTTCTAAATCCAGCTTGAACCTCTGGAAGTTCACGGTTCACATACTGTTGAAGCCTGGCTTGGAGAATTTTGAGCATTACTTTCCTAGTGTGTGAGATGAGTAAATAAATAAAGACTGGTAAAAGAGAAAGCTTTTAATGAGTCTAATCCTTATTTTCTAAAAAAGAAAATAAATGCTTGTTAAGGGTGAAGAGATTTATCAAAGAAAGTTTAAAACCTTATAAACATAGTGTGCATGATTTAAATTTATATATGTTAAAATTTTGGGGAAGAAAGTTAATTTCTGGGAAAATTGAATCAAAGAAAGGTTTTTTTTTGTTTTTTGGTTTTTGGTTTTTTTTTGTTTTTAGTGAGAGGAGATCAAAACTAGGCAATAACTTGAAAAAGCTCACAAAGAACAGCTCTCCCAATGGTGCCAGGCCTCAAAGTTTTATGAGCAAATTATTTCAACATTTACAAAGCATAGGAAGACAGCAAGTGTTTGGCTTTGTTTCTTAAAGTTCCCAAAACTTTAATACAAAACCTGACATGGGCACTTCAAAAAGGAAAACAATGAACCCAATTTCATTTATGAACATACAGGTGCTGAATACAACATTAGCAAATCAAATTATATATTTATTTATTACAAGACTACTTGAATGGTTTAATATTAAGAGACCTGTTAATTTAATTAATTAATGGAGGAAAGTGAATTAATTTTATCCATTAATGTTTTTAAATAAGTATTTATAAATCAGTAATAGAAATATGTTTTCTTAGTGCAGACAATACAAATATCTGAAACCAACAATCAGTATCTTACAGACTGGTGAAATATTAGAAGGGTTTTTATTAAAATGAAGACTATAAGAAGAATGTTCACTACTACCTCTATTAATCAGCATTTGTGTTGGAATTTATACTCCAGGCACTAAAATAAGAAAAGAAAGTAAAGTATAATTACTTAAAAGGGAGAAAAGAAAGAAAGTTATAGAATTAACATTACTTGCAGATACTATGATTACCTAAAATATCAAATCAAATCTACTGAAAATATTTTAGAAAATTGGGTGCAAAGCCATTTATAAATACTAAAAAAAATCAGTAACACATTGGAAAATAAAATGTGAAAAGAATACCCATCTATAAAAATAGCAACACTTTATATATAGAAAACTATAAAACACTGATGAAAGAAATCAAAGATGACACAAATAGATGGATAAATATACCATGTTCATGGATCAGAAGAATCAGTATAGTGAAAATGAGTATACTACCAAAAGCAATCTGTAGATTTAATGCAATCCCTATCATGCTACCAATGGTATTTTTCACAGAACTAGAACAAATGATTTTACAATTTGTATGGAAATGCAAAACACCTCGAATAGCCAAAGCAATCTTGAGAAAGAAGAATGGAACTGGAGGAATCAACCTGCCTGACTTCAGACTATACTACAAAGCTACAGTCATCAAGACAGTATGGTACTGGTACAAAGACAGAAATATAGATCAATGGAACAAAATAGAAAGCCCAGATATAAATTCACACACCTATGGACACCTTATCTTTGACAAAGGAGGCAAGAATATACAATGAGAAAAGAGAATCTATTTAACAAGATGACACCACCCTTATGGCAGAAAGTGAGGAAGAACTAAAGAGCCTCTTGATGAAAGTGAAAGAGGAGAGTGAAAAAGTTGGCTTAAAGCTCAACATTCAGAAAACTAAGATCATAGCATCTGGTCCCATCACTTCATGGCAAATAGATGGGGAAACAGTGGAAACAGTGTCTGACTTTATTTTTGGGGGCTCCAAAATCACTGCAGATGGTGATTACAGCCATGAAATTAAAAGATGCTTGCTCCTTGGAAGGAAAGTATGACCAACCTAGACAGCATATTAAAAAGTAGAGACATTACTTTGTCAACAAAGGTCCGTCTAGTCAAGGCTATGGTTTTTCCAGTAGTCATGTATGGATGTGAGAGTTGGACTATAAAGAAAGCTGAGTGCCAAAGAATTGATGCTTTTGAACTGTGGTATTGGAGAAAACTCTTGAGAGTCTCTTGGACTGAAGGAGGTCCAACCAGTCCCTCCTAAAGGAGATCAGTCCTGGGTGTTCATTGGAAGGACTGATTTTGAAGCTGAAACTCTAATACTTTGGCCACCTGATGTGAAGAGCTGACTCATTGGAAAAGACCCAGATGCTGGGAAAGATTGAAGGCAGGAGGAGAAGGGGATGACAGAGGATGAGATGGTTGGATGGCATCACCAACTCGATGGATATGAGTTTGGGTAAACTCCGGGAGTTGATGATGGACAGGGAGGCCTGGCGTGCTGCGCTTCATGGGGTTGCAAAGTGTCGAACACGACTGAGCGACTGAACTGAACTGAACTTAACAAGTGGTGCTGGGAAAACTGGTCAACCACTGGTAAATGAATGAAAGTAGAACACTTTCTAACACCATACACAAAAATAAACTCAAAATGGATTAAAGATCTAAATGTAAGACCAGAAGCTATAAAACTCCTAGAGGAAAACATAGGCAACAGACTCTCTGACATAAATCACAGCAGGATCCTCTATAATCCACCTCCCAGAGTAATGGAAATAAAAGCAAAAATAAACAAATGGGACCTAATTAAACTTAAAAGCTTTTGCACAATGAAGGAAACTATAAGCAAGGTGAAAAGACAGCCTTCAGAATGGAAAAAATAATAGCAAATGAAGCAACTGACAAAGAATTAATCTCAAAAATATACAAGCAACTCCTGAAGCTCAATTCTGGAAAAATAAATGACCCAATCAAAAAATGGGCCAAAGAGCTAAACAGACGTTTCTCCAAAGAAGACATATAGATGGCTAACAAACACATTAAAAGATGCTCAACACCACTCATTATCAGAGAAATGCAAATCAAAACCACAATGAGGTACCATCTCACACCAGTCAGAATCGCTGCTATTGAAAAGTCTACAAACAATAAATGCTGGAGAGGGTGTGGAGAAAAGGGAACCCTCTTAACACTGTTTGTGGGAATGCAAACTAGTACAGCCACTATGGAGAACAGTGTGGAGATTCCTTAAAAAACTGAAAATAGAACTGCCATACAACCCAGCAATCCCACTTCTGGGCATACACACTGAGGAAACCAGAATTGAAAGAGACACATGTACCCCGATGTTCATCACAGTACTGTTTACAATAGCCAGGACATGGAAGCAACCTAGATGTCCATTGGCAGACAAATGGATAGGAAAGCTGTGGTACATATACACAATGGAATGTTACTCAGCTATTAAAAAGAATGCATTTGAATCAGTTCTAATGAGGTGGATGAAACTGGCCTATTATACAGAGTGAAGTAAATCAGGAAGAAAAACACCAATACAGTATATTAACACATATAGATGGAATTTAGAAAAATGGTAATGATGACCCTATATGTGAGACAGCAAAAGAGACACAGAGGTAAAGAATAGACTTTTGGACTCTATGGGAGAAGGCAAGCTTGGGATAATTTGAGAGAACAGCATTGAAACATGTATATTACCATACGTGAACTAGATTGCCAGTCCAGGTTCAATGCATGAGACAGGGCTCTCAGGGCTGTGTGCTGGGACAACCCTGAGGGATGGGATGGGGAGGGAGGTGGGAGGGGGGTTCAGGATGGGGGACACATGTACACCCATAACTGATTCATGTCAATGTATGGCAAAAACCACTTCAATATTGTAAAGTAATTAGCCTCCAATTAAAATAAATTAATTAATTAAAAAAATAGCAACACTTTAAAATGCATGTTAGCATTAACATGAAATGCAAAATGTTTCTTAAACTATAAAATAATATTGAGGGATATGAATGTAACTAATATGTGAATTATGTATGAATATAGCTAAGTGGAGAGTCGTGTATGCTTTGATATAAAGGCTTAGTATTACAAAGATTTCAGTTTTTTCTAAACCAATCTATATGTTTAATACAATTTTAATAACTGTCCCAGTGGAATTTCTTTCAAATGAAAGTTAATTCTGAAATTTGTATAGTCCACTAAATATAAAAGTAGCTAATAAAATTTTCATTAGCAGTACTAGCGAGTAATTGCCTTACCGTATGTGAAAATTATCTTTTAAAGCCTAACTAATTAAGATGTGATCAATGAACTTTCTAAATCCAATTATTGAACAAACATAAGACCTAAAACAGACCCAAGTATCTTTAGAAATGTGGTGTGTGATGAGGGAAGCATTTTCAAAAGGAAAAAGTAGTGCACAGTTTGAGGACAACTGATCATTTACAAAACCATGAGATACAGCATATCAAAAATTTCAGATATATTAAAGGTAAATGTGAAACTATAAAGTGCTATATGAAAATATGAGTGAATATTTTACATGATCTTGGGGTAGAGGTTGTACTTTTCAAAGAATGACCCCCAAAGGCAAAAACCAGAGTAAAAACTGACAGTTTTGATTATCTATACTTTAATAATACTCTAGAAATAAATGAAGAAAACACTAAGGAAAGAAAAACATAAAAAATAACTTAAATGAGACCCACATATATGTGTGTAATAAAATATCTTTTTTTACTTAAATTGTTTATAACCTGCTTTGGAAACTTTTCAGCTTATTGAGAAACATTTATGTATTTTCATCTTTCTCAATAAGCTGAAAAGTTTCCAAAGCAGGTTATAAAACAATATTAGTAAAAAAAGATATTTTATTACACACATATACACACAGTAAAGGACATAAGGATTTTACTGTAATCAAGGTTAATTCCAACATTTATCTTTTTATTTATCTATAGTTTTCTAGGGTCTTTCCTGAGATCCAGTGGTTTAGACTCTGTGTGTCCACTGCTGGAGGCTTGGATTCTATCCCTTGTCAGGGAACTAAGGTGCTGCATGGTGCGGCCAAAATAAAAAATGATATCATATAGTCTTCTGAATTTGCTTCAAAAAGGCTGGCCAGAAATATACCAAGATATCATTTTTTTATATTCTTTTGGTAGGTGGCTTTTTACTCCCCTTATTTCTATCCCCCTTTTTTCCAAAATATTGTTTATATACCAGCTGCATTGAAATATAATTCATGTATCACGAAGTGTATAAATTAAAGTATACCATTCAGTGGTTTGGAGTGTATTCACGTAGTTTTACAACTATATCATTACAGTTAGTTTTTAAATATGTTCATTATCCCAGAAAGAAATTGCACACCTATTAGCAGTTAGCAGTTACTGTTTCCCCCCAAATCTTAGATGACCACTAATCTACTTGTTTGTTTCTATGGAATCATCTGTTCTGGACATTTCACATAAATACACTCATGTAATGTGTGACTTTTTGTGATGGACTTCTTTCACTTAGCATGATATTGTCAAGATTTTCCAGGTTGTAACAGGTGTCAGTATTTTCTTTTTTTATTGCCCAATAATATGCTAGTATCTGGATCTGCCACATTTTGTTTATACATTCATCCCTTAATAGATATCATGGTTGTTTCCACTTTGGGACTGTTGTTGCTGTGAACATCTATGTACCCATGTTAGTGGACATATGTTTCCATTTCTCTTGAGTGCACATCTAGGAGTGGAATTGCTGGGTCATATGGTAGCTCAGTGTTTAGCCCTTTGAGGAACTGCCAGATTGTTTTCCAAACCGACTGCACCATTTTACATTCCCACCAGCAGTATATGACGGTTCATTTCTCCATATCTTTACCAGCACTTCTTATTGCATTTTTTAAAAATTGTAGCCCATCCTAATGGATATGAAGTACTCTCATTATGGTAGTGACTTACACTTCCCTGATGACTAACGATGTTGAGTATCTTTCCATATGCTTACTAAGCATTTGTATACTTCCTCTGGAGGAATGTTCACATCCTTTGCCCTTTTGTTAACTGGGGCTATATTTGTCTTTTTATTGTTCAGTACTAACCGTCAAAACCAGTTTAAAAGATCATCTATTACTTGGGAATATTACCCGAACGTTTGGAAAATAGAGAACATCCAGATATCTGGGTGATAATCTGGAGATTATGCATCATTGCCCTGTCAGAGGCTTTTGGTCAGAAAAGCATGTGAGAGCTTGATCCTGAATCCTTTCCGCCAGCTGGTGCCAGAGCCCACCCCTGCCTTCCTGTGGTCACCCACAGCCTCCTCCAGACCCTGGTAGTCTGAGCGATGATGATCACAGCTTCCTTGGCACTGGGGTCCCTACAGCTGCAGAGCCACCTATGCAAATATTCAGCCCCAGTGTTTTAGGTGCCAGCCCTTCCATGGGAAGACTGAGCCCAGCATCCTGAGGAGAACCTTGAGACAGGCACATAAATCAACTTCTTTAAGGAAGTTTGGGTTTACTGAAGAATTTTCTGGATATTTCAAAAACACTTGGCTCTCATTCACAACTAAAGATTACCTGCCCACATTAAGACCAAAACTATTTATTTAATAAGTTACAATTTTCCTCTTCATTTCTACAAAGCCAAATTATGGTAACATAATTTTAGCTGGTGTATTAAAATGCATTCTTACAAAGGAGCCTATTTATACACTTCAGTTCAGTCCAGTCGCTCAGTCATGTCTAACTCTTTGTGACCCCAAGGGCTGTAGCACGCCAGGCTTCCCTGTCCATCACCAACTCCCGGAGCTTGCTCAAACTCATGTCCATCGAATCGGTGATGCCATCCAACCATCTCATCCTCTGTTATCCCCTTCTCCTCCTGCCTTCAATCTTTCCCAGCATCAGAGTCTTTTCCAGTGAGTCAGTTCTTCACATCAGGTGGCCCAAGTATTGGAGCTTCAGCTTCAGAATCAGTCCTTCCAATGAACATACAGGACTGATTTCCTTTAGGATTGACTGGTTTGATCTCCTTGCAGTCCAAGGGATTAAGAGTCTTCTCCAACATCACAATTCAAAAGCATCAATTCTTCAGCACTCAGCCTTCTTTATAATCCAACTCTCACATCCATACATGACTACTGGAAAAACCATAGCTTTGACTAGACAGACCTGTGTCAGCAAAGTAATGTCTCTACTTTCTAGGTTGGTCTAGATGCTATCTAGGTTGGTCATAGTTTTTCTTCCAAGGAGCAAGCGTCTTCTAATTTCATGGCTGTGGTCACCAACTTCAGTGATTTTGTAGCCCAAGAAAATAAAGTCTGTCACTGTTTTCATTGTTTCCCCATCTATTTGCCATGAAGAGATGAGACCAGATGCCATGATCTTTGATTTTTGAATGTTAAGTTTTAAGTCAGCTTTTTCACTCTCCTCTTTCACTTTCCTCAAGAGGCTATTTAGTTCCTCTTTGCTTTCTGC
This sequence comes from Cervus canadensis, assembly GCF_019320065.1. Classification (NCBI taxonomy): domain Eukaryota; kingdom Metazoa; phylum Chordata; class Mammalia; order Artiodactyla; family Cervidae; genus Cervus; species Cervus canadensis. Next base: position 41,790,951 of record NC_057402.1, on the reverse strand, counting down.
CATAAGGGTGGTGTCATCTGCATATCTGAGGTTATCGATATTTCTCCCAGCAATCTTGATTTCAGCTTGTCCAGCCCAGCATTTAGCATAATGTACTCTTTATACACATTATAATATAATATATATTATACATATGTATATATATATATATATATATATATGATGTACTTTTTAAACACTTAAAGGACTTGTATCTTTGGTTCCCATTAAGTCTTCTCTGCACTTCTAGGCTGATGCACCTTCTTTTTTTTAATTTCTAAAATAATTAAATTTATTTATTTATCAACTGTACCATGTAGCATGTGGGATCTTGGTTCCTTGGCCAGAGACTGAACGCATGCTCCCTGCACTGGAAGGCAGAGTCTTAACTGGACCACTGGAGAATTCCTGATGCAGCTTCTGAGACATTTTATTTTGATGATAAATCAGGGCTTCCCAGGTGGCACTAGTGGTAAAGAACCTGCCTGCTAATGCAGGAGATGTAAGAGATGCAGGTTCGATCTCTGGATTGGGAAGATGCCCTGAAGAAGGGCATGGCAACCCACTCCAGTATTCTTGCCTGGAGAATCCCATAGACAGAGGAGTCTGGTGGCCTACAGTTCATGGGGTCGCAAAGAGTAGGACACGACTGAAGTGACTTAGCACACACTCATGCATTTTGTTGATAAAACCACCACCATTTTATTATACTCAGATTCTGTGGGCTAGGGGTGGAGACAGGGTGCAATATGGATGACCTGTCTCTGATCCTCTGAGTGTCTGGGGCTCATTGTCTAGAAGCCAAAGAGCATCACTTCCACTTATTTCATTGATCAAAGTAGTCTCAAGGAAATCTAACTTCAAGTCTTGATAGAAGGTACATAAAGAGCATTTGTGACTACTTTTAAAAATCTACGAAAGCTCTCAACACTGGTGGGGTGAAGAATCAATCAACAAGTGAACTGTGGTGTCTCTAGGCAGATGGTCTCAGGGGTCAGCCAGTGACAGCCTCGTCCTGCAGAATCCCTCCTTCCACAGGGTAGAACAGAAAAACATGATTTTTTTTCATCCTGACTGGATTCAAGGGTTCTTCCCACCACTCACTGTCTCCTCTGCTTCCTGTTCTGGACTGTAGCATAGCACCCTCATCCTTAGTGTGGCAAAGGTGTATCTGAACCCACTGTTCTCTTTGTACACAAATACACCGTGCATGCATGTTCAGTCACCTAAGTCATGTCCAAATCTTTGCAACCCCATGGACTGTGGCCCACCAGGCTCCTCTGTCCATGGGATTTCCCAAGCAAGAATACTGGAGTGGGGTGCTGTGCTCTCCTCCAGGGCATCTTCCCAACCCAGGGGATCGAACCTCTGTCTCCTGCATCTCCTGAATTGGCAGGTGGATTCTTTACCACTGAGCCACTGGGGAAGCCCACAAATATACCTGCTACCAGCAATTGGGGAGTGAAATCAGGGGAGTGAAAAAGAAGCTGACATTTGGGTCTTGGGTTGAGGGGGGTTCCACACCATCCTCTCACTCAAGCCTCACAGCATGCGATGGATTATATCATACCCTTTTGGACCTCAGTTTTAATGCAGGCTGAGATGGAGCTTGGCTCAGTGGTGAAGAATCTGCCTGCCAGCGCAGGAGATCCAAGAGACTCAGGTTCAATTGCTGGATCAGGAAGATCCCCTGAAAAAAAAAATGGCAACCCACTCCATAATTTGAAGTGTCTGTATATACTTCTTACCCAACTTTCCTGTATAACCAAGTGTTTTAGCCAAGTTTTGCAAATGTATACATGAATAATTTGTTTCATCTTCCTTTGGTTCCTCAGCATCTTCCATAGATGCAGATGATAATGTGCCATGAAATTATCAAAAGAGGGACTTCTCTGGTGGTTTAGTGGTTAAGACTTCACCTTTCAGTGCAGGAGGTACAGGTTCGATCCCTGGTCAGGGAGTTAAGATCCCACAGGCTGCAATGAGCAGTTTGAATGCCTCAACTAAAAAAGATCCCGTGTGAAAGATCCTGCGTGCCTCAGGGCCGAAACATAAAATAGAAGCAATAGTGCAACAGATACAATAAAGACTTTAAAATGGTCCACACCAAAAAAAGTCTTAAAGAAACAAATTATCAAAAGATATCTGGCAGAGAACTGAGCAGGAAATGAGCAAAGGACTGGTTATTCATTGACTGACTCCCTAGACCCTGCGGGGTCCACAGTAGATCTACATTTTTAATCATGTAAGTAAAATCATGGACACCTGTACCTCTTTTCAAGTCACCCTGGACATGTTGCTGACTCTGGCATCTTTCATTTCAGGAATGACTATACCTGAAGAAGATGCCGATGTGGGACAAGGCAGTAAATATTGCCTGGTGGCAATTGGAAGACTCCAGGTAAGAAGGAGCTCACTGCCTTTTTAATCTCCAAGGAGGGCTTGCTATTGCAGAGAGCAAGAGTCTGTGGTCTGGATGACTTTTTCCATCTCCCGTGTCCTCAGCACGGGTTCTGCATCTCACCTTATGGGAGAAGATGAGGCTGAATCTGGGAGAAGAAAGGGGGGACTGTGACCTGCGAGTGGCAGAGTTCTCACTTCAATGAGAGTCTGCACCAGCCCATCCTGATATGCACCAGTTATTGCAAAGTTGAGCTCTGCTCACATCACACCTGTTTTCTTTTTTAATTGAAGTATAGTCCATTAACAATTTCATGTTTGTTTCTGCTGTACAGCAAAGTGAATCAGCTCTATGTATAGAAATATCCCCTCTTCTTTAGGTTTCCTCCCCGTCACCACAGAGCATTGAGTAGACTTCCTTTTGCTGGACAGTAGGTTCTCATTAGTTATCTATTTTATACATAGTATTGGGCTTCCCAGGTGGTGCTAGTGGTTGAGAACCCACCTGCCAATGAAAGAGACACAAGAGATGTGGGTTTGATCCCTGGGTGGAGAAGATCTCCTGGAGGAGGGCATGGCAACCCACTCCAGTATTCTTGCCTGGAGAATCCCATGATCAGAGGAGCCTGGTGGGCTATAGTCCATAGAGTCGTAAAGAGTCAGACACGACTGAAGTGATTTAGCACATCAATAATATATACATGTCAATCCCAATTTCCCAATGCATTCCACCCCACTTGGTGTCCATAAATTTGTTGTCTACTTTTGTCTCTGTTTCTGTTTTGCAAATAAGTTCATCTGTACCACTTTTCTGGATTCTACATATTTGTTTTTGTTCAGTTATTAAGTTATGTCCAACCCTTTGTGACTCCATGGACTGCAGCGCACCAGGCTCCTCTGTCCTTCATTATCTCTCAAAGTTTGTTCAAATTCATATCCATTGAGTTGGTGATGCTATCCAACCATCTTATCCTCTACTGCCCCCTTCTCCTCCTGCCCTCAACCTTTCCCAGCATCAGGGTCTTTCCAATGAGGTGACTCTTTGCATCAGGTGGCCAAAGTATTGGAGCTTCAGCTTCAGCATCAATCCTTCCAATGGATATTCAGGACTGATTTCCTTTAGGATTGACTGATTGGATCTCCTTGCTGTCCTAGAGATTCTCAAGAATCTTCTCCAGGACCACAATTCAAAAGCATCCACATATAGGTGATATTGTATATATTTTTTCCTAATTCTTTTCCATCGTAGGTTATTACAAGATACTGAATATAGTTCCCTGTACTATATACACCGTCAGTCCTTGTTTCACACCCATGTCTAGTCACTGTGAGTGTTTCCCTGTGGTCTGCAGGATAAAGTACCCTCTCATCTTACGATCCCATCTCCTCCCTCCCCTCTCTCATGCCCTATTCCCAAACTACATCATCACCTTTCCACAAGCCTGCCATGCACATCCCCACCATTGTGGACATCCACAGGCTGTTACTTCTGCCTGTTGTTAAAGGAGGCTCCTTAAACAGGAGAACTCCTTCCCCTCTTGTTTACTTCTATTTCCTCATCCTTCAAGATTCAGTGAAACAACTCCCTTGTCTGCTTAGTCAAAATGAATCACTCGCCTCCCTACTCATCCAGCATCGAGTTTATATGTCAGTTAAGATTCTTCACTGTCTGTTTTCATATAGTTAGTTGAGGGCAAGGTCCTTCCTTGCAGACTCCTCAAGGGCAGGAAATGTGTCTTTTTCATCTTTTGAGAATTAGATATTCTGAATAATGTGTTAATGTATAAATCCCACTGGCCTGATGTCTAGTGCACCCAGTAGCCACTAAGTCTTTCTTCCTGTGGCATTGAGGGCCTTTCAGGTACTGATGGTGAGGCCGTAGTAGATATAGTTCAGAGAACACTGGTACCGCATGTCTGTGGCTTCCTGGATCTCACCGTTTTCAGATAGATGAATAAGCTGTTTCATTAACACATGATAAGCATTGTTTATTCCTTGCAAACAGGGGAAGAAAGAATACTTGAGTGAATTCAGTTCACAAATGTAGAATTTCCAAACGGTGTAATCAGTGCCTTAGACTCGTTTGGGCTTCCTTGGTGGCTCAGTGGTAAAGAATCCGCATGCCAATGCAGGAGAAGCAGGTTCAATCCCTGGTCCTGGCAGATCCCATGGAGAAGGAAATGGCTACCTGCTCCAGTATTCTTGCCTTGGAAATCCCATGGACAGAGGAGCCTGGTGGACTCCAGTCCATGAGGTCACAAAAGAAGCTCAGAAGTGTAGAGAAAGTGGTCTGCTGTTCCAGTTAGTCCAAGGTATGACCAGGGCAGTTTCAAACATTTTATTTGTTTTTTAGATTAATTTTATTGGAATATAGTTGCTTTCAGGTAATGCTGTATTAGTTTTGCTGTACAGCAAAGTGAATCAGCTACACATATACATATATCTCCTCCTTTTTAGATTTCCTTACCATTTAGGTCATCACAGAGCAGTGAGTATCATTTCCTGTGCTATACAGTGGGTTCTCATTAGTTATCTATTTTATACATAGTATGAATAGTATATAAGTGTCAGTCCCAATCTCCCAATCCATCCCACTCTTCCTTCCCCACCTTGGTGTCCATATGTTTGTTCTCTACATCTGTGTCTCTATTTCTGTTTTGCCAGCAAGCACATCTGTACCATTTTTCTAGATTCCACAGATAAGTGATATTATGTAGTGTTTGTTCTCTACTGACTTACTTCACTCTGTATAACAGTCTCTAGGTCCATCCACCTCCCTAAATGGAACAATTTCATTCCTTTTTATGGCTGAGTAATATTTTGTTGTGTACATGTACCATATCTTCTTTATTTATTCCTCCATTAATGGACATTTAGCTTCCATGCCCCAGCTATTATAAATAGTGCTGCAGTGAACATTGGGATGCATGTATCTTTTTTCAAAATTTGTTTTAATTGGAGGCCAGTTACTTTACAATATTGTGGTGGTTTTTGCCATACATTGACATGAATCAGCCATGGGTGTACATGTGTTCCCCATCCAGACCCTCCCTCCCCATCCCATCCCTCAGAGTCATCCGGGCACCAGCCCTGAGCACCCTGTCTCATGCATCAAACCTGGACTGGTGATCTATTTCACATATGATAATATACATGTTTCAATGCTATTCTCTCAGATCACCCCACCCTCGCTTTCTCCCACAGAGTCCAAAAGACTGTTCTTTACATCTGTGTCTCTTTTGCTGTCTTGCATATAGGGTCATCATTACACCATCTTTCTAAATTCCATATATATTCGTTGATATACTGTATTGGTGTTTTTCTTACTTCACTCTGTGTAATAGGCTCCAGTTTCATCCACCTCATTAGAACTGATTCAAATGCATTCTTTTTAATAGCTGAGTAATATTCCATTGTGTATATGTACCACAGCATTCTTATTCATTCATCTGCCAATGGATGTCTAGGTTGCTTCCATGTCCTGGCTATTGTAAACAGTGCTGCGATGAACATTGGGGTACACATGTCTCTTTCAATTCTGGTTTCCTCAGTGTATATGCCCAGCAGTGGGATTGCTGGGTCGTATGGCAGTTCTATTTTCAGTTTTTAAAGGAATCTCCATACTGTTCTCCATAGTGGCTATACTAGTTTGCATTCCCACCAACAGTGTAAGAGGTTTTCCTTTTCTCCACACCCTCTCCAGCATTTATTGTTTGTAGACTTTTGGATAGCAGCCATTCTGACCAGCATGAGATGGTACCTCATTGTGGTTTTGATTTGCATTTCTCTGATAATGAGTGGTGTTGAGCATGTTTTCATGTATTTGTTAGCCATCTATATGTCTTCTTTGGAGAAATGTCTGTTTAGTTCTTTGGCCCATTTTTTGATTGGGTCATTTATTTTTCCAGAATTGAGCTTCAGGAGTTGCTTGTATATTTTTGAGATTAATTCTTTGTCAGTTGCTTCATTTGCTATTATTTTTTCCATTCTGAAGGCTATCTTTTCACCTTGCTTATAGTTTCCTTCATTGTGCAAAAGCTTTTAAGTTTAATTAGGTCCCATTTGTTTATTTTTGCTTTTATTTCCATTACTCTGGTAGGTGGGTCATAGAAGATCCTGCTATTATTTACGTCAGAGAGTCTTTTGCCCATGTTTTCCTATAGGAGTTTTATAGTTTCTGGTCTTACATTTAGATCTTTAATCCGTTTTGAGTTTATTTTTGTGTATGGTGTTAGAAAGTGTTCTAATTTCATTCTTTGACAAGTGGTTGACCGGTTTTCCCAACACCGCTTGTTAAAGAGATTGTCTTTTCTCCATTGTATATTCTTGCCTCCTTTGTCAAAGATAAGGTGTCCATAGGTGTGTGGATTTATCTCTGGGCTTTCTATTCTGTTCCATTGATCTATATTTCTGTCTTTGTGCCAGTACTATACTGTCTTGATGACTGTTGCTTTCTAGTATAGTCTGAAGTCAGGCAGGTTGATTCCTCCAGTTCCATTCTTCTTTCTCAAGATTACTTTGGCTATTCGAGGTGTTTTATATTTCCATACAAATTGTGAAATTATTTGTTCTAATTCTCTGAAAAATACTGTTGGTAGCTTGATAGGTATTGCATTAAATCTATAGATTGCTTTTGGTAGTATACTCATTTTCACTATATTGATTGTTCCGATCCATGAACATGGTATATTTCTCCATCTATTTGTTTCATCTTTGATTTCTTTCATCAGTGTTTTATAGTTTTCTATGTATAGGTCTTTTGTTTCTTTAGGTAGATTTATTCCTAAGTATTTTATTCTGTTCGTTGCAATGGTGAATGGAATTGTTTCCTTAATTTCTCTTTCTGTTTCTCATTGTTAGTGTATAGGAATGCAAGGTATTTCTGTGTGTTAACTTTATATCCTGAGACTTTACTATATTCACTGATTAGCTCTAGTAATTTTCTGGTAGAATCTTTAGGGTTTTCTATGTAGAGGATCTGGTCATCTGCAAACAGTAAGAGTTTTACTTCTTCTTTTCCAATCTGGACTCCTATTATTTCTTTTTCTTCTCTGATTGCTGTGGCTAAAACTTCCAAAACTATGTTGAATAGTAGTGGTGAGAGTGGGCATCCTTGTTTTGTTCCTGACTTTAGGGGAAATGCTTTCAATTTTTCACCATTGAGATAATGTTTGCTGTGGGTTTATCGTATATGGCTTTTATTATGTTGAGGTATGTTCCTTCTGTGCCTGCTTTCTGGAAGATTTTTATCATAAATGGATATTGAATTTTGTTAAAGGCTTTCTCTGCATCTGTTGAGATAATCATATGGTTTTTAATCTTTCAATTTGTTAATGCGGTGTATCATATTGGTTGATTTGCGAATATTGAAGAATTCTTGCATCCCTGGGATAAAGCCCACTAGGTCATGATGTATGATCTTTTTAATATGTTGTTGGATTCTGTTTGCTAGAATTTTGTTACAGATTTTTGCATCTATGTTCATCAGTGATATTGGCCTGTAGTTTTCTTTTTTTGTGATCATGATGCTGTGATCACTCACCTAGAGCCAGACATCCTGGAATGTGAAGTCAAGTGGGCCTTAGAAAACATCACTATGAACAAAGCTAGTGGAGGTAACGGAATTCCAGTTGAGCTTTTTCAAATCCTGAGAGATGATGCTGTGAAAGTGCTGCACTCAATATGCCAGCAAATATGGAAAACTCAGCAGTGGCCACAGGACTGGAAAAGGTCAATTTTCATTCCAATCCCAAAGAAAGGCAATCCCAAAGAATGCTCAAACTATCGCACAATTGCACTCATCTCACACACTAGTAAAGTAACGCTTAAAATTCTCCAAGCCAGGCTTCAGCAATATGTGAACCATGAACTTCCAGATGTTCAAGATGGTTTTATAAAAGGCAGAGAAACCAGAGATCAAATTGCCAACATCTGCTGGATCATTGAAAAAGCAAGAGAGTTCCAGAAAAACATCTATTTCTGCTTTATTGACTATGCCAAAGCCTTTGACTGTGTGGATCACAGTAAACTGTGGAAAATTCTGAAAGAGATGGGCATGCCAGACCACCTGACCTGCCTCTTGAGAAACCTGTATGCAGGTCAGGAAGCAACAGTTAGAATTGGACATTGAACAAGAGACTAGTTCCAAATAGGAAAAGGAGTACGTCAAGGCTGTATACTGTCACCCTGCTTATTTAACTTATATGCAGAGTACATCATGAGAAGCACTGGGCTGGAAGAAGCACAAGCTGGAATCAGGATTGCCAGGACAAATATCAATAACCTCAGCTATGCAGATGACACCACCCTTATGGCAGAAAGTGAGGAAGAACTAAAGAGCCTCTTGATGAAAGTGAAAGAGGAGAATGAAAAAGTTGGCTTAAAGCTCAACATTCAGAAAACTAAGATCATGGCATCTGGTCCCATCACTTCATGACAGATAGATGAGGAAACAGTGGAAACAACGGCTGACTTTATTTTTCTGGGCTCCAAAATCACTGCAGATGGTGATTGCAGCCATGAAATTAAAAGACACTTACTCCTTGGAAGGAAAGTTATGGCCAACCTAGATAGCATATTAAAAAGCAGAGACATTACTTTGCCAACAAAGGTCCGCCTAGTCAAGGCTATGGTTTTTCCAGTGGTCATGTATGGATGTGAGAGTTGGCCTATAAAGAAAGCTAAGCACCAAAGAATTGATGCTTTTGAACTGTGGTGTTAGAGAAGACTCTTGAGAGTCCCTTGGGCTGCAAGGAGATCGAACCAGTCCCTCCTAAAGGAGATCAATCCTGGGTGTTCATTGGAAGAACTGATGTTGAAGCTGAAACTCCAGTACTTTGGCCACCTGATGTGAAGAGCTGACTCATTGGAAAAGACCCTGATACTGGGAAAGATTGAGGGCAGGAAAAGAAGGGGATGACAGAGGATGAGATGGTTGGATGGCATCATCAACTCGACGGACATGGGTTTGTGTGGACTCTAGTAGGAGTTGGTGATGGACAGGGAGGCCTAGAGTGCTGCAGTTCATGGGGTTGCAGAGAGTCAGACATGACTGAGCAACTGAACTGAACTGAACTGAACTTGTCTGGTTTTGATATTAGGGTGATGGTTGCCTCATAGAATGAGTTTGGAAGTTTATCGTCCTCTGCAATTTTCTGCAAGAGTGTGAGTAGGATAGGTGTTAGCTCTTCTCTAAACTTTTGGTAGAATTCAGCTGTGAAGCCATCAGGTCCTGGGCTTTTATTTGTTGGAAGATTTCTGATTACAGTTTCAATTTCTGTGCTTGTGATGGGTCTGTTAAGATTTTCTATTTCTTCCTGGTTCAGTTTTGGAAAGTTACACTTTTCTAAGAATTAGTCCATTTCTTCCAAGTTGTCCATGTTATTGGCATGTCATTGCTGATCCTTTGTATTTCTGTGTTGTTTGTTGTGATTTCTCCAATTTCATTTCTAACTTTGTTGATTTGATTCTTCTCCCTTTTTTTCTTGATGAGTCTGGCTAATGGTTTGTCTATTTTATTTATCTACTCAAAGAACCAGCATTTAGCTTTGTTGATTTTGGCTATGGTCTCCTTCGTTTCTTTTGCATTTATTTCTGCCCTAATTTTTATGATTTCTTTCCTTCTACTGACCCTCGGGTGCTTCATGTCTTCTTTTTCTAGTTGCTTTAGGTGTAGAGTTAGGTTATTTATTTGATTTGTCTCCTGTTTCTTGAGGTAGGCTTGTATTGCTATGAACCTTCCCCTTAGCACTGCTTTTACTGAATCCCATAGGTTTGGGGTTGTTGTATTTTAATTTTCATTCGTTTCTATGCATATTTTTATTTCTTTTTTTATTTCTTCTGTGATTTATTGGTTATTCAGAAGTGTGTTGTTTAGCCTCCATATGTTTGTATTTTTAATAGTTTTTTCCTTGTAGTTGACATCTAATCTTACCACATTGTGATCAGAAAAGATGCTTGAGATGATTTCAATTTTTTTGAATTTACCAAAGCTAGATTTATGGCCCAGGATGTGATCTATCCTGGAGAAGGTTCCATGTACACTTGAGAAAAAGGTGAAATTCATTGTTTTAGGGTGAAATGTCCTATAGATATCTATTAGGTCTAACTGGTTCATTGTATCATTTAAAGCTTGTATTTTCTTGCTAATTTTCTGTTTAGTTGATCTATTCATAGGTGTGAGTGGGGTATTAAAGTCTTCCACTATTATTGTGTTACTGTTAATTTCCCCTTTCATACTTGTTAGCATTTGCCTTACATATTGCAGTGCTCCTATGTTGGGTGCATATATATTTATAATTGTTATATCTTCTTCTTGGATTGATCCTTTGATCATTGTGTAGTGTCCTTCTTTGTCTCTTTTCATGGCCTTTATTTCAAAGTCTATTTTATCTGATATGAGTATTGCTACTCCTGCTTTCTTTTGGTCTCCATTTGCGTAAAATATCTTTTTCCAGCCCTTCACTTTCAGTGTATGTGTGTCCCTTGTTTTGAGGTGGGTCTCTTGTAGGCAGCATATATAGGGGTCTTGTTTTTGTATCCATTCAGCCAGTCCTTGTCTTTTGGTTGGGGCATTCAACCCATTTACATTTAAGGTAATTATTGATAAATATGATCCCGTTGCCATTTGCTTTGTTGTTTTGGGTTCGAGTTTATAAACCTTTCCTGGGTTTCCTGTCTAGAGAAGATCCTTTAGCATTTGTTGACCAGCTGGTTTGGTGGTGCTGAATTCTCTGAGCTTTTGCTTGTCTGTAAAGCTTTTTATTTCTCCTTCTTATTTAAATGAGATCCTTGCTGGGTACAGTAATCTGGGTTGTAGGTTTTCCCTTTCATCACTGTAAGTATGTCCTGCTGTTCCCTTCTGGCTTCAAGGGTGTCTATTAAAAGATCAGCTGTTATCCTTATGGGGATCCCCTTGTGAGTTATTTGTTGTTTTGCCCTTGCTGCTTTTAATATTTGTTCTTTGTGTTTGATCTTCATTAATTTGATTAATATGTGTCTTGGGGTGTTTCACTTTGGGTTTATCCTGTTTGGGACTCTCCGGGTTTCTTGGACTTGGGTGGCTATTTCCTTCCCCATTTTAGGGAAGTTTTCAACTATTACCTACTCAAGTATTTTCTCATGGACTTTCTTTTTGTCTTCTTCTGGGACTCCTATGATTTGAATGTTGGGGCATTTAAGATTGTCCCAGAGGTCTCTGTGGCTGTCCTCATTTCTTTTAATTCTTTTTTCCTCTCTGCTTCATTTATTTCCACCATTCTATCTTCCACCTCACTTATCCTGTCTTCTATCTCAGTTTTTCTACTCTTGGTTCCCTCCAGAGTGCTTTTGATCTCAGTTATTGCATTATTCATTGATTGACTCTTTTTTATTTCTTCTAGGTCCTTGTTAAACTTTTCTTGCATCTTCTCAATCCTTGTCTCCAGACTATTTATCTGTAACTCCATTTTGTTTTCAAGATTTTGGATCATTTTAACTATCATTATTCTGAATTCTTTTTCAGGTAGACTCCCTATCTCCTCCTGTTTGGTTTGGTTTGGTTTGGTGGGCTTTTATCATGTTCCTTTACCTGCTAAATATTTCTCTGCCTTTTCATCTTGTTTAGGTTGCTGTGTTTGGGGTGGCCTTTCTGTATGCTGGAAGTTTGTGGTTCCTCTGTATTATGGAGGCTCCTCCCTGTGGGTGGGGTTGGATGAGTGGCCTGTCGAGGTTTCCTGGTTAGGGAAGCTTGCCTTGGTGTTCTGGTGGGTGGAGCTGGATCTCTTCTCTCTGGAGTGCAACAAAGTGTCCAGTAGTGAGTTTTGAGGTGTCTATGGGTTTGGTGTGACTTTTGGCTGGCTGTATTTTTGTGCTCAGGGTTAGGTTCCTGTGTTGTTGGAGAATTAGCTTGGTATGTCTTGCTCTGAAACTTGTTGGCTCTTGGGTGGAGCTTGGTTTCAGTATAGGTATGGAGGCTTTTGGATGAGCTCTTGTCGATTAATGTTCCTTGGAGTCAGGAGTTTTCTGGTGTTCTTAAGTTTTGGATTTAAGCCTCCTGCCTGTGGCTTTCAGTCTTATTCTTACAGTAGCCTCAAGACTTTTCCATCCATACAGCACCGATGATAAAACATCTAGGTCAATGGTGAAAAGATTCTCCACGGTGAGAGACACCCAGAGAGGTTCACAGAGTTATGTGCAGAAGAGAAGAGGGAGGAGAGAGATAGAGGTGACCATGAGGAGAAGAGGGGGAATCAAAAGGAGAGAGAGCAATCTAGCCAGTAATCAATTCCCTGTTTGCTCTCCACTGCATGTATCTTTTGAATTATGGTTTTCTCAGGGTATATGCCCAGGAGAGGGATTCTTGGGTCATATGGTAGTTCTATTTTTAGTTTTTTTAAGGAACCTCCCTGCTGTTCTCCATAGTGTTTGCACCAATTTACATTCCCACCAACAATGTAGGAGGGTTCCCTTTTCTCCACACCCTCTCCTGTATTTATTGTCAAACATTTTGAACTCGTACTCATGACCTAGAAGGATCTGTGATATTAAATCCACGTGGATTGTTCTCTAACTCAGTCTCTATCACTGTCTCTGTCTCTGTTAAAACTGCTTCCCTGTGGATTTCTCCATTCCAGGTGACCAGCTCTCCTGTGTGCATGGACATGAGTGGGATGTCGGTGCCCACAGAATTCTTATCTCGGCATAACTCTGATGGGATCATCACGTTTGTGGACCCAAGATGCATCAGTGTGATTGGCTACCAGCCTCAGGTAGGTGGTTTTGAGCTCATGGAGTCGGCTGGAAATTTAGTTTTATTTAAAGTGCACTTGGGCTTCCCTAGTGGCTCAGATGGTAAAGAATCTGCCTGCAATGCAGGACACCTGGGTTCAATCCCTGGGTTAGGAAGATCCCCTGGAGAAGGGCATGGCAACCCAATCCAGTATTCTTGCCTGGAGAATCCCATGCAGAGGAGCCTGGCAGGCTACACACCATGGGGTCACAAAGAGTCAGACACGACTGATTGATTAACACTTTCACTTTCAAAATGCACCTACCTCATTTGTTCAAGATATAATACAGTGACGATACAGGGAAACACAGCATAAAAAGCCATCTCCTTGCCTGGGTAATGGCCTTCCAAAGCAAAAAAGGTTATTGTATGCAACTGCACTGCTTAAAATTAACTCTCTATTTTTTGCACTAACCATTTTGTTTAATCTAGCTCTAGATTTTTCTCAAACTAGAATTAAGATGTGATTCCTGCTAATTGTTCTATGAAAAAGAGACTCTCATATCAATTAATTTTGATGAATACCAAACAGGAAATCTCCTTAGAAACGTTAAAAGTATATTCATGTGAAAGACCCTGAAATGTCTTAAAGATGTTCCCTGAATTTTGTCTCACCATTTGTTTCTCAAATGTATATGGATCCTCTTTTTACAAGAGGCACATTTTCAAGGTCTTTTTTTTTAAAAAAGTGAAAAACACAAAAGTAACAAGAAATGCCAAAAGGCAGGAGAGATTGTTCCAAATTAAGATAAACCATAGAGATAAAATAACAGGATGCAATGTAAGAGCCTTCATTGCGTCCTCAGCCTGAAGACGTATAACTATAAAGGACAACTGGGAGACAAGTAAGGAAATGTTAATATGTTTGGTGATTTTGTCAAATAATTATTGATTTTTAAAGGTATAATATGGTACATTATGGATTTGTAAGGAAATGTCATTTATATGGGGCTTCCCTGCTAGCACAGATGCTAAAAAATCTGCCTGCAATGCAGGAGACCCTGGTTCAATCCTTGGGTCAGGAAGATCCCCTGGAGAAGGGAATAGCAGTCTATTCCACTGTTCTTGCCTGGAAAATTCCATGGACAAACCATGGGGTCGCAAAGAGACACATATTTCATATGTGAGGAGTGTCGTGATTCCTGCTAATTGTTTTCAAATGATTCAACAAAAACTTAAATATATAAATATATTTTAAATGTATTTTAAAATAAGATACATGTAAATATATTTTAGATATATTTGTGCATAGGTATGATATTTCATTTGCATTTACTTTTTATGTTTCACTTATATATTTGCATATATATGAAAGAAAGAGAAAAATGCAAATGTGACAAAATACTGACAGTTGATGAATCCAGTTAAAATGACCCACAGGTGTGAATTGCACTGCCCTTTCAGCTTTTCTGTAGATTTAAATTTCTTCCAATATAAAAAGCATTTGAACAAAAAAAAAAAGAAGAAAAAGAATCTTTGTTCTGATGAACAAAGTTTGGGTGACATTGATGGGTTTTTTTTTAATTACATGTCTATTTTAGAACTAGAAACAGACTAAATTGAAATATGGGAACCATTCATTGAATTCTTCATCTCCAGACTGATGTAAACCTCAGAATACTGGGATGGAATGAAAGGGAAAATTAATCTCTTTCCACATTCACTGTGACCTCTGATGGCCTCTGTTTCCAGCCAGATTCATTTATCCACCAGCCATCTTCCATGGGCATCTGGATCTAGGTGTTTCTTGGCACAGATAAGACTCCTTTCCCCTGTCCGCGTCAGCACCCACTGAGGCCTTTTGCTGATTTGGGTTCTGATCGATGACTTTGTTGAAACTCTTTGCCGCTGAAGATACTTCCAACTGGACCAGTTTCCTATAACCCATTTGCTTTTGGACGGTTTCTCTCATTCCAGTTGGTTTCATTGCAAAACACTTTTGTTTGGGGTTAATGCTGGGTCCTTTGAATAAAACATAGATGAACAAAGGTAGGTTGTCAACAGACTTAACAAGTTTAGTTATTTTATAATAACTGCTTTTCTCCAGGCACGAGAGAGCTGCAGTTCCCCGCATTTAAACGATTCCAGGTTTCATAGGCTACACATCCATCTTCATGCTACCACTTGTGTTCTTTTTATGTTTATTAAAATGTTTGTTAGAGCTTGCCTGTACAGTCTGCCTTTCCAAGGCAAACAGAAATAAAATTGCATTCTGAAGCTGCTGCTCTAGTGCCTTAGCAAAATTAGAAGTCAGTACTGAACATGCCAGAGGCACTGAGGATGGGGCACCAGATGCCAGCTCCTTAATCGCTCAAGGAGAACATTTTCATCCACTTTTTTTTCCCCCTTATGATGGTGTGAGCTAGAGGAGATGAGTTGAAGGGGATGTATGTGAACCTTCTTGTCTAACAGTGATATATAAACAATGAAACTTGGGGTTGGGGAGTATTAAAGCTTGTCTCTCTCTCTTTAGGATCTTCTAGGAAAGGACATTTTGGAGTTCTGCCACTCCGAGGATCAGAGCCATCTTCGGGAGAGTTTCCAGCAGGTACCATGAATGTTCATTTCCAGCTGATGTAGAAGCCGGGTACACATGGATATGGTCCTTCCATGTGCCAGGCAGGCAGCAGGGACCCCTTCTCCAAGGCATCAGAGGGCCTCTCAGACCGAGGGGAGGCAACAATCAGGATGGGTCTTAACAGATGAGCAGAGAAGAAATGACAGAACATTCTAGACAAGAGGCCAGCACCAGAGATGCAAGGAAGAGCACAGCCTGTTGGGAGAGTTTTAAGTAGTTTCTCATGGCTAGAGCGACACTGGCCAGCTTGTAGGGAGGAGGTGGGCAGTGGTCAAAAATGAGGCCGATGAGGCCAGATTCTGAAGGGCCTCATATGCCATCACAAGGAACTTAAATTCTCTCCTGAGTCGTTTAAGTGAGGATTCCCTTGAGGATTTGAAGTGGAGCGGTGTTTTTGAAAAACCATTTTGGCAGCCCAGGTATGTGGAAGAGACAAGGATGCAAAATAAATGGAACAAATGACAAATCAGAAGGCTGCTTCTGTTGCCCTGGTGATGAGACCAGAACTGGGGCAGGAGCAGCAGAGGAGGTGGTTGCTGGGGTAGCGATGCTGACAATGTGGATAGAGACAGTGAAGGAGCGAGAAGGACCAAGGGTGACCATGGGGGTCTGAGAGAAAGGCCAGGGTGCTCACTGCATCCAGAGCATTGTTAGAATTGGATGCTGTTTACTGAGCACCTACTATGTGCCAGGCAGTGTGGAAAGCCCTTTTGCACACACTGCTTTCCTGAAACTTCACAACAGTCACAGGAGTGGGTGTTATTATCCTCATGCTACAGGCAAGTCAAATGAAGCTTCGTGAAGGAATTCCATAAGGTCACATGGGTAGGGAGTGAGCGAAGCAGGACTGTCACTGCAGACCTGCCCCCTCTGAGCCCGGGTCCAGAGAGAGAGCCAGTTCCTCAAAGGGCTCCGAGGACTCGCTTTAGTCCCTGCAGGGAAAAGAATGGGTGATGTTACAGAAGAAGGGCCTTTGAATTGCTTTTTAAGAGGGAATCATGGTTTGTCATTCATTTGAGAGAATAAGTCCTTGACATTCTGCTTTGCAAGTGGTTCAGAATGAGCTCCTCCGACACTGAGCTCTCCTGTGAAAGGCATGGAACTGTCTGCATGCACAGGCCTAGGGCTCCAGTTACACCACACCTGTATGTTCACATCACTTGTGCCCTGCTGCTCTGTTCTTCCCAGATATCACCAGCTCCTGGTTACCTTTCCAACTGCTAGACTGCTTTGTTGTCCATCCTTCCTCTCTGCCTGCATCTCCAAGCCGTGATACCCTAGGGCTCTGTTCCTGGCGCCTTCTCTACTTCTCTCTGGTATCCAGGTGATTTTACCTCCTGGATGAGTTCAGTCCAGATCATCACCTGGGGATGTGCAGATACCGAGCCCACACCTGCACTTGAGCGCCCGTGAACCTTCCCACACAGCGCTCGCCTCTCCTCACAGCCCCCAGTCTCCTTTGTGCCACTGGTCTTCTGGCTGCAAAATCAGAAACCAAGAAAGTCTTCACTCTTCCCTTGATCTCCCACATCCTGCCCGATTGGTCCTCCTGTCTCCAGCCCACCTCAAAAGACACCTGTAACCTGCCCTCTTCTCCCTCTCTTGTTCTTACTGACCTTGCCCAGGCCACCCGTCCATGTATTTTGAGTTTTACAACAGCTTCCTTGAGCTTCCCAGGTGGTTCAGTGGCAAAGAATCTGCCTGCCAATGCAGGAGACAGGGGTTTGATCCCTGGGTTGGAAAGATCCCCTGGAGAAAGAAATGGAAATGCACTCCAGTTGTCTTGCCTGGGAAATCCCATGGACAGAGGAGCCTGACAGGCTGTAGTCCATGGGATCTCACTCAGACACAACTTAGCAACTGAACAACAATGGGCCCTTTGCCACATATTATCCTGTATAATCCTCAACCCTTCACAATATCTTATCATTACTACTTTTTGCAGTGAAAACCAGGACTCAGAGAGGTTCAGTCACTTGCCCCAAGTCACACAGCAAGGTGACAACAGAACTGGAATCAGAGTCTGCCTCCTTCCGAAGTGTCCACCTCCGTCCCCAAACTCCCCACACAGGCCTCTCCATCTGACAGCACCTTGGAGATTTTAAACTGCTGACACTGTCAGAACCTGGCTAGTTTGGAAGAGAAAGAAGAGTAAAACATCGATCCCACCCTAGGATTCTGCTTAAGTAACCCTTGCTCTGAGAGCAGCCACCTCATTCCAGGGGCAGGAGGTGAAACCAAAGCAGCCCCACCCGATAGCCGGCGGCTAGGGTGGGTCACCTGGCTCAGCAGGCAGCAGCCAGCAGCCGCCTGGACAAGCTGGAGAGCCAGGCCAGGGCTCCTCGCCTGTGTTCTTTGGGTTCCAGCCACCAGCGGTCGGGGTGGAGGACAAATGTTGATAAAAGGAAGTGACTTATTTTTGCAAAAAAGCACAGAGGAGGCTGTGTGAGTTCAGAGCAAGCTCTTTAACTCTGGATTTAAACAGAAGTTTTGAATGACCCAGATGTGACACTTTAGAGTGGGATCGCGAGTTCATGAGGAATTTGTGGTTGGTGGGATGACAGCATGCCAGACGGGGCCCCGGTGGGTTGGGAATCCAGAGTCTGCTCTGGACTCTGCTGTTGGATCCCCTCTTTGGATCCCAGGTGACCTGGATGTCAGATGGAAGAGTGGGACCCAGGGAGATTAAGGCAGGCTCCTCTTTTTCTCTGCTCAAATGTCTTCCAAAGTGATGATGGTGGTGGTGGTGGTGGTGATGAGTAAAGGTGTTTGCAGGAACAGCTGGGCTGGGCTGGCTTTATACCTGGCCTTGGTGGTCTCAGGTACTAGCATCATACCTGAATAAAGCACAGGTGAATGCACCAGCCTGGTCTCCAGGCCTGGACTGTGACACCCCCACTGCCTTACATGCGTGGTCCCACTCACATGGCACCTTAGGTCTCCCCACCTCCAGACATGTGCTCATCTGCGCTCTCTGCCCCAGGGGACCCTTCCCCAAAACTTTGTTATTGTTCAGTCACTCAGTCATGTCTGACTCTTTGCGACACCATGGACTGCAGCATGCCAGGCTTCCCTGTCCTTTACCATCTCCCAGAGTTTGCTCAAACTCATGTCCATGGAGTCAGTGATGCCATCCAACCATCTCATCCTCTGTCACCCACTTCTGCCCTCAATCTTTCCCAGCATCAAGAGTCTTTCCCAGTAAGTCAGTTCTTCGCATCAGGTGGCCAGTACTGGAGTTTCAGTTTCAGCCAGAGCATGTCACCCAAACCCACCTCCCTCCAGGAACCCTTTCAGGATCCTGAGAAAGGCTGTCTCCTTGACTTCCTGGTAATCCATGGCACCTGATCTTATGTTTCTGTCGTTGTGTTTGCTCTCCGAGTTACAGTTACCCATGCGCCTGCCCTTCCTGTGCTGGGTGAGAGGCTCTCTGGGGATGACATGACTGTTCTGTCTCAGCTCTAGCGAGTCGGGGAAAGACAGAGGTCAGGTAGAGGTCAGGTACGCGTGGGGTCCCGTCCTGCCCCTGCTCCTCCTCAATCATGAGGCTTTGGCAGGAGAGTTCCCTGTTTTCATTGTTGTGGTTCAGTTGCTCAGTCGTGTCCAACTCTCTGCAACTCCATGAACTACATACAGCACACCAGGCTTCCCCATCCTTCACTATCTCCCTTAGTTTGCTCAAACTGATGTCCATTGAGTTGACGATGCCGTTTAAGTGCCCTATGTTATATCTTTTTCAGTTCTCTGATACTTCGGAGATCCTTGGCCAGATGCAGTGGAAGCTAATTGCTTCTTGGGACTTTCCTGGTGGTCCAGTGGTTAAGACTCTGAGCTTCCAATGAGTGGGACCTGGGTTTCATCCCTGGTCAGGGAACTAGATCCCACATGCCACAACTAAGACCCAGCACAGTCAAATAAATAAATAAAAAGAAACTAACCTTTCCTTTCATGGTGCCCCATGGGCAGAATCAGATTTCTGTCCCATGAGAATGGGGTGAATGGGGCTCTTTTCATTTCTGAGTTGAAGACAGCAGGCCTTTAATTTTGAGATTAACCTCCTCTGTCACAAGGCTTTGGCAGGGGAGTTCCCTCCTTTGTGGCTCAGCTTCCAGATACACCAGGCACTGTTATGAGGACCACGGGAAGAGACACGCACAAGATATTTGTAGGTCAGCCCCCGTCAGGTTCAGGGCTGGGCTCCCTCCCGCCCTTGCTCTTTACCCATGGCTCCAGGGGCCAAGGGGCTTCCTTGGTGGCTCAGACAGTATAAAGAATCTGCCTGCAAAGCAGAAGACACGGGTTCCATCCCTGAGTCAGGAAGATCCCCTAGAGAAGAAAATGGCAACCCACTCCAGTATTCTTGCCTGGAGAATGCCATGGATGGAGGAACCTGGCAGGCTACAGTCCATGGGGTCACAAGGAGTCGGACACGACTGAGTGACTAACAGCAGGGGCTGAGCTCGCATACAGGCGGTGCCTGAGAGTGTGTGTTCCATGAAGTTAAAATATTCACACCATCTCAGGCATCCTGGTTAGAGGAAGCAGGAAAAGGCACCATCCTCAAGCTTCAGAGCACAGTAGACATGGTCTCACCATGGGGGCGCTGCCTGCACCCCAGGTGCTTTGTGCAGACTCAGAGAACCCCCCTGGAAAACGGTCCTGAAGGGCACGTGGCCTTGACCTCTGGCCCACTTCCTGTTGAGGCTGCAGCTTTGCTAGCAGGCATCCCTCGGCATCCTGGCCTGGCCTCACCCCACCACATAGATGTGTTGAGTCAGCTCAGAAAATGTGCTTGAGGCGCCTGCTCCCTGCCAGGTCCTGGGCCGAGGGTGCAGGCACTCAGTGACCATGGGGTTTCTGCCCCCGGCTGCTGCTGACATTCAACCAGAATAAAGTACAAGTGCCAAGGGTTGGGGGCAGGGGCCCGGGTCCCAGTTCTTATCTCTCGTCGCACTGTGATCTGCAGTCAGGAGGCTGGTTGCCTTGCAGCCCCAGGATCTGGGACATACAGACCAGGAGGGGGCGCTCCTGTCCCCCTTGCTTTGTGCTGGAGGCGTCATCACACCCAGCCCTGGACCCATCAGCCGTCTGTATCCTTTCTCCTTCTTTCCTGATGCAGCTGAGAGCTGCCCCTGGTGTCACCTGCACCCACACCCTGCCATCTAGTCTCTGCATCTTGGGGTTTCTGCGTGTGATAGATTGTGTGTGTGCATAAAGCTGGAAAGCCAGCTCTGTGTCCTCTGAAACACCCTTGTGGTTTGGAAATAAGATTTCGGTTCCTGTCCCAGCGTTTCTACCCAAGTTTTCTGATCTCAGGCAACTTATTTTATTTCTGTGACGCTCAGCATTATCTTTGTAAATTGTAAAAGCCCACCTCTCCAAGTTCCTGTGAGGGATTACATTGAGAAGTATCTTGGAAACTGTACTGCAACATAAAAGTCATAATGGAGGAGCTTCCCTGGCAGTCCAGTGGTTAAGATTCCCACTGCAAGGGGCAAAGTTTCCATCCCTGCTCAGGGGACTAAGATCTCATATGCCTCATTTTGGGGGGTGGGCAACAAAAAAGTAACAATAGATAATGCATAGAAATTTGCTATTTTACTGTATCTCCTCCCAGAGAGTATATTTAATCCAATCTGCAATGTTAAATGGAGTTTAAGAGTTTCTTAATGTGAAGCGTGAAGAAATAAACCCACGAGTACAACGTCACTACATACCTGAGTTAACCTCATGGGGGCACGGGCACCAAGCTCGGAGTGCCCTAGTAGCCAAGGCAAAAAGGGAAACCCTCCAGCTTATAGAGTTTTCATGGCCTGAGTTCTAAAAGCTAAAATATATAAAATGGGCTGATATAAAATGGGCTTTGAAGGGGTGGGTGGAACAAATTGGGAGAGTAGCATCAACATAGGTACACTATCACGTGTCAAATAGCTAGTTAATGGGAAGGCGCTGTATAGCACAGGGAGCTCAGCTTGGTGCTCTGTGATGATCTAGAGGGGCGGGACGGGGGGGTGAGAGGGAGGGAGACTGAAGAGGGGACGGGATATGTCTTTATGTAGAGCTGGTCCACGTTGTTGTACAGCGGAAACGAACACACCATTGTAAAGCAATTACACGCCAGTATTTTTTAAAGGGCATTGCTTTTCACAGCGTGGTGACAGAACTGCCCCAGTGCAGTGTCCCATCTCAAGGGGGAGTGGACTGAGCTTTCCCTGAGGGTGACCGCCCTCCCTCCGTGCCCGTCGTGGCCGTGATGCTCCTGCTCTGGGCTCCCGCTGGCCCCCGCCAAGCCAGCACTGCCTGCTGCCTCCCCGCTCTGTCTGGCACCTTCCTTCCTCCTGCTGACTTCCTTCTCCAAATGTTTGCTCAGGTGGTGAAGCTGAAAGGCCAAGTGCTGTCGGTCATGTATCGGTTCCGCACCAAGAACCGTGAGTGGGTGTTGATCCGCACCAGCAGCTTCACCTTCCAGAACCCGTATTCTGACGAGATCGAGTACATCATCTGCACCAACACCAATGTCAAGTACGTACCCGCCCGCCCCTCCCCAGGTCCCAGCCGGCGCTGGTGTTCCGGGCCGCTCTCCTCCCTGCAGGCTCCGGCTCTGCCGGCAGCTGCAGATCCCTGCAGGGGGCTAAGGAGCAGGACGAGGGGGAGATTGGCCCCTCTTCACTATCTCCTCCCCGGTCCCCCTTCTCAAGGCCCTCCTGATTGGGAACCCTCAGTGCTGACTGATGACCCTGGTGGTACTCCCTCTCCATCACACTGTCGGTCAGTTCAAGTTGCTCTGGTTTCCATGATCTTCTCCTCCCCGAGTGCAGGGCCCAGCAGAGTGGAGCTGGGGGCTTCCTTGGGGCTCCCTTCTGTGCCAGCTAAAGCCGGGAGGTAGAGGAGTGAGGCTGAGCCTCTTGGTAGTTCTGGGACGTGAGGGGGCAGGCGGCATGGGGATGAGCACCTCAGGGTTACAGGGCTTCTTGGCTGTCTGGTCACCGACTCAGTCCTCTGAGATCCTTGCTGGCTTTGCTGCTGTACCCTATGTGTGTTAACACATAGACCTGAGCTCCGGTCCTGGCCCCCAATTCCCTGCTGTGTGACCTTGACTGTGTCCCTTCATCTCTCAGCCTCTTTCCCCATTGGTGGAAGGGGTGATAACAACTCTCTCTCAGGTTCCCCGGAGGGTTTGATGAGGTCAGGCTTCTAGATACAGGCAGGTCACACCTCCTTTCTGGACTTATTCTCGAGGAAATATCAGAAGTCCAAAGAACCAACATGGACAAAGGCAAAATGATGTCCACATGCAAGGGAGCACGTGGAAGCTGTGCCCAGTTTTGGGGGTGGCAGGGGGGCAGGGCGTGAGACGAGCTTACATGGTGGGAACTGTGCCCATGCGTCCCCGTGTCTCCGGTCAGCGGCACTGCTGCCCTCCACTTTCCCAGGTTCCACACTAAGCTGTGGAGTCTGTCCCCAGCCTGGCCACCTCCCCGTCCTCATCTATGACAGCCCTCCTCGCTGGTCATCAACACCTCCAGGCCATCACTGTGAGTGACCTCCTAGCTTGCCCAGAGCTCTCATTGCCATCCCCGGCTCCCTGAGTTTGGTGGTTCCCGTCTGGGTCCCCAGAAGCAGCCTCCTTTCTAGCACCACCCTGAGTGTCTCAGCTTTGGCCCTGCTGCTGGACCACAAGGCACAGAGCTGGACAGATGGGTCCACACAAGACCCCTCAGAGGACCAGTGACCTGGGCTTCAGTCCCAGCTCCCACCTGGGCAAGTCACCTGCTCTTTCAAAGCCTCAGTTGCTCGTCTGTAAGATGGGGAGAATGACAGACCCCACCCACCCATCCACCCTTGGATCCTCAGTGTAGATGGTGCTTTTATATCTCTCTGGTGGAGCAGCAGCCCTGGGCGGTGGGATGGGGGGGTCTCCAGTGGTCATTACTGATTGGATAGAGGCAGCTCCATCCCCCCTGCCACGTGGCGCAGATGCACGGCAGTTTCGTGGCTTGTTCTCTGCCCGTTCCACCAGATTGGCTAAGCACGTGCTTGCTTCTAACTCTGGGCACATCGTGTTGTCTTCCAGCGAACAGGGAGCCAGGGCCATCTGCGTGAACCCCTCTTTGTTCATGTGGGTCTGTCTAGTCGCCTCCTCTCCTGCTCTGCTGGCTGCCAGCCAGGGCGAGGCCACCGTCTCCAAGGCCAACCCTCCACTTTCCTTCTAGCTCCTGGTACATCCTGTCTCCCATGGCCCAGTGCTTATCCAGTCACGCTACAGGTTTCCTCCAGAGGCCCTTACCTGGGCACATGCCTCCTGATCTTAGAAGACCCCTCTGTGGCCACCCTGCTTGCTTCCCTCCCTGCCCTGCCACGTGTTTGTATTGGACGCCCTCGCTGTTCATCTCTCCTTGACCTCCGAGAACCTGGTGTGGTACCAACTCTGCTAACTTGCCACCAGGGACCCCCATCAATAACCCGTTCTCACTGGTCACTTTTCCCCAACTGTCAGGCCATCTCCTCTCTCTTTACATCTTACTCCTTGACTCACCTGATGCTCTGACTTTTCTTACACCTCCTTCTCCTAGTCAAGACTTTCTTGGTGGTAAGAATAGCAGGAGTGAATCTAGTTAAGTTGTAGATCCACTAATGCAAAAAGGTAACATTTTTTTTTTTTTGCTGGGCCTGTGCCATGTGGGATCTTAGTTCCCTGACCAGGGATTGAACCCGCCCCCCCTTGACCACAGTGGAAGCATAGAGACTTAACCACTGGACCACCAGGGAAGTCCCATATCTTTATTGTTTTTTAATATCTGACTTTGTCCAGTCACTGCTTGGTAAACTTAGTCCAATGAAGGAGTTTTTGCTTTTCCCACTCTCCCCGACTTGGGCAGGAGAGGGAACAGAGTGTGGTGCCTGTTAGTGCTGGGCCTGTGTTCTGCCTGGCCTTGGAGAAAATGACAAAGCTTGAGAAACAGGAGGAAGAGTGAGACATGCAGAGTGCAGAATCTTGTAGCTCCTTCTTTGTTCAGCAGCATGGGGTGTAGAGGTGAGACACAGGCCGGACCTGCAGGGGCTTCTAGGATGAAGTAATAGGTGGGCTCATTGACCTGGAGCCGGGGTTGGGCAGCAGGAGCCCCACGGGATGAGGCTGAAATGAACAAGAAAGCAGGTCTGCTCAGCATCTGTTCAAACTGCAGCTCATCTGCAGGCTCGCCTTGCCCGTCCCAGCCCCACCAGCTACCTGTGCCTGGAGCTGTGGAGATGGGCCAGCCTGCCACCATGCCAGGCCATGGGCAGCATCCGAGAATGTCCACTGTTTTGATACTGACATATTAACCAGCTCTTAGTGATAGCTACATCCACTTATGATCCTGCCCCTTTTCTGTTTACCTCGTCTGCCTTCCTCCCCACACCTGGGCTCTCTCCTGGTCCTCCCTCTGCATGCGTGATGCCTGGTGTCCATGGCCTGATCCAGGAAACCTCGGAGGGTGTGATGTAAACAGCCCACCTGTCACTGAAGCCACTCACGTGCGGGCCGCGCTCAGCAGTAGAGAGCAGATTGCCAAGCTGGGGATCGGCAGAGTCCTCTGGATTTGGGGCAGAAGAACAGACTGAAGCTCTCCTTTTTGGGGTTTTGGTTGTTTTACATTTATAACTATTCTTTTTTTTTGTTTTGGTTTCACTGCATCTTCATTTCTATGCACGGGCTTTCTTTAGTTGTGGTGTGCAGGCTTCTTATTGCAGTGGCTTCTCTTGTTGCAGAGCATGAGCTCCAGAGTTCAAGCTTCAGTAGTTGTGGCGCACAGGCTTAGGTGCTCCAAGGCATGTGAAATCTTCCCAGACCCCTGTCCTGGGATCGAAACCATGTCCCCTGCATTGGCAGGTGGATTCTTAACCACTGGACCACCAGGGAAGTGTGCACCATGCTTCATTCACCTCCAACATGAGTACACGCTTCAGCACTCATAGTTGCATGCCTTGTAATGCAGCACAATGGATGGTCACTGAACACGTGTGCCAGGCGCCCAGTACTCTCAGGATGCCTCTGCTCTGGTCCCTGCCACCCCAGGTGTCTCCCATCACATGGAGAGTGTGAGAAGTGAGTGGCAGGAGGGAGGGAACGCAGGAGGGAGTAAAATGCCACAAGGAGGGCATGGGGGAGGCAAAGAATCAACAACTTCCACCCAGGGCCTCTGAGAACGCATCCCTGGCAGGTAGTGTCACAGGGGGGCCTGGAAGGAAAGGAAAGCCCCCTCCTCCTAAAAGCAGCCACAGGCAGAGGCTCTAACCTATTTTCCTGGAAGTCAGGCATCATGGACAAAACAGAGCACTCTGTCCCAGGGGTGTCCTTACATCTCTTCTCAGAACGATTGCTGCCCGCAGCTCACTGAGGTTGGACCGGGTGAGGAGCTCCCTCCGCACACAGACTCACAGCAGAGGCTGAACTAGTGTCTGCTGGCCTTTAAGGCCCTCTGCGTGAGGATGTAGCAAATGTTGCCTGTGGACAGTAGAGGGCAGTGACAGCCATCATGTGAACAGTCTGGCTTCCAGTTTGTACCTGCCCGTCCTCGCCAGCAATAGGCAGACTTATTGTGGAAACGTTCTTTCATGCTCTCTGCCTGTGGGGGGGACAGGGGAAATTGCAAACCCAGTTGCATTCAGTCCGGAGCATCCAAAAGAAACATCCTAGGGAAACAGAGTGTGAATGGTTAACATTTGAAGCTGCTGAAAGGGAGGCCTCTTTGTCCCCCACTTGCCTGTTTTCCTATTACTTTGAGGCAGGAAAAGGGAAAGTCCAGAAAACACAGGCTCCCGTTTTACATGCTGGAGGCCCAGCTTTGAAAAGTGCCCGCGTCCGGGTGTCTGGGAATGGACACCATCAGGAAGACACGCCGTGGGCTGCCGCTAAGCAGGGGTCATTGGCATGACTCAGGCGCTGTGTCTTCCTGTGTCCCACTTCTTAACAGGGGATGGAAGGCATTCCTTCACATCTGCTGGGGCTGAGCACGCGCCCTCCTGTGCGACCACCCCTTACAGAGTCCCTGCGGGTCTACATGACCACAGCTTCCTGTTGTGCTGGTGTGTGTGTGTGTCCTTGAAACTCCACGGTCCCCATATCTTCCGGGAGGGCTTCCTGGGGGGTCCAGCCTACCTGGCTGGTAGTTGGCAGGATGTGAGAGCAGAGAGTAAAAGGAAGCAAAGAAAACCTACAGGGAAGGTGTCGCTCCTGGTCTGTGCAGTTTAGTGAGGAAGGAGCCGAAACACCCTGTCGAATCACTAAGCCCCATCTTATCTTGGGTCCCGCCCTCTCGTCCACCTGCAGCAGACAGCTGGCAGAGAGCCGGGACCCACGGATTCTGTCTGGGGTCCTCTCTGGCCCACCTCCTGCTCCTCTACTTCTGCCTCCATCAAGGCTTCGCCATCTCCCAGGTGACCATCCATCATCCCCACTGGTCGGTTCTCCCTGCCTTCCGTCTGGCCCTGGAAGCATCTCTCTAAAACCACACTCAGGCTGCTCCCTGTCCCGGATCATACCAGTTCTGAAACCTTTCACAGGCACCCAGAGCCCTTCACAGCGAGCATGCAGATGGTGCTCAATCCGTGGGGGTGAGGGGACAGGATATTATTATCCTTGCTCTGGTCAGCTGAGCTCTCCCGCCCCCGCCACCCTGCTGGCTCTGAGCTGGATTCCCATTACTCCCAGGGGTATGATGGCAGACTGCCCCCGACAGCCCCCCTAATGGCTGGTTGCTCACTTACTCTGGCGGAGTAAAAACCTCTGCCCTGGGAGCATCAGAGATAATTGACAGCATCTGCCAGCGTGCTGTACCTCCTGATGCAGCCAGGCCACTCTGACAGGAAGCCGGTGCTTGGTGTGTCTGCGGATCATTAGCTCTGGGCCCCCAGCTAATGGGTGGTGGGCGGGGGCAGCAGTCTGTGGAACGGGATCCGGTTCCCTTCTGTGTGCTGTCGGTCAGCTTTCAGCCCAGCCACCCTGTTTCTCCCTCTCTGGAATTTGCAAGCACACCAAGGTTTATTTTCATTCCATTGCCATGAAATGTCCGAGAAAGCTCCTCAGACCGCTTCTCAGGATGAGGCGGCCCTCGGGTCAGCACTTCTTCCCCACGCGCTCAGCTGCGGAAGCGGAAGCCAAAGGCCCAAACTGAGCATCTCATGTCCAGACCACAGGGACAGTGAGGTTGGCATCCTGGGTCTTTGCCAGCCAGGCCTGAGACTTTGTTTTCTTTCTATATCCTAGCAAAAGTCACTGTCTGTGGTCTTAGAGCCCCCAGAGCTCAACAGAGCAGAGAGCAGACGCCCATTGTAATACCTCTGGCTCTGATCACGTCTGATCATGCTTCTGTGCTAACTAAAGCCCTCGCCCTCCTCCATGCATCACAGACACACACCAGGGCGCACAGCTGGGCAAGTGGAAAGGGCTGGGTTTCTGCCTCATTCATCCCACGCACCAGGCCCCCCGGCACAGCAGCACAGCTGCCCACTCATCAAGATTCTGTGCTTGGGCTGGACACCAGGGCTGAACCACGAGGTAGGAGTGGTTCTCATATCCTGGAAAACCTTCTGTGTTCAAGGTTGAGCATTTGAAAGCTTATGAAAGGAAGAGGGGGGTGGTTCATGGATTCCTGCCCTGGAAGGGAGCTCACTGCTACAAAAATCCCACAAAAATCCCAAAGAACAGGTTTTTGTTTTCTCCTACCTGGTGGCTCAGGACGGTGTCTTGGGCTCACAGCTCTGGGATGGGATGCGTGGAAAGGTGGTTCCTATTAAATCTTTGGGATGGAGTGCAGGGGCTGATGCAAGACACACTTGGTTTTGAATCCTGGGTTTGCCATACTGACCAGTGTCACCCTGGGCACGTCATTGAACTCTATGAGCCTCAGTTTCTTTATCTGTAAAATGGGACGTTTTGCAGAGATGTGAAAACGTTGATGAGGTTCTGACTCAGTACCACACTTGGATTTTAGAGGGCGTGCCAATGAGAGATGAGGGTGCCTGCAAGATGTAAATCAAAGTTAAACACAAAGCTGTCAAATCAGAATCAGAAAATACAGAAAGTTGTCATTTTTCAATAGATTATATCAATTCTTTAAAATGTTTTTGAAATGTCCATTTTTTTGAAAATTATTTTTAGTGCTCCTGTTTCCTGGTGTTACTGGGCTTAGGCTGCCTGGTGGGCAGTCACATGGTGTTGGTTTTATTGTTAAGCTTTTCTCCAGGCTCTCACGCCAAGGTTGGGAGACATACTGCGGACTTCCCAGGTGGCTCAGTGGTGAAGAATCCACCTGCCAATGCAGAAGACACTGGTACCATCCCTGGGTTGGGAAGATCCCCTGGAGAAGGAAATGGCAACCCACTCCAGTATTCTTGCCTGGAGAATTCCGTGGACAGAGGAGACTGGCAGGCTGCAGTCCACGGGGTCACAAAAAGTCAGACACGACTGAGCAACTAACACTTTCACGCTTTTCACTTTCTGATAGAACCTCCCTTCTTCCTGTGTTGTGATCTCTAACTCAGCATACTGCCATTGTTTTTGCCAACTTACCTGTCTGCCCCTGGAGGCTGTCAGCTCCCCAAGGCCAGAGACCACATAAGTTCTGAGTTATCTTTTCTCTCCAGTGCCTGGCAGACACTTGGCATAGATAGCTCAGCACACTTCACTGAAGACATGGCTCACCTGGGCTTAGTTCTTTTTTTTTTTCCTGGCTGCACTTGGAGGCACATGGGATCTTACTTCCCTAACCAGGGACCGAACCCACGCCCCCTGCATTGACAACTCGGTGTCTTAACCACTAGGCCACCAGGGAAATCCTGCCAAGCTTAGTTTTAAATAAACTATTCACTGGGTCTTCCAACTAGGTGGGGTCCTCTTTTAAGATGTCTTCTCTTGTAGGGGGCACACACGCTAGGGGCCCCAGTTAAAAGGAGTGGCTGGAGGTGTAAACAGTGTTTAGATTGTACACCTCTGAATGCTGAGGAAAAGAGTTGAGAACCACAATTTAAGTTATTTTGTGTTTGTCCAAAGCAGAATTGGAACTCAAACTGGGAGTCGTAGGGAGGTGCGTATGTGCTAAGTCGCTTCGGTTGTCTCCAACTCTTTCGAACCCATGGATTGTAGCCTGCCAGGCTCCTCTGTCCATGAGATTTCCCATGCAAAAATACTGGAGTGGGTAGCCATTCCCTCCTCCAGGGGATTTTCCCAATCTAGCGATTGAACCCAGGTCTCTTGCATTGGCAGGCGGATTCTTCACTGTCTAAGCCACCTGGGAGTTTTAAATATAAAGGGGGTTTTAAATATCTCTATCCCAAGGACTGTAAGCTTACGTTGTGAGGCTAACATGGTCCATATGAGTGCAGACTCTGAGCAGAAAGCCCTCTGACCAGCATCTTTGCTCTCCCCCTGACCCAATCACACCGCTCCCCCCCGGGAGCCCTCCAGGTCCTCAGATGCTGATTCAGGTTGAGACTGTTCAGCAGCGGCCCCTCTGCAGGGACCTGCTCCCTAACTGAGCTGGTCCACAGCTGCCCTGCCTCTCCGTCCGCTCCAGGGAGGGTCTCATGGGCTCTCCTCCGTACACCTCAGGCCGCAAGTGAAGGGTGCAGGGGATCTGTGAGCTGTTCTTGCTGCAGTCCTGCCTGCCACCTTCCCGTCCCTGGTGTGGCCAGGGTTGACAAAGGGACACCCTAGCATCATTCATACTTTCATAGTGAAAATGAACACAGAAAATCTTTACAGTTAATGCAAGGACTTAAGATTTTTTTTTTCCATGTTCCAAATCTCACTCAGTCACACAGGGTGTAACGTTTGTAGCTGTAATCACAGCATCCGTAACATTTGGTGCTCAACTTTTCCGCACACTCTTGTCACACCTTGTGGTGTTTCCAGTCTTCCCTGTGGCCACCGCTGCTGACCGTGTTTACTCAGCAAATGAATAGATGTGGTTTACAAAGCCGCTCCCCTGTCACAGCCAGCTGTGCGGGGACAGCTCTTGTTTCCTGCCCCTGAATCATTTCCTTAGCACAGCCCCTGCTGCAGAGCGACCACCTGCAAGGCTGTGACCGCAGCCGCCCTTTCTGATGTGGCCTCCGTCCTGTTTTCCGAGAAGACTGCGTCCACACAGGCTTCTCTTGCAGGGTGTGAGCGGGATAGTTTCAGTACCATGCCAGCACACTGCGCACTTTTACCAACTCAGTAGGTGAAAAATTGTACTTTGAGATTATTTTAATTTGCGCTTATTTTGCTTATTTTAATGGTGAAAATATTTCCCTACTTGCTCATTATATGTATATAATATATATATTTA
This sequence comes from Cervus canadensis, assembly GCF_019320065.1. Classification (NCBI taxonomy): domain Eukaryota; kingdom Metazoa; phylum Chordata; class Mammalia; order Artiodactyla; family Cervidae; genus Cervus; species Cervus canadensis. The sequence goes on along the minus strand of NC_057402.1, from coordinate 41,759,915 downwards.
TGTATTATTGTTGTTTAGTCGTGAAGCCATGTCCGACTCTTTTGCCACCACATGGACTGTAGCCCTCTAGGCTCCTCTGTCCATGGGCTTTCCCAGCAAGAAATCCCATTTCCTTCTTTAGGAGATCTTCCTGACCCAGGGATCAAACCTATGTCTCTTGCGTGTCCTGTGTTAGCAGGCAGGTTCTTTACCAGCTGAGCCACCAGGGAAACAAAAGCAACTATACTCAATAAAATTGACTGTTTAAAAAAAACCCACTTATTTCCTAAATATTGGCAACCTAAGCCAGGTTTGATCCCTGGGTCAGGAAGACCTCCCCTCCTCCCAGAGGAGGAAACAGAAACCCACTCCAGTATTCTTGCCTGGAGCATCCCGTGGACAGAGGAACCTGGCGGGCTACAGTCCATGGGGTTGAAAAGAGTCAGACACCACTGATCGACTAGCACTTTCACTTTCCAACTTACAATATAAGACTTGGAGCCTTGATTTGGAACATGAAGAAATAAAATCAGTCAAAACTGAAAACGATTTAGAGATCCAACGGTTGTCACCTGCTGTGCCCTTGGGGAGCAAGGGACATTCAGGTTCCACCCTGTCACCCCCACATCTATTTTTCCTGACTCTGCTGACCCCTTGTTTCACAGGCAGCTCCAGCAGCAGCAGGCAGAGCTGGAAGTGCACCAGAGAGACGGGCTGTCATCGTACGACTTGTCGCAGGTGAATTTCTGGAAAACGCTTTCCCAATTAGAACTGTCTCCAACCAAAAGACTGCAGACTAAATCCCCTCAGCCCAGCAGGTGCTGTGGCTCCCTCCACCCACACTGCAGAAAGCATTTTGGGCCCCATAGAGTGTGTGTGTGCAGTGGAGGTCTACCGTGACTCTTCCATGCAGAACTGAGCCATGCAGAGTGTAGAACGCAAGTGTTGGGAGCTGCGGTCAGCCAGTACAGTAAGTTCCCTCCATACAGAGTTCAAGCTATGAGCTTTCAAAGATGCAAATGTGGGTTTGCATATCCAACCGCATGAGTTAGTTCTCATGTCTGGCGTACACTATCATGTGTGTACAGCATGTACAGTGGTTGTGCCTGTGTGTATTTTACTGTACAGTACTATATAGAGGACAGCAGTGCAGTGTCTATTTCAAGCCCAGGGTGTCGGGAAGCAAGCATAAAAGCAGTGATGATGTAGCTGGTGCTCCTGTACTTTTTAAGGTACTGTACTGTAAGATTAAAAATGTTCTCTTAATTTTTTGTGCAGATATGTGTGAAAAGTATTATAAACCTATGAGAGTAAAGTACTATATAGCCGAGTGTGTTAGTTGGGCACCTAGACTAACTTTGTCAGACTTACAAGCAAATTGGTCTTGTGAACATGCTCTCAGAACAGAACTGGTTCGTATGTAAGGGACTTACTGGTACTGAGATCCAGAGGCTGTGTGGGAACTCGGAGACCACCCAGCTCTGAACCTTGTCAGCCCTGCAGCCTTTACGCTGCCCCTCCCACCTTTAATCTGCACCCCAATGTTCTCAGGGCACCTCTTCCTGGCCATCTCCTCAGGCCCCCCTCCTTCCCTTCTCCTTCCGCCTCTTCTCACTGCTTCTGGCCTTAGAGAAACTGAAGCTTGTGTTGATACTTGGCGTCTCACTCCAATTAAACTTTATGTTCACTTTCCCTGATATTTAGACTAAGTTGATCATTTTTATTTCTCTCTCTCCAAGTGATCGGTGGAACTCCAGTGAGCCTTCTGTGACCCCTTGTTCACACCCACACCTGTGTGTTCTAGGCTTTCACATATACAAAACTCCCTGCCCTACCCAGCACCCCAGCCTGAGATGCCAGCGATTCCGAGGGAGGGGAAACTGGTGTGTCTGTTCTGCCCCTCACACCCAGGGATGCTGTTGTGTTTTCATTTGCAAACAGGTGCCTGTCCCCAACCTACCAGCCGGGGTTCATGATGCAGGGAAGTCTGTGGAAAAGGCAGATGCAATCTTTTCCCAGGAAAGAGATCCACGGTTTGCCGAAATGTTTGCAGGAATCAGTGCATGTAAGTTCCCAAAGAGTGCTGACGTGGTGGGATGGTGGGGTTTATAGTCGCCACAAGCCAGCTGGAGGCAGCCACCCTTGAGGGTGAATTTACGGTGACTGCTGCAAGGTGTAAAAGGAACACAAAATTCAGGGGTCCTAATGCATCCTCTCTATTCTCAAACTCACCTCTCATTTACCTGTTACCTGGGGCAACCACCTGACATCTCATGGGCCTCTGACAAACACCTGGGCCTCTGACATCTCATCTTCAAAATTTGAGGAATTGGAGTAAATGAGCTCTATTCATCATGGTACAGTTTAGTATTATCAAGCCAAAGACATGTCCCTATTTTTAAAAAATGTTAATCTCTAATGTAGAGAGGACCATATTTTAAAATAAAAATATGCATAAAAAGGAAAGTAAAAATTATCCAGTATCCTACCACATAGATTTAATCTTTTTTAACTTTTTAAAGCTTGTCCTTTTTGTCTTTCTACACATTGTTGTTGTTCGGTTGCTAAGTTGTGTCTGACTCTTTGCAATCTCCTGGGCTGCAGCACACCAGGTTTCCCTGTCCTTCACTATCTCCCAGAGCTTGCTCAAACTCATGTCCATTGAGTCAGTGATGCCATACAACCATCTCATCCTCCGTCTCCTGCTTCTCTTCCTGGCCTCAACCTTTCCTGGCATCAGGAACTTTTCCAATGTGTCAGCTCTTCGTATCACGTGGCCAAAGTATTGGAGCTTCAGCTTCAGCATCAGTCCTTCCAATGGATATTCAGGGTTGATTTCCTTTAGGACTGACTGGCTTGATCTTGATGTTCAAGGCCAAACAACGAACATGGAGGGAGCACAGCGCCCCCTCCAGCAGGAGACAGCTGGGTTAAAGATTTACTGAGCATGGCCCTGCCCATCAGAGCAAGATCGTTTTCTCCACATATGAATTCTTTTTATATACAGAATTGAGCTCATACTTTTTGGTAGCTTACTTTTTCACATGTCTATTACAACCATCTTTCTAGGTTATTAAATAATCTGCATTGTTACTGCCTGCATAGTGTTCCAATGTATGAGTGTTCATAAATCATCGTTTGTGGTGGTCACCAAGGTGTCCACCTGTGTTAGTGTCACTATTAGAGAAAGTGGTACCATTCATGGGACTTCCCTGATGTCCAGTGGTTCGGACCCAGTGCTTGCACAACAAGGGTTGCAGGTTCAATCCCTGGTCAGGGAACTAAGATCCCTACTTGCTGCACGGCGCAGCCAAAAAAATAAATAATAAAACGATATAAGAAATTTTATAAAGAAACAAAATGGTGCTGCCAAAGTTCAGGTGTCACATGGAACCCACTTGTGTAGCCGCCTCACTCGCCCACTCAGACTCCCACTGAGATCAGCAACATATAAAACTTGGAAATGTTGTTGTCAGTTCCAAAATTCAGGAAAAAAGATTCCATTTTCATGGGATCAGCGAGGTACAGCACAACTGGGATCAGTTTAGGGAGATACCAGCCGACTCATGCCACAGAATCGTGGGAAATGCAAAAAAGGGACAGGACCCCAGTGCCTCCCAGGACCAAGGAGCAGGGACGGCGTGGCCCAGGGGAGGACAGAGAGGCCCTTGGCAGGTCCCAGTCCTTCTGTCAGCTCGTGGGGTGGAAGACCCCAGCCCTTATTCCCACGTGGCTGGGGACCAGATGCTAAGAAAGCAGGAAGCTACCTGAACGGGTGGCTCAGATGGTAAAGATTCCATCTGCAGTGCGGGAGACCTGGGTTTGATCCCTGCGTTGAGAAGATCCCCTGGAGGAGGGCATGGCAACCCACTCCAGTATTCTTGCCTGGAGAACCCCATGGACAGAGAAGCCTGGTGGTCATAGTCCATGGGGTCACAAAGAGTTGGACACGACTGACTGACTACGCACAGCACAGCCTGAGCTGAGGGCAGCAGGTGCCAGCACAGCACAGCGTCCAGCCCCGAGCAGAGGACAGACCTGTTAGCATGACGCGAGGGCTCCCTGCTGGTGCTCCCCCTCCTCCCCATCGCGGGTCATCCACATGTGCCAGCTGCCCACAGCAGTATTTCCTCCACTTTCATAGAGAGATGTGGTTTCATCCAGCAAGAGGAAACAATCCCACATCTCACTGGTTCCTCTTCCTCTCAGATAAGCCTGAAATATTTGGCCACACCCACAGCATTTCTGGGAAATCCTTTTGAAATTTTAATATTGTACAGACATAGACATCTTCCCATAGAGATGACAAAATAGAAAAAAAAAGTTAACAGAAAAGGAAAAATAAGGGGAAGGAAAATACATAATCTCAAAATTTTTCCAGCAACCGAGCTGCTTTCCTATATGAAAAAGCAATAGAGAGTTGGCTCAGTGGTTAAGAATCCACTGTTCCATGCAGGGGACGTGGGTTCGATCCCTGGTCAGGGAACTAAGATCCCACACACAACGGAGCAACTAAGCCCACGTGCTAGAAATACTGAGCCCTCACACTCCGGAGTTTGTGCTCCACAATAAGAGAAGCCCTAGTGCCTCAACTAGAGAAAAAACCCGCACATCACAAGGAAGACCCAGTGCAGCCAAAAAAAGGAACAGAAGGACCTTCTCAGATATGTGCCATCTACTTATACTTCCTGGAAAAAATGACTTGCAGGAGAAGTCATTGTGAAATGAATCAAAATACAGAACACAAGATTGGAAATGATAGGTTGGAAAAGCAGCAGCAATGAAAAAGTGAAACTAGTGACATGTAGAATTAATATAAAAATTGTTAGAAGATACAAAAGATATTTAAAAATAAAAACCCAAGTCAAATCAGTTCAGCAAAAATACATACTTTGGGTGAGGGGACTAACAACCAAAATTTCTCATCAGTCTATACTATTTTATCTCTGACATTTACAAAGATATATAACTTCAAGTATTTAAACATAACTACTAATGAATGGTAAAAAGAAAGAAAAAAAAAAAGGAAAGGAAAGAGGTCTCACTGCCAAACCATTTCCAAGAAAAGACAAGGACATTTTTAGCAACTTGCAAAATACTTAGAAGAAAAATAAAGTGAAATAGCAAGAAACTATGAATAGCATGAGTAGTGCAATAAGTTGATGCCCAAGGGCTCCTGACTGATAGTTCTGGAATAATTGGATAGTTCTGGAATGGTATGCCCCCCAAAAATGATATTACCATAACAAAATGAAACTATTTAACCTGGAAGAGTTGATGGTGATGATGCTCCAAAACCAAGGAGGAAAGCAGAGGTGTTGACCTTGCCACACAAAGAAAAGTTAGAGCGTTCAGTGGGCAAAGAAGCTTATTTTATATAGATAAAAGGTGGAACCTAAAAATGAAGATACATCATGAACATTGAAATGTGAAATCCAAAAATAGTCTGAAACACAAGAGATCCTGATAAAGCCAAATTGCAGTGGAAGATTTCAATATGCCTTTCTCCATCTCTAACAACTCATGTAGCTCAAAGTAATAAAAAAGATATAGAAAATTAAAAATTATATATATATATAATTTTAAGTGTATGCGTGCTCAGTCGTGTCTGACTCTTTGCAACCCCATGAATGATAGCCTACTAGACTCCTCTGTCCATGGGATTTCCCAGACAAGAATACTGGAGTGGGTTGCTATTTCCTCCTCCAGGGGATCTTCCCAACCCAGGGATCGAACCCATGTCTCCTTCATTGGCAGGCAGATTTTTTTTACTACTGAGCCACCTGAGAAGCCCATGTGATTTTAGAGACATATGTAATTTTGTACCACACAAACATCCTGGAGCTTTGAGAAAAATAAATGTTTCTTATTTAACCAACAACCAAAAATCTTAAATACATGAGAGAAAAATGGCTTGTTTATAGTCAAGAGAAATTCAGAAGTCTTTCTTACTCCTGCAACTTTTAATTTTATTTAATTTTTTGGCAACCTCATGTGGCTTGCAGGATCTTAGTTCCCTGACCGGGGATCAAACCTATGCCCCTAACAGTGCGAGCATGGAATCTTAACCACTGGACCTCCAGGGAAGTCCCCCTCCTGCAACTTTTAGCCTCGTCTCTTTCTCTCCAAGATGCAAGGCCTTGTGATTAGGTTAGAAATACACACCCAAGAGTCTGATCCCTTTTGGTCCTGTAGGGATTTCCCACTGCGCAACATCATCATTGCAGCAGAAGACCATGGAGCAGTGAAACTGCTCAGCGCCTCTGTGTTTTTAAAAACGTCATGGAGGTTTGTTGACACATGTGGGACATTTAACCATGGCCCCTTTAGCCCAATCCCGGGGCCCCAAGTCTGGGATCCTGAGTGTTCATCACTGCTAATGGCCACCCAGGGAAGGATCGGCCTGCTCCGCCCATCCCCCCACCAGCAGGCCCAGAGACAGGTGCAGATGTGGGGTCTGTCTAGGCACAGAATAGCTGCCGTGTAACTCATCTGCATCTCCTTTATTCTGGTATCTTGCTGCAAGTAGAGATGTTAGAGATTATAGGAATAAGATGCAAGCGAGGTCTTTGAGCTTCTGGGGAAATGGGAGGGTGCTTCGAGGGAGCCCTGGGCCCCTCGATTAGAAGAGGGAGTGAGAGAGCTCCCATCCCCACTTCTGTTTCTCAAACTACCGCCCTCTTGCTCGTGTCAGATCTAAAGGCCCAGCTGGGATTTAGCCCATTTCTTTAGCCTCTCTCTGTGGGTGCTCGGGGCTCCCTGCCCTGGGGTCTGTAGGGCTGGAACTCTTCCAAGGTGACCCTTGCTCTACTTTTCCCAGCGGAGAAGAAGATGATGAGCTCAGCTTCTGCAGCAGGAACGCAGCAGATCTACTCCCAAGGAAGCCCGTTCCCTGCTGGACACTCGGGAAAGGCCTTCAGGTACCAGTCAGGAGTGTGGGGCACCGGGCAGGGGTGGGCAAGAGGGCAGGAAGAGGGCCCTCCCCAGTGAAGCCCTGGGTCTCAGAGTCTGGCTCTGTGTGCAGCAAATACTGCCAACCTCACTTAGTGCTTACCCATTCGAATGCCCGGGCTTCCCAGATGGCTCAGTGGTAAAGAACCCGCCTGCCAGTGCAGGAGATGTGGGTTCAATCCCTGGGTCAGGTAGACCCCCTAGAGAAGGAAGTGGCAACCCACTCCAGTATCCTTGCCTGGAGAATCCCATGGACAGAGGAGCCTGGCGGGCTACAGTCCATGGGGTCGCAAAGAGTCAGAGATGACTGAGCACACACACACATACACATTTGTATGCCAGGGCCAGGCTGAGGGGTCCAGGAGCTCCAGTTCTGACCTGCAAGCCCTTGATGAGCCACCGTAAATAGAAGGTGTCAGTTACTCTTTCTTGGATGTGAACGGTGCCAGCCACTGTGTTGTGCAGAGGTGCCTGCCATGGAGAAGGGAGTGGGGTGGCTCTAGCCAGGACAGACCTAGGGACACCTGACAAGGCAGCAGGAAGTACCCTGTCCCTGGGTTTCTGGAGGCCAGAGCGACCTCCAAGGGGGAGAGGACCACTCAGCCCATCAGCCTAAAGGGCTGCCTATGGGAGGTATAAGTAGGATGTTGTGCTTCTGGGGGTTGGTTCTTAGCATCAGGGATCTCTTGTAAGTCACTGAGGAAGCCAACAGCACCACCAGGGATGGGGTCTGGCTCCAGGGGCTCCCAGGGCAGCAGGAGCAGGGGCTGGGGAGCTCAGACAGACACCTTCAGGGAGGGCGGTGGGGACTTGTGTGAGCCATCGGGTGCCCCCAGACCCACTAGAAGAAGCATCTCAGACCCGTGCCTGGTGGGATGGGGCTCCCCAGGCAGCCCAGCCTCTGACTGACTCGGCCAGAGCTGAATGTCCAGTTGAGAATCAGGCAGGGACCAAGACTGGGCAGGTGGACCAGCCACCCCAGGGAGAGGTCCCAGCTGGGATGGCCCTCACGAGGGGTCAGTGGACCGACCTCAGGGAAGCAACAAGTGGTCAGCAGCTGCTCCATGAGACATTAACCCCTGAGGTCACAGAGTGGCTCTGCCAACCCCGCAGCTGGGCTGTAGTAGATGGTGACTTGTTCTGAGTCTCTGGGGAACTCTGTCCTGGTGCAGCTACTCTCTAGTCTGGGGATGGGAGGACAAGATGGTGGCCCCCTGTGAGCTGCCCCTGAGACATGATCCCTGCAGGTCACCTGGCTCTGCGAAGCACTGGCTAAGGCTCCAGGCTCTTCCCCTGCTGCTGGTTACTCACCCACTCAGCACATGGTAATCTGCTGTAGTTCCATGCCAGGACCGCCTAGGCCTGTGTTCATTGAGTCCTTGTAACACTTGCTGCTTCCCCCTCTCCCTCCCCGCCCCCTGCCATCTGGACAGAGGGCAGCCAGGATGAAGCAGAGGCCAGAGATGAGGAGGCTAGCCAGGCACAGCATGGTGGGGGCAGAGGTAGGGGGAGGCCCGGAAGCAAAAAATCAGATGGGCACCTGCTGCAAGGGTAGGTGCACAGGCATCAGGATTGTGCTGAGCGGAGTCCAGGAGACAGGAGACATGGGGACTCCTGGAGTCTGGGAGAAAAAGAATAAGATGAATACCTGAGTCTTGACTGCTCTGCTTGGCTTGGGAGTTTGGTCTCCATCACTGGGACGGCTCATGATAGAAAAGGGGCTTGAGGAAACGAGGTCCTGGAGAAAGTTTGTGATGACAGGGTGTAAGGGGTGGAGTGGAGGAGTGAGGCTGCAGGCAGGTGCTTAGAACAGATGGTCCAGGCAGAGATGCAGAGTCTGCACCAGCTGTTGTCACTGAAACAGAAGAGGGGGGCCAGTCCCCTTGTGGAGCCTGGCATTGGGAGGCTCTCACTAGATCACTGGTCTATAGAACAAATGTGTTAATTAGTTAAGAGTGCCATGAAGCTGTAAGCTTGTAGGATGGACAGTTTCCTGTACATCTGCAGGGCCTGAGCTGGATTGAGTGGGAAGGGACATGGGGTGAGTGGCACTGAGCCCTTGGCAGGATGGCACAGCTATGGCTGCATGTCCCTGAGTTTGTCCCCCACCCAAGTCCTGCTATGGTCCCACGGGCCCTGTGCACCAGGACACTTTTCCTGGGGTCCACAGCACTCCTGCCAGCTCTCCAGTCAGTGCTGTGAGGGCAGCCAGGGCCAAAGGGTGGAGGAGACCCCAGCCACCCCAGTAGAGAACAGTGATCAGAAAAGGCCCCGAGGTCACATACACACATCAAGAGGGAGATGGGAAATGAGCCCTGTGTTAAGTGAGGAAGGGATCTTGGGAGTGAAGTTCTTAATCACGGTTAGTGCAGGAATTTTTTTTTTTTTTTTTGCTGCACTTCATTGCGGCACTCTGGCATCTCTAGTTGTGGCACACAGGCTTAGTTGCCCCTAGGCATGTAGGATCTTAGTTCCCCAGCCAGGGATGGAACCTGAGCCCCCTGTGTTGGAAGGTGGAGCCTTAACTGCTGGATCACCAGGAAAGTCCCATGGTGCTCTTTCTTCCCTCGCAGCTCTGCCGTGGTGCACGTGCCTGGAGTAAACGACATCCAGTCCTCGTCCTCAACAAGTCAGAACATGTCCCAGATCTCCAGGCAGCTCAACCAGAGTCAGGTGGCCTGGACAGGAAGCCGGCCGCCCTTTCCAGGACAGGTATGGGCATCAGCAAGGGCGTTGCCCCAGGTCCCCAGAGGGCGCAAAGCACCTGAGCTGTGCTCTCTGGGGATCCCGACTCTGAGACCAGGTCAGTACATGGAGCTGGAGCTGATTGCCTCAACCACGGCCGGGCTCCTAGGAGCACAGAGGCGAAGGGTACTTTGAGAACCAGGTACACATCAATGATACCAAGGTTTCACAGCCTTTTCTCCCAGCAGTCTGGAGGCAGCTCTGGGGAACCCAGGGGAGGGGATAGGCACTCAGAGACCCTCCATCAGGAGCAAGCCCCTCACCACTCAGGACCTCAGTTCCCTTGGCCCAGGAGTGCATGAGGACATCAACCTGGGGATGCGCCTGGCTCCCTGTCGTCACTGTGGGGACATCTGTATCCTGGACTGGTAGAGTCCTTGCCAAGGTCCCCTAAGCAGAAGGCAGAGGACTTAGATCACTGAGTCCCTGGAGGGCAATTTCAACCAGACCCTGAAGATCCAGGGCCTGAGTCCTGTTTCTTGGGCCAGCACATGTTGGCCTGATCCTGGGCATGGCGCCCAGCAGGCCAGGAGGCCACTAGAGTCACTGTCAGCCCAGAGCAGGGCTGCCAGTGCAGGCTGGACCTGCGCGGGACAGTGACCAACCAGGGCCGCTGCGGGGGGGGGGGGGGGGGATGCTGCTGGTGATGCTGGCCTTCTCTCCGCCTTGTCCTGATTGTAGCAAATCCCCTCACAGTCCAGCAAGACTCAGTCTTCTCCCTTTGGGATCGGAACGAGCCACACATATCCCGCAGACCCCTCGTCCTACAGCCCTCTCTCCAGTCCGGCTACCTCCTCGCCCAGCGGGAACGCCTACTCCAGCCTGGCGAACAGGACTCCAGGCTTCGGTAGGTGGGGACAGAGGGGAAGAATTTCTGGAAGAGCCAGCTAAGATAATTTCTGAACATTCTGGGTTTGGGGGTTTGAGCCCTAGGCTCTCAGAACCCTGGTACCAGGTCTGGAGATTTCCAAATTCTCTTCTCTCTGGCCATCAGGAGGCCAGTGCTGTCCCTAAGAGACTTGCTGCCTAGACCTGGACTTTGTAGATTGACTTTATCATTGTCAAGGCTCTCAGTCTCCTGTGTACTGACGTCATCTGAGTGCTATTTTAACCATTTATGGCCCTTGGCAAGGACTTTTAGATCACCCAAGTCAAAAACCCTATACAGTAAGTCCCCTACTTATGAATGAGTTCTGTTCCAAGAGTGCATTAGTGAGTCCAACCAAGTTAGCCTAGATATCCAACTAACACAACTGGCTATATAGTACTGTACTGCCATAGATTTATAATACTTTTCACACAAATAATACATTAAAAAAAAGCAAGCATTTTTAATCTTAAAGTTCCATACCTTGAAAAGTACAGTAGTGCAGTACAATAGCTGGGCATAGTTGCATCTTTGAAAATTTTTATATAGGGAACTACTGTGATCTTGTTTCAAAAAGCTAGGGAAGTATGGGTCATAGGGATGATACATTGCGTCAATAAATTGTGTACATGATAAACATTGTAAAGTTCTCTCTGTTTTTAGTATTACAAGAGGGATCCTATCCCACAGAAGAACACCTTGCTTAGCTTTGTTTGCACAACTCCAGGCCCTAAAGGGTTAAGTGTCTGCTCCCTCTGGTGGACTTCCCAGGAGCCCCACCACTGCTCACCCTGCGGGTGTTTAAATGACTCACTCCGAGTGTCTGCCAGGGTCCGAGTCCCACGTCACAGAGCAGGAACTCAGAAAGGCTCCTGATGCTGGCAAGAAGCCTGAGCTGGTGTCCCCTTCCTGCAGGGCTGTCTGTGGAGACAGTCATGCTCAGGGGGCATTTCCTCTGCAGAATGGATCATTCTCAGGCAAGCATGAAGCAGAGTCCAAACACCTGAGTTTCCATTTGAGCTGCAAGTGTCCCTTTAGGGCTATGTCAGCTTTAGGAAGTTTGTGGTGCCTTGCCCCTGGCCCACACCTGAGTTGTCAGCTGCCCTCATGCCCTGTCCAACCCCACCACTAATAGCAGCACTTTTGGCCCCGCAACCCCAGGTCTGGTGGTTGGGGAAGCATTTCCCAGCCCTTTAAGTGTCCCTCCCCCTCAGATTCAGGTGTCTCTCTGAGTGAATCCCATAGACTTGTAGCAGGTTCTCATACTCAGCCTTTAAATATCCTTGCCAGATGATCCGGTGAGTTTAGAAGCACAGCCCCCTGTTTCAGGAAGGAGAGGCCCTTCCTGAAAGGCAGCTGCTTTCAAGCCAGCCAGGAGCTCAACTTAGACCCACCCTGAGGTTGGAAGTCTCTGGTTCCCAGGAGGGGCCCCAGCTTGCTGCATGTGGAGAGACACCACCCGCACCGCCAGTCTCAGCACACTTGGCACGCGGGCACCTAGTCCTTCCTGGAAGCACAGGGCCCACCGGGCACTGACCTACTTGCTGGCCCTCCTGACGCCAGGCCCTGTGCTGAGCCCTGGGAGGAGACTCGGTTCTGACCGGGTAGAAGGTTATAGTGCAGACCCCGAGGCAGGGGAGACAGACAGGTACAGGGAGGCAGGCAGGCCCGTGCTGGAGGTGCAGCAGCCAAGTCTGTTGGAAGCAAGTGGGGGAGTCAGAAGAGGCTCCCAGGAGAGTCAGCATTTCCCCTGGTGTGGCCTAGAAGCATCTCAGGGCGGCTCTAATGAGAAATGAGAGGAAGCCATCCCCTGCCCCAGCGATTAGAGCTTTTAGCTCTGTGCCTCTGTCTGGTCTCCACTTACCAAATGCTGGGCTCTGAAGTGCAAACGGAGGTGGAACACAGGAAGGACAGAGCCGGGGGCTGAGGCTGCCATACAACCCGCTGACCACGAGCAGGACTGCACAAACGGGGCTCCAGGCTGAGCGGCCACTGTTAGAGCTGCCAGGCTGCTAGCTTACTTCAGATGATGATAATACTGTAATAATCATGAGAGCAGCTCACTCATACCACATGCTTACTTTGTGCTCAACGCTTTGCACACTTGAATTTATTTAAAGCTCATGGAGGGCTTCCCAGGTGGTGCTAGTGGTAAAGAACCCACCCACCTGCCAATGCAGGAGACATAAGAGAAACAAGTTCGATCCCTGAGTTGGGAAGATCCCCTGGAGTAGGAAATGGCAACCCGCTCCAGTTTTCTTGCCTGGGAAGTCCCATGGACAGAGGAGCCTGGCAGGCTACAGTCCATAGGATCACAAAGAGTGAGACACAACTTAGCGACTGAGCATGCACACATATACATATGCCTTCTGAGATGGCCCGCACCCTGTCTGTGAAGTGTGTCTCTCTAAATAAGTCTACTTCTTACCTATCAGAAAAGAAATGTCTTTAAATGTTGCCAAATGTCCCTCCAGGATGAGGGTAAGGGCAAAATCACCCATGCCTGAGAACCACTGAGCTAAACCCAGCCACTTAGGACCTCTGAATGGGACTTCAGGTAAACCTTGAGACTTACTGCAGTTTCCAAATCAAATGAATCTCACCAAAATTTTTAGTTAGCAAAAGTTGAAAGAACATTGAGTGCCAATAATTTTTTTAAGGAAGTTGTCATCCCCTTTGTCTACAGTCTAGAAACTGACAAGCTCCCCAAGATTCTGACTCTTGTGAAAGCCCACCCGGTCAGCCCAGATGGTAGCAACCTACTCGTATATTCTGTTTGGAATCCCTGGGCTGGCAGGTGGCCCAGGCATCCAGCCAGGGGATGTAGCAGCCTAGGTCTTACGCAGGCCGCCCACAGAACACAAGAATCACGGCATGGCTGGAACCCATGCTTAAGGTTTGCAGTCACACACCTGGCTTTCGGATAGATGAGGCAACAAGAGGATGTTGATTACCACTGGGGCTTTTTCCAGAAAGAGGCTTGTAGGTACATATCCTGGGGGCGGGCCACGAACATGCCCTGTTCAGGGCTTCAGCATCAGAAGGATCTCGGTTCAAACCCTGGCTCTGGTATTTATAAGCTAAATGAGTTGGGCATATTTCCTGACATCTTTGAGCCCCAGTCTCTTCATCTGAAAAACGTGGACGATGAACTCATCTCATAGAGTCAGAGTGAAGAAGAAATTAAAGAATGTCTAAAAAGAACCCCAAAGGATGCCTAGCACCTGGTCAGTACTCCAAAAATGCCAAGCCCTTTCCCACTTCCTTAGCTAGCTTATGCTGTTTCTAAAGCAAACCAGTCCTTCCCTGATGGCCCAGTGGTTACGACTCCGCATGTCCAGTGCAGGGAGCATGGGCTTGATCCCTGATTGAGGAGCTAAGATCCCCCATGCCACGCATCAGGGCCATAAATAAGTAGACACACCCTATAGCAGTGTTAACTATTTAGTTGTCATGTTGCACTTTACATCCCTATAAAAATAAATAAATGAATAAAGCAATCCAGTTCATTGATTTTTTTTTTTTTTTCTATTGCACACAGTTAGGAAGAGCACTTCCCTTCCCAGAAGTTTAAGAATTTTTGTTCTGAAATCTTGTCTTGTTCATGAATACAGCCACCCCCAGACACAAGTTGGGGAAGCTAGTCTTCCTCTAATCCTCCCCCTCCACCCCCTCCCCTGGCTCTGGCTGTCACCAAGGAAGACTGATGAGAGGATGGGTATTAGCTTCATTATAAGTTGGTGATATCCAGGAAGCCTTCAACAGGAATAGAAGTGAAAGTGTATAGAGCATTCTTGTTTCTTCCTCCTTTGCTCCTCTTTCCTTTCCTTCATGCTTGCCTTCAGCAGATACTTTTTAAAATTTATTTGGCTGTGAGGGATCTTAGTTTTGGCAGGTGGGATCTAGTTCCCTGACCAGGGATTGAACCTGGACCCCCTGCATTGGGAATGCAGACTCTTAGCCACTGGACCACCAGGGAAGTCCCAGCAGACACTTATGGAGACCTGCTTTATTTCAGGCACTGTACTCAGTGAGGCCTGGAACAGACGTTTTAATATACAAGGTCCCTGCCCTTGAGTTACTCACATCTGGGGATGAGTCATCTTAGCATGACGGACACCATCCTGAGAGACAATGCAAGTGCCACAGGCCAGCTGAGGAGAGAGCATGGAGTCAGTCGTTCAAGGTCACAATCGATCAGGTCTCGGAGTACGAGTAGAATCCTGCAGGCACAGAGCAGGGGGAGGACACACATGCCAGAGAGAACACAGGTACAGCAGCACCAAGCCAGTCATCCCTGAATACATGAGGCCAGCCCCCATGGTCTGCCCCAGCCTCACCTTCAGCAGAGGTGCCTGTGTCCATCCATCCTCTGTCCCCGAAGCAGATGGCCCAGCTCATGCTCAACCTTGCGGCCTCCAGGATGGGGTGGGTATCTGACCAGTGGGGCTCCCGTCACTGCTCCAGCTGGGGCTGCTGCACATTTCGTCTTCTTTTTTTAAACATTTTATTTATTTATTTATTTTTTGCTATGCTGTCTTTGTTGCCGCATGTGGGTTTTCTCTAGTTGGAGCTAGCAAGGGCTACTCTTTAGTTGCAGTGCACAGGCTTCTCATTGCAGTGGCTTCTCTTGTTTTGGAGCAGTCTCTAATGTGCACGGGCTTCAGTGGTTGTGGCCCTGTAGCATATGGGATCTTCCCAGACCAGGGATCAAACCCAGTTCCCCTGCACTGGCAGGCAGATTCTTAACCACTAGACACCCAGGAAAGTCCTACGCATTTAGTCTTGCCACAGTTTTGAACCAGGACTGTTCTAGATTGTTCTATTCACAAATCATGGCAACCCACTCCAGTGTTCTTACCTGGGAAATCCCATGGACAGAGGAGCCTGGTAGGCTACAGTTCATGGGGTCGCCAGAGTCGGATACGACTTAGCAACTAAACCATCACCATTCCCAAATCGGGCCAGGGGATATGATTCTATGGAAAAGTTGTCCCTGGCTCATGGAATATCATGAGAGAGTGTTCTGGAAAGGCATTTCAGCAAAGCCAGATGCATTTGTTTAAACAACAGAATCCTATGTGCACAGTAGATTGAACTCCTTCTTGTGTACAATAGGGACTTGTATCCTTACCTGAGCTTCTGGACCCCTTTACCAACTGTATTCACGCAGACCTTGAAAGGTGCCGTGGTGAACCATTCAAGGGAGAATGTTTTATTAAAGCCCTTCGTGTCTCAGGCAGTAGGTGAGATGTGAGAGAGAAAGGGATTGACTCTTCCCTCTGAACACCATCTAACACTCCACCTGGGATGAACCCAGTGCCCACTCATCAGGCGGGGAGTGGGGTCGCCCATGGTCAGTACGACTTGAAGAACAAGTGGGGCCAAGATGGGATCTGTTTATCCAGAGCTGCACAGTGAGCCCATCACCTCCAAAATGTCATTGAATGGTTTGGAACAAGGAAAAGTGCCTGCAGTTTTTAATATGCCTTAGGATAAACCAACCCTGGTAGACTTAAAAAATACTCACAACCTGAAAGTTGGGAGTTATATTTTATTTGATGGGAATGGGCTTTCCTGGTGGTTCAATGATAAAGAATCCTGGCAATGCAGGAGACCAGGGTTGGATCCCTGGGTTGAGAAGATCCCCTAAAGTAGGAAATGGCAACACACTCCAGTATTCTTGCCTGGAAAATTCCATGGACAGGGGAGCCTCGCAGGCTACAGTCCATGGGGTCGCAAAGAGTCAGACATGACTGAGCACGCACAGGATTTAGGACTTCAAGCCTGTGAGGTAGCATCTCAAGTAACCGTTAGAGAACTGCTCAGAGGAGGCGAGGGGAGAAGCCAGGTCATATAGAAGTTTTGCAACAAAGGGCAGGTAGTCTGAACATCAAAAGATTATTGTTAAAGACCAGATAACCAGGTTAAGGAATTTAGCACTTTTCCATGGATGGGAAGATACAAGAGTCTGGGCTCACTGAAATCATTCCTTTGATGTACACCTCACCTATCTGGGGCCAGTATCCTATGTTTTCACACCCTGAGTTTCCTCAAGGTTCCCAGTAGGGAGTGGCTGCAGACTGATGACTGCTAGATGGCAGGTATTCTTTTCTTCCTCAGTCCCCTCAGGGCTCACCAGCTCACAATTGTAGTAGCTGCAATTGCTGATGACTGTGACATCCTTGTTTACTGTTATGGCAGGAAATATTCCATTTCTCGCCCCCTCGGGTTAATCTTTAAAATGTTTTAGGCAAAATTCTGCTCTTTTTTCTAAGTTTTGTTTTTCCACCAGGTATTTTTTGTAAATTATGGAGAGAAGCAAGGTCTCTCTTGTTCACAAATTAATTTGACAATTCCCACAAAGAGACCTATCCCCTTGTCTAAGCTGTACCCAAAGGCCTTTCCTCTCAAACTAGTGGTGCTGAGAAACACTGCTAAAGAGACGGGCAGAAAGAGCCATGGCTCTTGGCCCCCATGGAAGGACCCTCATGGAATGCCATGTGTTGCTTCAGCTGAGTTACCCAGAAGGCAGTGAGGCTGGTGGAGGTCAAGTTTTGCTGGGTGAGGCTCTTCTACCGGCAGGACAGGGTTCCTTTAAAGAGCAGTCTGTGAGCCGGGGCATTTGCAGTGGCAGAGACTGCATATTCATTCTCCTGCACATCTAGGAGATGGCTTCTCTCAGCCACAGACCTGCCTCCAGCAGTGATCATGAAGGACTGAGGTTTGTAAGACTTTAAGCACCCTGGCAGGTGCGCCTGGGGAGAACCACCCTCACTGCCCGATACCCCACCGTCTGGCAGAGAGCTCCTGTTTCTGTTTCACCCACCCAGCTCTCAGGTGCCAAACCAGCTTCTTATCTGTCAGCCAGCATGAGGCAGAGGGGGACAGTGAGCACTGTCAGCCTGCCCTGGATGGAGTGCTGGGGTCCTCTGGGCTGCAGTGGTTCTTGGGTCTCCCAAAGTCATGGGCTGGCTTTTAAAGGAAGTGTCCTCTACGTCGGATCTTTCAGCTGAGAGCGGACAGAGTAGCGGGCAGTTCCAAGGGCGGCCCTCGGAAGTTTGGTCGCAGTGGCAAAGCCAGCACCACGGACAGCAGAGCGGTGAGCCGCACTCCCACCAGCAGCCCGGTCAGACTGAAGTGTTCCAGGTAAATCAGCGAGCACCGCCTTCTCGTAGGTACCCGCGCCTTCTCTCTGCTTCCTTTCCCCCTCGGTCTCTGCCTCCCTGCTGTAGCACCGACTGCTGATAGATTGTGAGTTCTGGCCCCTCCCAGGAAGGTCGTAGCCCCGACTCCAAGGGCTCCAGGAGGAGAAAAAGGCGAGGCTCCCTTCTCAGCCCCACGCACGTATTGCTGATTGAAGCTGCCTGGGCGCCTTGCAACTCCTCCGTTGTCTGATCCAGCTATCCTCAACCTTTTTGGCACCAAGAACCAGTTTTGTGGAAGATGGTTTTTCCACAGATAGTGAGAGGGGATGGTTTCGGGATGATTTAAGTGCATTACATTTATTGTGCATTTTATTTCTATTGTTATTACATCAGCTCCACCTCAGATCATCAGGCTTTACATCCAAGACATTGGGGACCCCTGGTTTGAGCCATACCCTAAGTGTGCAACAGATATTGCTGGCATACCACAGTGCAGGACTCGACCCCCTTGGGTGTCAGAGCCCCACTTTCAGCCAGAAAAGTTCTCACTGGGAAGAGGCTCCAAATGGGGGTGTGAGCCTCCTGGTGTCCCATCCACCCCACCAGGTCTTCATGTGGGAGAAACACCCGATAACTAGAGCCCCAAGTGCCTTCTGTCACATTCCAGAGCCTGCCCCCAAGGCAAGGCTGGAGCAGGGACACCCGGGACCCACAGGACTATAAAGCCCTCATGGGAGAGCTCTCCATTTACCCCACTGTCACCCACACTGGGTCTTCCCTAGTGGCTCAGTGGGAAAGAACTTGCCTGCCAATGCAAGAGACGTGAGTTTGATCCCTGGGTCGGGAAAATCTCTTGGAGGAGGAAATGGCAACCCACTCCAGTGTTCTTGCCTGGGAAATGCTGTGGACAGAGGAGCCTGGCAGGCCACAGTCCATGGGGTCACAAAGAGTCGACCATGACTTAGTGACTAAATAGCAGCAACACCTCAGGCTCCTTTCCCCCCAGTTCAAGCAGCACCTTCACAGGCAAAGTTCTAGAACCCAGGTCCCCAAAGAGACAGAATCCTTTTATACTTGCAGAGAGGTGCCTCACCCAGGCCCTCACCTGACCACTCCTGACCCGTGATGACTATCCCCCTTCCTCCACCCGTCATGCTGAGCCCTGGCCCACCCTTGTGCCTCACAGTCACCGTGTAAGGCAGATTTCCCTAACCTGGCTCTTCATGGTCACGATGCTAAAAGGAATTTTTGGTCAAATACGTTTGTGAGACATGATTAAACAGTTATTCAGTTTCTTTTTTAAAAAATTATAATTGCTTTACAATGTTGTGTTAATTTCTGCTGTACAACAAAGTGAATCACCATATGTTTACATGTATCTCCTTCCCCTTGAGCCTCCCTCCCACCCTGCCATCCCACCCCTCTGGATCATCACAGAGCACTGAGCTGAGCTTCCTGTGCTATCTGGCAGCTTCCCACTAGCTCTCTGTTTTACACATGGTGGTATATATCGGTCAATGCCACTGTCTCAGTTTGTCCCACCTTCTCCTTCCCCTGCTCTGTCCACACGTCTCTTCTCTACATCTGCATCTCTATTCCTGCCCTGCAGATAGGTTCGTCTGTGTGACTACAAGACTTAACAGAGCCTTTATATACTATTGATGACTGAGGGTTTTCAGGTGAGCAAAGTACACCTCGTTTCCCAAACTCATTTGTCCACAGCATTCTTTTCTCCCGGAGTGTCTCATGGGCCGAGAATTGGACACAGCACGCTTTGGGGAAATTGCCATAAAGGATTGAAATATAGCTCTGCCCATTTTCTGGATGGGTAGTCTGAGTCCCAGAGAACTTGAAGGACTTGTGAAACGTGAAGTCTAACCCCACAGGGATTTGGCCTTGTCCTCGATGTACACGGTGAAGACAGACCACTCAGTTCTCCTTACACGTAACCCTCCTGCCCTTCCCTGCATTGCAGTGCTCTTGTATCTTGATTGTTGGTTGTGTGTATAACTTGCTTGGTACCAAACTAGTACCAGTGGGCCTCTTGTTCACCCTGTGTCCTGACTAGGCTTTAAATAGACAGAGCTTCCTGCTGCAATGACATCTCCCAGGACAGCAAAGCTACCCAGGGTCTAAGACATTGGAGGAACCCAGCAGAGCATCTGTCAGATGGTGGGGGCAATAGGGAGGGTATGTGTTCCCAGGCTGCCCTGTTGGAGAGATGCCGTGAGGGTGGCGGGCAGGCTGGGCTCCTGGGACATGCCACTGCCCGGGAGAATGAGGGATAAGCCGACTCCCCTGCGCTCTTTTCCTCTCTCCCACAGGACATGCTGCCCATGCCCGGAGATCCAACCCAGGGGACCGGCAACTATAACATCGAAGATTTTGCCGACCTGGGCATGTTCCCGCCGTTTTCGGAGTAGCTGCGGGCAAAGCCAGGCTTCACAGAGCAGTGTCCCCCCTGCTGTGACGTCGACGCCGTCATGAACGGGACCCCCTTGGCCTGCTTGTCCTGTGGCAGGACCGCCCCCCCCCCCCGGCAGAAGACACCTCGTTTCCCCCTGCCCGTGCCGTGTTCCCCCTGCCACCGTCTCATTGCTCAGCTTCTAACCCTCAGCAGTGGCTGCTCTGCCACCAAACAGGAGCCTGGTAGACATCAGGGGTGGGTTTATTTATTGTATTTTACTTGTGTGTGCTTGGGAGGCCGACCCATTGGGTTCCTAAAATCTGGTTGTGAATAATCTCCTGTCGGACAATTCATGTCTATGAAAAGTTCACTTACAGCCCAGAGAGCCCAAGCGGCATGCCCAGGCCTGCCCTGGAAGCTGGGACCTGGTTCCTCCTGGCTTTTAACTTCCGTCCGCGTGGGGCTCAGGGCGGAGTGGGGAGAGAGGACACAGCCTGTGTTCTCAGAGCTGGGGGTGAGCAGCCGGGGACCCACAGGGGGACGCCGGCTCCCCCGTCTCCCGGCCCAGCCGCGTCCGTCTGTGTTGCCATGAGACGTGTCCTTTGTGCCGCGTGATGTGAATCCCTGTCCTGATGGGTGTGTTGTGCCCGTGTCTGTCGTGTGTGGCAAGAGCGAGTGTCTAGACCCCAGGGTGTGTGGCGGAGGTGGAGCCCCAGCCAAGCTGAGGAGGACACGTGACCAGAGGGAGCCAGGCCTGGGGCCTGGGTGCCAGGCCAACAGGCTGAACTGAGCAGGCGGGCGCTTGATAGCATCCCCGGGAGTCCTGGCCCAGAGCTGCTCCATCTGCTAGGTCAGTTCTTCGGTCCAGGTGGGGACAGCGGCATCTTGAGAGGGGCAGAAGGTGGGTCTTTGAGGGAGAGGACTTGGGCTCCAGTTCTGGTTTTGCCACACACCCCCCACCCCAGGGCCTTGAATCCCTCAGGTTGTCTCAAGACAGAGTGAGAGCTGACTTCTAGAAGTTTGCCTGGCTACCTTCTGAGCCCCTGGCCCCTGGCTTGCTGTTTCTCTCCGATCTGAGATGATTCCCCATTTTTACTTACCACCACTCCATCCCGTGCCCTTTACAGTAAGGAAAGAAACTCCTGTGTCCTTTTCCCCATGGTCCCCCTCCTGTCCTGCCTCCCCATCCCATCAGCTCACCGACACCCATAGGGAGACACACTACCTACCTGTGGCCACCTCTCGGCAGGCAGAGGAGCCCATGCCCCCTGCAGGCGCCTGTCTCGGAACAATCCTTGTACCCGTGTTCCCAGGGTTCTGAGGGGCCTGGCGGAGTGGAGTTGCTTCTAGGCTGCCTGAACCGGGAGTGAGCCCCACCTGCAGCAAGGAGCCACTCGGAGAGTGTTTGCTCTCACCCTCTGCATCTCAACCCGAGCACTGGCCGGCATCCAGAGCGGATGGGTGTCCATTCTGGCCTGGGAAGCTCCAGCTTGAAGTCCAGCATTGTTCACGAGCTTACCCTCGGCTGGTAGCCAGCTTTGTGTGATCCCAGGTCATGGGCTCTAAATTAAAACTGACACTTTCTAGAGTGGCTTTTAATCCTCGTGTATATAGTGGCGATTGGATTTGGGGTTTAGATGCACAGGATATCGTTTTTAACCTTTAGAAGCCTTTTGGCTCCTGGGGAAATGGCAGGTGGCTTGAACGTCCCCCGACCCTGACAGAACCAAGACCCAGAAGGGGCCTCCCCTTGGTGTGCCCCACCCCTGGGGTCACCTCTGCCCCCCCTGCAGCCTTGAACTTGTCCCAGACAGTAGACTTAATTATTTCCCAAAAAGAGGCACCAAAATAGCTTTTGGATCAAAGAATGGGTTCTCAGTGAAATGAAAACAGACTTCTTGTGACTTTGAGTCTATAAGTCTGAAAGTTTGAGGGGGGAGGTATGTTTGTCTCTTCTGGTTTTGGAGGGAATTTGGGGGTTTTCTGACGTACACACACTGATCAGCATGCTGACTGGGAGCCTGCCACCCACCTGGACTGTACTGGGTGCTGAGGGGATGCAGAAGGACAGAGGAGAACAATCTTGCCCCCGGGACCTTTTATCTACTTACACAACGTCTAGGATGAGAACCTCTCAGTTCTTAGTCCTAGTAGGCAAGAATTTGTGGGCAAATGAAAGCCAGATGTAACGGGAGAGCATCATAACTAAACAGCCCCAACCTGACTTCTCTGGTGGTCCAGTGGTTAAGACTCTGAGCTTCCACTTCTGGGGCCTGGGTTTGATCCCTGGTCAGGGAACTAAGATCCTACACACAGCACAGTGTGGCCAAAAAAACTAAATAAATAAGCCCACCTCCCCTTCCAGCTTTGTCCCAGGAGCCCTGGAGGGGCATCTGACTGCAGTGTGACTGGCAGTTTGAGTTTCCTGTTTTCTTTATTCCCCATTCCACGATTTGATTGTGTTAGAAGCCATCATGTGGCCTCTCAGAAAACAGGAGCACCCAGAGGACCACACGTCTGAGGGATTCTTCCCCACCCCCCCCCCACCACACACACACACACACACACACACAAGGAATTTTGAGACAAATGAGCATTAAAGTCCTAGAGAGCCTAGTAATGTCAGTTTGCAGAAACCCCTCCCTCTGGTCCTGCCCATCCAGGAGGCCAGAATGCCCACGGACCCTGCGTCGGCGTGGCCTTCAGTTCAACTTCCTTTCCTACTGGAGATGGATGAAAAGCTGGATTGGGAAGGGGAACAACACTAGGACTTTGGCTCTGGGACTCTTCCTCACTCACACCTCATCTTGCATCTCCCAGGCCTTCCAGTGACTTCCTTCGGCTGAGCAAGCAGAAGGCTCTCCCCCAAATAGAGCCATGTGGTGGCTGCCTGAACCATTGGTGAGCACACAGACACAGCCACGCTGAGCAGGGCTTGGCCAAGGCGGGGTTAGTGACTGTGATGGTGGCTACAGGGGTTCTACTGGCTTCATCTTTAGTTTTGGTTTCAGGGAGCAACAGAGCCATCACAGACACCCACATTCTTCTCTGCATCCCCCAGTTGGTCAAATTCACCCTTTTGTTGTTTCGTGAATACCTGTTGCAGTGAGAATACTGTTAGTTGGTGGGACTGACGTTAAAGAGCATGACTCTCCTGAGTCCATAAGAGACTCTGTCCCCCAGACTAGCCACCCTTGACACTGTCAGTGCCGTGACCAGGCTCAGTCTAGAAATGAGTCAGGCCCCAGGGAAATGACCATGTTCCCTCCCCTCTACGTCAGCACCTGGACTAGCAGATGAGCCCTGAATCTCTACCCTGCCCCTGACGCACCTGCTCCCTAACATTTATGACATAAGCAGGACCATGCTGGTCACTTCACAGCTGTAGCCAGTCATGAGTCAGGGTGGAAATGCTCCTTCTTTTACTGGGAAGTACGGGTTTGATCATTAAGTCGCTGTGTTCTGACTTGCCAGGGACAACCCAACTTGTCCATCCAGCCCTCTCTCCTGGCCAGATCCTCATCTTGGGTACAAAGGGATCTGACTATCCTCCTTTTCCTCACTGCCTAGGGGCAGAGCAGCTTGAGAGGCATCATGCTGGAATACCCGCACCTCTTCATGCATAGGTAGGTGTGCCTGGGTCTTAGGGCCAGAGACCGTGAGCGGTAACCATGAAAGTGGAAAAAGGCAGGTTTTATGGGAACAAGGCAGTCTGCTTCCGGTTAACAATCTCATTTTCCTCCAAAAACAAGAGAGTTCCCAGATGAGCTTCAGAGGACAGTTTCAGCACTTAATCGTTTCTCTTTTAACCCTTCTTCTTATGAATGTGAACCGTGCTGTGGATAAATCATCATTTGTATTGCTCGAATGTTCTCTATGACTAACAGTTATTAAGTCAGTTGTGTATATGTGTAACTAATGGAACTGCCTTTTAAAATTTCATTACAATAAAAATGACTTTGCTCTGAACACTGAATAGCCCAGGCCAGCTTTGTCACTGAACAATTCATAGAACCTGCTCTTGAAGTTGGGTAGATGCTCTCATGTTACTCTTCTGAAGGGCTGTGTATTCTTGTCCCCAGGAAAGGGTGTAGAAAGCATATATGCTTAAGAGTGACTCTGTCAGGGGATCAGGCTACATAAAATTTTTAAAGAAACTAATAATTCTCAGCTTTGTGTGTTAGGCAAGGCTCTCTGGAAGACTGTTTGCAAATGCTATTTTTGTGACCATTATTAACCTCTGCGATGTGGATATTACTCCTGGTTTATAGATTCAGAAACTGGGACTCAGAGAAGTTAAGTGACTTATCTAAGAACACAAAGGTTGATCTTAGGTCTCATTACAAAACCTTGTATCTGTTGTACTCTTCAAACACTCTCTTTCTTAAATTCTCCCAGGGACTTGCCTGGAAGTCCAGTGGTGGTCCCATGTTTAAGACTTCTCCTTACAATCCTAGGGGTGCAGGTTCCATCCCTGGTTGGGGAACTAAGGTCCCACATGTCTTGTGGCCAAAAAATCAAAACATAAAATAGCAAGTATTGTAACAAATTCAATAAAAACTTTTTAAAATGGCCTACATTTTTCTTTTAAAAGAAGATGTGGGATTGGCATAAAGAAAACTAGATCAGTAGAACACCATAAAGAATCTTAAAAGTATGCACATGTTCAGAAAGGAGAATATTTGGTATGTGCGCCGCTGAAGCAAGCCAAAGCTGTTATTTACAAGAGTCAGCATTACAAATCATGGGACCAGACAGACTTCCAGTAAATGGTGCCAGGGAAAAGCACATGGGAAAAGAAGTAACTGTACCCTTATCTTACACAATGTACAAAAGATAAATTCCCCACAGATGAAAACATCTGAGTGTTGAAAAGCAATATATGTAAAATCTTTAGAAAAAAATCTGGGAAAATATATTGATGAAATCAGTTAGGGAAGGAGATTTTAAACCAGGCACAAAGACCACAAACATACAGAAATTTTTAAAAAGTTTTGTTTGAGGTCACTCAAAAATAATCAGCTTAAAGAAATGGACAAAAAAAAAAAAAAAAAGAAATGGACAAGACAACCAAAAAACTGGTAGAAATATTTGCAATGTATGTACCTAACCAAGTGGTATTCGCATCATTCAGAGAGACTATTCTGAATATAAGGATTCATAAAAATGAATAAGAAAAATACAGCTCAACAGATAAGTAACCAGAGGCTTCCCTGGTGGTCTAGCTGTTAAGACGTTGCCTTCCAGTGCAGGGGATGCAGTTTCAATCCTTGGTCCGGGAGCTCACTTCCCTAAGTACCAAAACATAAAACAGAAACAAGATTGTAACAAATTCAATAAAGACTTTAAAAATGGTCTGCATCAAAAAAAGAATTGTTTTTCATAGATAAATGATCAAAGTTTGAATTGCCAGTTCATAGAAACTCAGTGGCATTAGATGTGTGAGAAAAGACTGAACCTCACTAGTAATGAAGGGAAATGCAAAGTTTAAGCAAGATAAGGTCTATCTCTCAGACATACCAGGTCTGATAACTCAATTGTTATGATCATATGGGGAAACAGGACAGACACTCTGGGAAGGGTTACACAATATCCCAACATGTCAAAGATGTACGAACCCTATGACTCAGTGAATCCAACTCCAAGTGTCTTTCCTAGGAAACCTCCCACATGTGTACGACAAGGCAGGTGAAAGGAGACCTACTGCACTGCTTGTTGTAGTGAAAAACTGGGAACCTGTCTAAGCATCCTTTAGTAATGAAATGAATAAACTGATTGATGTAGGCCCACAAAATTTGTGTGCCGCACTTAAAATGATTTTGTAGAAGTGTGCGCACCTTCTAAAAACATACTATTACATTTAAAAGATTGTACATATTTTATAACTCAAGGCGATTACGTATTGTGTTTCTGCATAAATAGGCATGCAGCAAACATTTTTTAAAAAGCACCTCCTGGATGGGTAGGTACAACTGTGAACAGAGAGAGGAGGAGTGGACAGAGTGACTTGTGTGGTTGAATTCCTTAAAGCAGATTAAGGCACAGGAAAGAAAGAGGTGTTGATTGAAAATAAAGAGAAAGATATGGTATTTGTTTTTCTCTTTCTGTGTTCTCTTACTTCACTCTGTGTGACCGTCTCTAAGTCCATCCATGTCTCTACAAATGATCCAATTTTGTTCCTTCTAACGGCTAAGTGATACTCCGTTGTGTATATGTGCCACATCTTCTTTATCCATTCATCTGGAGAAAAAGTATCTGAAGCAGTTATGGCAAAATGTTAAACAGCTATTTCATCTTGGTGATGAGCATATGGTATACTTTTCTCAAATTTGCTGTATAGTAGAAAAAGTGTTAGTCACTCAGTCATGTCCAACTCTATGCGTCCCCATAGACTGTAGCCTACCAGGCTCCTCTGTTCATTGGATTTCCCAGGCAAGAATACTGGAGTAGGTTGTCATTTCCTTCTCCACAGATCTTCCTGACCCAGGAGTGTTCCATTGCATTGATATAAAATTCTGTGTGCATTTATATTCATGAAAGATGAAACTCTAGTAACCTATCTCCACATGATAGAATCTCAAATGAATTTACCTTTTATGTACTTTTAAAATATATATATATATTTGTTTGCTTACTTGAGTGCACCTGATCTTAGTTGCAGCATCTAGTTCCCTGAAAAGGGAATTGAACCTGGGCCACCTGCATTGGGAGCTCAGAGTCTAAGCCACTGGACCACCAGGGAAGTCCCTATCCTTGTAATTTTTAATGTTATTTGTTTTACGAAGAATGTATGTTACTTATAAAGTCTTGAAAAATAATGAAAAGCAAATCACCTGTCAGAATAAGAGAATAATTCACTTAGCCACACTACCTTGAAATCGTTGGATCCCTGGTCGAGGAATTAAGATCCTGCATGCCATATAGCGAGGCCAAGTAAATAATTTGTTTGAACCTTGAAACTTTGAACTTAAAAAGGAAAAAAAGAAAGAGCCATAGCTGGACACAGCTATGCCAGATCAGGCAGTGCAGGAATTGCCAGGTAAGTTCAGAGGAGAAGAAATAGTGAAAAAAGCCCGAACAGTTGCCAGGACATGGCTTCACCTGCATCCTCCCTTTAATTCTTCCCCCAGCAATAGACAACTAGATAAAAGCACACTCTCATCATAGATAGAGCAATAGTAATTATTTTCCTGGTGTTACTAATGATGTACACTCATTATTTTTAAGATTGTAGCATATAGAAAAGCATGAAGAATGAACGATTGTATTCTGATTCACGCTATTGATGAGGGCCCCAGTGAACAGAGAAAGGCGATGGGGATGAAGCACAGGGGTGTGGAAGCGTGAGGCTGCTCAGGTTGGGAGGGGGAATAAAGCAGGAAGAGCATCGGCCAGGTTCTCATGGTGCTTTCTCCACTCCCTAGACCCACCTCCCAGCCTCCCCTCCCAACAGCTCCTTATCGTCCTCTGGGAGGAAAATAAGGTCATCTCCCTGTTAACCATGTTGAAGCCCAACAGTTATGAAGTTAGTTCTCCCACAAACCCTCTCAAGCGTGTTCTTTCCATAAACACTTGTGTGGCACCTGCCACTTGTCACACACAGGGCTGGAGCTACACAGTGAAGACCCAACCCCACCCCTAGAATATGAGGTTCCTAACTTATGGTTCCTGGGGGAAGGATGGGGGAAGGGATAGTTAGGGAGTTTGGGATGGACATGTAAACACTGCTGTATTTAAAATGGATAACCAACAAGGACCTACTGTACACACAGGGAACTCTGTGTTATGTGGCAGCCTGTATGGGAAGGGGTTTAGGGGAGAATGGATACATGTATATGTATGGCTGAGTCCCTTTGCTGCCCACCTGAAACTATCACAACATTGATAATCAGCTATACCCTAGGACAAAATTAAAAGTTTTTAAAAATGCATTAAAAATTTATTTAAAACCTTGATATGAAATATCTGAAATTATTGTCATATTTGTGATGGGATGTTGTTTAATTATTGCTCTAACTTTATCTTTGTCTCATCCAGTATTAAAGCATGCAGTAGGCACTTGATAGGGCTTCCCAGATGGCTCAGTGGCAAAGAATCCGCCTGCAAATGCAGGAGACATGGGTTCGATCCCTGGGTTGTGACAATCCCTTGGTGAAGGAAATGGCTACCCACTCCAGTATTCTTGCCTGGAAAATCCCATGGACAGAGCAGCCTGGTGTGCTATAGTCCATGGGGTCGCAAAGAGTCAGATGCCACTTAGCGACTAAACAACAACAGCAATGAGGCACTTAATGTGTTTGAATTAATAAGTGATATTATTTAGTTATGATTGAATGAGTAGCATTATTGAATGCCATTAATGAATGACAAATGTCATTTTAAAACCCTCTTATACTGTTGGTGGGAATGCAAACTAGTACAGCCACTATGGAGAACAGAGTGGAGATTCCTTAAAAAACTGGAACTAGAACTGCCATATGACCCAGCAATCCCACTCCTGGGCATACACACCGAGGAAACCAGATCTGAAAGAGACACGTGTACCCCAATGTTCATCGCAGCACTGTTTATAATAGCCAGGACATGGAAGCAACCTAGATGCCCATCAGCAGACGAATGGATAAGGAAGCTGTGGTACATATATACCATGGAATATTACTCAGCCATTAAAAAGAATACATTTGAATGAGTTCTAATGAGATGGATGAAACTGGAGCCCATTATGCAGAGTGAAGTAAGCCAGAAAGATAAAGACCAATACAGTATACTAACACATATATATGGAATTTAAAAAGATGGTAACAATAACCCTATATGCAAAACAGAAAAAGAGACACAGATGTACAGAACAGACTTTTAGACTCTATGGGAGAAGGCGAGGGTGGGATGATCTGAGAGAACAGTGTTGAAACAAGTATACTATCAAGGGTGAAGCAGATCACCAGCCCAGGTTGGATGCACGAGACAGGTGCTCAGGGCTGGTACAATGGGATGACCCAGAGGGATGGGATGGGGAGGGAGGTGGGGGGGGGATCGGGATGGGGAAAACATGTAAATCCATGACTGATTCATGTCAATGTATGGCAAAAACCACTACAATAGTGTAAAGTAATTAGCCTCCAACTAATAAAAACCAATGGAAAAAAATTTAAAAATAAAAATAAAATGCCCATTTTGATTGCTAATATGAAGTAAAAAATTTTATTGTGGTTATGTTAATAAAAAGAAATCTTTATGAAGAAAAAAGTAAAATGGATAACCGACAAGGTCCTACTGTACAGCCCAGGGAACTCTGCTCAGTGTTAGGTGGCAGCCTGGATGGGAAAGGAGTTTGGGCGAGGACAGATACATGTATCTGTGTGGCTGAGTCCCTTTGCTGTGCATCTGAAACAGTCACAGCATTGTCAATCGGTTACACTCCAATATAAAACAAAAAGGAAGGAAAGAATCTGACACTCCAGAATGTGCTAAGGGTTTAGGCGGAGAGCACCCACCCTGCAGATGGACAAAGGGAGGTGGGTTGGGGGAAGAACTCAGAAGGCTGTGATTCGCATGACTTCGTCAACAGGTCCCAACAGATGGGGCCCATCAGAAGCAGAGCCTCCCCACTGGGCACCCGGCTTGTTGGCTCAGCTTTTGCAGAAAGCGCTTAATGGGTTCCCGTCTCCAAGCCCAAGACCCTTATAAATCATGAAATAGGTACGCCGCCCCTCAGCAGGACACCGGATTAAAATGCCTGGAATGCAGCCGGCCTCTGGTTCTACAGCCCAGCTCCTAATTCTTCCCACACATTTCACTTAAGACTGAAATAAAAATGCCAAAAACAAAGAAACGTGACCTGGCGCTGACGGGGAAGAGAAAAAACATTTCATCACAGCGGTTTATCAGTGTGTGAGCCCTGTTCTTCCACCAGGGTCCTTGACAGTAAAAGCCATACTGGCTCATGTTTCTCATGGAGTCTCCACATCCCTAGAGGGCTACCATGTTTTCATCATGGCCACATTGGGGCGTAAGCTGGACCCACAGAACTGAGCTCCATCATGATGGCATCACACATGGGTTATTGGAAACCTTGGTGATCCCTCAGATTCCCGACTAGTCTTCTGAGATCTGCCTTTGGAAGCCACGGAAAGTCACCTTGTCACATCAACTCAGTGAGCAGCCAGGATCCCGAATGCTCATAAGGTGCTAGAAACCTTGGAGTTATGTTTTCTTAGGTTCATTTCCCACTGGCAGAATGCAGTGTTAATGTGCTTCCAAGTCACCACGTAAGGGGGGTGGGGAGGAGACTTTTGTCTGAAGCATGGGTGCTCACACACTTCCTGTGTGGCCTCTTCCAGGGGCCAGCTCCTGGGAAGGTGGGACAGAAGAGAGAAATGATCCAGGGTGTGGTCCTGAGGAGGCTTTCAGTGGGGGCTTCTTCAGGCTTTCTGTTCATCAGTCTCTGTGCAATACTTGGGACAGTACATGGAACTCAGCGAATGATCTTTAAATGTTAAGGAATTCTTTTGCTGGACAGCTGAAACTAACACAACATTGTAAATCAACTCAACTCCAATATAAAATAAAAATTAAAATTTTTTGGAAAAACTGTAAGAAATTCATTTTGCTCTAAGTCACAAGCATTGGACAGAGGAGGCAGAGGCAGGTTCCTCAATTGTCCAGCTCCACAGTGAGTTCATCACGACTGCTGGCAGCTTGAGAGTTTTCTGGATCCTGCGTCTGAGCCAGGGACGGGTGTGCACACTTGTATTGTCATTCCTGTCTGCCTCAGGGAGATGGAACGTATTGAGGGCAGTGGAGAGCTGAGATGAGATGCAGTTAGCATTGGGTCATGATGAAAACTGGCTGAGCTCAAGTGAGAGGGATGGGCTGGGAGTGGGGGCAAAGGGGAAGAGGACCAAGGTCAGGAGGATTGGGGAAGAAAGAGCCTCAACTCTGGAATCTTTGAGCTTTGCCCTTGACTTTGAGTGGTTCTCTTACAATTTTGTGGGTGTGTGGTCGGGAAGGAAGTGTGAGGAGGTGCAAAGAATAGTAAGTAAGGGGTGACACTTAGCCTAATCCGAACCAGGATCAAGAAGGATTTCTAAAAAACAACATATAGGAAACACTTGAGAACCCAAGGGTGAAGGCACTTCTTGTTGCCTGAGAAGACAGCTTCATGATGCTGGAGCCAGGTGATAGAGAAATGGCATATTCCAAACAGATAGCCTGAAGATAAAAAAGAAATGACAGAGGGACTTCTCTGGTGGTCCAGTGGTTAAGAATCCACCCACCAACGCAGGGGGTATAGCTTTGATCCCTTGTCTGGGACCTAAGATCCCACGTGCCTTGTGGCTGAAAAACCAAAACATTTAAAATAACAGAAGCAATATTGTAATATGTTCAATAAAGACTTTGAAAATGGTCCCCATCAAAAAAAAAAAAATTGGAAGAAATGGGAGAGAGGCAGAAAGTCAAGCTGTGTGGCAAGGGCCAAGATGGGAATGTTGGTTCTGAGTGCCCAGGGTCTGCCAATCCTGGAGACGGCCCAACATCC
The DNA here is from genome assembly GCF_019320065.1 of Cervus canadensis. Taxonomy (NCBI): domain Eukaryota; kingdom Metazoa; phylum Chordata; class Mammalia; order Artiodactyla; family Cervidae; genus Cervus; species Cervus canadensis. The sequence continues at coordinate 41,728,278 of NC_057402.1, read as the reverse complement.
AAAGGAACTGAACTCCAGCATGACTTTAGACCTTCTGAGCAGAACACAGAGGTCCCTGGGACTCTGTTATTCTGCTGGGGAGAAAAAAGTGGCTGCCCATGGACCTCCATCCATGTTCACACATCCCAGCTCTCTGCTTTCACTTTCAGGCACCAGAGTCTGGGTCTCCTTATCGAAAGGCTGTCTTCAGCCTGCTGGATTCTACTTTGCAGAAGCATACAGAGCCCAAGTGCCTAAGGTTTTTACATCCGCCAAGACCAGCCCTTTACCAATGATCAGTGACAGTCCAATAACAAATAGTACACTGCAGCAAAGAATAGGAACAGTTACACTTCATTTTTCTATCAGAAAACAAGAAATTCAAAAATATTTTTAAAACTATGCCTGCAAAGAATTTCACCTTTCCTTTTCAATAAAAATAAATCTTAAATTTTAGAAATATTTGATAGTGTAGATGTGGAAAGGACCTTGTCCACCAAGAAACCTGTTTTTCAGAACTTCCCTTTTGGTCCAGTGGTTAAGAATCTGCCTGCCAGTGCAGGGGACACTGGTTTGATCCCTGGTCTGGGAACTAAGATCCACATGCTGTGGCCCAGGTGCCACAACTACTGAAGCCCGCACACCCTGGAGCCTGTGCTCTGCAACAAGAAGCCACCGCAATGAGGAGCCAGCACACCGCAACCAGAGAGGAGCCCCTGCTCACAGCACACAGCAACAAAGACCCTACCCAGTGCAGTCAAAAATAAATAAATTAATTAATTAAAAAACAAGAATGGGGAAGAAAGTGGTCATCTTAAAAAAAGGGGCGGGGGGCAAAAAAAAATCTATTTTTTCCAGGACTAGGGAAATCTACTTTATCCTGGTTGACCTGAGACTTTTCCTGTTTTAGCAGTGAAAGTCCTATGTCCCAGAAATGAAGAAAACCAGGACATCTGGTCACCTACCCAAGACCTCAATATTTCCTGACAAAGATAGAACCCCTGAAAAGGAAGGAAGATGTTGACGGGGTTTTATGGAACCACAGAAGTTTAATGCTAGAGGGAATTTTGGTAATAGATGAGGAAAAGGGGGTTCCGAAGTTTAGTCTGTTTATTCTGTTTCCCAGAAGCTTGGGCAACAGAGGAAACTTATCTCAGCCTGATTATTCTAGATGAGTGAAGCCAAGAATCATACCCACAAACAGCCCGTGAGAAGCTGGGGACTAGGTGGCACAGTGGTAAAGAACCCGCCTGCCAATGCATGAGACACAAGAGATGGGGGTTCGATCCCTGGGTGGGGAAGATCCCCTGGAGGAGGGCACGGCAGCCCACTCCAGTATTCTTGCCTGGAGAATCCCATGGACAGAGGTGTCTGGCAGTCTACAGTCCATGGGGTCATGAAGAGTTGGACACAACTGAAGCAAAACATTTTTCTTCTCTCCATCACTTTCAACACAGCAGGTATATAGAGAATGATCCTTCCACTTTGACCTGAAAAAGGCTGACCAGGTCATATGTGCACATTCTACCCGAGTCCATCTCATAAAAGGAATAGCAACTGAACACAAATCTGGCTTGGCAGTTTGGCTCACGGACAAAAACCCTGAGTTTTTTAGTATTTTTTTTTTATTTTATAACTTTTTTTTTTAAGGTTCTCATCAGTTTTCTATTTTACAATAGTGTATATATACACAGTATCAACAGTGTATATATGTCAACCCCAATCTCCCAATTCATTGCACCTAACCCTGAGTTTTTGAGGTTGAATTTCTGAGAAGGGGCTTCCCTGGTGCCTCAGATGGTAAAGAATCTGCCTGCAATGTAGGAGGCCTGGGTTCCACCCCTGGGTTGGGAAGATCCCCTGGAGAAGACAATGGCAACCCACTCCAGTATTCTTGCCTGGGGAATCCTGTGGACAGAGGAGCCTGGCGGGCTATAGTCTATGGGGTTGCAAAGAGTTGGACACAACTAAGAAACAGATCAGGTAGGCAGGACGATCAACCCATGACACAAGGCAAGGGGCGGGGGAGAGTTCCACTTGCCTGGTCTTCCACCAGAACACGCAGGAATGCAGACTCTCTGTCTCAGACGTTATGGCTCAAACAGAATATCCAGAAGTGCCTGAAGCAACACGGAAGGTCCCTTCTACCTACACAGCAGCCAAGGAAAGCATGTCAGGTCCTGAAGAAGCACTTGGACAGGCAGAGACAACAGCTGCCTGAGCTGGAACGACGGGTGGATCGGATGCAGAAACAGCAGGCCTGGGAGTGATGTCAAGCAGCTGGGCATCCTCAGTGCCAGATGGTGGTCATCATGGACTCCCACTGCCAGAGAGCACTGACCAAGCAGGAGGGTTCCCCCTCTTCCCTGAGACCCTCCTTTCAAGCATGTCCATCTGCCACCACCACCACGCCACAGTTGCACAGATCTAGAAGACATATGCTGAAGCTGAAGCTCCAATACTTTGGCCACCTGATCAGAAGAGCCAACTCATTGTAAAAGACCCTGATGCTGGGAAACACTGAAGGCAGAAGGAGAAGTGGGTGATCGAGGATGAGATGGTTGGATGGCATCACCGACTCAATGGGCATGAATTTGAGCAACTCTAGGAGATGGTGAAGGACAGGGAAGCCTGGCATGCTGCAGTCCATGAAGTCGGAAAAGAGTCAGATATGACTAAGCAATTGAACAACAACAACAAAGAAGATGTGGTGCTTATGGAAGCCTCGGACAGCTGACCCCAATCCCCAGGGCACAGACTCCTCACCCCAGGAGGAGGGAGGGAGTGCAAGATCTCCAGCAGAGAGGTGGTTCTCAGGATGCTGAGAACCAACTTCACTCTCTCTAGGAACAGAGTGGACTCGTTGAGAAATGAAAGATGGAAGGGGAGACCATTTCTGGAGAGGCAGCTCCTAGCTCTAATTTTTTTTTTTGTAATTTATAAAATAATTTGTTATTTATTATTTTTAAAATTTACTACTTATTTATTATTTTTCTTCTGGTTGCCCGGGATCTTTGTTACCGTGTCCAGTCTTTAGTTGTGGCACGCAGGCTTCTATTATTGCAGAGCACAGGCTTAGTTGCCTCATGGTACGTGGGATCTTACCTCCCTGACCAGAGTTGGAACCTGCATCCCCTGCACGGGAAGGTGGATTCTCAACCACTGGACCACCAGGGAAGTCCCCCCAGCTCTGTAATTTGTTGGGACAAAAGGAGGCAGAAATTATGGCGAGGTTAAAGAAACAGGGCAGGGGAGACCCCTGACAGGATAGGAGCAAATGGCACAAATCCCTAAAACCGGAACTGTCTCTTCTTGCCCAGCAATCTGCATCAAAGAAGGCAGTGTGGCAGAAAAAAAATGTAACACAGAGAGAAAGACCAGCTGTTCTAAAAAATGTGAATCTACATGTTTTGATTTTCTTTAAAAATAGCATCTCTTTATTTATTTGTTTTGGCCATCCCACGGAGTATTCAGGATCTTAGTCCCCCAACCAGAAATCGAACCTGGGACCCCTGCAATGGGGGCACAGAGTCTTAACCATCAGATCACCAGAGAAGTCCCTGAATCTACGTGGTTTGAGACTAACAAATAGGTTCACTGACAAAGGTTAGGGATTTTTGTTCTTTTTTTCCTTGTTTTGTTTTGCATTAGAAGCGTTGCATTCTTATCTTTCTGAAACCTTTTTTCTTAGGAGGCCAAGATTATGCTCCAGAAATACCCTAGAATGGATAGATACCTAGGATGCAGTACAGGAATATTCATCTTTGTATCTCTACCTTCCAACACAATGTCTGGAAAAGTGATCAAGCATGTTTTTAGATGGATTGAATATCAGAAAATGCATCCAAGGGCCATGATAAATTTGCCCACTGGGGTACCATACTCTCCATCTGTATTCACCTCCTTGGCCTGGAAATAATGGTGATGTACTCACAAAAACACAGAGACTACAGGGGGTTGACCTAAACTTGCAATTACAACTTTGACTTTTAGAGGGGGTTATCATTCACGCAAAAGGGTGGAACAAATCCCAGAGAAATTTCCAGTGGACCCTGGAGACTCCTAGATGGTTATGGATCAGTGGCTAATGTTGAGTAGGAAGAAGTTCAAAGGAGGGGCTGGATGTCTGCATGTTTATCTACTGGACAGTGTCTCATCTCCAGTACCTTTACTGCCTGCTGCCTGACCCAGCCTCTCTGAGTCTGATGAAATGCTCACTCCTGGGATCTTCCAGGAGGGACCCCACACAGGAACGCCTGGGATAGGCAGGGGCTGGACCTGGAAGTGTTGTTCAGAGACTCAGTCTGTGTGTGGATCTGTAAATCACAGACTGTTGCTCTATTTATTTACATTATGTATATTTTTTGCTTCCATATGGGCCTTTCTGATTTGTGTTGGGATCTGAAGACCGCAAGAAGAGAGGAGCACAGTTTGGGGAATAACAGTCAGATGGTGAGTCTGATTGAGCTTAGAAAGAGGGGAATCCACTCAGATTTCAGAGATAATGTCTTTTGTCCTTTATCTGGGCTTTCCTGGTAGCTCAGACAGTAAAGAATCCGCTGCACTGCAGGAGGCCTGGCTTTGATCCCTGGGCAGGGAATATCCCCTGGAGAAAGGAATGGCTACCCACTCCAGTATTCCTGCCTAGAGAATCCCATGGACAGAGTAGCCTGGTAAGCTACAGTCCTTGGTGTCAATGGTCCTTTATCAATAATAGAGGGTGTTTGGGGAAAGCTAGGTCACAGCTACCATGCTGAGTCTGAGGCTCAGAGCGTCTGTGGAGATGAGATCAGCATGGTGGGGTAGAGTGTGATGTACGTGTGGACGAGGTTCAGCTCCAGTTCCAATACACACAGTCTCCAGCTGCTGTGTTTGCATTTCTCAGCATCAGTGATGTCTGCAAAGGTGCTTCTCTCATGGGGTGAACAAAGGGTGGAAAATGGTATTTCCAACTCAAACAAGATAAAGATGGAGGTATTCCGGAGCAACACAGGAGGTGTCCATGCTGACCTAAGATAGCAAGAGGACCCAAGATAGCAAGACCAATACCCATTCCAGGCATGGGTCAAAGGCAAAAGCAACTGGGCAAGAAGCATGGAGCTAGAGAATACTGCCTTTTTGGAATGGGTACACCAGCCAATGCGATCTTCCCTCTTTTTCTGTTCATAAATAAATTAAAAAATACAGGAGGGAGTGTGTTTTAGGAGGAGGATTATTCTGGAAAGAGGATGGTGGTTACATTTATTGAAATTCTTCCAATGACACGTGTTGCATTTTTCAAGTGAAGATAAAATTCACATAGCATGTTCCATTGTACAATTCGGTGGTTTCAGCCTATAAACAAGGTTGTGCAACCGCCGTGACTAATTCCAGAACATTTCATCACCCCATAAGGAAACCCCATACCCCTCCTCTTCCCCTCCTCCCTTCAACCCCTGCAGCCACTAATCTCCTTTCTGTCTGGATGGATTTGCTTGTTCTGTACATTTCATATAAATGGAATCCTACTGAATGCGGCCTTTCGTGTCTGGCTTCTGTCATTTAGCCGTAAGGGTTTCAAAGTTCATCCATGTTGTAGCGTGTATCAGTACTTTAATCCCTTTTATTGCCAAATAACATTCCTTCGTATTAACATGCCACTTCATTCTCTTAACAGCCTTTCAAAAAGCAAACTTTTTTATTTTACCCAAGTCCCAGTTATTAACCTTTGTTTTTGTGGACGTGCTTTTGGTGTTCCTAGCTAAGAAATCTCTAACTCAGGATCCCCATGGTTACCTCTATGTTTTTCTACTAGACATTTTATCATTTTTTTAAGATATTTTAAACCAAGATGTTATTGTTAATTTTTAAAATTTATTTATTTCCAACTGAGTGGGGGCTACTCTCTGTATTCTGTGTGGGCTTCTCACTGCAGTAGCTTCTCTTGTTGCAGAGCACAGGCTCTAGGGCGTGTGGGCTCAGTAGTTGTGGTTCCTGGGCTCTAGAGCACAGGCTCAGTAGTTGTTGGCCCACAGCATGTGGGATCTTCCCAGATCAGGGATGGAACACATGTCTCCTGCATTGGCAGGTGAATTCTTTACCACTGAGCCACCTGGGAAGCCCTGATATTTTATCATTTTAAGTTTTATCTTATTCTTGGGTACTTTCTCTTCATATGTGTTGCTTCAAGGGGGTTATTTCACCTTTGTTTTTTGTTTCATTTTTCTAATTTTGGAGGAGGGAAACATTCTCAGCTCCATGAGACTGGGGATCTCTGTTAGTTCACTGATCTCTCCTACAGCTGGGAACATTACCTGTCACACAGTGGATACATGATGTTTGATAAATGAATTAATTATTTCTAAATTTCCCTCTCCCATCTGCCAGAAGCACCTCAGCTTCCTTGTCCTACTTGGTGAGAACTTCTTCTACTTCACATTCTTCTTCCTACACAATGGACTGCATTGTCCTAGGTGTGAGCCACGCTCCCATTCCTTGAGTTTGTAATCACAGAAAGGCCTACGGAAGGAACATATCCAGGGACCTCCCTGGTGGTCCAGTGGTTAAGAACCCACCTTCCAATGCAGAAGATATGAGTTCAATCCCTGGCCAGGGAACTAAGATCTCACATGCCACGGGGCTACCAAGCCCTTACTCTGTAGAGCCTGTGCTCTGCAACAAGAGAAGCCCACGTGCCGCAGCAAGGACCCAGTGTGGCCAAAATTTAAAAAGAAGGAAGAACCTATCCAAATTACTAAGAGAGAAAAGACATTAGAATGTATATCAAAAATGCTTCCCACACTACTTTAGGCATTGTGGTTGTTGCAACAGAAAATTTATTTGATTCAGATTATTTTAGAGTTATAAGGGAAGCCTTTCCTATCAACAATATGAGGCCTTTACATATTGGGGAATTAGCTAAAGTAAAACTACAGTGAGACATCCCTCCCATCCATCAGAATGGCTGAAATGAAAAATAGTGACAACACCAGACACTGGTGAGGATGTGGAGAAGATATATGGCTCAGACATTGCTGGTGAGGATGCAAAACAGTACAGCCACTCTGAAAAGTAGTTTGGCAACCCCTTTCAAAACTAAAGAAGTGGATTTACCATACAAATCAGTAATAGCCCTCTTGGGGATTTATCTTAGGAAAAGGGAGACTTATTCTTCACTCAAGAAATTGTAAATATTTTTAAAAATTGTCAATGAATGCTCAAAACAGCTTGTAGCACAGGGGAGAAAAGAAGCTAAAGTTAACTTAAAGTTAATCTTTAAAATATATTTCAATATGCAGTACATGCTAAATTGCTTTAGTCATGTCTGTCTTTTGTGACCCTATATGCAGTTCAGTTCAGTCGCTCAGTCGTGTCCAACTCTTCGCGACCCCAGGAATCACAACACGCCAGGTCTCCCTGTCCATCACCAGCTCCCAGAGTTTTCTCAAACTCATGTCCATCAAGTAGGTGATGCCATCCAGCCATCTCATCCTCTGTCATCCCCTTCTCCTCCTGCCTCCAATCCCTCCCAGCATCAGGGTCTTTTCCAATGAGTCAACTCTTCGCATGAGGTGGCCAAAGTATTGGAGTTTCAGCTTCAGCATCAGTCCTTCCAATGAACACCCAGGACTGATCTCCTTTAGGATGGACTGGTTGGATCTCCTTGCAATCCAAGGGACTCTCAAGAGTCTTCTCCAACACCACAGTTCAGTAGATACAGACAAATACTACTTGATTCCACTTATATTAGGTACCTAGAATAGTCAAATTCAAAAATACATTGGTAGATGCCAGGGACCAGGGGAAGGTGGGGGGAAGGGGAGTTAGGGTTTAATGGGGACAGTTTCAGTTCAGGAAGGTGGAAAATTAAGAAGATGGATGACGGTAAGAGTTGCACAAGAGTGGAATGTACTTAGTGCTACTGAGCTGTGCAGTTATATATGGTTAAAATATTATGTTTTACATTATGTGACTTTTACCGCAATAAAAAGATATTTTAAAAAAATAACAGACTATTGATTCATGTAATAGCTTGGGTGAGCCTTGAGAAAAGCCATTCTCAAAAGGATACATGCTACTTGATTCCATTAATGTGAAAGTCATCGTGAAATAACATCATTACAGAGACAGAGAGGGGATTAGTGGTTGCCAGGGGTTAAGGAGGGACAGATGGGTGTGGGTAGAGAAGGTAACATGAGAGGGTCTTATGGAGATGTTACAATATCTGCACTGTGGTGGTGGTTCTGCAAGGCTCTACACACACACATGTCTTGCATAAAGCTACACACACATGCACACACATACAAGTGAATATAAAACTGGTAACATCTGAATAATCTCTGTGTATAGCACCAATGTCAATTTCATGGGTTTGAAGTCATCTAAGCTATGAAAGGGGCTTCCCTGGTGGCTCAACAGTAAAGAATCCACCTGCCAATTCAGGAGACACAGGAGACCTGGGTTCGATCCCTGGGTCAGGAAGATCCCCTGGAGGAGGGCATGGGAACCCACTTCAGTGTTCTTGCCTGGAGAATTCCATGGACAGAGGAGGCTGGTGGGCTACGGTCCATGAGGCCACAAAGAGTCGAATATGACTGAAGTGACTGAAATGCACATACAAGCTATGAAAGAGGAAAACAAAGGGGCAGAGAAGGCAGGAAAAGGATGGTTGCGACTTCCCTGTACATTTCTCCACAGTCTCCTATGAAGCTATCATTATTTCAAAATAATTTTTTAATGAGGCTTTAAGTACAGTATATTTCTAAATTACAAAATGTTTTTCCAGTTATGCTGATATGAACTAGTGTCCAACCTTCAAGAAAGCCAAAAGGGAACCATAATTTTTTTTTAACAAACATGTATTAAGGAAGTACCATCAGCAGTGTCAAATGACACAGCTGTCAAGTAATATCCGGCCTGGAAAGTGTCCATTGACCTTGGAGCTTAGGAGTCACTGGGGACCCGGCTGGAGCAAGGCCAGCGGTAAAGCTAAGGCAGGATCCAGGTGCCCCTTCTGTGAAGACTAGCCCCCAAGGGCACAGATTCCAGGAAAAAAAAGGTCCCCAGACCTCAGTCACAAGGTGACACCCAGCTTTCAGAAAAACTCAGTGAGTGAAACAAGCAGCTAGTTGACTGGATGATTTTGGGCAGAGCCAGCAGGTGAGGTTGTGAGGTTCAGAGGTCCCAGGAGCACGCAGAGAGCCAGGGGGCAGGGAGATGGGAGGCCCTGATGGACACTTTTTATTGTACAAGCACATGTTCAAGGTCATCTAAGGATTGTAAATGAAGTACTCACCCAGGCTGCGCTCGTGCCGGCTGGACGTGCCGTCCTTAGACGACAGTCTTAGGATAAAAGATGGGACCTATGTGTGCTTTCCTTCCTCCACTAAGTGGTCATTATTGATCTCGGGAATACAGCGTTGGTCTCATGAGGCTAGAAAAGACAGTTGCGAGTTTCTGTCATTCAGTTATAGACCCTTGGCCACACAGAGCCATGTGCAAACCTTCTGATCCATTCTCTCAGAACCTGGGAGTTTATTACATCAAATTTACTCAACAGAAGGAAAAGATAAACCCACAGAATTCTTCATTTCAGTTGTATTTGTGTAATAAGTAATGATTTAATATTAAACTATGAATATTTCATTCCCTTTGTCCTCTTCTGCCCTGACCAGCCTCCACTCAGGGAGCAGGAAGAGCCCCCATCTTGGGAATAGAAAGCACCTTTTTAAAAAGTATTTATTTATTTGGCCATGTTGTGTCCTAGCTGCGTCATGTGGAGTCTTCCAGTTGCAGTGTGTGGGCCCAGTAGTTTCAGTGGGCTTAGATGCTCTGTGGCACGGGGGGTCTTCGATCTGCAACCAGGGATCTCCTGCTTTGCAAGGTGGATTCTTAACCATTGGAACAACAGGAAACTCCCAGAAAGCACCTTTAAAAAGAGAGATTATATACAGACGCAGAGAAAATACTGAAGAGACTTTGCAAGATTCGGCCTGTATCAAAAGTTTGAAAGCATTTTCTAGGCATCCTAGGATCTAGACACAAAAACACAAAGCCAAGATTGGAGAGCTGAGGGGAGCTTTCACTTCCCTTTGGGTACAGAAGACTCATGATGACCTAATGATGATCGTTTTGCCTGCAAGGGTTCAGAATATGTCACCCCCAAATATGGCATTTTGGCGTAGTGATTATTTTTAATTAAAGATATTTGAGAAACAGCCAGTGCAGGATGCACAATCTGACCCTCTTTTGCCCCCTCGAAAGCAGAAGATAAATCTCCCATGAAACTGCCCTCCCATTCCTGTCTGGGAAATCCCCTGGACAGAGGAGCCTGGCGGGCTACAGTCTATGAGGTCTCGAAAGAGTCGGACATGACCTAGCCACTAAACAACAACAACCAGGAGGGTAGAAGGCAACCTTATCACCAGAGACAGGGAGTTAAGGGCTGAAAGGCTGTAGAAAAATGTCTTGTTACTTTTTTATCATCTTGCTATACTGAGCCCCAGTTATTTTTCTGTTAATTCTTCACAAATGTATTGTTTCTTTGTTATAACTTCATTTTATTTTTAATTGGAGAATAATTACTTTGCAATGTTGTGATGGTTTCTGCAATACATCAACATGAATCAGCCATAGGTATACATGTATCTTTTATCTGAGAGGGATAAACCTGTTCTGGTCACTTCTTTGAGTTTCATATTTAGAGGGATTCCTATTTATACAGCCTTAATCCAACTTGTTTGTCTTATTTTAATCTGTCCTTTTACTACAAGTTTGGGAGCCACTTACTCCATCTAAAACATGAACGAGAAAATGCTAGTCACTTCTGTTGTGTCCAACTCTTTGCAACCCCATGGACTGTAGCCCACCAGGCTCCTCTGTCTATGGGATTTCCCAGGCAACAATACTGGAATGGGTTGCCTTTTCCTCCTCCAGGGGATCTTCCAGACAGGGACTGAATCTACATCTCCTAAGGCTCCTGCATTGCAGGTGGATTCTTTACCACTGAGCCACCAGAGAAGTCCATCCTGGTCAATATCAGCACCCAGTGTCTGATCCTGAATTAATACAACACACAGATTCTGATCCCGGGTCAATACTAACCCCCAGTGTCCAATCCCGGGTTTGCCAACACAACAGAAGGTGGCAAGGTCAGAGGATGTCACCAACAAGAGAAGCAGCCCTTGCCAATGTCTAGGGATCAAGACTTCTCTTAATCCCCTAGAAATTAGACCACCTTCAGGGAGCTGAAAAGTAGAGCAAAAGCGAAAGGAGAGTCTCAGATTTGATTCCAAAGGTACTAACTTTTTTTTTTTTTTGACGTTTTATTTATTTATTTTTTATTAGTTGGAGGCTAATTACTTCACATTTCAGTGGGTTTTGTCATACATTGACATGAATCAGCCATGGAGTTACATGTATTCCCCATCCTGATCCCCCCTCCCACCTCCCTCTCCACCCGATTCCTCTGGGTCTTCCCAGTGCACCAGGCCCGAGCACTTGTCTCATGCATCCCACCTGGGCTGGTGATCTGTTTCACCATAGATAGTATACATGCTGTTCTTTTGAAACATCCCACCCTCACCTTCTCCCACAGAGTTCAAAAGTCTGTTCTGTACCTCTGTGTGTCTTTTTCTGTTTTGCATATAGGGTTATCATTACCATCTTTCTAAATTCCATATATATGTGTTAGTATGCTGTAATGTTCTTTATCTTTCTGGCTTCAAAGGTACTAACTTTTAAAGCAGAGTTGAGTGAAAGAACAAGTTTCCTACCATCTACAGAACTAACCTGAGTCCAGTCACAGAAAAATAAAGTTGTATTGACACACAAGAGAGGTATGGCTATATCTTGTTGCCGTGCCTCCATGACAGCAGGGGAAACTTGAACATGGGGGACTGTTAGGCAGCCACAGAAATCATCTCCATGAAAAGGTTGGAGCAGCCTGACTGAATGTGGGCGTAGCCTTGACAGAAGCAAAGAACTTAAAATTTGTCTGTTTGTTTCAGATGCAGGGCTGTGTGGCTTTGTGTGCATCTAGCCGTCAAGTACAAGGAAAGTGTGGATGGGGAATTAAGGAATTTGGTGGTAAAGAATCCACCTGCTAATGCAGGAGATCTGAGTTAAAGCTCTGGTCCAGGAAGATCCCACATGCATCAGAGCAACTAGGTCCATGTGCCACAACTACTGAGCCTGTGCTCTGAAGCCCAGAAGCTGCAACTACCAAGTCCATGTGCTGCAACTACTTAAACCCAGAGCCCTAGAGCCCATACTCCACAACAAGAGTAGCCACTGCAAAGAGAAACTCAAGCACTGCAACTAGAGAAAAGCCCACACAGCAACGAAGATCCAGCACAGCCAAAAATAAATGAAATTAGAAAAAGAAAAAGGAACACCAGTTTTCTGGGATTTCCTAGAAGGGAGATGCTAAGCTCAAAGTGTGTCTTTAGGGAAAAGAGATGTGCTGTGTTAGTTGCTCAGTCGTGTCCCACTATTTGCAACCCCATGGACTATAGCCCGGCAGGCTCTTCTGTCCGTGGGATTCTCCAAGCAAGAATACTGGAGTGGGTTGCCATTCCCTTCTCCAGGGGATCTTCCTGACCCAGGGATCGAACCTGAGTCTCTTGCATTGCAGGCAGATCTTTTACTGTATCAGCCACCAGGGGAGCCCAGGGAAAAGAGGCAGGATGTCCTAAACCGACTGTGGGAGTGTCTCTCTCTTTCAAGCAGCCCCATTACTGAACAGACTGCTAGATACCCCCTCAGACGTACAGCCTTTGAGGAAATCTGTCTCGGTGTTTGACCACCAAGCCAGAGCGACACAGGTGTTCCCCAGGAGTCCCCACAGACCTGTCCAGGGTGTGTGAGGTCCCATCTGGGAAGTAGGGAAAGCAAGGCTGGACTTAGACACCTGCTTCTCCCTCTGTGCCTCACAACCAGATTTACAGCACAGGCGCAGGGAGGAGGGTGGTCCAAGAAGGGGGCCAAGTCCAAACAGCACAGCATCCTCAGCCAGGTGGTTGATAGAAAGGTGTATCCTCATCCAAGGATGTGTGTGTGTGTGCATGCGGCAGGGGGCTGGAGCAGGGTGAAGCAGAGAACCACTGCCTTCCACCCCCACCCCCCACCCCTTTTACTAGACTGCCTCCCTTCTAAAGCCAACCCAGCTATGAGCGGGAGCTTGCTGATCCCTATGGCTCCTTTGCTGGGAAGAGAAAAGAGGAGCGTTCTTGTCACCGTATTCAGCAACACTAGACTTGCCACTCAATCCATGTTGACTAGATAAATCATACCATCAGAATGGTCACCCCTCCAGGCCAACCTGCGATCCTCTCACCCAGCCCCTCACTCATATTCATCACTAGATCAACCTCTGAAAGACTCTGGATTTTCTCTGAATTCCCAGGTACGTATTGTAGCTGCTACGCAGTGTGGCCGTACTTGTTTGATTTATTACTCTCTGAGAGTCCTGGAGGTCAAAAATCCAAACCCAGTCTCACTGTGCTGTAAAACTAAGGTGTCTGCAACTGGCTCTCTTCGGGCGGTTCCGGGAGAAATTCCTCTCCTTTCCTTTTCCAGCTTCCTTGGGCTGCCTGCACTCCTTCTCTCAAGACCCCTCCCTCCGATAACTCCAATCTTTTCTTTTCACAATCAAACATCTTCAACTACCAATTCCAATCCTCCTGCCTCCCTTTTATAGGGTTTGTGATTCCCTTGGTCCACCCAGATAATCCAGGGTCATTTCCCATCTCAAAATCCTTAATTTCATCACATCCGTAAGGTCTCTTTTACCCGTATAAAGTGACATAGTTCCAGGATGCAGGCATAAGGATGTGGACCTCTTTGGGAGGCATTGTTCAGCCTACCACACCTCCCAAGGGAACTAGAGTCTCATTCAATCGGAAGTGCCGTGGTTCTCAAAAAGCAGCCGTGTTGGGACTGCCCTGGTGGTCCAGTGGTTAGGAGTTCTTCCAATGAAGGAGGTGCAGATTTGATCCCTAGTCCTGGCCAAAAAACAGAAACAATGTATAGTGAATTCAATAAAGACTATAAAAATGGTCCGCACCAAAAAAAAAATTTTTAAAAAAAGCAGTCATGTTACAATATGGTCTGTTCTCAGAGTTGCCTCGCAACACACCAAGGAGGAGGGACAGAGCCGTAGACAGTCAGGAACTCTGAATTTGAGCCTTTAGGGTGTTCACTACTCCACATTCTCATCCTCTGGTGTTTTCTGGTATTAATATAAAAGGCAGTAACATGGAACTTCCCTAATGGTTCCATGGTAAAGAACCTGTCTGCCAATGCAGGAGATGCAAGAGACACAGGTTCCATCCTGGAATTAAGAAGATCCCCTGGAGGAGGAAATGGCAACCCACTCCAGTATTCTTGCCTGGAGAATTCTATGGACAGAGGAGCCTGGTGGGCTACAGTTCATGGGGTCACAAAGGGTTGGACACAAGGTTATTGACTCAACAACAACCACCACCCAAGGCTGCTGTGCAGATGCGTGGAGATGACACATGCGGGCAACACTCTCCGTGCACCTGGGAAATCTGCCTCCTGCCCTTATGTGCCCCTCCCTACTTAACATGTCCTGCTCTCTCATACCTGTGATGCCTACAAGTGCTGAATTTGACCGTGATGAAGTCGGCTCCGTGACAAGAGCCATTTTTCCTCTGCTGGCAGACTTCAGTGAGGGCCTCTGCCATTCAAAATGCAAATGACTCACACTTGATGGATGTGCAGCATAATTCAAGCATGTCTGGGTTTCCTGTCACTGTCAAGGTTGGTGGAAACTCTAAACAGATACGCACACGCACACTCATGCACATTCACCACCCAGGACACTACGGTCTGCTGATACAACTTCCTGCTGAGTCAGCAAACATTGAGTGACCCTGCTCCCCGCCAGGAGGCCATGACCCGGGCAGATAGACGGTGGGGACCCAGAAGGAAAGGAGAAGTGGTCACCGCTGTCCCGGCGCCTCTGCAGCCTCTCAGCACCTCTCCGCCCAGGCTCCTGCCCTCTAGCTGGTCTTCCACACTGTGGCTCACAAAACATCTGTTTAAAAGTGCAAATCCGGGGCTTCCCTGGTAGTCCAGTGGTTAAGAATCCTCCTGCCAACACAGGGGACGCAGGTTCAGTGCCTGGTCTGGGAAGATCCCACATGACACAGAGCAACTAAGCCCATATGCCACAACTACTGAGCCTGTGCTCTAGAGCCCTCAAGCTGCAACTATTGAAGCCCGCACGCCCTAGAGCCCATGCTCCACAACAAGAGAAGCCACCGGTCATCATAATTTGAGAAAGCCCATGCTCAGCAACGAAGAAGCATCACAGCCAAACAAATAATAAAAATCAATTAATTTAGAAAAGATAAACATGCAAATCTGATTGACGCTTCTCTTCTTAAAACCCTTTATGGTTCCCCCCTGGCAGAGACCATGCTTTGGCACATGGCCTTCAAGCGCTGCCTTAAGGCCCAGCACACCCGTCACTCCAGCTTCATTGCCCGCTGTTGCTTCCCTCACCCACTGGCCTCCACTTGACTGCTCCTGCAGGCTGTCTCTGGCCTCCTTGCCTTTGGCTTTGCAGCAACTTTGTTTTTGATGCCCAAGTCCTTAACTAACGTTCCTTCCAAATTTAGCTCAGGCCTGACCCCTCCAGGAAGCCTTCTCTGGGCCCCGGCCTGATGAGGCTTTCCTACCCCCAAGCTCATATCTGTGGCTGGGGCCACTTTGCATGAAACAGCTGTGGGTATTTCTCAACAGATGGTCCTCTTAAGGACAGCGGCTGTCCTGCTCACTTCCATATCTCCAAAGCCTCATATAGTGCTCGGCACCCAGTAGGAGAAGAGGATTAGAATGAATTCAATCCGGATTTCGGTGGTGGTCCCACGGTTAAGACTCCCAATGCAGGAGGCCCGGGATCAACCCCTGGCCAAGAAACTAGATCCCACATGTCACAACTAACTGAAACTGAAAAGATCTCGCACACCACAGTTAAAAATCCTTCATGCATGCTACAAGGAAGATGGAAGATCCCGAGGACTACAACTAACACCTGGGACAGCTAAATAAATAAGGGACTTCCCTGGTGGTTTGTGGCTTCCCAGGTGGCTCAGTGGATAAAGAATCCACCTGTAATGCAGGAGACACAGGAGACTGAGGTTTGATCCCTGGGTCAGGAAAGGTCCCCTGGAGGAGGGCATGGCAACCCACTCCCAAATTCTTGCCTGGGAAATCCCATGGACAGAGGAGCCTGGTGGGCGACAGTCCGTGGGGTCACAAGGAGTCAGACACAACTGAGCAACTGAGCATGCACACACTGGTGGTCCAGTGGTTAAGACTTCCCCTTCCAAAAAAGAGGGTTTGGACTCAATCCCCTGTCAGGGAGCAAAGATCCCATACCCCTTGTGTCCAAAAAACCAAAGCATAGCGTCGAAGCAGTATTGTAACAAATTCAATAAAGACTAAAAATGGTCCACGTCAAAAGAAAAAAACTTTAAAATAAACTAATTAAATAATTTATAAATAAGCAAACAAATAAAATGAATTCAACAAACGTTCATCCCAGCAGAAGATGTTGAGCTACCCTGTTTTGTGCCCTCTTCAAAGTGCCTCAGCTCCCCAGTGTCGGTAAAGCTGCCCGTAGATGCTGCAGTTTACAAAAATCTCCCTTGGTGGCAGTAAACCATTAAACCAGCAAGTCCAGCACTTTGGAAACTCCCAGAAAAGGACAAATGTGACGGAAGCTGGCATTCATTACTCACCACCAACATTTGTTTTTCCACCAAATGTGATTCTTGATTAATGCTTTTGTAAAACATTTGGGAAAAATAGAAGAAAACGATTAACGTGATATTCTCTGATTCCCATATCCCTGTCTACCATCATCAGCAATATATTACCCTCAGGCATCTGGTGAGCATCTCTCCTCTCTGCTCAACCCTTTGGAGTAGCAGGGAGAGATTCAACAACCCCATTTGAAGCAACCATGTCGATGAGCGTCACATTGATGTCACTGACCCCAGGAAGATGGTGACACAGAACAGTCACCGTCTCCTGCTTGAAGGCTGACGTGTGAGCCGAGAGAGCTATTTTATTTATTTCTTCATTTCCCCCATTCCCTGCCCTCAAATGGCTTTGGGGAAAAAAATTATTTTTTCCAACCAAGATTTGGACTCAGCTGATATAGAAGGCAATCAGCAACCGACGAAGATTTCTTGTAATAATTGTTCAACAACAGTTACCTCTTGTTGACACTAAATGTGCTGTCATTTTTCCCTAACAGGATCTTGGTTTCATAGTGACCAACCCCACATTTTACAGATGTGGGAGCTGAGTGAGACTCATCTTAAATTTTTATTTATTTATTTTTGGCTGTGCTGGGTCTCTGTTGCTATTCAGAAGCTTTTCTCTAGTTGTGATACAAGGGCTTCTCATTGCAGTGGTTTCTCTTGTTGCGGAGCACAGGCTGTAGGGTGTGCGGGCTCAGCAATTGTTGGGCACGGGTTTAGCTGCCCCATGGCTTGTGGGATCTTCCCACTTGTGCCCCCTGCTTAGGCAGGCGAATTCTTAACCACTGGACCACCAGGAAAGTCTCTCATCTTAATTATTGACCTGAGACGTATTTCTATGTGTTTTGTTATTCGAACATTTCTGACCAGAGACTTACCAATCTGCTGTTAGAGAGAACCAAGGGAAGTTGTTAGAGCTTCAAATTGACCAAATGTTCATTATGCAACTTATGATTGTCATAATCACTCACATTTTGCTATGTTAGGTTTTTGTTCCAACCTTGTGTATATCATCAATGTGAAATTTCAAAAATAATACATCCTGAAATTTTGAGTGAAGAAGCTTTTGGTGAACTTTATACTTTCTCTGATTGTCCCAGTGACATATATGCTAGCGTCTCAGAAGATGATAGTTCTTCAGAACATAGTTCTGATTCAGATGATGTGAATATTAGACCAACAAAAAGACAAAAAACCTTAGTGATTGATTCTGATACAGAAGGTGAACATGAAACTCACCATACTAGAGAAGGCTCCTTTGCATCAATCCTTTGTTTTGAGTTGAAGACAACATTTCATGAAAATTAGGCTTTACAGGTGTGTCAGGTATAACTATTGAATGTAATAACCTGCAAAGTGTTAGTGAAATAACAGAATTAATTTGGGGGCCAGCCAAAATAAAAACCGTCATAGGCGATAATTTCTGCAAAAATCCTCCAGTCAACAATGAGTTAACTAACTTTACAAATGACTCAGTCAGTAAGTGACTGAGCCTGAGGTTTGACCTTAGGACAGTTCTGACTCCAAAGCCCATGCTCTGAGCTACTGCATTCAGTGTGTGTGTGTGTGTGTGTGTGTGTGTGTGTGCGCGCGCGCGCGCGCGTGTGTGCCTGCCAATGCACGTGGCGTGCTCAGTCACTAGGTTGAGTCTGACTCTTTTCGACCGCATGGACTATAGCCCACTATAACTCCTCTGTCCTTGGAATTCTCCAGACTAGAAGGCTGGAATGGGTTGCCATTTCCTACTCCAGGGGATCTTCCTGACGCAGGGATCGAATCCACATCTCATGCATTGGCAGGCAGATTCTTTACCGCTGTGTCACCTGGGAAACATTCAGTGTCTGAGTCCTCAAACTCTGCCCCAAATCCATGAGTTCTGATTCAGACAATCCTAGCAGCCAGAGGTCATTGGACCCACCACTCTCTCTTATCACCCACAGCATTTCTGCTAAAGCAGCGAGCTGTTGCCTCCCAAGGTGGTCTGCTCAGCAAACATTGTGAGGTGAGCCTCCCCCCGCCCCCCCGCCAGTTCAAAGCTATTATCGCTCCACCCATTCACACTAGTTTGACCTCTGGGACCTCACAGAATCATCTTTTGCAGGATGGCCCTTGGGATATCTGGAGACATTAATCCCTTTCCTAGCCTCTATCAGGACACAGGATGGAGCCCAGGGACTGGCCAAGGGGCCAGCACAGAAGTTGAATTGAGAGAGGGGACTGATCTTGAGGAGGTCATTGGCACTTAGAATTGCTGGGGTGACATGTAAGGTCTTCCCAAATTTTCCATCTGCCAAATGGAGCTGAACTTAGACTTCTGCCTGGGGATGAAGATGGCAATGGCTGCTCCCGTAAGAGTGGTCCAGAGGCACACCGAGTGACGAGGAAGGTGAGAGGGGTGAGAAGACACAGCAGCAGGGGCAGTCACTAGGCCTGGCCCATCCCTCACTGCATCCAAGGGCCCCTTGTGGAAACAAACGGCCAGATCTAAGAAGTGATTCCCATGCTCTAATCCTGTCTGACCAGCTGGACTCCCCATCTTAGAGGGGATGGTTGTGACTTGGCTCTCCTCTGTTCCTTTTTCTTCTTTTGCTACTGCAGTCTCTGAAAAAGAGTTGAATACTGGGACTTCCTTGGTGGCTCAGTGGTAAAGAATCCACCTGCCAATGCAGGAAACACCATTTCAATCCTTGATCCAGGAAGATCCCATATGCTGTGGGGCAACTAAGCCTGTGTACCACAACGACTGAGCCTATGCCCTAGAGCCCAGGAACCCCAACTACTGAGCCCACAAGCCATAGCTACTGAAGCCTGCCCACACTCAACAAGAGAAGCCACGGAAATGAGAAGAGTACCCTGAACACCACAATGAACAGTAGGCCCCAACTGCCGCAACTAGAGAAATCTCCCAAAGCTGATGATGAATGGCATCAACGACTCAATGGACATGAGTCTGAGCAAACTCCAGGAGATGTTGAAGGACAGGGAAGGCTGTCGTGCTGCAGTCCATAGCATCGCAAAGAGTTGGACATGACTGAGGGACTGAACAACAACAGAGAAACCCCTTTCAGCAACGAAGACGAAGCACAGCCTTAATATATAAATAAATAAAATCATTTTAAAAAACAACCGGATACAAGGATAGCAGACTTTCTCTGCAGAGGGCCAGAGAGTAAATATTT
Source organism: Cervus canadensis (assembly GCF_019320065.1). Classification (NCBI taxonomy): domain Eukaryota; kingdom Metazoa; phylum Chordata; class Mammalia; order Artiodactyla; family Cervidae; genus Cervus; species Cervus canadensis. Next base: position 41,708,342 of record NC_057402.1, on the reverse strand, counting down.
TAGGCTCCTATGGGCCATACAGTCTCTGATACAACTACTCTTCTAACACAGTAAGAAAGCAACCATAGACATAGGCACAGGTCAGTGGATGTGGTGGTCTGCGGCAAATCTTTAATCTTAGACACTGAAATTTTAATTGTATACCATTTTAATGTCAACAATATTACTTAATTTTTTTTCAAATACTTAAAAATCACTCAAAGTTTGCCAGTCATACAAAAATAGGCAGGGGTCTTATTTGGTCCAGAGCCCATAGTTTTCTGACCCTTGGTCTAGGATGTTTACTGATGCCAAGTGTCAGCTGGGGTGAGAGACTCTGGACCATAGGATTTCCCAAGGGCTTTGACCCAGGACTCTGAACTTGAGCCACGTGCAGTTGTATTCTGATGACTCTTCTGGAAATAATGTGGATCCTGGCTCTGAGTGGATCCTCCCCTGCAGCTCCATTTCTTTGCCCAGGGCTGTGCCAAGTCCAACATCAGGTGCCTCGTCACATCCGTTTGCGTCTTCACTTGGTGGTGTCACTCCTTGGAAGGCTTGGCCCGCACAAGGGGAATATTTGACAACTGCCTGGAGCTTTGACTCGTTGCTGAAAAAGGGCCTAGGGGAAGAAATATGATCAAGAGGAAACATGAAGGCTTCGGGACAATAGCAATTTGACAGGAAACCAGGCACTTGGGGAAGCAGGAATGAACAAAGATTTGGGGCAGGCCACTGAGTGGATCAGCTAAGTTGCTTCATTCATGTCCAACTCTTTGTGACCCCATGAAGTGTTGCCCTACAGGGTCCTCTGTTCATGGGATTCTCCAGGCAAGAATACTGGAGTGGGTTGCCATGCCCTCCTTCAGGGGGATCTTTTCAACGCAGAGATTGAACCCGGGTCTCGTTATGTCTCCTTCATTGGCAGGCAGGTTCTTTACCGCTAACAACACTTGGGAAGCCCCAGTCAGCAGAGGACTCTGTAGTTATTCTTCCTGGAGCTGAAAGTTTCTATTTTCCCATCATAAAACATTTCTTAAACTTGATGTACCTTTTTTTGGGTGCTGTGATGAGAGAGTTTCTAGTAAAAAAAAAAAATACAGCTAATTTTAATATCTTCCGTTGTTTGTAGCAAGTTGTTTTCTTAATCTGGACTTGGGGTTTTGAGTTCTGTTAAATATTGTTATTTCTTTTAAATCCTTTGTTTGTCTTAGGAAAGTCCCAGGGCTCTTATTCCCGTTTGTGTGTTGACTAGTTCGCCAAAACCACTCTGTTCAGTTCTGTTCTGTCCTGTTTTCTGTGCTGCCTGGGGAAAGGAAGACCATATGGTTAGAATGGAAATAACAGGGTCAGAAGACAGAGGCTATCACTAACCAACAGGTCAAAGGACTTACCTTCACCCTTCATTGCTCCTTGCCCCAGGAACGGGTATAAAACTCCCCAGGCCCTGTCGTGAAGGTGGGTGAGAGGTACGGAGTAGACAAAAGAGTCAGGTCTTACTGCTCACAGGAGAAGTCCAAGGTACGTAAGTCTCCTACATACAAACCTTCAAGCTGCAAATTTTCAAAGATGCTAATGTGCATCACTGGATCACTTTTTCAAGAGGGTAGATAAAATTGAGTCCCGCAAGGAATCAGAACCTGTGCCATCAATGACAGACATGAGTGACATCTCAGCTTGCCCTCCATCTCCTGTTGCTGACGACCCTTCCGCTCTACCATCTCCCACCTCCCCTCCCACCTCCAGTCAGTAACTCTTCTTGCCTGTTCACTTGATGCCAGCCCCTGTGTGCCCACTGTTGTACTGTACTCCTGTACTTCTCAAGGTTCTGTACTGTAAGATTAAAAATATTTCCTTTATTTGTTGTGTTTGGTTTTTATGTATTATTTGTGTGAAAAGTATTATAAACTTATTACAGTATGGTACTATACAGCAGATTGTGTTATTTGGATAACTAGGCTGACTTTGTTGGACTTAGAAACAAATTGGACTTACAAACACGCTCCCAGAATGGAACTTGTTTGTATGTAGGGAACTTACTGTCCTTTTGCCAGTCGAGTTCTGACCCACTAGCCCAAGGAAGGAAATGAGACATTTCCAAGTTGTCAGCAGAGTGATTATGTGAACCATATGTTGAAGGCATTGTAAATATCTATTAGTTCACAGATTATGGGACATGTTGATGGGTTCTGAGAACGTATGATTTCACTTAGGCGAGGTATCAAGTGTGATCAAATTAATAAAGACAGAAAGCAGGGTAGAGGTGACTAGGGGCTGGAGGAAGAGGGGACCGGGCAGTCAGTGTTTATTGCAGACAGAGATTCACTTTGGGAAGATGAAGTTCTGAATATGGATGCTGATGACAGTAAAGTGAATGTACTTAATGCCACTTAAAAATGAATAAAATGGTAAATTTTATGTCTATTTTACTACAATGAAAAAATTACCCATTCACAAAAGAAATATAGGGCTTCCCTGGTGGCTCAGTGGTAAAGAATCTGCCTGCCAGTGCAGGAGACACGGGTTCAATCCCTTGTCTGAGAAGATCCCACATGTCGAGGAACAACTATGCCCATGCGCCAAAACTACTGAGTCTGTGCTCTGGAGCCCAGTAGCCACAACTACTGAAGCCAGCATGCCCTAGAGCCCACGCTCCACAACAAGAGAAGCCACCACAATGAGAAGCCCGCGCACCGAAATAGAGAGTAGCTCCCACTCACTGCAAGTAGAGAAAAGCCCACACAGCAGTGAAGACCCAGCACAGTCAAAAATAAATAAAACTATTTTTAAAAAATGCAAAACATACATTCCAAAACCTACAAAACTTTGTTGAAAGAAACTCTAGAAGACCTAATAAATGGAAAGACATCCCATGTTCTCAGATTGTAGGACTCAGTTCTGTTAACCTGCTGCTGCTGCTAAGTCGTGTCAGTCGTGTCCGATTCTGTGCGACCCCATAGACGGCAGCCCAGCAGGCTCATCTGTCCCTGGGATTCTCCAGGCAAGAATACTGGAGTGGGTTGCCATTTCCTTCTCCCAGTTCTGTTAAGATGGCACTACAAATAGAGCTACAGATTCAATACAATTCCTCTCAAAATTCCACTTAGTTTCTTTGCAGACACTGACAACTGATTCTAAAATATATATGGAAAAAAAAAATATATATATATGGAAAGCAATTCCCTGATGGTCTAGTGGTTAGGATTTTGGGGTTTCACTGCTAGAGCCCAGGTTCAATCCCTGGTCAGGGAACTGAGATCTTGCAAGCCTTGCTGCATGGCTATATATATATATACACACACACATATATATAAATTCGAGGGACTCAAATTAGTTAAAATTTCTTTAAAAGAAAACATAAAATTGGAGGACTCACACTTCCTAATTTCAAACTTACTGCAAAAATGTAATTACGGAGACTTCCCTGAGGGTCCTAGTGGCTAAGACTCTGCACTATCAATGCATGAGTTCCATGCTTGATCTAGGAACTAGATCCTGCATACCACAACTAAGACCCAGATGCAGTCAAATAAGTAGATATAAACATATAGTTTTTAAAACTTATATATATATATATATATAAAGCTGCAATTATAGAGAAGCCAATGTGATAGCAGTGTAAGGTTAGACATATAGATCAATAGGATTGTGCTGAAAGTCCAGAAATAAACCTCACATTTAAAGTCAATTGATTTTCCACAAGAGTGCCAAGATTATTCAATGGAGAATGAATAGTCTTTTCAACAAAATGGTTTTGGACAACTGTATATCCACGTGCAAAAGAAAGACTTTGGACACCCTACCATATATGGGGTATGAGTTAGGGGGTCCAACTTCATGTGCAAAATTTAACTTAACATGGATCAAAAGATTAAATGTAAGAGCTAAAATAAAGCCCCAGACACTGCTGGTGGGATTATAAAATGGTGCAAACACTTAGGAAAACCGCTGGGCAGCTCCTCAAAAGACACACAGCAATTCCACTCTTATGAATATACTCAAGAGAAACACAAAGATGTATTCACACAGAAATTTGTACAAAAATAGCTATGCTACTCTTAGTCACTCAGTCGTGTCCGTCTCTTTGCGACCCCACGGACTGTAGCCTGCCAGGCTCCTCGGTCCACAGGGATTCTTGAGGCAAGAATATTAGAATGGGTAGCCTATCCCTTCTCCAGGGGATCTTCCCAACCCAGGAATCAAACCAGGGTCTCCTGCATTGCAGGCGGATTCTTTACCAGCTGAGCTACCAGGGAAGCCTAATATTCATAGCAGCATTATAGCCAAAAGTGGAAACAGCTCAAATATCAATTAACCGATGAATGAATAAAGAAAATCATGTGGTATATCTATATGATAGAATATTGAAAGTGAAAGTCACTCAGTCGTGTCTGACTCTTTGTGACCCCATGGACTATACAGTTCATGGAATTCTCCAGGCCAGAATAAAGGAATGGGTAGCATTTCCCTTCTCCAGGGGATCTTCCCAACCCAGGGATCAAACCCAGGTCTCCAACATTGCAAGCAGATTCTTTACCAGCTGAGCCACAAGGGAAGCCCAAGAATACTGGAGTGGGTAGCCTATCCCTTCTCCAGCGGATCTTCCCAACCCAGGAATCACGCCCGGGTCTCCTACATTGCAGGCAGATTCTTTACCAACTAAGCTATCAGGGAAGCCCTGATAGAATATTATTCAATCAAAATTAAAGAGGAAGGACTGCAAGGAGATCAAACTGGTCAATCCTAAAGGAAATCAGTCCTGAATATTCACTGGAAGGACTGAAGCTGAAACTCCAATACTTTGGCCACCTGATTCAAAGAACTGATTCATTGGAAAAGACCCTGATGCTGGGAAAGATTGAAGGCAGGAGGAGAAGGGGACGACAGAGGATGAGATGGTTGGATGGCTTCACTGACTCAATGGACGTGAGTTTGAGCAACCTCCAGGAGTTGGTGATAGACAGGGAAGCCTAGTGTGCTGCAGTCCATGGGGTTGCAAAAGAGTCAGACACAACTGAGCAACTAAACTGAATTGAATTGATTCAAGTTACAGCATGGATAAAACTAAAAAAACATTATTTTAACTCTATTGTATTCTAAATAAAAAGGACCACATATGTTTTATTTCAGCTGCATAAAATACATTAAATAGACAAGTCAAGAGAGACAAAGGTGATTTGTGGTTGGCTAAGGCTGAGGGGCAGTGCCTGCTAATTGCTACCATTTCTTTTTGGGGGATAAAAAAGTTGCAATGTTGATTGTGGTGATGACTGCACAACTTTGTGAATATGCTAAAACCATTGAATTGTGTATTGTAAATGGATGACTTTTGTAGTATGTGAATGGTATCTCAAAAAAGCCATTATGGAAAAAATTATCCATAATCATCGTTAATATGTTGGTATGTATTTTTACAACATCTTTATGGCCTTTTCCCCACTTATTTTATTAAACACGTTTATTTATTTTTTTTGGCCACACCTTGTGCATTATGTGGAATCCTAGCTCATACCATAAGGTGTAAAGGGTGTAGTGCCCATCACAGGGGTCCTTGGGAGGCTGGGGTTCTCTGTTCCTCCTACACAGCTCCCTATATGCTCCACTGGTCTCCCCAGACTACTGGTTTTTCCAGTAAGTCACATACGGGTATGAGAGGTGGACCATAAAGAAGGCTGAGCACCAAAGAATTGATGCTTTTGAATTGTAGTGCTAGAGAAGACTCTTGAAAGTCCCCTTGGATGGCAAGGAGATCAAATCAGTCAATTGTAAAGGAAATCAACCCTGAATATTCATTGAAAGGACTGATGTTGAAGCTGAAGCTCCAATTCTTTGGCCACCTGATGCAAAGAGCCAACTCATTGGAAAAGACCCTGATGCTGATAGATTGAAGACAAAAGGAGAAGGTGGTGGCAGAGGATGAGATGGTTGGATAGCATGACCGACTCAGTGGAACATGAGTTTTAGCAAACTCTGGGAGATAGTGGAGGACAGGGAGGCCTAGTGTGCTGCAGTCCGTGGGGTCCCAAAGAGTGGAACATAACTGAGCAACTGAACAACAAGATGCTCCACAGATGCCTCAGAAGCAATGAGCATAGGGTAGTGGGTGCCAGCTTTTGTCCATTTTTGCTTCCCAGGTCACTGAGTCACACAACATTGAATGTTTGTTACTCATTGTCACTGAGCTCAGTACTTTATGGTGAATCTGGTCACTTACGTCTTCATCAGTCCCACGTGATAGACGTGGTCTTTTCTTTACAAATGAGAAAATGGAGGAAGTGTAAGTCGTCTGAGGGTACAGAGAAATCTGTCACCAACTCCTGCCTTCTCAGATCACACTGTGAAATGTGGGAAACCCAGGGATAAAGCTCCATCTGATTTTGAGATTCTGTGGTGTACATCCTTCATCTTGTGGGCAAACATCTATTGAAATCCTGCTTTGCTCACAGCAGGTCCTGTGTATGGCTGTTGCAGGCAGATGGGTAATGTTGAATACAAGATCCCTGTCTTTAGGAAGGTCACTGCTTGCTCAGTCCCTTAGAGAATAAATGCAGCTTCATTTTCCTATTTCTTTTCTTTCTTTTTTTTTTTTTTGGTTGCACAGCATATGGGATCCTAGTTCCCTGACCAGAGATCAAACTCATGCCTCTGCATTGGAAGTACAGAGTCTTTAAACACTGGACCTCCAAGGAAGTCTCTTGCCTATCTCTCACCTGATGAAACCTCCTCATTCTTTTTTTATCTAATGTAGCAGAAACCTTGATAAGCTTTTCTTTCATCTCTTCATGGGCCAATGGTAAAATGCCTCTGACTTTCCCTAGTCTTTGGACAAGAAGAGCTAAGGGAGCCATCTACCTATGTCTAGGCTCAGTCTTTATTCCTTTGGAGTCCAGCCCCTCCCCACCAATGGTCAGTCTCCATGGTGACGGGGTAGGCACTTGAAACTGCCCCCAGGGAGCTGGTAATGGCTTTCTGAGTGATAGCTTTGCTGCTTGCTCCCCGCCCCCTACCCACTTACCCTTGGCCCTGGGAGCAGGAGGGTGAGTGGTGATGGGGGAGGGGCTGTAAGGATTCACAGTCTGCTCCTGGGGCTGTAGAACTCCCAGGGCATCTTCAAGGTTGAAGCACTGTACCGAGGCATCAGACATTCACTGTGCTTGCTGTCCTCTGGGTGGGAACTGCTACCTGTAAGAAGTTAAGACAGACTGATTTCTTCCAAACCCAGCCCATTCTGAGAAAGGAAGTTAACCAGTAGCTGAGGCTGGTGTATTTTTAATCAAAATGTAGTTCTCTGACCGGCAACATTAATGTCTTCCAGGAACTTGTAAGAGGTGCAAGTTCTTTCCCCTCCAACACCCTCCTCCCAAGGTAGACCTACTAAGTCAGAGGCTGAGGGTGGGGCAGGCACAGTGAAATCATTTGGTGGTGTTTCAGGGGGCCTCCAGGGAGCTCTGGTACCATCGTCGTTTATGTCTCAGCACAGAAAAGAATTCAGTAAGAGACAAAATGATAGATAAAAAGTGGTTTATTAGAATAGGACACTTGTGAGGTTTATAGGCAGACAGATGAGAAATGCCACACCCTGAGAACACACTGGACTGGGCCAGTTTTATGATGAAAGGAAAAGTGGGGCAGACAAGGAGGACTCCTTTGTCTTTCTTGAGTAGACGCCGTGCTTCCATCATCACTCCTCCTCCAGGTTGGGCAGGCAAGTTTTCTTGTCCCTACAGGTCAAGTTAGGTCCACAAATTACTGTTTTTCATGTGTGCAGAAGCGTGTCCTAGGGATAATTAACTTGCTGAGCTCACTGGGTAGGATATGGGGCTCACGCCACCATCGTTTTACTGTTTGGGGGCATATCGCCTGCTTCTGCTGCATGGTTTTGTTGCTAAGCAAGTCTGCTTGGTTCCGTGGTTATGCAAACCTGCTTTCTTGAGTAATCATTAACTTACAGGCATCCCATATTTATTCTACTTACAATCCCCTGTGCTAAGTCACTTCAGTCATGTCTGACTCTGTGACTCGATGGACTGTAGCCCACCATGCTCCTCTGTCCATGGGTTTCTCCAGGCAAGAATAGTGAAGTCGGTTGCCATTCCCTTCTCTAGAGGATCTTTCTGACCCAGGGATCCAACCCAGGTCTACCTGCATTGCAGGCAGGTTCTTTACCCCTGAGTCACAGGGAAAGTCCCCATAAACCCCTGGTGGGGTTAACTATTTAATCACCTACTTTGTCCCTTTATTCTGTCCCTATCACAGTAGTCTGTGCTTCATCAAGCCCCCCACATGATCCCAAAGTATGTTAAAACTTGAGAGCTGTTGTTCTAAAGCAGTGGGATTCAAATTTATCTGCACTTTGGGCTCAACTGGAAGCTTCAAAGGGGGCTTCCCAGGCTGCCTGTGACACAAGAGATGCAGTAGACAAGGGTTCGATCCTGGAGGAGGAAATGGCAACCCACTCCAGTATTCTTGCCTGCAGAATCCCAAGGACAGAAGAACCTGGTGGGCTACAGTCCATGGGGTTGCAAAGAGTCGGACACGACTTAGCATGCAGCACGCAGACACACCCATCCCGGTAGTGGGCTGCAGCCAGCTTGTACCAGCTTGCAGGATCTGGATAAAGGGAGTTGGTTACAAAAGCACTGAGAAGGCCAGAGAGGCAGAAAAAGAAATGGAGTGAGCCCTACAGGAGAGAGCTGACAGGGAGCAGGTGCTGGAGTCTGGGATCTAGACAGTCCTGAGTGGCAGCTTGCACCCCTACCATTGCCATCACTTTGGTGTTCCAGGAAGTCAACGCCTACATTTCTGCCACATCTCGGCAACCTGAACTGGAACCCAGGAGTCCAGCCTCCCCACTGCTGCTGCAGGAACAACAGCTAGGAAAGCCTTCTAGTATCCCTCTTCCAAACTTCCCCTAGTGCCCACCCTGGCCAGAGTCTAACTGATGTGCAGGAGCATCTAAATGCAGTGTGCAGGGCCCAGCCTCCCTTCACACAAGGCAGTGTACGGAGGAATGGAAAGGGGTCTGAGGGCCGAAAGGACCAGCACAGAGTGAATGGGGGAGACTTTCATGACCTGAGGTACCTAAATAGGAAAGTACAGTAAGTTCCCCTTATACACGAACCTTCAAGCTGCAAACTCTCAAAGATTCGAATGTGAGTTCACATGTCCAATCATGTAGGTTAGCTCACGTGTCTGGCGTACATTGCCATGTGCTTGCATCCTCTAGAAGTGGTTGTGATGCAGGAGATAGGCGGACTCCAAGTTAGACATTTCCAACTGGCCTCCTGTTTGCATTTCACGGGGCACGAAGAAGTGGGCTTCAGGCTGGACACTTAGAACTGTTAGCATTTCTTGAGAGAGAGGTGGACTCCAGTTAAGGCATTTACAATCAGTCTCCTATTTGCCCTCTGAAATGAAAGTAACAGAAACAAGGTAAATAGCCTATGTTTGTCTCTTGTAAAACCTTAAGGTAATAGTCATGGTAATAGTCAAGGTAATAGTCAAGATAGTAGTCATGGTAAGGACAAAGAGAGGCAAAATACTGTTTGAGGAAAGGATTAAGGGATCTCCGTTCCTCTATTTTTGGGACAAGGTAGACACTATACATTCGCAGAAAATGACTCCTTGTGGATCAAAAGTCAGGGGATAATGCCAGGCTGTAATGAGTCTTTTTCCTCCCAGAAACCTTCACTTCAAGATCCATCTTGGCTGAGGGGTGTGTATGTAGGGGAGGGTCCTAGGGTAAGTCAGGTATAGAAAAGGAACCAGACAGTTGGTCTGCAGGAAGCCAAAGACCCAGAAGAACGGACATATTAAATGACTTAACCATGTCTTTACTGTGTTCCTCTTCACTAGGGGGGACGCCCATACCCTTCTCTCCAGGTGTGCATCTCTGCCTTGCTTCTGTCTTAACTAAACAAACCATTTCTCTGTGTTCTCCTACTGGTTCTTGTGCTATGTCTATAATAATAAACTTTGTACCTGCATTTACAGTTTCTGCCTCTGTGATAAGTGCATTTTTCACCGGAGGCAAAGATCCAGGGTAAAATAGCTTCTAGCCTCTAACCCTTGCAGGCCTGGTAGTTAGGATTCCTGGCTCTTCAGGCTATCCAGGTTCAACTCCCAGGCAGAGAATTAACATCTCACTTCATGCCACTGCTCACTACTGCCTTGCTGAGATCAGTTGTGTTTGTGTGTACTTCACTGTACAGCCATGTATAGTACACAATAGTACAGCATCTTTATTTCAAGTCCAGAATGTCTGGAAGCAAACATAAAAGCAGCACTGATGTTACCAGTCCTACTGTACTTTTCAAGGTACTGTACTGTAAGATTAAAAATGTTTTCTTGGGACTTCCCTGGCAATTCAGTGGTTAGGACGCTTCATTCCAAATGCAGGGGTCATGGGTTCAATCCCTGGTCAGGGAAATAAGATCCCAAATGCCGCATGGTGTGGCCAAATAAAAAAATTGATTTTTAAAAAGGTTTTCTTTAGTTTTTGTGTTTGTTTTTCATGTGTTATTTGTGTGAAAAGTATTATAAGCCTATGATAGTACAGTACTATTAATATATAGCTGACTGCGTTAGTTGGGTACCGAGGCTAAGTTTGTTGGACTTAACAAACAAATTGGACTTATGATCACTCTCTCAGAACGAGACTTGTTTGTATGTAGGGGACTGACTGTATCTCAACTGCACCCCAGGCAGAATATCAGCTCAGAGTGAACTTGTCTCACAAAAACAGGTTTGTCCATTCTGTTATTCACTCATGCATTCACAAGCACGTTCATTTAGTTATTTGTTAGTCCAACAAAAATCCAGCCAACAGTGAGTGATGGAAGCATCCCTCCTTCCCTCTTTTATACCCTACTGACTCTAAGTCTCTGTGTGGGCTTTGAGGATTCCATGCAACCATTTGTCCTGCACAGAAACTGCAGCCAAGAGCAACAGGAGAGTGGGTGAGGACACCTAGCCAGGCACTTCACAAGCTCAGTAAATGGCCTACAAACCTGGCGCTGTGATTCCTCATGTTTTGCCACTGCTCGTGGTTCAGTGTGTTAGCACAAGTATGTGTGCCCGACACACAGTGATGCCAAACACACCAAAACGTCAGAGTTTGGAGCGGGGGAAGTTTTATTGTAGGACCATGCAAGGAGATGGGTGCTTGCACGCTCAGTCCTTCACACCCTAAAAAAGCCCCAAGCTCTCCAAAGGGTTTCAACAAAGCACTTTTAAAAATCCACTGAGCCAGGGGGTCAAAGGGTCTGTGATCAGTTTATGCACAATTCTCTGATTGATGGTGAGCTAACATGGGGGTCCCAGGAGTGAACTTAGGCTCCAAGAGGCCTGGGGCTGTGTGCTCGGGGTCTTCAAGTAGTTAACATCTTCCATTTGGTGGGGGGTTTCACATCTGTAGAACAGCTCAGGAAATTTGCCTCAAATACTATTTGTATCCCTGGAGAAGGGCAAGGCAACCTACTCCAGTATTCTTGCCTGGAGAATACCCATGGACCGAGGAACCTAGTGGGCTACAGTCCTTGGGGTCGCAAAGAGTCAGATATGACTGAGTGACTGAGGGACTAAACACTATATGCGTCAAATACTATTCAGAGAGGAGCTAAAGCACAAGATATGGGGAAAGGCCTGTCCTGGGAAGGTCCCAGAGGGTCCTGGTGGGTTACAAGTTTACCTCCAGGAGAGCAAAGAGAGCTTTCACATCAGTCTTTCTATTAAACAGGCAGAAGCACACCTTCTCCTTGAGGGAGCGGGCCTTTCTCTGGCACTGAATTCTAAATAGAATCTGTTGAGTGGAGCTTTCTAAGACAAACTGGTCCAGCAAAGTCCATTTGACCACTTCCAGTGTGGACATCAGAGAGAAGCCCAGGGACCAACAAGAGTCCTCTGTGTCCAGAGTACCTGCTCCCGCAGGCACTTGGGAGTCTGGGGGAAGACCGTGTATTCTGGGGGGTGGGTATCTGTGATGAGACGAGGCCCCCTGGTGCCCTCCAACCTCAGCTTTTGCTGATCACAACCACCTAGCAGAGCCACCCTTGGGTTGGGATGAGCAGAGGGTGCATCCACCGGGGAGGGTCACTGTCCTGCTGAGTTGTCTCCTGCTTCCCATTGAAGTCTGCTACGGGAGGGGAGGCTGATGATGGTGGGAAATGGCCCTCTCCCTCACCTAAGACAATCCCCCGTTTTAAAAATCACCCTTCCAGCTCCTCTGGCAAGAGCCTTACACGGAATCAGGGGAGCCTCTGTGTGAGTTGAGCGGGGATAGTCTGAGGGGAGGAACGAAAGCACCTGAGGACAAGGATGGCCTTCAGGCTAGAGTGTTGCTGTTGTTCAGTTGCTCAATTGTGTCTGACCCTTTGTGACCCCATGGACTGCAGCATGCCAGGCTTCCCTGTCCGTCACTATTTCCTGGAGTTTACTCAAACATCGAGTCAGTGATGTTATCCAACCATCTCGTCCTCTGTCGTCCCCTTCTCCTCCTGCCTTCAATCTTTCCCAGCATCAGGGTCTTTTCCGCCGACTCTTCACATCAGATGGCCAAAGGATTAAAGCTTTATCTTCAGCATCAGTCCTTCCAGTAAATATTCAGGCTTGATATCCTTTAGGATTTATCTCCTTGTAGTCGAAGGGACTTTCAAGAATCTTCTCCAGCACAATTTGAAATAATCAGTTTTTTGGTGCTCAGTTTTCTTTATGGTCCAACTCTCACATCTGTCCGTGACTACTGGAAAAACCATAGCTTTGACTATACAGACCTTTGTTGGCAAAGTGATGTCTCTGCTTTTTAATACACTGTCTGGGTTTGTCATAGCTTTTCTTCCAAGGAGCAGATCACAGTGGACCCAGTGAATAGATGTGGCAGTTCCAGAGAGGAGATTCTGGTGCAGCTGAACGAGTCTTGGTTAGCCACCCTGGGTGGGGTGGGCACGGAAACAAGGGGAGATGTGAGGTTGAGTCTCAAGGAGAAAGCAAAAGACAGAAAAAAGGATCTGACATGAAGGATAAACAAAGAGAATAAGTAATACATACAGTAAGAGGTGACAGATACAAATTGGTACTTGTCATGGGCACATGCCATCTACTTCTACAAGAGTTAAATCATGTGATGCTGTGGCTTCTGACTTTTAACATCCCCTGGAAAGAGTTCTGGGTGGAGAGCAGGAGGAGGAACTCTGTGCTCTGGGAAAAATGGGTAGAACAGGCCTTTGAATAGTTAAATATTTTCAGAAGCTGATTTTTACGAGCCTTAGGTAGGAGTTAGAAGGGTTCCAGATTAGGTGTTTACAAGAGACAAACACTGGCTATTTACCCTGTTTTTGTTGTTATTTCCATTTTGGAGGGGAAAGAGGAGGCTGATTGTAAATTCCTCAACTGGAGCCCACCTATCTCTTGTTTCAGGAGATGCAAACCGGAAACTAGTTGTAAGTGTCCAGCCTGAAGCCCATTTCTTCATGTCCCATGAAATGCAAACAGGAGGGCAGTTGTAAATGTCTAAACTGGAGCCCATCTAACTCCTACCTCAAGCCCAATTTATATATCTCCTCAGATCTAGAAAAGCACTAAAATCCTTCATGGTGATGACTGCTCCTCAGGATTAGCAGAAACCTTCTGTAAATATATGTGCTTGATTGCATGTAGTCTCCCTTCACCAAAGGGCTTCCCAGGTGGCACACTGGTAAAGAATCCATCTGCCAATGCAGAAGACACAAGAGATGCAGGTTCGATCCCTGGCTTGGGAAGAGCCCCCGAGAAGGAAATGGCTACCCACTCCAACATTCTTGCCTGGGAAATCCCATGGACAGAGGAGCCTGGCAGGCTACAGTCTATGGTATTGCAAACTCTCAGACATGACTTAGCAACTAAACAGCAGCACCCTGGAGGAAAAACCATAGTGTCTCCTAGAGGGACCAAAGGCTGATTGGCACATTTCTACTGTTTTTGGCTATGGTGTTCTGTGGCCAGAGTGACCAGGATGCAGAGGCTCAGCAGGAGGAGGAAAGCCATCATCGCATGCAATTTGACGTTCTCATGGCAGGAAGTCAGTAAGTTGTATGAGAATTCTCTAGAGGTCAAGTTGACAGTCTCATTGTGTTTTGCAAGGATAGCAAGGGAAATATTTCATTTCCTGTTTGGTATGTGTCATTTTGCCATCTGGAGCTGACATCGACTTAATGGAGTCAACCTTGATGGATTTGTCTTCCAAAACCAAGAGGCCAATAGCCTATCGGAGGGCACCTGGTGATCAGCCCGTGAAAGGAAGAACATCTCAGTGACCATGAAGCCGACCACACGTGGAGGCACCTATCGGCACTAGGAATGAACTGTTCTCATGGTGGGAACTACCAGAGGGCCGTAAACATGTAGAGATATATGGGTGATTAAAATCCAGGTGAGCTGTGTCTCAAGGACACTGTGCCCTTGGGTCTTACCCTTCTGTATGCTATTTTTTTTTTTTTTTTTTGGCCATGCAGCATGTGGGATCTTAGCTTCCCAACCAGGGATTGAACCCCTGTCCCCTGCTTTGGAAGCTTGGAGTTTTAACTTTTGGACCATCAGGTAAGTCCCTGTATGCTACTTATTGATCCATCCTTTTATCTGCTGCTTAACAGAGCTGGAGCAGAGACTCTGCCAACTCCATTTCTTGGATCCACTTGCCAGAGGGGGTCCTTTTAGAATTTGCCAAAAAAGAAGCATTAGAAAGAAACTGAAGAGAGGGAAGGGGAAGAGGGACTTCCCCCCTGTTTTTCCCTGTTCTTGGCCAAATTGCTCCAGAGCAGCATCTCTGGGCACCCCCCAGGACCAGACACCTGTGGAATGCCAGGTCTGGAGTGAATAATAAAGGTATTTCTTTAAGAAGGCCTAGAATGGCATCCAAAATGTGTTCAGCGGCTTCTGAAAGAAGACCAGGGCAAATACCATCATAGGGGACAAGAACAAGTCCAGAAAGCCAGGTTCCTCCCTAGATATGGAGGATGAAGCATTCAGAGACAATTCAAGGAGAAAAAGCTACAAGCTGGTAAAATAAAACATAATACAACCATGCACATACACAAATGTTCAACTCCACCAGTAATTTTTTTTAAAAAAAGGAACAAAGAATCAGTAGTGAAATGCCATCTTCTACTTGTGTAGACAGTTTAATGTAGATGATAAACATTGATTCTCAGGAAATAATTATTGTTAGGCACAAAATAAATTATGTAGTGGCTTCTTTACTGATATGTTATTTACAACAGTGAAAAAGTTAAGACTATATACCTAATAGAATGATGTTAGGTAATTATTGTAACTTGACAATATGAAATACTATTTAGATATTTAAAGGTCTAAATCATACATTTACAATATACAAAATGTACTTTGTAGGCTAAGTCTACCATATAGAATAGTACCTTTAAAATGTCTAAGTTAACATAATCCTGTAAACAAGAATCTATTGACATATAAAAGTGTTTGCAGAATAACATTACTTAATAAAATAGAAAAAGCAAAGTTAATAGCAAGTAGTATAAGGATTTTCCTGGCAGTCCAGTTGTTAAGACTTCACTTTCCAGTGCAGGGGTTTTGGGTTCGATCCCTGGTCAGGGAGCTATGATCCCACATGCCTCATGGCCAAAGAACCAGAATATAAACAATAGAACCAACATTGTAAAAAATTAAATAAAGACTTTAAAAATGGTCCATATAAAAAAAACAAACGTTCACTATGATCCCATTGAGTTAAATACATGCATGTATGTGTATGTATGTAAAATAAATTTCTTTAAAGGGAAAATTTTCAAAGTCCTCTTGCCCAAGTCTCACCCCAAACCAATTAAAGCATGATAATAATTTATTGGGGGACTTCCCTGGTGGCCAATACAGGTGACACAGTTTCAACCCCTGGTCTTGGAACTAGATCCCATAAGCCATGGTCCAACTAAGCCCCACAGCTACTGAGCCTGAGCTCTAGAGCCCACAAGCTGCAACTACTGGAGTCCACTTGCCTAGAGCCCATGCTCTGCAACTACAAAGTAGCCTGGCTCACCACAACTAGAAAAAGCCCTAGTGCAGCAATGAAGACCCAGTGCAGCCAAAAATAAAAACAGTAAATTTTTTTTAAAAAGTACTTAGTAGTATAGTACTCAGGCCTCAGTAACACCTCAGGAGATTACCACGTACAGTCAGGATTGCAAAACAGTGCTGTAAACACACCTTGTCTTAATCTATGCCCTCTTCTCTATACCTCTAAAATTAAAGTGCTATTTCAATTTTTTTATTAAATTGGTTTGATTTAATTAAGTTCATCAAAATTGGGTTCCTTCTGATTGAATTGATTCTTTTCGAATTTAATTTTTGATGAATTCCACTGGATCCCAATCGATTTGTGTGTGTGTGTGTGTGTGTGTGTGTGAGCATTTGGTCTTTAGGAAAACAGATAGTTCTCATGGGACAGGCTTGTGGCAGAGAAGTTTGGAGCACTTTGCTGGATCGAGGTGTCTGGAATGTCTCCGTAGCCATCCTGACCTCACCTGGGTAAGCCATCTTCCCTGCTCCCCATCTGAAGAACATCTATGTCCATTTATTCCACCATGCCTTTTTATTATTTTTATTTTATGTTTTGGCAGTGCCATGCAGCACCCAGGATCTTAGTTTCTCAACTAGGGATCGAACCTATGCCCCCTGCATTAAAAGCGTAGAGTCCTAACGTTCCCAGCAGAGAAATTCCCACCACCAAGCTTTTTTTTAAAGGAGTCAGGAGTCAGGTGGATCACAGCATAGCCGAGGGGACTGAGCTGTCTAGTGGACTCACCTTTGCAAGGAGGTGGTTCCAAATGTTTTCAAACATAAAAAAAATGGCATTGAGCACCTCAGCAAACTCAACATGTAGGGCCAACAGTAGGGTGAAAGCCTCCTGAAGAGCCCCATCCAGCTCCACCCAGCTTGGTCCAACTATTGGGACCCCTCCCATCACTCAGGGTCTGTCTGGACTTACCACCTGCTGCCTGTCTTTGTTTCCATGGAGACTCTGTTGCTAAAGGGGAGGAAAAAGAATGTTCTCTCTACTCTTCTGAGTTCTGTGGCTGAGATCCTGTATGCAGTACAAGATTAACAAGGGAAAATTTTAATAACATAAATATACACCTTGTGTATGGGTTTCCCTGGTGGCTCAGTGGTAAAGAATCCTCCTTCCAGTGAGGGTTCCATCTCTGCATCAGGAAGACCCCCTGGAGAAGGAAATGGCAACCCACTCTAGTATTCTTAGTGGAGGATTCCATGGACAGAGGAGCCTGGTGGGCTGCAGTCTATGGGGTCAAAAAGAGTCGGACACGACTGAGAGGCTAAACAACAACAACAATATGAGCCCCACATTCTGTCCAATGAGCTCAGTAAGTTAATGATCCCTGGGACATGCTCTCTGCACACACAAAAAACAATAATTTGTGGACTCAGCTTGACCACGTAGAGACAAGAAAACTCTCCTGCCCAACCTGGAGGAGGAGCTGATGATGAAAACGTGATGTCTACTCAAGAAAGACAAAGAAGCTCTTTACCCCCTCTCCATTTTTCCTCTGATTATAAAACTGTAGCCCAATAAATTCTCAGGGCGTGGCATTTCTCACCCAACTGCCTGTAAACCTGACAAGCATCTTATTCTAATAAATTACTTTTATCCATCACCTTTCTCTTGCTGAATTCTTTTCTGTGCTGAGACATAAAGGACTAGGGTACCAGAGCTCTTTGGAGCCCCCCAAAGGACACCAAATGGTTTCAGAATCAGATGAGTTTGAGAAACACTTGTCCTTCCTGGGAAGTTGTTAGAAGTATCAACTACTGAGCCTAACCTCAGGCTTAGGAATTAGTGACTCAGGTATTTTTTAACATGCTCTCCGGATGATTCTTGGAGTGAAAAAATGGGAGAACTGCTGTTTCTTTCTTTTTTTTAATCAAACACATAGCAGTTCTTTTTTATTGGAGTGTAGTTGTTTTACAGTGTATGCTATGTCTTCTCTACAGCAATGTGAATCAGCTATATGCATCCATATATCCCATTCTTTTTGGATGTCCTTCCCCTGCTGTTTGAAAACAATGGTCTTAAAACCTTACTGTTCAGTAGAATTGGTAGGGGAGACTTAGTCTGAAAACAGTACTGAAGCTTAGGCCTCAGAAGGTGATCCCCACTCAGTCGCTTGAAGTGAGGTCCAGTCATTGATTATTTTTGTTTGTTTTTTTAAAGTTTTCCTGGTGATTCTAATGCCACCAGGTCAGAAAATCTTGGTTTTTAAAATTTTTAATTGAAGGATAATTACAATATTGTGTTGGTTCCCGCCATACATCATCATGGATCAGCCATAGGTATACGTATGTCCCCTCCCTCTAGAGCCTCCCTCCCACCACTCATCCCATCCCAGCCCTCTAGATTGTCGCAGAGCCCTGGTTTGAGTTCCCTGAGACAAATGAAAACCTTAGTTTTAAAAAGAAAGGTGGTCTTGAGCAGAATACTCTAGAAGGAGCACTGACACACACACACACACGCACACACAGATACACACACACACACACACACATACACACAGCAGGAGCTCCAGCTGGTCCAGCAGAGTTGCAGCATCTCTGATGTTTATAACGCAATTAAATTCATGCCTTTCGTTAGTGACCTTTGGTTAGGTTGAATCACTTCCTTTGGAAATAAGAGAAAATGCCTCCATTGTTTTTGACAAGTTCTCCTCATCTTTGAAAATATTTTGCGAAACGACTTTTCTCCGACTTGGAAGCCTCCAACTTCCTCTAGATTTTGTCTCTACTGACCTAAGCAGACAACCACATAATGTTGTTGGAAAAAATGCTTGGTTTAATAGGGATATTTTTCACATCGAAATTGGAAGTGCTCTTCAGCTTCAGCCACTGCAACCCACCCCACCCTATTTTATGGCGGGGATGCTGAGACGCAGAGAGCCTCCAGATATCTCGTTGAGAGTGAACAGAATATTTATAGCTGAGCTGGGAGCAGGGCCAAGCCCTTGCCACCTTCCCCAGGTTTATTTTTTCCAGATGACACTATATGGGCAGTAAACATTACACTGGAACTTTCCCTAGTGCAGTTGGAAAGTGTAGGGCCTCTGGGCATCAGCATGTCCAGGTTCAAATCCTAGCTCAACTAGATGCCAGCTGTGAGAATTTTGACAAGTGACTTCCTCTCTCTGTGCCTCAGTTTCCTCATCTGTAAAATGGGGATTGGGACTTCCCTGGTGGTCCAGTGCTTGAGAATCTGCCTGCCAATGCAGGGGAACATGGGTTTGATCCCTGATCCGGGAAGATCCCACATACTGTGGAGCAATTAAACCTGTGAGCCACAACTACTGAGCATGTGTTCCAGAGCCTGGGAGCCACAGCTACTGCCCCTGCCCTAGAGCCCATCTCAGCAACAAGAGAGGCCACTGCAATGAGAAGCCTATACACTGCAACTAGAGAGTAGGCCCCACTTGCTGCAACTAGAGAAAGCCCTTGCAGCAACAAAGACCCAGGGCAGCCAAAAATAAATAAATAAATAAATTTAAATGGGGATGCACAGAGTTCTTGTGGGAATTAAAGGTAAGGCACACGGAATGAGCTTGCATGTAAGTAAGTGACAGTCCTTTCTCTGGTCCATGAGGTGCTTTGCCCCATTTTTTTGCACCAATTTCCAGCCCTTCTCTCACTTTGGCCTTATGTCCCCTCCCGGCATTCTGTTTCTCTGTCCTGGGGGTCTGTGTGCTAAGTCAAAAAGCCTGGACCCTCACACTCCAATAGCGGGAAATGCTGCTCAGTAAACTGAGTAGGTGGAAGTTTGGGATCCGGGAGTAGAGGGCGCCCGAGATGAGGATTTTTGAGCACTCTTGTTCAGAGCACAGACATATTGATATATCTAGGCCATCAGCAAACCTTGCCAACTGGGCTGCTTGGGATGATGACCTTGGTCCAGGGGAAGCTTAAGCCCTTTCAACAGTGATCAGAGAATTCCCCATCATCAGAGACTTGGCCTGGAGTGTGGAGACCACTGCAGACATGGTTTGGCCCTTGATGGGCCATGTGACATCTGGCTGGACACCGGGCTTCTCTGACCCATTCTTCCCCTTGGCCCAGCAGGTACAGATGTTTTCCACTGGTTATAAAGTGCTATGACCTTGTTGCAATTGATCCTCACAATGATGGGTAGTGGGGGCAGGTGTTGTTACCCCATGTGATGAAAGGAGAAGCCGACTCTCAGGAAAACTTGCCCAAGGTTGTGGTTTAATACAAGGAAAAGGCACAGAGGAAGCAGCCCCCAGCCTCCCAATGCCACCCTGTTTTCTTATACCCACCTCCATGGGCTGACCTCACGCCCCCATCCCTCCCCCCACCATCCTGGCCAACCAGCCTGGGCTTCTCTCCTCTGTCCTTCCTTTTCCATGAAAGTTTACCTTTTTTCTCCACCAGGGCCTAGTTTAAGGCTAGACTTTTTAAAAAGATTTTTGTTGAAATATAGATAGTTGATTTAAAATGTTATGTTGGTTTCAGGTATAAGGCAAAGTGATTCATATATATATATATATATATATATATATATATATATATATATCTCCAATACTTTGGCCACCTAATGTAAAGAGTTGACTCAATGGAAAAGACCCTGATGCTGGGAAAGATGGCAGGAGGAGAAGGGGGCAACAGAGGATGAGATGGTTGGATGGCATCACTGACTCAATGGACATGAGCTTGAGCAAACTCTGGGAGATAGTGAAGGACAAGAAAGCCTGGTATGCTGCAGTCCATGGAATCGCAAAGAGCGATTATATATATTATATATATATATAAATATTATATATAATATATATATTCTTTTTTAGATTTTTCACTATTATAGGTTATTACAAGATATTAACCCTGTGATTGTAGGCCCTTGTTGGTTATCTATTTTATAAACAGTAGTGTGTATATTTTTAATCCCAAACTCTGATTTATCCCCCAACCCAGTTTCCCCTTCAGAAACCGTGTTTATTTTCTATGTCTGTGAGTCTATTTCTGTTTTATAAATAAGTTCATTTGTATCTAAGGTTTAGATTCCACAAATATGAATATTTGCCTGTCAGACTTACTTTACTTGGTATCTTGATCTCTAGTTGCATATATATTATTGAAAATGGCATTATTTCATTCATTTTTATGGCTGAGTAGTATTCCATTGTATATCTATCTGTCCCACATCTTCTTTATACATTCATCTGTCAGTGGACATTTAGGTTGCTTCCACGTCTTGGCTGTTGTAAATAGTGCTGCTATGAACACAGGGGTGCGAGTTTCTTTTCAAATTATAGTTTTCTCTGGATATATGCCCAGGAGTGGGATTACTAGATCACATGGTAGCCTTATTTTTGTTTTTTTAAATGAGGCTAGGCTTTAGACAAAGTGATCCAGTCTGGCCCACAGTGGGTTCATGCTTTACCACTGTCAGGAAACTGAACTAATATTTAGCATGACTTCCTCAGATGAAATGTCACTCCGGAAGAGAATGACTGACTCATGCATGACAGAGATTTCTGGTACCTTGGCAGGTCAGAGAGACAGCTGCTGCTGTTGTTGGAGCTGGCCCCTGGAGGGTGGAAGAGACACGGAACTGAGGAAGAACTGAGAGGCTAACCATCGGGCGTACTGCACTCCACTTTCTGACCTCAGCTTCTCCGTCTGTACCAAAGTGAATCTAGGTGCTGGCTGATGCAACATGCAGCTCCAGTCTTCCCATCCTCCTTATCGTCTCAACACCCATTGCTGTGGGTCTGTGGATTCAGGGGATATACTGGTGCTTTCCCCTCCACTTCCCTACCTCCCTTATGAGGAATTCCAAGTTCCCTAAAAAATCTCCAACCCCACCGTCTCTCTTCCAAGAGCTTTGACACACTTCAGGCCTTTTCAACTTCACCCAGGCTTCTACCGTCCTGTTTGCATCTTGCAGACAGAGAAACTAGAAACAGGAAAGCAAAATGTTGGATCCAGAGTCTTTCCTGGTGGTCCAATGGTTGAGAATCCAACTTGCAATATAGGAGACATCGGTTCAATCCCTACTCGGGGAACTAAGATCCCACATGCTGTGGGGCAACTGAGCCTGAATGCTCTGGAGCAAAGATCCTGTTTGCTACAACTAAGACACAAAGCAGCCAAAAATAAATAAATATTTTTTAAAAATAATTGTTAGCTTCAACAAATAAAACTTTAGTAGCATTTGGCTGTCAGACTTGTGGAGTGAGTACAAAGTGGGTGGGATCCTGTTCTCTCCTTCAAGGCAGTCAGCATGGAGCCAGTCAGCAATGGAGCCAGATGAGGGCCACTGGAGGGGAGGAACCAAGAACAGGAGGGGTTTGGAGGAAGGAACTTTGCTCCGCGTGGAGACACCCAGCCAGTCAGGAGCTGGCAGAGTCTGTCCTGGAGTGGCAGTCCAGGAAGGAAGGGAAAGTGGGTCACTGTGGGGTGTTGGTCTTCCTTTGCATTTATTGCACAAACAAAACAGCAACAACAGAAATCAGGGGGGAAAAAATAAAACAACCACAATCTTTTCCCCTTAACACATCAGATGTTTCTATTTTTCCAAGTCCTTTTCCAGGCCCTAGTGACATTTATGCAAAAATGTTTTGTTGCACTAAACACAGCAGGGCCTGACTCTGAACTCAGCTGTTCCCACTCAGCCTCACATACGAGCATGCTTCCATGTTGCTACACAAACTTCCCCGGTTTAATAGCTGCAGTACGCATCACTGGATGCTTTCGTCAATGCCTCCGACGACAGATGAGTTGTACAGTTTCCTGAAGCAAGCATGATCATTAATGTGATTCAACAGGTTTACTCACTTATTCAACACTGAACTTCATGTTATATTTCTCTCACTTCCTTGATAACTTGGGAGGTGAAATATGTATCAGTTCTCTTATTGGCAAATTGTATCTCCTTGTCAACCAAGTACTGCAAGAAGGTTAAATTATCTCACTTCTTCATACAGAGAAGGAGAAATGTGGTATGACATCCCTTATTTGTAGAATCTTAAAAGAAATGATACAAATGCAAAACAAAAAGAGACTCACAGACTTAGAGAAAGAACTTATGGTTGCCTGTGTGTGTTAGTCACTTAGTCATGTCCGACTCTTTGCAGCCTCATAGACTATAGCACGCCAGGCTCCTCTATCCATGGAATTCTCCAGGCAAGAATACTGGAGTTGGTTTGCCAATCCATTCTCTCCAGGGGATCTTTGCCTGTACACACTGCTATATTTAAAATGGCTAGCCAACAGGGACATCAAGGAACTCGCTCAATGTCATGTGGCAGCCTGGATGGAAGTGGAATTTGGAGGAGAATGGATACATGTATATGTATAGGTGAGTCTCTTCGCTGTCCAGCTGAGACTATCACAACATTGTTAATTGGCGATACTCCAATACAAAACAAAGTTTTAAAAAAATTATCTCACTTCTGTGAAATGAAAAATGTTGCTGCCAAATCAGTAAAGAAATACTGTTGTAGCCATCCATTCATCACATTATAATGGCCCCAACAGTGGGCCCTGAGGGGACTCAGGAGGAGAAAACACAGGATGCTGTCCCCAGACAGTTAGGATGCATATCAGTTCAGTTCAGTTCAGTTCAGTCACTCAGTCATGTCTGACTCTTTGCAACCCCATGAACTGCAGCACGCCAGGCCTCCCTGTCCATCACCAACTCCTGGAGTCTACCCAAACCCATGTCCATTGAGTCAGTGATGACATCCAGCCATCTCATCCTCTGTTGTCCCCTTCTCCTCCTTCCCCCAATCCCTCCCAGCATCAGGGTCTTTTCCAATGAGTCAACTCTTCGCATGAGGTGGCCAAAGTATTGGAGTTTCAACTTCAGCATCAGTCCTTCCAATGAACACCCAGGACTGATCTCCTTTAGGATAGACTGGTTGGATCTCCTTGCAGTCCAAGGGACTCTCAAGAGTCTTCTCCAACACCACAGTTCAAAAGCATCAATTCTTCGGAGCTCAGCTTTCTTCACAGTCCAACTCTCACATCCATACATGACCACTGGAAGAACCATAGCCTTGACTAGGTGGACCTTTGTTGGCAAAGTAATGTCTCTGCTTTTTAATATGCTATCTAGGTTGGTCATAACTTTCCTTCCAATGAGTAAGCGTCTTTTAATTTCATGGCTGCAATCACCATCTGCAGTGATTTTGGAGCCCCAAAAAATAAAGTCTGACACTGTTTCCTCTGTTTGCCCATCTATTTCCCATGAAGTGATGGGACCAGATGCCATGATCTTAGTTTTCTGAATGTTGAACTTTAAGCCAACCTTTTCACTCTCCTCTTACACTTTCATCAAGAGGCTTTTTAGTTCCTCTTCACTTCCTGCCATAAGGGTAGTGTCATCTGCATATCTGAGGTTATTGATATTTCTTCTGGCAATCTTGATTCCAGCCTGTGCTTCTTCCAGCCCAGCGTTTCTCATGATGTACTCTGCATATAAGTTAAATAAGCAGGGTGACAATATACAGCCTTGACGTACTCCTTTTCCTATTTGGAACCAGTCTGTTGTTCAATGTCCAGTTCTAACTGTTGCTTCCTGACCTGCATACAGGTTTCTCAAGAGGCAGGTCAGGTAGTCTGGTATTCCCATCTCTTTCAGAATTTTCCACAGTTTATTGTGATCCACACAGTCAAAGGCTTTGGCATAGTCAATAAAGCAGAAATAGATGTTTTTCTGGAACTCTCTTGGTTTTTTGATGATCCAGCAGATGTTGGCAATTTGATCTCTGGTTCCTCTGCCTTTTCTAAAACCAGCTTGGACATCTGGAAGTTCACAGTTCACATATTGCTGAAGCCTGGCTTAGAGAATTTTGAGCATTACTTTGCTAGCGTATGAGATGAGTGCAACTGTGCAGTAGTTTGAGCATTCTTTGGCATCGCTTTTCCTTGGAATCGGAATGAAAACTGACCTTTTCCAGTATTGTGGCCACTGCTGAGTTTTCCAAATTTGCTGGTATATTGAGTGTAGCACTTTCACAGCATTATCTTTTAGGATTTTAAATAGCTCAACTGGAATTCCATCAAGGGGTGATTTTCAGTAAGCCCACTCTCAACTTCCCATATATACTGCTACTAAGTTGCTTCAGTGATGCTTAACTCTTTGCCACCCTATGGACGTAGCCCTCCAGGCTCTCCTCCACGTACAGGAGCATAGCCTTCCACATTCCTCTGTCCATAGGATCTCCAGGCGAGAAAACTGGAGTGGGTTGCCATTTCTTTCTCCATCCCATATGTAGAAAAGTGCTAAATTCCTTAACTCGAGATGTCTGGTTTCTTTAATTACCGGTAATCTCTCTCTCTCTCTCTTTTTTTAACCTATAATGGGAACATGATTAACCTAATAATATAAAATAATTACATACAATATGGCTGGTCAAGCAGAGAGATGGGGTAAGTGGAAGTGCATGCATGCACATGTTTTCATCTGCTCAGCCAGTCTATGTCTTTTGGTTGGAGCATTTAATCTATTCACATTTAAAGTGAAAGTGAAAGTGAAGTTGCTTAGTTGTGTCTGACTCTTTTCAACCCTGTGGACTGTAACCCACCAGGCTCCTCCATCCATGGAATTTTCCAGGCAAGAGTACTGGAGTGGGTTGTCATTTCCTTCTCCAATTTATATTTAAGGTAATTATCAATACGTATGATCCTATTACCGTTTTCTTAATTTTGGGGGTTTATTTTCTGTGGGTAGGGCTTTTCCTTCTCTTGTTTTCTGCCTAGAGAAGTTCCTTCAGCATTTGTTGTGAAGCTGGTTTGGTGGAATTCTCTCAATTTTTGCTTGTCTGGAAATCTTTTGCTATTCCGACTACCTGATCTTTGTTGCAAAAACTCCTATATATCGTGGCTCCTCCCTTGCCTCTTTGGTGCAGAACCTCAGATTGTTCTGAGAGTCCCCGGTCTCCTTCGCTTTAAGTCCTTAAAATTTCCACCAAAATAAAACATGACGCTCAACATTTAGGTTGTGTTTTGTTTTTTTTTCAGTTGACAATTTGTCACCCCAACACCCTCTGCTTTATATGTAGAGAAACAGGGCCTCTGAGCACTTAAGTAAGTTGCTCAGGGATTTCCCTGGTGGTCCAGTGGTTAAGACTCCACCTTCCAATGCAGGGGGTGCAGTTCGATCCCTGGTCTGGGGACTAAGATCCCACATGTCTCATGGCCAAAGAACCAAAACATACAACAGAATGATATTGCAACACATTCAGTAAAGACTTAAAGGAAAAGAAATTTGCCCAAATGACACAGGTTGTGAGGGGCTGAGCCAGCTGGCCGCAGAACCCGGAATCGCCTCTCTCTATGAGGAGCTGGATGTTGATGGGAGGTTGATCCATGAACACTAGAGATCAGCTTTTCTTAATTTTCAAATTCTGTCACGTGCTGACTGTTTGTACACTGACATCATCCTCACAACGTCTGTGGCTTCTGGAGTGGGAAAGAGAATTTTGCTTCCTGGGAGGCCCCTGAGAGCCTCTGTCACCCTGAGTGGAGGTGACACCATCGGCTGGTGATCACACAGGTGCCATTAATGAGCGAGTGCCTGTGCCCACATACAGGTACCCTGCCTTGCCTCTCCCTCAAGCTTATCAGCCAAGGTGCCGCAGACCCCAGCAATCAAAGGTCAGGCGAGGAGGGACTGGCGTTGTGTTCTAGACAGGGTTTGACCGAGAGGAGAGTGTGCACTGTGTCTGTCTGGGTGTGTATACTGGGGCAGGTGATGCCTCCAGGCCAGGTGCTGGGCAACCAACCCTCTCATCCCACGGCAACTGGACCAAACCTGAGGGTCAATTCAGATGGAGGCTCCTGCAAACACAACCTGTCAGTCCCCACACAGTGTCTGCCCTGGGCTGGCGGGCAGCCTCCAGCTTCCTGCCTGGGTACAGCACCTTGGTTGATAAGCTTGTGTACATAGGGTATCCAGTTATAAAAACTGAATTTGTCATCTCTCTGCATGCGTGCTAAGTCACTTCAGTCGTGTCCAATTCTTTGGCACCCTATGGACTGTAGCCCGCCAGGCTCCTCTGTCCTTGGGGATTCTCCGGGCAAGGATCATCTCTCTAGATTTAACTAATTATAGCAAATTTAGGGTTGACTTCTAAATTTTTAATTTTATATTGTTTATTTATTATAGAGGCACAATAAAAACCCAATCCAGTATTCATGCCTGGAAAATCCCCTGGATGGAAGAGCCTGGCAGGCTACAGTGCATGGGGTTACAAAGAGTTGGACACGACTAAATAGCAAAACAACATAAGCAAAAGTGCCTGTTGTGGCGGCACTGCCTGGAATAATTTGCAATCCACACGTTTTTCACGACCTTCTCAGGTTTTCCCCTTCATCCTCCAGGGGACAGAATGGGAATGAGTAATTGCATCTGACTCTACTATGACCTCAACTGGCGCATCTTCTCAAGAAGACTTTTGTCTGCTGACTGCCCTTTAGGGGAGTGTGTTTATATTTATGTCTCGTTTATTCTCCTCTTCAGTGGGTTGTGGTTTTCCGGGAGAGAAGTACATTTCGCTTTAGGATAAAATGGAAAATCCGATTGTTCAATACTCAATAAATCCCATTTCCTCTCCTTTTTTTTTTGAAAGATGAGCTGTTCAGGCATGTGAGGAATGATGACTGCTTAAGAAATACAAGGCTTCCGGTATTGGTCAGTTTCTGTGGTATCTCGGCCTTTTCATTTTAATGACGTGAATCTTCTCTGCCATTAGGTTAATCTTACTAGAGCATCCCGTGTTCATTGATCACTCAGATCTTTACTGACAGGCCCCAGCATGCACTTTGTCACTTTCCACTCACATGCCTTCTGCTTTGGAAATATTGAATTAAGTTCCCAGCTTCCAGAGATGCTGTGCTCCTCCCAGGTCTTCACATGTGCTGCCGGTTTTGCAAAGAACACCTTTATTTTCATTACCTGCCTGGACCATTCCTCTGCATCCTTTAAGCATGAGGTGAGAACATTCCTGCTGGCACAGTGGATAAAAATATGCCGGCCAATGAAAGGGACATGGGTCCTCAATCCCTGGTCCAGGAAGATGCCACCTGTACACCACAACTATTGGAGTCCAAGAGCCCTAACACTCGAGTACCACGATACTGAAGCCTGTGCACCGAGCCTGTGCTCTGCAACAAGAGAAGCCACCTGTAGTACAGAACCTGCCCACAATTCAGGAGACCTGAGTTTGAGCCCTACGTGGGGAATATTCCCTAGAGAAGGGAATGGCAACCCACTGCAGTATTCTTGCCTGGGAAATCCCATGGACAGAGGAGCCTGGTGGGCTACAGTCCATGGGATCCCAAAGAGTTGGACACAACTGAGTGACTTTCACTTTTTCACTTCCACAAAGGTCAAATATACACCAACTTTCAAAGACTAAGTAGAAAAAAGAGAATGTGAAATATTTCAGTCATGATTTCAATGTTGATTGCCTTACTCTCACTGCAGTGGACATGGGGTCAATCCCTGATCAGAGAAGTTCCACATACCATGCAGTGTGGCCAAAAAAAGTGGATATATGTACGTGTGTAACTGATTCACTTTGCTGTACACCTGAAACTAACAGAACATTACAAATCAGCCATACTTCAATAAAAACATTTTCTAAAAAGATTTCTGATTTGGTCCCCATTGTCTCTTAATGAGGCATTTCTCCTTCCTCCCTCACTCCCTCCCTCCCAACACCAGCTACTTCCATCTCATTCCATCTGGGAATCTGACCTGCCCACTGTCTTCCTGGTCACTCGTCCCATATTCATGAAGTCTCCTTGGCTCTCTGCCTTCCTCTCCACCCTCACTCCTGCCTTAGTCCTTGGTGACTTCAGTATCTAAGCTTCTTGACCTGAATCCCCCAACTCCCCTCCCTCTTTTCCCCATTAAATTTCCAAAATCCCTTTACTTCCCTCGTATCTTTGTGGGTCATTATCACAATCTAGTCTTTAAAATATCTTCACTTCCCTTATTCTTTCTTCCTCTGTCATCATTCCCTGGCAAAACTCCCATCCTGGTTGATTCCACCTCGTGGCTTTCCTTGTCCTTGCTCCTGATGCCCTGAATGTCATTGGAGGAAAGTTCACAATCTAGATGTCTGGTCCACTTTGCTTATTTATTTACTTGGTTGCACTATGTCTTTGTTGCTGCGCTCGGGCTTTCTCTAGTTGAGGCGATCGGGGGCTACTCTAGTTGCCGTGTCCAGGATTTTCATTGTGGTGGCTTCTTTAGTTGCTGAGCATGGGTGGGGGCTTCAGTAGTTATGGTGCACGAGCTTAGTTGCCCTGCAGCATGTGGGATCTTCCTGGACCAGGGCTCACACTTGTGCCCCCAAGAATTGGCAGGCAGATTCTTATCCTTTGGACCACCAGGGAAGCCTGACTAGTTCACTTTAAAAGTCATAACCGCAAGCTGGAACAGGCAGGCAACACCCCGTGGCAAGTCCTTTTTTTTTTTTTAAAGTAAATCTGCTTTTCTCTTCCTCAAGATGACAATTTTATTAAGTCAGGCTACTTCTCCCTCCGTGTCCATCTGAGGACCAGATGTCCACTGAGAGGCTGTGTCTTCCCTTAGAACAGTTTTCAGGACCACCCATGCGTGTCCCTGTAGGGACAGCAGTCTGTTTTGGGCTAGAACCAACATTCGGAGCTGATTGATTCATGCATGACCCAAGCATTGGTTTTTCCTTCCTCCCTCAGCTAGGAGTAGAGAACCTTCTTCAGGACACTGGGTGTGAGCTAATGCCTTGATGCATCATCTCAGGACTTCCCTGGTGCTTCAGTGGTTAGTACTCTGTGCTTCCACTGCAGGTGGCACAGGTTCAATTCCTGGTCAGGGAACTAAGATCCCACATGCTGTGTGGTGTGGTCTAAAAATAACAATAATAAAATACAATAATTCTTTTTAAATCTTAAAGAAATGTATCATCTCAGTACAGCACAGAGATTATAGCCAATATCTTACAATAAATTTAAATGGAATATAATCAGTAAAAGAGCTTCTCTGGTGGCTCAGACAGTAAAGAATCTACCTGCAATGCAGGAAACCCGGGTTCAATCCCTGGGTCGGGAAGAAAGGAATGACTGGAGAAGGGAATGGCTACTCACTCCAGTATTCTTGCCTGGAGAATTCCATAGACAGAGGAGCCTGGCGAGCTACAGTCCACGGGGTTGTGAAGTATATTGAATCATTATGTTGTACACCCGAAATAATACAATACTGTAATTCAACTATACTTCAATAGAAAGAAAGGAATAAAAGAAGATAGTAAGAAAGAAAGGAACAAAGGAAGAAAAAAGAAGGAAGGCAGCATTTCAGATCATGGCCAGACCTGCTGAAACAGTGTATGTGCCAAGTTGTGTTTGACTCTTTGAGACCCTGTGGACTGTAACCCACCAGACTTCTTTGTCCATGGGATTCTCCAGGCAAGAATACTGGAGTGTGTAGCCATTTCCTCCTCCAGGGGATCTTCCCAACCCAGGGATCGAACCCGGGTCTCCTGCACTGCAGACTGATTCTTTGCCACAGAGCCACCTGGGAATTTGAAACAGAATCCACTTTATAATAGGATCCCCCAGGTGAGTCCAGTACACACTAAAGTTTGAGAAGCAGTTATATAAAACATGCTATTCTGCTTTTAGATAAAAGAAAGCAATCCATTTTTATTACGGAGGGCTGTTGATAATGGCAGGAATTGTGACTTCAAGTTGGTAGCCTTTATGTTTTCATTAAATTACTATTATATATCTGTAATGCTATTTTCTCAATGTTATTGTGACTGTATTTCTGAATGGTTATGAACTCTCTATTTATACACTTGATTGAAAAGATTCCAGAGAAACAGTCCTAAATCTCTTTCCATTCCTTTCTCTCAAGCTTTAAATGGTACTTAAGCCTTTGTTTGGGCTTCCGAGGTGGTGCTAGTGGTAAAGAATCTGCCTGCCAATGCAAGAGATATAAGCGTGGCTGGTTCGATCCCTGGGTTGGGAAAACCCCCGGAGGAGGGCATGGCAACTCACTCCAGTATTTTTTTGTAAAAAAAATATTTTACTTTTTAATTGAAGGATAATTGCTTTACAAAATTTTGTTGTTTTCTGTCAAACCTTACTCCAGTATTCTTGCCTGGAGAATCCCATGAACAGAGGAGCCTGGCAGGCTACAGTCCTTGGGGCCACAGAGTCAGACACACTGAAGCAACTTAGCACACACACATGAGCCTTTGTTTAACAAAATGAAACTTCGTTTTTCACATTCAATCAGCAGACTTCCTGAGGGTTTACACTGAGAGTGATGTGGGAGGGTGAGATGGGGAATTAAAAACTACTGACAGGTCCTGTTTTCAGGGGGCTTACAGTTTATAGCAGAAAGCTAATACACCCATCCAAGCAGCCACAGAACAAAGGAGAATGTGGGTCATGGAATGAGATGCTTAGACAAAGTGTCCTGTGATTCAGAGATGGGAGTGGTCACTTCCTGCTCCTGGGCTTAGGGAGGCTGTCATTAAGAGGTGGCCTTTGTGCTGAAGGATTTAGACAACCAGAGGTGGAGGGAAGCTGTTTTTATAGGAGAGGACACAGACACACTTGGGTGATGCTGATTCAGTTCTGTTCAGTTCAGTTCAGTCACTCAGTTGTGTCTGACTCTTTGCAGCCCCATGAACTGCAGCACGCCAGGCCTCCCTGTCCATCACCAACTCCCGGAGTTTACCCAAACTCATGTCCATCGAGTCAGTGATGCCATCCAGCCATCTCATCCTCTGTTGTCCCCTTCTCCTCCTTCCCCCAATCCCTCCCAGCATCAGGGTCTTTTCCAATGAGTCAACTCTTCGCATGAGGTGGCCAAAGTATTGGAGTTTCAGCTTCAGCATCAGTCCTTGCAATGAACACCCAGGACTGATCTCCTTTAGGATGGACTGGTTGGATCTCCTTGCAGTCCAAGGGGCTCTCAAGAGTCTTCTCCAACACCACAGTTCAAAAGCATCAATTCTTTGGTGTGATGCTGATTAGGGTGTCTTAATTAGGAGGCTTGGTTGTCAGGGGCAGAAACTCAACCCACTTCCTCATTAAGGCAGAAAAGGAGATTTTTGGCTCATGGAATTCATGGATTTTTTAATTTCTATTTTTATTTATTTATCTATTTTTGGCTGCTGGGTTGTCGTAGCTGCGTGCAGGCAGAAAGCAGGGTCTCCTCTTTCGTGTGGAGTTCTGGCTTTCTCACTGTGGTGACGTCTCGTTGTGGAGCACAGGCTCTAGGTGCAGGACAACCTTAAGACATGAGGGCCATTCAAAATCTGTTGTTTTACATACTTTTTTTTAAAAAAAAGTCTTCATTAAATTTGTTACAATACTGCTTCTCTTTTATGTTTTTGTTTCTTTGGTCACAAGTTCTCTGCATCAGAGATGGACACTTCCTGCATTGGAAGGTGAAGTCTTAACCACTGGACTGCCAGGAAAGTCCCTCAAAATCTGGTCTTAAATCAGTTTTCTGGGGGAGGGCTAAGCCACACAGCTTGCAGGATCTTAGTTCCCCAACTAGGGCTTGAAAGCAGGCACGCTGCAGTGGAATCTCAGAGTCTTAACCACTGGAACACCAGGGAAGTCCCCAGTTAAAAAAATCTTTTAAAGCTTCTTTCCATTTGTACCCACTTGGGTCTATACATCAGATATTTATTCTTCTATACTTCTGCCTATGCTACTTCTTCTATACGAACATATTGGCCGAATTCTACAATTTTGAACTTAAAACCAACCTCCTTTCCTAAAATATTCCCTCCCTTCCCCAGCAGCGCCCATTCTTCTGGGTGTCATCTTACACACCCTTGGAGTTCAACACTTGTAACATGGCTCAGTGATTACCTTTTCACATTTGCATCCTCTGACCCCCACGCAGAAACCCAGTTTCAATCACAATAAGTGTTTTCCCTGTACCTAAAATAATGATTAAATGTCTCGATAAATTTGAGAGCTATGACACAAAGTGAAAGGGAAACTGAAGTCGCTCAGTCGTGTCCGACTCTTTGCGACCCCATGGACTGTAGCCTACCAGGCTCCTCAGTACATGGAATTTTCCAGGCAAGAGTACTGGAGTGGGTTGCCATTTCCTTCTAGGCTCTCTTTATTACAAGGGATCCCCAAGCTCCCATTCTGTCAACTATTGAAGATTAAGTTTGATATAATCAGATCCTGTGAGAGGACACTCCATTCTAACACAACCCATCCAGCTTTTCCAGAGCTCTGATGTGATTCTCCCTTCGACTGACCCCTGAATCCTGCTCTCTGCCATCCTTGCCTGCAGATTCCAAATTCTAGCCCTTGGAACTTCCGGAAGTACAATCAGACTTCCCAAGTTGGCCCTCGTGATTTGTTCTTCAGACTCAATATTGAGCGTTCTTTCAGAAACTCTTCAGAAGACAGGGTGTGAGGCTGTGAGCGTGCTTCAGCCTGTCTGGAGCAATCTGGATATGTGACTTCAAAATGGCACGTAGCACCCAGGTGTGGTCGGACTGGGAACAGGACATCAACAAGGAATGAGCAAGAAGAATCGCCAGTGGTATTGAGGGCACAGTTGAGATTGCGTTAACGTGCTATAGTCAGTCATAGCAGTGTTCCACAGCCCATGACCAAGAATGAGACAGGTGTTTGTGTTTATCCAGGGCTGGAGACTGGCAAGGACAGAGCCCTTGGACAGAAGAGGACTCCCTGGTGGTCCAGTGATTAGGTCTCTGAGGGGCACAGGCTTAGTCCCTGGTTGGGGAGCTAAGATTCCACAAGCCATACGGCATGGCTTAAAAAAAAAGTGAATTTGTTCAGGCTTTCCTCTCTACCTTTCAGGACAAATTTGTGTATTTTTAAAATCTATTTCTCCTCCTTATTTGGCACAGCAAATGATAAGACACCTTCCACATTATTTTCCTTATTATATGTCGCTTAAAATTGGATACACTCATGATCCCTTTAACAGAGACTGCATAAGAGGACATAATAAACTTTGTCTCCTCAGACTTTCAGAGCTGAAGTGGAGTTTCTAAGTCATCTATGACTAGGGTTCTTCTGTAAGTGTGTGAGAATCAGGCTCCCAGGCTGGGTGCCATGAAGGATAGGAATGGGCCTTCTAGATCTCTACTCCCGGTTGGAAGAATATGGTGGGTGGGGACTGGGGTGCATATGTAAAACCCTCCATTATTAGACTGACCATTTCAAAGAAAAAGAATGGTGAAAATTAAAGCAGGAGTAATTTGTTCATCATCAAGGAAAAATGTCTGACTATCAGAGTGTTTAAACAACGTCACAACAAAGCCGAACACTGACCTTCTTTGAAAAAGCAAACTGCACCTGACTGGGAAATAATGCCCCTTAAGAGGGTGAGACCACAACGTATGTCACAGGGACAGTATGACCAGATCAGAGGGCTTTTGACTGAATTTAGAAGAAGAGGGAGTTTCTGGCAGTCCAGTGGTTAGGAATCCATGCTTTCACTGCAGAGGGCTCAAGGAACTAAGATCCTACAAGCTCTGTGATGTGGCCAAAAAAATAAATCAATAATAATTTTAAAAAAGAGGAAGAGGGAGACAAAAACAGAAAACCTGTGAAAGCAGTTACTGTGGAAGACAGGTTCAATGTATACAGAAAGAGCCACGTGATTTACATGAGACTATTATTTGAGAGATTTTATGTGGTATTAGAGAAGACTCTTGAGAGTCCCTTGGACAGAAAGAAAATCAAACCAGTCAATCCCAAAGGAAATCAATTCTGAATATTCATTGGAAGGACTGTTGTTGAAGCTAAAGCTCCAATACTTTGGCCACCTGATGCAAAGGGCTGACTCATTGGAAAAGACCCTGATGCTGGGCAAGATTGAGGGCAGGAGGAGACGGGGGCAACAGAGGGTGAGATGATTGGATGGAATCATTGACTCGATGGACATGAATCTGAGAAAACTCCAGGAGATGGTGAAGGACAGGGAAGCCTGGCGTGCTGTAGTTCATGGGGTTGCAAAGAGTTGGAAATGAGTTAGCAACGGAACAACAATCACTAAGTTATGTCCAATCTTGCAACCCAGGGACTGTTACCTGCCAGATTCCTCTGTCCATGGATTTCCCAGGCAAAAACACTAGAATGGGTTAATATTTCCTTCCCCAGGGGATCTTCCCAGCTCAGGGATTGAACCTGAATCTCTAATGTCTAAGGCATTAATAGGCAGATTCTTTACCACTGAGTCACCTGGGAAGACTTGATATGGATCACAGTAGAGTGTAATAAATGCAACCTTGCAAGAATAGGGTGATTTGGTGTGATAGGAACTCAAGATAGGAATATGAAGATTCAAAAGCATATACACTTTTTAAATGACCATTTATATGGGAAATTGAACTAGTGCTACAGACTCACAGAGCATGACCATAGACTGAGGGCCAGGAACTGTACCGGGCCCTGAAGATATGATGATATTTGAGACAAACATGGTTCCCACCCTCTTGGAGGTTCCAGGTTAGTGGGGCTGAAGGTAGAGAGGGTAGCGTATTTAAGGAATTGAGAGAAGATTCTCATGAGGTAGGGCATGATTAGAGACAACTTTAGAGAAGATAAAGAACTCAGAGGCCATATGAAGGAGTTTAGACCTTACTCTCAACCTAGAAGGCAAGGGGCTGCTACAATCTCAGCCCCAGAGATGGCATCTTCCATTAAACTGTGAGCAGGTTCCCAGCTGCTAACCACGTCTTCTTGAAATCCTGGATGGTTGACATCCACCAGAAGGGTCGCAGCTTGAGATCAGCTCTCCAGAGGAGACGTACGGCACACCTGAGACGGTGCTGTCTTATTGCACCCTGGAAACCAAGTGGCTGGGATTAGGGAGGTGATTAAGATGCACAGCCCACCTGGGACAATGCACTTGCCAAGCACTTGGTTGCCTGAGCTGCTCAGACCTGGGAAGGGCAAAAAACACACGCCCAACCCACAGAGACTGAACCAGAACTGTATCGGAGTGTCTCCTGTGGAAGTACAGGTCAGCAGTGGCCTGCCGCAGGGGCTCTGGGTACAGCTGACCTGGGTATGGCATAAGCCCTCTTCGAGGAGGTCACCATTAACCCGAGGATAGAACCACCAGAACTTACACAGGACCAAGGAAACAGACTCTTGGAGGGCATAAACTAAACTTGTGTGCACCAGGACCCAGGAGAAAGGAGCAGTGACCCCACAAGAAACTGTCCCAGACATACCCATGAGTGTCCAGAAGTCTCCAGTGGAGGCATGGGTCGGCAATGGCCTGCTTCAGGGTCAGAGGCACTGGGTGTTGCAGTTGTGCCTGGGACCTTTTGAAGGAGGTTGCCATTATCTTCATTACCTCCACCATAGTTTGGCTTCAGGTCAAGCAACATGGAGGGAACACAGCCATGCCCATCAACAGAAAATTGGATTAAAGATTTACTGGGCATGGCCCCGCCCATCAGAACAAGACCCAGTTTCCCCTTCAGTCAGTCTCTCCCACCAGGAAGCTTTCATAAGCCTCTTATCCTTATCCATAGGAGGGCAGACAGAATGAAAACCACAATCACAGAAAACTATCCAAACTGATCACATGGACTACAGCCTTGTCTAGCTCAGTGAAACTATCAGCCATGCCATGTGGGGCCACCCAAGACAGACAGGTCATGGTGGAGAGTTCTGACAAAACGTGGTCCAGTGGAGAAGGGAATGGCAAACCATTTCAGTATTCTTGCCTTGAGAAGCCCATGAACAGTATGAAAAGGCAAAAAGGTGTGACACTGAAAGATGAACTCCCCAGGTCAGTAGGTGCCCAATATGCTACTGGAGATCAGTGGAGAAATAACTCCAGAAAGAATGAAGAGACAGAGTCAAAGCAAAAAAAACACCAGTTGTGGATGTGACAGGTGATCGAAAGAAAGTCCGATGCTGTAAAGAGCAATATTGCATAGGAACCTGCAATGTTAGGTCCATGAATCAAGGCAAATTGGAAGTGGTCAAACAGGAGATGGCAAGAGTGAACATCGACATTTTAGGAATCAGTGAACTAAAATGGACTGGAATGGGTGAATTTAACTCAGATGACCATTATATCTACCACTGTGGGCAAGAATCCCTTAGAATAAATGGAGTAGCCATCATAATCAACAAAAGAGTCGAAAATGCAGTACCTGGATGCAATGTCAAAAACAACAGAATGATCTCTGTTTACTTCCAAGGCAAACCATTCATTATCACAGTAATCCAAGTCTATGCGCCAACCAGTAATGTTGAAGAAGCTGAAGTTGAACTGTTTTACAAAGACCTACAAGACCTTCTAGAACTAACACCCCAAAAAGATGTCCTTTTCATTATAGGGGACTGGAATACAAAAGTAGGAAGTCAAGAGCTACCTGGAGTAACAGGCAAATTTGGCTTTGGAGTACAAAATGAAGCAGGTCAAAGGCTAACAAAGTTTTGCCAAGAGAATGCACTGGTCATAGCAAACACCCTCTTCCAACAACACAAAAGAAGACTCTACACATGGACATCACCAGATGGTCAATACTGAAATCAGACTGATTCTATTCTTTGCAGCCAAAGATGGAGATGCTCTAAAACAGTCAGCAAAAACAACACTGGAAGATGACTGTGGCTCAGATCATGAACTCCTTATTGCCAAATTCAGACTAAAATTGAAGAAAGTAGGGGAAACCACTAGACCATTCAGGTATGACCTAAATCAAACCCCTTACGATTATATAGTGGAAGTGACAAATAGATTCAAGGGATTAGATCTGGTAGACAGGCTACCTGAAGAACTATGGACAGAAGTTCATGACATTGTACAGGAGGCAGTGATCAAGACCATCCCCAAGAAAAAGAAATGCAAAAAGGCAAAATGGTTGTCTGAGGAGGCCTTACAAAAAGCTGTGAAAAGAAGAGAAGTGAAAGGCAAAGGAGAAAAGGAAAGATACACCTATTTGAATGCAGAGTTGCAAAGAATAGCAAGGAGAAATAAGAAAGCCTTCCTCAGTGATCAATGCAAAGAAACAGAGGAAAACAATAGAATGGGAAAGACTAGAGATCTCTTCAAAAAAATTAGAGATACCAAGGGAACATTTCATGCAAAGATGGGCACAATAAAGGACAGAAATGTTATGGACCTAACAGAACCAGAAGATATTAAGAAGAGGTGGTAAGAATACACAGAAGAACTATACAAAAAAAGATCTTCATGACCCACATAACCACAATGGTGTGATCACTAACCTAGAGTCAGACATCCTGGGATGTGAACTCAAGTGGGCCTTAGGAAACATCACTACAAACAAAGCTAGTGGAGGTGATGGAATTCCAGTTGAGCTATTTCAAATCTTAAAAGATGATGCTGTGAAAGTGCTACACGCAATATGCCAGCAAATTTGGGAAACTCAGCAGTGGCCACAGGACTGGAAAAGGTCAGTTTTCATTCCAATCCCAAGGAAAGGCAATGCCAAAGAATGTTCAAACTACTGCACAATTGCACTCATCTCACACGCTAGCAAAATAATGCCCCAAATTCTCCAAGCCAGGCTTCAATAGTACATGAACCATGAACTTCCAGATGTTCAAGCTGGATTTAGAAAAGGCAGAGGAACCAGAGGTCAAATTGCCAACATCTGTTGGATCATCAAAAAAGCAAGAGAGTTCCAGAAAAACATCTATTTCTGCTTTATTGACTATGCCAAAGCCTTTGACTGTATGGATCACAACAAACTGGAAAATTCTGAAAGAGATGGGAATACCAGACTACCTGACCTGCCTCCTGAGAAATCTGTATGCAGGCCAAGAAGCAACAGTTAGAACTGGACATGGACCAACAGACTGGTTCGAAATAGCGAAAGGAGTACATCAAGCCTGTATGTTGTCACCCTTCTTATTTAACTTATATGCAGAGTACATCATGTGAGATGCCAGGCTGGATGAAGCACAAGCTGGAATCAAGATTGCCAGGAGAAATATCAATAACCTCAGAGATGCAGATGTCACCACCCTTATGACAGAAAGCAAAGAACAGCTAAAGAGCCTCTTGATGAAAGTGAAAGAGGAGAGTGAAAAAGTTGCCTTAAAACTCAACATTCAGAAAATTAAGATCACAGCATCCAGTCC
This sequence comes from Cervus canadensis, assembly GCF_019320065.1. Classification (NCBI taxonomy): domain Eukaryota; kingdom Metazoa; phylum Chordata; class Mammalia; order Artiodactyla; family Cervidae; genus Cervus; species Cervus canadensis. The sequence goes on along the minus strand of NC_057402.1, from coordinate 41,669,198 downwards.
TATCACTTCATGGCAAATAGATGGGGAAACAATGGAAACAGTGAGAGACTTTCCTTTTTTGGTCTTGAAAATGACGCAGATGGTGATTGCAGCCATGAAATTAAAAGATGCTTGCTCCTTGGAAGAAAAGCTATGACCAACCTAGACAGCATGCTAAAAAGCAGAAACATTACTTTAACCACAAAGGTCTGTGTAGTCAAAGCTATGGTTTTTCCAGTAGTCATGTATGGATGTGAGAGTTGGACTATAAAGAAAGCTGAGTACTGAAGAATTGATGCTTTTGAACTGTGGTGTTGAAGAAGACTCTTGAGAGTACCTCAGACAGCAAGGAGATCCACCCAGTCAATCCTAAAGGAAATCAGTCCTGAATATTCATTGGAAGGACTCATGCTGAAGATGAAACTCCAATACTTTGGCCGCCTGATGTGAAGAACTGACTCATTGGAAAAGACCCCAATGCTGGGAAAGATTGAAGGCGGGAGGAGAAGGAGACAACAGAGGATGAGATTGTTGGATGGCATTATTGATACAATGGACATGAGTTTGAGTCGGCTCCAGGAGTTGGTGATGGACAGAGAAACCTGGCATGCTGTAGTCCTTGGGATCACAAAGAGTCGGACACAACTGAGCGACTGAACTGAACTGAGCTCGTGTCAAAGGGATATCATCAAAAGATTCAAAGCAGGGATATGACATGATCAAATTTTATGTGGGACAAGAAATGAGGCAGAGGCTAGAAGCTGAGATGGCAATCTAGGTAAGAAAGGATTATAGCCTGGGTTAAGGTGGGGATAGACTCAAGGCTAGTGAGAAATCAGAACCAGCAATACCCAGGTCAATTACAAATAGAAAGTGAAATAGAAGAAGGAATCAAAGAAAATATCAAAATTTCTGGCTCTGGCTTCTCGCCAGTGCCTTCCACGGTGTTGAGAATATAAGAGGAGTGCTGGCTCAGTGGAATGGGGGCTGGGGAAAAAACTGAGCTCAGTTGTGGACACGTTGACTGGAAAGGCTCTATGGATCAATCAGATGGAGATGTTTCGAAGGCAAGGGGAAGAGCAGTTTAAAGATGTGAGGTGAGCAGTGGACTAGTTTTCAAGATTATCCAGAGAGAAAGAAGTTCTCAAAATGAGAGTATGCATTTGCCTATGTCTGTGAAAGAGAATTGGAAGCAGACTGCACAGTAGGTGCCTTTTTTTAAAAAATTCTATTTTTGTCATGTTGAGTCTTAGTTGCAGCATGAGGGAACTTTAGTTGCAATGCACCTCTCTAACTGTGGCACACAGGCTTCAGAGCACTCGAGTTCAGTTCCTCACCCCCCACCATGTGGGATCTTAGTTTCTTGACCAGGGACTAAACCTGGGATCCTTGCATTGGAGGGCAGATTCTTAACCACTGGACTACCAGGGAAGTCTCAAGTAGGTATCTAGTTTAATATTAATTCTATTCATACTCATCACATTTTTTTCTTTAATTTTTAAAATTTTTATTAATTAATTTATTTATTTTTGTACCATGCCAGCATGTGAGAACCCTCCTAGGGATCAAACCTGTGCCCTTGTAGTAGAAGCACAGATTGTTAACCACTGGACCACCAGGGAAATCCCAATCTTTTCGTTTTTTTTAAATAAATAAATCTATAGGGTTCAGTGCTCTGGAGGTTTTAGTCTGCTAAATTAAGAACATAATTGCTTTCTTGGGGGACATGGCAAACATCAAGAGCTAAATTGAGAATGGGAATGTCTATTAGTATTTCAACAAAAGTTGATATTATTATTATAAACATTGGTGTCCCAGTTATTGATGGAGAAATGATGGACTTTAAAAGTGTATATCCCTGGCTCTTAATTTTTCTTTCTCTTCTATTCAGGTTGGGGAAAATCTTTTCCTAGAATTTTCACTCACATAGATATTCAGAGACCCGAGGAACTGTAGAGAATCTAGACTCTTTCTCTTTCTCTCTCTCTCTCTTTTTTTTTTGGATGCAGTGTCCTAACCACTGGACCATCAGGGAATTTCCTACAGTCTCTTAGAACTGCCAGTTGGTGATAAGTTCACATGCTGTAAAGATAAGACACAGCGCTAGGGTGAAGAAATTCTCTTGATGTATCAAGACTCTGAAGAATGCATCTCATAGTCTCCTGGGTTTAAGCTGTATCTCAGAAATTAGTGGCATGCAAATTATTTGACTTGCCTGTTTGCATAAGATGTCCTTGCCACGCTTCAGGGCATACCAGACACAATCATACCGTAATTACAGGGGAGCTCTGGGGACTGGCTTCAATTAACCAAGCTGCTTCTCAGTTATCATTATATTATCCATATTTATAGCATTTGACATTTCCACAGTGCTCTTTAATCATATTGCATGTGGGTTGCCTTAATCTAAATCTTTCAGCATACTTGGGATACTCGCTGTTCCTGTTCTCTGGATCTTCCAGATGGAGAAACTAGGCAAGGACCAGTATCCAGGGATAGAACCAGAGAGCTACAGTCTCAGGTCTTCTGGACAGGCCAATGGTGGTTATGCATTTATTCTAAAATTCAAAGGCCTGCTGCTTATCAAAGGATAAGGTTGGGTAGGTCAGTGGGATCATAAGACACTGAACTAAAGGCAAAGACACTGTCTTTATTTATTTTTAAAATATTGACTTCTATATATTTATTTGATTGTGGTGGGTCTTTGTTGCTGCAGACTGGCTTTCTCTAGTTGGGGCAAGCAGGGGCTATGCTCTAGTTTCAGTGCACAGACTTCTCATTGCTGTGGCATTTCTTGTAGCAGAGCATGGGCTCTAGGTGTGTAGGCTTCAGTAGTTGTAGTACATGGGCTCGGTATGTGGTTCAGAGGCTCTAGAATACAGGCTCAGTAGTTGTGGCATACGGGCTTCCTTGCTCCGTGGCATGTAGGATTTTCCCAGACCAGGGATCTAACTGGTGTCCCTTGCATTCCAAGGCAGATTCTTAACCACTGGACCACCAGGGAATCCCAAAGACACAGTCTTTAGTGCAAAGGTCTGAGGACTGGACTTGTCTAGAGCAATGCAATCTCTGAAGCTGAGTGTCCTAGTAACCACTGTTCTATCAAGACAAGAGTTGTAGGGTTTCTGCTACTGCTGCTGCTGCTGCTAAGTCACTTCAGTCGTGTCCGACTCTGTGTGACCCCATAGACGGCAGCCCACCAGGCTCCCCTGTCCCTGGGATTCTCCAGGCAAGAACACTGGAGTGGGTTGCCATTTCCTTCTCCAATGCATGAAAGTGAAAAGTGAAAGTGAAGTCACTCAGTTGTGTCCGACTCTTAGCGACTCCATGGACTGCAACCCACCAGGTTCCTCCATCCATGGGATTTTCCAGGCAAGAGTACTGGAGTGGGTGCCATTGCCTTCTCCGTCTGCTACTGCTAAGCTGAGTTAACTCCAACTTCTTTGGGTCTAACGGTTCTCTAGTCTCTCTTGGTTGGACAGTGGAGCTTGGGCAGGGTAGCAAGGGTTGTCTGAAACAGAGATACCAAATATAGGGCCCCAGCTTCTTCTGCCTGCTGATTCCTCCCACAGCTTGAGCCTGGATTCTAACTGGAGAGATTCTGACAAAGTCTTATATCTGTTTATGAATGGATAATATTACCACTCTGATCTGCATGCAGCAGCCCCATAGAAAATATTAACGCTACTCACAGCACACAGTTGTCACATGGAGTTTGATATGCATACTTTTGCATGTAGATCTATCATTGTCTTTGGCCAGTTTCCTCCAGATCCATCTAGAAATGACTTCCCTCTGTCATTCCACATCAGATTCACAAAGAAGACAACAACTCCTCTCAACTCGCCAACATTTCTCTCTTTCACTGTAAATCACAAATCTCACATCTAAGTTTATAGATATAGAAATCATTTGATTACAGGGATGAATTTGTTAGAAAGATTTTTTTTGCACTGAATATGAAACCAAATGAATGGTAAATTGTGTGATTTTTCCCCCCCCGACTTAATTAACATTATGCTTAGGTTTTGCTTTCTCTTACTAGATGAGTAATTTTAAAGAAGAATAACCTGTCTGAGATTCCTTCCTAAAGCTCAGTGTTTGATCAGGCACTGCAGGCTCATTTTGTAAATGCCATTACTCAGTCAGGTGCTTTTTTCAGTGAATGGCTTTCCCAGAACTTTAACCAGGTCCTCACTCGACCTGGAGTCACACGTTGTCACACATTCCAAGGCCATGTTCCAAACCTCGCATTCTTTATTTCTTTATTTTTAATTGGAGGATAATTGCTTTACAATGTTGTGCTGGTTTCTGCTGTACAACAATATGAACCATCTATAAGTATACATATATCCCCTCCCTCTTGAGTCTCCATCCCACCCCCAGCTTTCCTTATTAACCCACTGAATCCTTTGGAGGGAGACAACCACCAGCAAAACTCACTGACCAGCTGAACAACTCCTTCAACCCACCCACTCATGACCTCACACTCTCCACGTAAATACATCTCCTCTCTCATTTACAACTGATCTTGTAGGTGAAATATCCTTGGTCAAGTCTGGTCCTCTCTTTGTGTTCTTGATTCTCCTCTGCACTCAACCTCCTTTTTCAGTAGTCATGTACGGATGTGAGAGTTGGACCATTAAGAAGGCTGAGCGCCGAAGAATTGATGCTTTCCAACTGTGGTGTTGAAGAAGACTCTTGAGAGTCCCTTGGACTGCAAGGAAATCAAACCAGGCAATCCTAAAGGAAATCAGCGCTGAATATTCATTGGAAGGACTGTTGTTGACGCTGAAGCTCCAAAACTTTGGCCACCTGATGTGAAGAGCTGCCTCATTGGAAAAGACCCTGCTGCTGGGAAAGATTGAAGGTAGGAGAAGAAGGGGACAAGAGTGGATGAGATGGTTGGATGGCATCACCGACTTGATGGACATGAGTTTGAGCAAGCTCCGGGAAATAGTGGGGGACAGGGAAGCCGAGGGTGCTGCAGTTCATGGGGTCACAAAGAGTTGAGACACAACTGAGCAACTGAACAACAAAGACCGCATCACAAACCAACTTCTCTTTCTGTTCAATTTGATGTCCTTCACAGCTTTTGATTCCAAGCGCTCTGCCTGACAAACTTCCCACATATGAACCTCAACTCACAATCAGCTTCCCAGGCAACAAAATCTGCGACAAGTCCTTATTTACTGGCTAGCATGGAGGTAGGGCTTTATGAAAGTGAATTCTCTCCCTCCAGATGCTGACTGACTTCCTGGGTTGCAACTTCAACTGCCTGTCTCTATACATTCAGGATATTTTCTTTTGCTCAAAAGTCACCTTCCTGGGGACTTCCCTAGCAGCCTGGTGACTAAGACTCTGTGTTTTCACTGCTGAGGGCCTGGGTTCAATTCTTCGTTGGGAAACTAAGATCCCACACAAGCAGTGTGGTAAGACCAAAAAGAAAAAAAAAAAAGCCACCTCCTCCCTGATGTCTTTCCTGATTGCCTGCTTCATGGGGGTGGAGTTTGATTGCTTCCCTGTTGCTTCACAGCATTCTCTGTTTGCCTCTATTAGCACTTGCCTGACTGGGCTGGCACAGAACAGGAACTGAATGGACGCTGAGTGACTAAGCGAGTTCTGCCTGTCCAGCAGGACATTCCCCTGTTGTCAGAAACCAGGGCCACCCACTTGGAGCCCATCCCAGATTAGAGAATGTGTATCATTTATGGTTTCCAGGTCCTACCTCCACTTTGTTTATTATGTCTCTCTGAATCCATTTATCTAAAGACTACCAAGTTCCAGTTTTGTTAGAAGCCAAAGTGTGGAAGGAGTACAGGTAAGATGGTTCTTTGGGACACTAGTCCACCACCCTCTTGGTCTGTTGGTTTTCAAAATAAAGTTGCTATTCCTTGCCCCTACAACTCATCTCTCGATTTAGTAGCCTTTCATGTGGCAAGCTGCATGAGCTTGCGCTCGGTAACAAAAACAGTTTTTAAAGTGATTAGATCTTGATATCCCAGCTCTTTACTGATCTACATGGCACAGAGTAGAGGCTTGATATTTTCTAAACATTTGCTCTAACCATGAAAGTGTAAGTGTTAGTCATTCAGTAAGTAGTGTCTGACTCTTTGCAACCCCATGGACTGTAGCCTGCCAGGCTCCTCTGTCCATGGAATTCTCCAGGCAAGGTCACTGGAGTGGGTAGCCATTTCCTTCTTTAGGGGATCTTACCGACCCAGGGATCAAACCTGGATCTTCCGTACTTCAGGAAGATTCTTTACTGTCTAACCAGGAAAGGAGGTTAGCAAGTGGGCACAGCAGAGAGACAATACATATGATAAGGGTTGCGTATTAACGTTTCAATGAGAACATTATTGACATGACTCACTGTCCATAAGGCCAAGGTCAGGGGAGTTCTCAGTGGTTAGGACTCTGCACTTCCACTGCCAGGGGCCTAGGTTCAATCCCTGGTTGGGGAACTAAGATCCCTCATGCTGCATAGTGCAGCCAAAAGAAAGAAAAAGAAAGAAAGGACCAAGGTCAGGACAAGCATTCTAGGCTGTCCAATCAAATAAGGAGTGGGTAACAAGAGAATTTGCAAGAGGTTCAATGAGAAGAAAGGAGAGAGGTGACGGAATAGGAAATTGTAATAAGAAAAAGGAATTGTAACTTCCAGGGAATGACACAGTCCCATATAACAAGGTCCAGGTAGTGATAACATTTGCGTATAGTTCAGTGGAGAAGAAATGAAAACATCAGGAGGTGTGAGGCAACAGAGAATTGTAAAGTCAGGCTCTTCACCTGGTGGGGCCTCACTGAGAGAAATGACTGCCTCATTTTTAGGGAAAGGAAGGTAGAGAAGGGAGGAGAAGGAGAAGGTAAGCACATTGGAAAAAACAAAAAACAAAACAAAACACTCCGAGCAAAAGCACATTCCTGCACTAAGCAGGTACCAACATTGTGAAAGCCTGGGCAGCCAGATACCATAGACTCCAAGAGAGAAGGATGGTCCTTGAGGGTGGGGTGTGGGTTGTTTTGTTAATCTTTGCATTTCCTGCAGAAACCACCATGTTTCTGGCACATAGTAAGTCTTGGTAGAGCTTTGCTCAACTCAATTATAGTAAAATTACTTCGTCCTCATGTGAATGAGAAATTATCTTTGGGAAGTTAATTTTTGAAGAATCTCCAAGAATCCAGAAGAACATCTTCATTCCTCTAAAATACTTTCGTTCCTTTTTTTTTGGTTTGGTTGATAATAACTTACTCATTTTAAATTATAAAATAATACACACCTAGAACTTAAAGAATATACACAGAAACAACCAACCAAACCCAAACCCCCAAAATCTCATTCATCAGTGATTTTTTTTTCTGGGTTTAAACTTTTAAAGTATATTTATTGATACATGTTGTACATATTTTGTGCTGTTTTCACTAGACATATTCTGGATATTTTCCTATGATAACAAATATGGCTCTTTCATCTCAGTTTTAATGGCACATATTGGTCTATTGTCTGGATGTGCTATCATTTTCTTTCTTAGACTCTGATGTTTTCAATTTTTTGTTTTGCTTTGTTTGCCATTACAAACTATACTGTTACAAACATCCTAGTATTTAAAATCTATGTGCAAAATGGATTATTTCCTTAGGCTAAATTTCAACTTGAATTACTTGATTACAAGTTTGACATATTTTAAGTCTTCTGACATATATTGTGAAGTTTCTCTCCAGAAGGTTGTCCCAATTAATATTTCCACCAGAAAGTTGTATCTGAGAGTGCTTACTTTTCTAAATCATGTCCAACAGAGCGCTAGTGGTTTTTATTCCATTTTTTTCAAAAAATTTGGGTCAGTGCAAGAAAGTTCAAAATAAATTTTTGAAATTTGCTTTTAAAACTGAGTCTAAACTTTTTCTCACATACCTATTGGTTATTTGTACTCCTTTTTATAAAATGCTTGTTCAAATATTTTATCCATTTTCCCCATTGGGGTGTTTTGTCTTTTTCTTTTTAAATGAATTGATGGCAAATAATTTGGCCTAGATTGTTTTTCAAAATCCTAAAAATAAAAAAATATATACATTTTTTATTATGGAAAAGTTCTAATATATACAAAAGTAGAGACAATTGAATATGAAACGCCCATGTACTCATCAACTCAAGCCCCAGATTCAACAATTATCAAGTCCTTATTAATCAATTTTGTTTCCTTTTTTTTTTTTGGCAGCAAGTCAACATCATCTCATTTCATATATAAATTAATTTCAGTATATAGAAGATTGAAAATTACGTGGTGAGATCACTAACTTTTTCCTATGTGGTTTCTGCCTTTGGTATTTTGCTCAAAGATATATAAATCTTCATCTATATTTTCCAGTTGTCTTTTGGTTTCCTTTTATTTTTTTAATCTATCAGAATTGAAATTTATCTTTTTTTAAATATTTAGCTAATTGCTAAATAAGTTAGTATAATCCTACCAATTTAAAACATCAAATTTATTACACATGAAATATCCACAGACAGCTAGATCTGTCTGGTCTTATGCTGGTATTACTGTTTTTTTGAGTATGTCCTTAACATTCATTACCGTAAATTCCCTGGAATAACACTACAGATCAATCACTCATGGACAGTTTTCATGTGCAGCTATCCGAAATTAAAAAAAAAACCCAAAAACCTTAAAATTGAAGCCATATTGTTCATTATCACCATAAAACTAAATTTGCAAGCTCAGCATATAAAAGGCTGTGCCTTCTCACTTCCCATTTTTAAAAAAGTCACTTCTATAACTTATTACATGTTTGCACATGAAACAAGCATTTAGAGATTATTAGAAATTGTATTCCAGTAACCAGTTAAGTCTGTTTAGAGTTCCTATTATGTGCTAGGACATAAGGTTTTATGCTGATTGTGCAGGGGAAACAAGTTCTTATCTTCAAGCAGCTCATCAAGTCCAAATTCTGAGATAGATTCTGGGGACTCTGGCCCTCCCATTAAGAATCCGTGAATAGAAGACTAGTAAGAAATGCAGGTCTGAGGACATAATCATCCATGTGAAGAATGGAACTGTGAAGCACCTATCTGTGGGTGGTTGGTGTTTGATTTCTCTCAATCCTTATTTCTCTGGTGCTTTCTCAGCATTTCATGGGTCTCTGAGCTCTCCCCAGCTGGGGCTCCAGTGACCTCATTTACAACACTCTTGATAAGAGCCCTTAGGCTGAGAGGTTCTGGGAAAAAGATACTTCACCTCCAAAAGCTTTCAGTTGAATGGCAGGCCCTTACCCTAATGAGCACTGGCTCAGATTTCCCAGAATGGCCTCAAATGTTATCTATACTATCTTCAAAATTATCGGCTTGATTTTCTTCACTTTTCCAAAGGATTTGTTTAATAGATATCTCCTCAAAAATCTACCCCATCTTTAGTCATACTTTAATAATTTTTTTAAATGGAGGAAAAAGCAGCCATAGCTATTCCACTGTTATCAACAAAATATTCTTTGACTTTATTGAGAAAGCAGTTAAGAACAATGTTTGGATCTTTCTTTTCTGTTTCCTAATCAGATTCCTAATTATTGCATTAGGCTACAGGTAACAAAATACTCAACTATTAATACAGTTACATAAAGTGACTTATTGTTCTCATATAACAAGAAGCTCAGGGACTTCCCTGGTGGTCCAGTGGTTAAGACTTCAGCCTTCCAAAGCAGGAGGCCCAGGTTTAGCCCCTGGTTGGAGAACTAAGATCCCACACGCCTTGTGGCCAAAAACCCAAAATACAAAAGAGAAGCAAGATTTTAACAAATTCAATACTTAAAAACAAAGTAAAAAGCCCAGGTGAAAGCAAAGCTGGGCAGTTGTTCAGCAATGTCATGAGGGGCCTAGACTTTTCTTTTTCTTCTCCACCATCTTCAACTATGAAATTCACTCTCATTGTGGCAAGGTGGCTCTCATAGCTCTAGTAATAATAATGCCTGCAACCCAAGTGGGAAGTAAGGGAAAGGAAAAGAGAAGCATGCCAGATAAGTTTGGTTCTGTTAAGTCTTTCTAGAAGCTCCGAAAAACACTTGACTTAGAGACTATTGGCCAGAACTGTGTCCTGTGGCCATCTTCACAGCAGGGGAGGCCAGGTGACTATGTGTCTTAACTGGGAGCATAGTTGCCCAGAACAAACCCGATCTCTGTTATCAATAGTAAGAAAGATGGGGAGAATGCCACAATTCCTTAGCCAGCAGACATGTGCAGTCTATTCCTAGGGGGATGCTGGCATGGACTTGGGCTTCTTTATGTCTTTCTCAAAGCCTGTACTCTGACAATACTGTCTGAAAGAGGAGGAATAACCCTGGTCTCTTGATGCATTCACTAAATCACTCACTCATTATTTAATTGATCGATTTAATTAATATTTACTGAGCATCTCTTTAAACGAGGCATAGAGGAAAGAGTGACCAAAACAGACATCATCCTAGCCTTCACAGAGCATTCAGTCCTAAATTTAAAGAAAAAAATAAAATAAAACAGGGCTCTCTCTCTCTCTCTCTCTCTCTCTCTATGTATATACATATATTTCCCCCCCTCTAATTTGGTCATGTTGCTCAGCTTGTGGGATCTTAGTTCCCTGACCAGGGATTGAACCTGGGCCCTGCAGTGGAAGTGTCAATTCCTAACTACTGGACCACCAGGGAATTCCCAGGGGTCAATGTATTTTTGATCTCTTTTTACCTTCCACTGAAACAACCATATCGTTTTGAAGCATAAATATCCTCTGATGGTCAGTGAAAAATGCTGACACAAGTGGGGTGATCTTGAGCAACTCAGAATCAGGCAGACTGATCTGGAAGAAAAATTCAATGTGCAAAAAGCCAATATTAAATAGTAGAGACCAGTGCATTTAACTACTTGGAACCCTGTTCAGTTTACTGACCCAGAATGGCTTAGCAGGATGCAGAGTTATTCTGTGCAGTAAATAGTTCAATGAGCTTGTTGAGGGCAGAAGGAGCTCTTAGCCACCTCTGCATTTCGCAGATTGACTCAGTGACCAACTCATGGTAAGTACTTAGTAAATATGTCTGCTGATCCAGACTCAAAGTTTTACCTTTCTCTACTAAAACTCAGGAAGAGCCAAACAGACATTCTTTAAGATCAAAGTGATCAGTTAGTAATCCCTGACCTTTGAAAATAGTGCAAATATATAGGGCAAATTTATTTTTCCTGGGCTGCATGTTGAAGTTTTGCAACCAGTATGCCAAGGCAGGCTGCCACCTTTGTCGTGGGTGTGAGAGGTGTGGCAGAGATATTAAACTCTCCCTCCTGGGGAGGGGCATTGTGTTGAGGGGCTACATAAATTTGACTATGACCAGAAGAGGCATGAGGTGAGAAAGTTTGGGGAGCTCTATTGTACAGCATACACAAAAACTTTGGTTTGCGGTAAAACTTCAAGTGTGAATAACTTAAAAATAGACTTCAAATACATAGTCTGAACAGTTTTCATCAACCAGATGTTCTTTAGCTAACTTTTTGGATAGCTCAAAAATATCTAAAAAGCACTTTTGTGAAGACAGTCTTTTGAAGCCAGGTCCAAAAGGTTACTGGAATCACTATGGGCAAACTCATTTAAAAGAGGGTCTCAGTTTAATATTCCCACAAACCTGAACCAACATACTGTCCAGGGAAATAAATACTCTTTGAATCTACCTCTGTGTAATCTTCTAAGAGAATGAAAATAAAAACCAGGCTTTTATTTACTTATGTATTTATTGGTATTACACTGCATGATGCTCGCTCCACAAATCCTTTAGGAATTTAAACAAATATTTTTCTTTTTGGCTGGGCAGCAAGTAGGATCTTAGTTCTCCAACCAGGGATTGAACCTGTACCCCTGCATTGGAAGCACAGAGTCTTAACCACTGGACCACCAGGAAAGTCCTCCAAATTCTATTCTCATCTTGAAAAGATTAGGGAGTGACACACTTGGCTAATCATCTTACCTTCCCACAGAAATATCACCACTGAATCAGGATTCAAAACCATTTCCTTAGCTTTTGGGGTTTTGTTCTTTTTTTTTTTTTTTTCTTAATTCACAGGGAAAAGTGTTCTGAATCTTCTGCCAATACTCTAGTTAAATTGTAAGGTATCTGAAAGCAGGGACTGTCTTCTCTTTATAGCTTCAACACAAAAGTTCTAACATCTTAGGTACTGTGAGCATAGGAAACATTACATCAATAGATGCTGAATGCCAACAGTATTTTTGTATTCAGTAGCAAGTTATACAGCTTTTTAAAAAGGGAAACCTAACCTCCAGAAGATAAAAATTTGGTTTTGGGGCCTTCCCTGGGGTCGCAGAGTCCGAACAAGACTGAGCGACAACAACTGGTGGTCCAGTGGTTAAGATTCCACGATTACAATGCAGGGGGCGCGGGTCCCATCCCTGGTTGTGGCAGTAAATACCACATGCTTCAGCTAGCCAAATAAATTAGAAGAAAGAAACAAAGAAACAAAAAAAAAAGGTTTTGGGTGAAAGATCACCAAGTGTGAATAACTTTAAAATTGACTTCAAATATTTAATCAGAACAAGCTTTGCTAACCAAGTTTTCTTTAGCCAATTTTTCAGATAGTTTCAACAACATTTAAAACTTATTTTATTGAACAAATAATCTTTTCAAACCTGGTCCAAAAGGTTACTGCAAACAAGATGGGCAAATTCATTTAGATGAGGGTGCTAAAAAATAACACCTTCCACAAAAGCCAAGAGGAAAGTTTAAATTCTCCTGGACATCTGTGAGTTAACACAAGAGACCCAGAGTGGTTATGCTGCCAATTTCCTTGTCTCTAGCTGCCCTGCTGGCAGTCAGAAAGGGTATCTCCTGTCAATTCCTGAAAGGGAATTCAGCTGCCAAATCAGGAGGAAAAAGGAAGTTGTGGAAGGCTCTGTGAAATTGGCACCAGAGGCTCCTCAGTTTCAAGACACTGAAAGTAATATCTGGAAAAAAAGTATATCACTTAAAGGTGAGTGCCAAGATTACAATGGATTTAAATAATCGTAAAATCTCTCCTGATTAAGACCATTAAAAATCCTGGATTCCAGAAACAAGTCTAGAGGAACTAGGGCTGTAAAGGACACCTAGTTACCACCAGAAAATCTACTGCCCTTGGGATGAGAAAGGACAGTGGCAACGTAGTATATTACTAAATATATAGAGTGGCCCTGTTATAATAGCTGACTATTATGGACACAGGGGTTTACTGAAGGCCCAGTCATGCTCCAAGGAAAGTAATACTGTAGTTTAGCTGGTAAGTTGTGTCTGACTCTTTGTGACCCTATGGGCTGGGGAAAATCCATGAGATTCTCCAGGCAAGAATACAGGAGTGGGGTACCATTTCCTACTCCAGTGTATCTTCCCCACCCAGGGATCGAACCTGGTTCTCCTGCATTGGCAGGCGAATCCTTTACCACTGAGCCATCAGGGAAGCTCAATACTGTAGCTACACAGGCAGAAACAACCTCCTGTAACAGGGAGATGCAGCGATCCATCGGCGCTATATCCCACACCACCAGTTCCCCTGATGGTCCTGAGACTTTGGGAAGAGCCAGTTCAGAAAGCACCAATGGACACAAAGAGCCAAGAATTTCAGGTTCATTTCAAGTCTCTTTCATTCGTTAATTGTTCAATAAGTTCCCAAAAATCCCCACGCATGAGAAAACTTGGATTTGGGGAAGGGAATTCCAGGGAGAGGGGAAAGAGAGGAAGAGTCCGATCTGGGAGTATACCTGCTCCCCTTCCATTGTCCCCACCCGCCACCGTCTCCCGATCGGCCCACGTTCCCCCATGCCTAACCAGGAGCGCTCCGCTGCTCCGGGCCTCTGCGCTCCCGGAGAGGCCCTGTCGGCCTCCGGTCTTGCTTCCCACTGGGGCAAAGGTGTTCGCGTCCCCTCCCGGAACCCCTCTGGGGATCTGCCCACTTGCCCCTGCATACAGACCCTGCTCCGGGCGCCTGGGCGTCCCGGGGAGGAGGACGCGCTTCCCAAGCCAAAGCAGGTGCCCGCGCCCCCGCGCGCGGAGTCGGGGTAGGCGGCGGGGCAGCCCCGCCCAGACGCCGGCCCGTCCCGGGTCCCGGCAGGGGCACGGGCCCGCTGTAACCCGGAAGAGGCGGCGGCGGCGGCGGGCGTGCGGGAGCCGGGGGGCGGGGGCAGGGGTGGGGGCGGTGCGCTCCAGCCGGCATGGCCGCCGCCGCCGGCTTTGTGTGCCGCGCGCGGGCCCCGGACGCCCGCGCCTCTCCCGGCCCGCGGGGCCGCCGCTGACCCGCCAGGGCTCCCAGCGCCGCGCCCGCCGGGCCGGCCCCGCCTCCCCCCCTGCGCTTCCCCGCCCCCTCCTCCAGCCGCCGGGCGGGCGGGCCGCAGCCGCCCTCCGTTCGCCCGCTCCTCGCCGCGCGCCCGCCCGCCCTCGCTCCCCAGCCGGCCTGCCAGCCTGCCTGCCTGCCTGCCGTGCCGGCGGCGGCGGCGGCGCGCTCCAGCCGCCCCGATGCCCGAACCAGGCCCCAGGATGAACGGCTTCTCGCTGGGCGAGCTGTGCTGGCTCTTCTGCTGCCCGCCCTGCCCGAGCCGCATCGCCGCCAAGCTGGCCTTCCTGCCGCCCGAGCCCACCTACACGGTGCTGGCGCCGGAGCAGCGCGGCCCCGGCGCGCCCGCTCCGGCCTCGGCCGCTTCCACCTCCTCCGCCTCCGCCGCGGCCCAGCCGGCGCCGCAGCAGCAGCCCGAGGAGGGGGGCGCCGGGCCCGGCGCGTGCAGCCTGCACCTGAGCGAGCGCGCCGACTGGCAGTACTCGCAGCGCGAGCTGGACGCCGTCGAGGTCTTCTTCTCGCGCACCGCCCGGGACAACCGGCTAGGCTGCATGTTCGTGCGCTGCGCGCCCTCCAGCCGCTACACGCTGCTCTTCTCGCACGGCAACGCGGTGGACCTGGGCCAGATGTGCAGCTTCTACATTGGCCTGGGCTCGCGCATCAACTGCAACATCTTCTCCTACGACTACTCCGGCTACGGCGTCAGCTCCGGCAAGCCCTCCGAGAAGAACCTCTACGCCGACATCGACGCCGCGTGGCAGGCGCTGCGCACCCGGTGAGCCCGGCGAGGGTCGCCAGGCCTGGCCGGCCGCTGAGAGGGGGCCGGGCTGGCATCCCCTGGGGGCCTCTGGGGCAGCCTGAGGGGAGAGGGACCCTCCTTCGGGGTTGTGGGCGAGCAGAAATTTCCTCCCCCCACGCACACACACACCCCGCTCCGCGGCCGTCGTGGCTTCTCTTTTCTTGTCCATCCTTGGCTTTCTTTCACCCCCTTCAAGAACCCCGCCAGCCCTCTGGTTCCTGGAGAGTTCAGATTCGCAGGGTTTTGCCTGCTTTGGCACGCCTGGGTGCCCCCGATCTCCCCAGCTGGGTCTTTTGTGGTTCTGGGCACCACAAGTGGCAGTGTGGGCATGCTTAAATACGGGGCAGAGACAACTTGGTTCGCGTTGAGTTTGTGTGAACCGGCGGCCAGAGGCTGGAGGGCCTCAGGGTGAAGTGACCTTGGGCAAGGCGCATGAGCTCAAACCTCTTGTTTCCTTCCTTGTAAAGTCAGGGGGCGCGGCGGGACGGCTTCCAAAATACGTTCCTGTTGTAAAGTGCTCAGCGGGGCCACGTCTGGGCTGCCTTGGAGGGAGCTGGAAGATCGGGTGGTGTGAAGTTGGACTTCTGGGGCTAAGTAGCTGGCACGGCGGTCAGGAAGTTTAGCTGGTGGTGGTGGGCCTGGCGTCTTTATCAGAAACTTAGTTAAAAAAAAAAAACACCAAAAACCCCACAAAAACCCAGGAGGAGTTCGAATCTTGTGCTTAAAGGGCTTGCGGAATCTCTTGACCTTGAATTAGCATTCACAGAAGGACTAGGAAGTGTCCTCAGTAGTAGGAAGTGTCCCTCAGTAGGGAGTCTTTTATGTGCAAGGCACAAACTGGGGGCTTGGTTTTGGGGCTAGACATGCTAAGACCAGCAAACCAAGCTTGAGTTTTAGTCTCTAGTCACCCAGAAGTCTGGTAAGTGGGCAAGTCACGTCCACCTGTTTGTGCTCCAGTCTGGGTGTCTGTGGCTTCACCCCAGCCACCTGGTAGCAGGATGGTGAAAACACCTGAGGTCATGTCTTCTCTGACATCAGATTGCTTCAGATGAAAGA
Source organism: Cervus canadensis (assembly GCF_019320065.1). Lineage (NCBI taxonomy): Eukaryota > Metazoa > Chordata > Mammalia > Artiodactyla > Cervidae > Cervus > Cervus canadensis. Next base: position 41,653,044 of record NC_057402.1, on the reverse strand, counting down.
GCCCCCAGAAAAGGTATAATTGGCACTGTTACGCTACTGACAGGTGTAGTCTTTATCTAAAATGTGTTTGCCTGGCACTTGCAGACTGCCAACATTAGTAATTTTTGTCTTCATTCCTGTTCATGCATATGTTCATAAATTATTCTCTGCCTTTCTGGGAAAATGGCCTATCCATCAGGGACATACTTATTCACATTCTTCTCCTGAGGTCTTGAAGGACATCGTTTGGATAAAGCTTTTTGAAAGTGGTTTAGGCTGAGGTTGTACAATTCTTGAGACCTCCATGGACTGTAGCCCACCAGACACCTCTCTCCATGGGAGTCTCCAGGCAAGAATACTGGAGTGGGTAGCCATTTTCTTCTCTAGGGGATCTTCCTGATCCAGGGATTAAGTCTTTGTCTCCTGCATTGACAGGTAGATTCTTTACTGCTGAGCCACCAGGGAAGCCCCTGAGTCAGAATTTACAAGTAGTTAAAAAGTCACCTGTTTCAATAAAGAGTTTCAAATACATGTTTGTCACACATGATCTATTGCTAGTAGCTGCTGTTGGTCAAGCTATTAAAATTAAGGGTTGGCATTAGATCTTAAAGTGAAATATAATCCCACTTTGAGTAGGTTATTTGGTGAAATTTCTGTAGAACACTGTTCCTATATGTAAGTGTCTAGATTAGAATGAAATCTTTTTCAGACGTGAGGCAAATCCTTTGCCCTGAATATGCAGGTGTGTCTGTGTTACAACATACATGAGACATAATTATTTCCTAGAGACGTGTGTCATATGTAATTTAATTATGGGCATGGCTTTGGGTAAGGTTAAATTTTGAATTGTGTGATGGGGTGGTGCTAGTGGTAAAGAACCTGCCTGCCTGTGCAGGAGACATAAGAGATGTAGGTTCAATCCCTGTGTCGGGAACATCCTCTGGAGGAGGGCATGGTAACCTACTCCAGTGTTCTTGCCTGGAGAATCCCATGGACAGAAGAGCCTGGTGGGCTATGGTCCATAGGGTCCCAAAGAATGGAACACAACTGAAGTAATTTAGCACACACAGACACACAGCACATAGCTCACCTTTGCCCAGAATTGATTTAGTTTTATGCCAGAACTCACATCAAGGTTGATTTACTCACCTGTTAAATAGCTTAGAACTTAAAGGCTAAATGACAATCTTAGGATTTAAAGAAACCTTACACACCTTGTGCTTTTCAAACTTTTTTGATCGTGACCCCACAAGAAGGAACATATTTTATGTTTTACATCTAAACCAAGCACACATACACATCGGTGTCTATATATCTGAAGCAAATGTCTTGCAAAGCAGTAGCTTTGCCTGTGAGCACTACACATGTAGACTATATTCTGTTTTCTTTTTCTGTTTTTAAGAAGAAGAAAAAGAATGCAGGCTGGGAAGGACTAAGTTAATTTACCTTCTCATTTATGGACTCTGTCCTTATGCACCCTCATTTGACAGAGGCTCAAGGAAGACCAGAAAGGTCTCCTGATTGCTAGTTAAGGACTGTTTCCACATTACCATGCGGTCTGATTTATCAGATTTCTCTAGAGGTGTGTGTACGTGTCTCAGTTATTCTAATAGGCTAGGAGTTACTTGACTCTGAAGCTAAGTAATCCCTGAACAGCCTTTCCCCTTGGTCTGCTGTCTGTAGATTTCTGTTCTACTTTGCCTGGAAGATGCCCTTTTCTCCACCCATTTATGACTCTGTTCAGGTCATGGCCCCGGCAGCAGTACCTCCCACCATATGTACCCATTGTTCTGTGGCTAATTAGCTCAGATCCCCTTTTCTTTCTTAAAATGTTATTTATTATTTCATTTTTGGCTGGCTGCGTTTTCATTGCTATGTGGACTTTTCTCTAGTTGCGGTGCACGGGCTTCTCATTGTGATGGCTTCTCTTGTTTCAGCTCCCAGGCTCAGTAGTTGTGGCACATGGGCTTAGTTGCTCCACGTCTTGTGGGATCTTCCTGGATCAGAGATTGAACCAGTGTCTCCTGCACTGGCAGGCAGATTCTTTGTCGATGAGCCAGCAGGGAAGCCCCTCAGGTCCCCTTTTCTACCCCCAGTCTTCATGCCTTCTGTGGGGGAACTTTCTCTTTTCTGATCTCCTGATGAACCAGGCTGCTCAGAACTCTGATTGGAAAGCCAGCCCCATCCTAAATCATTTCCATCTCTGACTTCGGTTGTTCTCCCAGGAGGGCTGTAAGGTGATTGTGTCAGTGCTATGTAGCACCCCCCGACCCCCGCCCTGAAGTACCCTGCCTAGTATTTGCCCTCCCTTCTGGTGCTCACCTGGCCTCTTGTGTGGGCTCTTTTCCTACACCTCTAGTTCTCCTTCCCGACTGGATCCTGATTGGGTTTGTGAGCCCTTGGTGCTCCTGTGCAGGTGGTGCTCTGCTCCTTCACCTGCACTAATCGCACTGTGTTGCTGTTCTTGTTTAACTGCATCTCACTAAGTTGGAAGTTCCCTGAGGGCAAGGACTTCCTGTCTTCTGTATTCCCAACAACAGGCAAAGTGCCTTAAGATAATAGGAACTCATTAAATGTTTATTTAGTGGTTTGCACATATGGGCACCCCATAAATAGATTCAAATTTTCCCAATTTTCTTAAAATGAGTTGCATCTATTTTACCTCTAGGATCTGGTATCCATGGGCATAACCATAGGCAAAGAAAGGGGTTACAATGTATTGGCTCAAGGTCTGATCCACTTTGTATCCACTATCTCTCATGCTTGCAACCTTGAAGCATCTCTGTTGAACAGCAGAGTAACAGTAACCCTTTTGTATTTCTCTGCATCCTTTCTCCATGCTGATTGGCCAAAATGTTATCTTGGGTTTTTCAAGATGATATGGAAAATTCTGAACAAACTTTTTGGCCACACTCTCTGCATGCTCTAGCGATGGTTCCAGTCCTTGATGGAGGACTTCAGACACAATCACTGCCTAGTGTTACCATAGGTAAAGGTAGCACATCCCCTAAGTAAGTAGGCAAGTCATCTAAAGTAAGGGTTTGGGGAGGAAGTAAACTTGAAGGCAAGAAAGGTGGGTCATTGCTAGTTGGCCAAGAGGTGATCATTTTAAGCATTTGAAAAATGACTGAAAAGTGTGTAGAAGAGAGGTTGGATTTGAAAGGAGGGTATAGACTGAGCTTAGAAGAAAGAAGCTGATGTTTTGTAAGGTTCGACTGCTATAGCAAAGTACCATGGAGTGAGTGGCTTAAAAGCAACACAAATTTATCAGTGCTGGAGGCTGAAAGTCTGATATCAGGGTGTCAGCACGGTCAGGCTCTGGCAAGAACCCTTTTTCTGGTTGCCAGCTTCTCATTGTATCCTCACAAGGTGGAAGAGGCAAGGGAGTTTTCTTGGGCTGGTTTGTAAGGACTTCCCTGGGGGCTCAGTGGTGAAGAATCTGCCTGCAATGCAGGAGACCCGGGTTCGATCCCTGCCTAGAGAAGGGAACGGCAACCAACTCTAGTATTCTTGCTTGGAGAATTCCATGGACAGAGGAGCCTGGCAGGCCACAGTCCGTGGGGTCACAAAGAGTCAGACACGACTGAGTGACTAACGCTTTTACTTTTCGTAAGGGCACTGATCCCATGCATATGGGTTTCACCCTCAAGACCTAGTCACCTTTCGAAAGCCCCATGTCCCAAAACATCACCCTGTGTGTTAGGTTTCAACAGATAAATTTTGGGAGTGGGACACGTGCTTACACTCACACACACATAGACACTATTCAGCCTACGGGCAGTTGGTATTGGAACAGTGAGAGAGACCGTGAAGAATCTAAGCATGGTGGAGGCCTTGAAGGTTGGGACATGTTTTACATTTGAGTTACTGATGCCCTTTACAAGCGTGCTGTGTAGCCAGGCAATTGAGGGAGTGAATTGGAGTCACTTAGAAATATCTGTAGAAAGGACACTATGAAAATAAGTGTAACCTTATTGGAGGGCAGTGTTGTAATTTGGGCTGGAGGGAAGGGGAGTGATTAATCTGTGCAGGAAAAGCTGCCTGTTGGTTAAGGTGGGATTAAGTAGGCGGATTAAGCCTCCTCAACACACATGTTTTTGGATGTGAGCAGCTTTAGGCTGCAGAATTGGGGTTTCTGATTCAAGAGGGAGTGAATCAAAATCAAGCTGATTTGAAGGTGTAAACCCAAACAAGCAAATAACTCAGAGGATGAGGTGTAAGTAAGGCAGGGAGAATTTTAGCTGAAATATTTTCATCTAGAGAAACAGGAAAGTAGGGGCATTTGTGAGTCAATTTGTTGTTAGTGTTTGCCATCACCATCTACAGAAGTTGTTTTATGCAAAAACTGTGGAGGAGAGAGGCATTTGGTAATATTGTCAGAGAAGGCAAATGCTGAGAGAGGAAGGTAGGTAAGAATTTTCAGGGAATTGCCTGGCGGTCCAGTGGTTAGGACTCTGTGCTTTCGCTGCAGGGGCCCAGGTTTCACCCCTGGTCAGGGAACTAAGATGTCACAAGCAGAGATGCTGGGAGAAAAAAAGAACTTACAGTGTCTAGGTACAAAAGTGTTAGTTGCTCAGTTGTGTCCTACTCTTTGCAACCCCATGGTACTGTAGCCCACCAGGCTCCACTGTCCATGGAATTCTCCAGGCAAGAATACTGGAGTGGGCTGCCATTCCCTTCTCCAGGGGATCTTCCTAACCCAAGGATCCAACTTGGGGCTCCTGTGTTGCAGGTGGATTCTTTATGGTCTAAGCTGTGACAAGTTATAAGACTATTTCCCTTCACTTATTCCTTCCTTCAACTAATGAGCCATTAACTATCAAACACACATATATTGATACTGTGCTTGTACTGGTCACTAAGATAGTTTCCCTTGCGTATTGTTGAGGGGAAGCTTTCTTTTTTGTGTGTGAGATGGATTAGATTTTAGAGACACTTTAAATGTGTAGCCATGTGTTGCTCTTTTATAACTTTTGCCTTTGTGATATAAAGGATCCATAATTGGAAAACCTCTGTCTTGGGAAGACTGTAGTGGATACCCTCAGGTAGTGGGATCTTGAAAAGCACCTTCTGTTGGTTGTGGATGATGTTTACATTTATGAGTCAGGATGGATTTCTCCTGGGAAGAGCCAAACAGTGACTAGTTTCCCAAGCTGGTTAAAGTTAATGACCTAACTTCTTTGTTCTCAGTTTTCTCAGAGGGAATTCTATGGTACGATGAAAGGAGGAATGCTTGTGTTTCTACCTTAGTTTCACTGATTAGGGACAAAGTAAACAGAATGTTCTGTGAGTGGTGTGATACGTGAATGCGCAATGATGTTCCTAGAATGGAAATAGAATAGCAGCTTGACATTCAAGGTCGTCAGTATGCAAATATCCCATTAAGAAGAATGTAACTCTTAAGAACAGACCTGTTGAAACTGACAGGTGCGGTGTGTTTCAGTGGTTTGCTATGGCTCCACTCCCCTCCTCCAGTGCTCTTTGACTGTACCTGGTTCTTCATTCCGCCCTCCCCGATCTGTCATTGCTGGGTTTTTCTCTAGCACAACCAGATTCTAAGCTGTCACCCTTATCCCACTAAACTTCACTTTCCCATGGTTCTTTTTTCTAAATTTTCTAAAATATTTATTTCTTTGGCTGTGCTGAGTTTTGGCTGTGGCATGCAGGATCTTTGCTGCAACCTGTGGGATCTTAGTTCCCTGACTAGGGATCGAACCCAGGCCTCCTGTATTGGGAACTCAGAGTCTTAGCCAGTGGCCACCAGGGAAGTTCCTCTGATGGTTCTATTTTTCGAGGGGTCTCACTTTCCTCTAGTAAGCTAAGTACCAAAGTGTCTGACAAGCGTTTTCCGTTTCTGTGTTAATGGTCAATTATTCCTTAATAGGCTTCCTCTTCTGAACATACTTGTATTTATTTAGGGCAATATTGGAGGCTCAATCTTATCTAAAATTCAGTCTGAAAACTACTGGTACAATGGAATATTGATGGAAGGCCTTCCTCGCACCCCCTCTTTTTTCCCTTGAAGTCATTTGAGTGATACTATCCTGAGGTCACTTAGAGCAAATCCTTAACATCACTCCCAACCTTCTGCTACTGCCTGCTTTTCTGTCCACCTCTCCAAATTAATAACTACTCTACTCATATGAGGGCTTCCCAGGTAACTCAGTGGTAAAGAACCTGCCTGCAGTGCAGGAGACCCAGGTTCAATCCCTGGGCCAGGAAGATCCCCTGGAGAAGGAAATGTCAACCTACTCCAGTATTCTTGCCTGGGAAGTCCTATGGACAGAGGAGCCTGGCAGGCTACATTCCATGGGGTCTCGAAGGAGTCACACACGACTTAGCAACTAAACAACAACAACTACCCATATTAATAACCCCATGTAAGACTCCAGAATCTGCCTTCAGGGATTGTACTATTCATGGTGGTGGCAGACTTACTTTCTCTATTGGATTTTGCTTAAGCCAGTGTTGAGGCCGTAAGTCTGCTCCACTTTAAGAAGCCTTGGGTACAAGAATCTGAAGTCTCAACACAGCTGTACTTAGGAGATCATTATTTGTGTATTAGAATGATTTTTTCCGCCCCTCAGGATCGCTTTAAATAATAGGCTTGCCGATTCATAAAAGCTTTAATTTGCAAAAGTGAGATGAACACAAAACCTTTTGAACTAGGGAAATTAGTTCTAATTCCAACAGTCCCTCTAATCCGTGTTGTCACCTTGCACAGGGAGGCACTCTACACTTCTGAGCTTCACATTGCATTGTTTTCAAAACAAGGGACGCAAATATAGTACGTTCCCTACATATGAACCTTCAAGCTGGGAACTTTCAAAGATGTGAACATGCGTTCCATCAACCTCAGGCATGAATGACCTTGCAGCTTGTCCTCCGTCTCCTGTTGCTGATGACCATTCAGCTCTGCCATTTCCCACCTCCTCTCTCTCACTCGATGCCAGCCCTTGTGTGCAGCTGTTGTCCTCTACTCCTGTGCTTCTCAGGGTATTGTACTGTAACATTTAAGTGTTTTATCTTTTGTTTTTGGGTGTGTCATTTGTGTGAAGAGTATCATAAATCTATGACAGTACAGTAGTCTATAACCAATTGTGTTGGTTGGGTACCTAGGCTAACTTGGTTGGACTTAGGAATGCTTTCCAGGAATGGAACTTGTTCATATGTAGGGGATGTACTGTACGTGTCTTCTGAGGTGCCTTCTTTAAGTAAGGCTGTGTTTTGTGATTTTTAAGGGAGAGTATCTAATGTTTCTTAATTTGCTTCTCTTGACTACACTGAGAAATGTGTCTCTGCAGGAATCTCAAGCCTGGCTGCATCTCGGCAGCCCTGGGTAGATATTTTTCTTGTGTGTGTATCTAGACATCTGCATGTATGTGTGTCTGTGTGTGTATATGTATAAGTGAACATGAATTCACATGTGTGTGCGTATGTGTATGCTTGCATGCAGCCTCGGTTGAGTTGCACTTGCCTAGAGACTATAGTTAAGGATTGGACTCTTTTCGACCCCGTGGACTATAGTCCACCAGGATCCTCTGTCCGTGACATTTCCCAAGCAAGAATACTGGAGGGATTGCAGTTTCCTTCTTGAGATCTTATCGACCCAGGGATCGATCCTGGGTCTCCTATATTGCAGGCAGATTCTTTGCTGTCCCAGCCACCAGGGAAGCCCTCCAATTGGTTAAGACTTGAAGAAAAGTGAATGCTAGGGAAGATTGTTTTAATACACTTATATAGTTGGTTTTAGTCAAAGGTCTTTGGTGGCCAGAAACCCACTTGTGTGGACCATGTGAGGGCACGCAGCCATGCTCATATTTGCAGGATTCCTGAGCCTCATGGGAACTGAAGCTGGGGTCTCGGAAGCCATCAAGACCCTGGATTCTCACCCTCTCAGCTTCTTCTTTCTGAGCTGGTGTCTCCCATGTCCTCTCTGCATGCCTGCTCCCTCTTTCTACAACAAACCTCTTCTTGCTTCTTATCTCTGCGCATCACCTCACCCCCGCCCCCCGCCAACCCAGCTGTGCTTATTACCTTCCCTCTCCATACTCATCTGCCCAGGAGCTGGTCTCCCTCTGGCTTCTAGACCCCTCGTTCCCATGCCTGACTCCCCTGTTGTACCCCAGGATGGTAAAGCTGGGGCTGAGGCTGTGTAAGTGGACAGGGCTCCTCTCTTGGGGATGAGGTGGGGCCATGGCCGGGACCATTAGCTGGCACTTCTGGGCCTCAGTGAGTCCTGCTGCAGGTGGAGAGTGTTGTGCGGGGCAGTCCTCACTCTCCACTCAGCCCCTGAGTGCCCCGTTGTGCGTCCGACCAGAGCACGGACCTTGAAGAACAGATCATAATTAATAGACCTTAAACCAGGTCAGTGGAGCAGTGACGTGGTTGCCTCGTGACCAGCCTGTGGCTCCCTCTCTGAGCCTGGAAATGGAAAATTATGGACTGATAGGACTCTCCTCTCTAGTCACCTCTTTTCTGTCTGCCCTGCAACTGGGGCTGCTGTGGCAAGTTGGTCTGTGGTGTGGGGACAGAATTCTGCACTGCCCATGTAGTACCCAGAGGCGGTGGGTGAAGGAGAAGGGAGAAGAGGGGGAGCTCCCAAACTCTGCAGGGTCCCACAGACTCCTGTGTCTCAGGATCAGAAGAGATGCCCAGCTTGGAATGGTGGAATGACTTAGTCCTTCATTTAGATGATTTATAGCTGGAGCTGATTTCTGGCTCTTCTGTCAGAGTAGCTCAGGCAAGGTTGTCTCAAGGGGAAGCTGAAGAGAGGGATGTGATTGCACACCTTCACTTTGTCTGACGTCCTTAATAGTTCTGGGCAAGGATTTTGGAGTCAAACAGGTGTAAGTTCAGGATCTGCATGGGCCACTTATTAACTGCTTGACTTCGGGCAAGTTTGCTAACCTTTTTGAACCTCAGTTAAATTTTACCAGGGTGCAGAATTGACCACTTCACTTCCTGTCTCTTCAGCATCAGGATTATTTGAGGCTGATTATTTTAAGAAACTGCAGACTCAGGAGAAGCTTTGGAAATCCCAAGTAGATGTTGTTGTTGTTCAGTTGCTCAGTCCTGTCTGACTCTTTGTGACCCCATGGACTGCAACATGCCAGGCTTCCCTGTTCTTCACCATCTCCCAGAGTTTGCTCAAACTGCGCACTGAGTCGGTGATGCCATCCAACCATCTCATCCTCTGTCTCCCCCTTCTTTCCTCAGTCTTTCCCAGCATCAGAGACATTTCCATGTGTAAGGGAAATCTCCATTTGTAAGGGTATCTTCCAGGCTGCTCCTGGAAGTGGGAGGGAGATGACCTTCATCATGAATGCAGAGCTCTCAGCGGTGCAGAAGGTGATAACTTAAATCTGCATTACAACCTCACCTTTGTTTTCTCTGCTTTTCCTCGTGACCTCCCAGAGAGTATCCTACTACCCTCTTCTTTTACTTTAGCTGAAGAAGGCATTTAAGGTGAGGGCTTCCACCGTTTCAGAGTTACTCAGTTTTCCTGTGTCTTTCCCAGATACACGTGTCATTAAACTTGTTTGCTTTTCTCCTGTTAATCTTTTATCAGTTAATTACTAGACCAGCTAAAGAGCCTAGAAAGGAAGAAGAGAAAACTTTCCTGTGCCTCCAGTGATAACAGTAATAATAATAACAATGCTCTTACGTCACATGCTCTGGCAGTGTTTTCCACAGGGTCAGAGCAGAGCAGACAGGGTGGTTTTGTTGTTTAAGACTCAATGAGCATGAGTTTGAGCAAATTCCTGGAGATAGCGAAGGACAGGGAAGCCTGGTTTGCTACAGTCTTTGGGGTTGCAAGGAGTCGGACACGACTGAGCCACTGAACAGCAACAAGATCTTTGAGAGCATTCCTCACCAGGTGCTCAGATTGTACTGTAGACCACATGCTTCGCTGAGTCGTGTCCGACTCTTTGGGACCCCATGGAGTGGAGTACATGGATAGCCATTTCCTTCTCCAGGGATCTTCCCCACCCAGGGATCTAACTTGCATCTCTGTGTCTCCTGCATTGCAGACGTATTCTTTACCACTGAGATGCCAGGGGAGCCCAGACCGGACACTTAGATCGGCTGTTAAGGAAATTGCTCCTTCCACCATCTCCAGAGATGTTAAGTAATACCCTGGTCAAGGGAGCTTGGTGGGTGTAGCTATAAAAGAACTGTAAAGGAGTGTTAGTTTTATTTGTGACAAAGGGGAAAGAGCCTCTCTGAATTTCTTCCTCTGGGCTCGAGGGCCCTACATATCGTGCTCTGGCTTTGGAGAGTGGTGTGCGTTAGTATTTTAAATCAGATAGCACTTCATCTACTGAGGTGTTTATATCCCTAAAGGAGATCTTAAAGAGAGAGGAAACCTTACCTGTAATCCAACACCTCGCAATTACTTTGCCAGCCCTTCCTCTGCTCTCTTCCCTCACCCTGCTGGTTCCAGGCTTAGCTCTCAGTATCAGAACTTGTGTTCTGGGTGAAACAAGATATTTCCTCTCTCTCCAGCACTCAGGACATTCTGGTTGCTCTTTATTACTGGGACGACCTTCGATAGATTGTTGTTGTTGTTCAGTCACTAAGTCATGTCCTACTCTGTGACCCCATGAACTGTAGCATGCCTGGCTTCCCTGTCTTTCACCATCTCCCGGAGTTTGCTCAAACTCATGTCCATTGAGTCAATGATGCCATCCAATCATCTTGTCCTCTGCGTCCCCTTTTCCTCCTCCTCTCAATCTTTTCCAGCATCAGGGTCTTTTCCAGTGGGTCAGCTCTTCACATCAGGTAACCAGAGTATTGGAGCTTTGGCTTCAGCATCAGTCCTTCCAATGAATATTCAGGGTTGATTTCCTAGGATTGACTGGTTGGATCTCCTTGCTGTCCAAGGGACTCTCAAGAGTGTTCTCCAACACCATAATTCAAAAGCATCAATTTTTTGGCACTCAGTCTTCTTTGTGGTCCAAGTCTCACATCCATACATGACTACTGGAAAAACCATAGCTTTAACTATACAGACCTTTGTTGGCAAAGTGATGTCTCTGCTTTCTAAGATGTTGTCTAGGTATTGATATATAGAGTTATCTTTATTTCCAAAAGTTGGTCTAGGGAACTGAATGCACACATTTCCTTCTGAAATATGAATGCTTCCATGATGCCTTGTACCAGAGATCTTATATTGAGTTTTCAAGGCTCTGTGAAATGGAGCTCATTGATAACTTCCACAATATTGATTTACTTCAGAGTGTTAAAATTATGGCACCATGGTGAAACTGGAAACCTGTTTCCAGAAAGCCTAGGTCATTCGCGTTCAGTGCTCAGACTAACAGTTAACTGTTGCGCGTCATTGATTTGCTGGGTCACTGAGAAGAGCCCTGTACTTGTTAACCGAGCACTGCTTAAGTCCTCAGGTGGAAAAGGAACACAGAGAACCTCCAATGCTGATTATTAGTTTGTTCCTTTAGTTTATGTTTTTTTATCTAAAAAAAAAATTTTTTTTTTCTTTTTTGGCCATGCTGCTTGGCATCTGGGATCTTAGTTCCCTGACTTGGGATCCAGCCATAGTCTCTTGCATTCGAAGTGCAGAGTCTTAACCACTGGACCACCAGAGAAATCCTCAGTATACATTTTTAAATGGGCAGTTACATTGGAGGAAAATTGCAGAGCAAGCCTTTATTCAGAGTATATTTACAAAGACGGAGTTTGCAGACGGTAATTATAACTGCTGGCTAACACCTCCATTATTATGGTTGGTAATCACATGAGAATTCTAACTTACCCAAAACTGTTCTTAGTGATTGTCATGGACAGAACCAGACCATATGCAGTGATAATTATATTGACTGTGAAGGTCTGTGATACCAGAATAAGATTCTTATACGTTGGTTTAACTAGAACAATTTGATTTATCACTGTTGTCGTAAATAATGCAAGGATATTTCAGGATCTCTGAATTCTGGAATTCAGAATTTGGTTGAATTTTTGGTTGCTATGTTGTTTAATGATTACTGTTGTCTTAACATTCATACCATTTACGTATACATATATATATAAAGCCATTCATGTGTTAATCATGTCTAAACATTTTCTATAACAAGGCCACAAAAAATAATTTTTAAATGAACCTGGAGTCATATTTAATTGGGATATGTTAGTTTTTTCCTACTAAAAACATCAAGAAAATTCTAGAGAGGTATGTTAAGAACATATGAAGCTAGAATATAATTGCAAAAGAGAAGTAAGATAGTTTGAGCTGTCATCTAACTGCAGAGGGTTCCATCTCAGTCTCCTTCCCTAAAGTCCTGGCGTTCTGGCTGCTTCAGGTCTGCACCCACCAGGCAGTCCTGCGGGACCTCCGCCTCATCATATTGTAATGACAGCTCTTCAGGGCTCTGGCCTCTCAGTATACTTTGTTTACCTAGCTCCCAGTTGCAAAGTCCCCGCTGGTTCCTTCTTCCTCATCTGTTCATCACCCACAACTATCTATTCTTTTTTCTCTTGCTGTCTTGCCCCTGCAGTACCTTAGATATGTGATGATGGGGGCTTGGACCAGAGTGGTAACAGCAGAGGTGGAGGGACGGGCTCAGATGTGGATGTTTCTTTAAAGGTAGAAGCAGCAGTATATGCTGGTGCCTACTGAGCAAGGGGTGTGTGGCTGATGCCACTAGAACAATAGGAAACTTAGAGTTGCAGTTGATTAAGGTTGGGTGGGGGTGTAAGTAAGTGGTTCAGGATTGGGAGGAAGGGGAGGTCAGGAGTCTAGCACTGGATCCAGTGAGTCTGAGGTGTCATTTCTTTTTTAAGAAATAATTTTATTTATATGTTTATTTTCACTTTTGGCTGTGCTGGGTCTTTGTTGCTGTGTGGACTTTGCTCTAGTTGTGAGCAGGGGCTGCTCTCTAGGTGCTGTGCACCGACTTCTCTTATGGAGCAGAGGCTCTAGGACGCGTGAGCTCAGTAGTTGTGGCACACAGGCTTAGTTCCTCGTGGCGTGTGGGATCTTCCCTGATCTGGGATGGAGCACGTGTCTCCTGCATTGGCAGAAAGATTCTTTACCACTGAGCCACTGGGGAAGCCCCGCGCATCAGACTTCTCAGTGGAGATGAAGAGCAGACAGTAGGGTGTAAGTCCAGTTCAGGAACGAAGTCTGGACTACAGATAAATTTGGAAATCGTCCCTTCAAAGAGGGAAAGCAGTTAAACCAAAAACAAACTTGGGAGAATTGGCATTGTCCCTGGGGTAGCCCTGCCTCTGCCCACCTCCTTGCCAAGGTCACCCCGTAACAGCCTGTTTAGTCCTTTCATCTGGTTTTGCCAGGCCCCTGAACAAACCCAACAGGGGAGGGTCAGATGTTCCGGTGGATGTCTAGTCTCCCCGGGAGACGTGGGCTTCCCTGGTGGCTCAGATGGTAAAGAATCTTCCCACAGTGCAGGGGGCGTGGGTTTGATCCCACGGTCATGGGGTCGCAGAAGAGTCAGACATTACTGAACGGCTAACAGTCTCCTCAGGAGACATCACCGTGGCGTCAAGCTGTATGTGTTCTGCTTGCTTGAGTTGTGGCTTTTTGGTCACCTTCTGTCCCTGGGGTGTGATCACTGCTCTTGCCTGCCATCTCTTCTGAGGAACTGGGAGAGCAGCTTGATGGCTCCGAGCTTGCCGAGAACCCCTGGCAGCCTGCAGAAGGCTCTGCCTGCTCCTGTGTTCTGTGGTTCTCCTAGGGGGCCCATCATTACCGTCTGCTTCCTGGCTTCTGCTAGACCATCTTCTGAAAACCCTGATGCTGACTCAGATGGACCCAACCAAGTTTACACATCTAGTGTAAAATGTGAGAGTATCATAGTCACTTTGGCAGGATTAGGTATGGTGAAGATGACAGTTTTAATTTGCATAATCCCACCACAGATCTATTTCCATTTATTTTCTCTCTGAACTGAAAATGGAACAAGAGTTTCTTTTCTTTTTTTTTCCCCATTTATTTTTTTATTAGTTGGAGGCTAATTACTTTACAATATTGTAGTGGTTTTTGTCATACATTGACGTGGATCAGCCATGGATTTACATGTATTTCTCATCCCGATCCCCCCTCCCACCTCCCTCTTTACCCGATCCCTCTGGGTCTTCCCAGTGCACCAGGCCCGAGCACTTGTCTCATGCATCCAACCTGGGCTGGTGATCTGTTTCACCCTAGATAATATACATGTTTTGATGCTGTTCTCTCGAAACATCCCACCCTCGCCTTCTCCCACAGAGTCCAAAAGTCTGTTCTGTACATCTGTGTCTCTTTTTCTGTTTTGCATATAGGGTTATCATTACGATCTTTCTAAATTCCATATATATGTGTTAGTATACTGTATTGGTCTTTATCTTTCTGGCTTACTTCACTCTGTATGATGGGCTCCAGTTTCATCCATCTCATTAGAACTGATTCAAATGTATTCTCTTTAATGGCTGAGTAATATTCCATGGTGTATATGTACCACAGCTTCCTTATCCATTCGTCTGCTGATGGGCATCTAGGTTGCTTCCATGTCCTTGCTATTATAAACAGTGCTACAATGAACATTGGGGTGCATGTGTCTCTTTCAGATCTGGTTTCCTTGGTGTGTATGCCCAGAAGTGGGATTGCTGGGTAATATGGCAGTTCTATTTCCAGTTTTTTAAGAAATCTCCACGCTGTTCTCCATTCTTTTCTTTTTTAAAATAAATATTTATTTGTTTATTTGGTTGTGTTGGTTCTTAGTTGTGGAGCTCAGGTTTCAGGGCATGTGGGCTCAGTAGTTGCAGTACTCAGGCTTAGTTGCCACATGGCATGTGGGATCTTAGTTCCCTGACCAGGGATTAAACCTGTGTCCCCTGCGTTGGGAGGCAGATTCTCAATCACTGGTCCACCAGGGAAGTCCTCGAGACAAAAGTTTCTTGGGGACATTTATAGACATTTTTAACTTCTAAATTCCATCCTTGTATTGTTTTTGAGTCATTCTCCCATCCTCCCTTTGACTAAAGGATTGCAAAGCTAATTAATTCACACCCCAGACAGCTGGAATCTAAATCTTTGAGGACTTGTCTCTTCCATGAGCACCTCTTTTCTGAAAAGTGCTGCTTGGAATAAAAGACTGTATATTTATGGGAGGAAAACATGTCTTGACTTTTCTGTGTCTTTATCTGGTATGCCCTTGTCGGGCCAGCACAGGCTGTTCAGAATCTACCCCACCCCACTCCCACTGACTGGTCTCCTCTGCACAACCTTGCCAACCAGGCAGCCAGCCCTCTCTCTGCTCCCAGAACTCTGATTATATGTCTGTTCTAGTCTCATCACCTGGTCTTTGGTTTGTTCTGTCTGACTCCTGCAAGAATGTAATCTCCTTGGGACTTCCCTGGCAGTCCAGTGGCTAGGACTCCACAGTAACAATGCAGGGAGTGTGGGTTCCATCCCTGGTCTGGGAAATAAGATCCTGTAAGATGTGGCAAAAAAAAAAAAGGAGGGACGGAAGGGAGGGAGGGAGAAAGGAAGAAAGAAAAGAATACAATCTTCTTGAGGACACGGCCAGACTGACTCTTTTGCTTGTACAGAGACCCCAGTACAACACCCCTTGTATTGTACCAAAGACCACTGAGTGTCATCAAAGCAGTGAGGAGAATGACTGGGTGCAGGAGGGGGTGACGGGTGGGTGGTGCTTTTACTGAGGCCTCTTCCTTTGCAGGTTTAAGATTCAGAGTCTTCATCTCCTTGCTTGCCCCACCAGTTATCTGTGGCCGCCCCAGCTTTCCCTGGAGGAGGGCATGGCAACCCACTCCAGTATTCTTGTCTGGAGAATCCCACGGACAGAGGAGCCTGCTGGGCTACAGTCCTTGCGGTCGCAGAGAGTCAGACACGACTGAGCGACTAACACATACAGCTTCCTGTTGAGGTCTCTGTCCTGAATGGGATGTGAGTGTTCACCCCAGCCCAGGGGAGAGAGAGGGGCAATTCGGACCCTGGGGACTGAGGTCCTCCCCACAGCCCACCGTCCCCTCCTTCACATGACTGGCCCTCCTTCTGGAAGACAAAGCTGCCTACAGAGGCCACCCCAAGAAGGGTGACAGGAGTACTTCGAGGTGATAGGGGGACGTTTGTCTTTCTTGTTGTTGATGAGCCAGGAGTGGATGCAAGTCTACCTGCTGTCAAAGTGCATGCCCCCAGTCCTCCATACAGGTACTGATGACGAGCTCATGCTTTTAAAAGACTTGGAGAAGGTGGTTGTGGCTGCTATTGTTGAGGAATGTTTATCTTTTTCATCTCAGCCGACAATTAAGAGAAAGCAGAATGGGAGAAAAATGTCCATCCAGTTCCACTGACTGCCTTCCTGTTGTCTTCATTTTCCTAGGTCCTTGAGACTTCTACTCCAGCTAATTTTTTTCCCCCTTGCCATTTTTTTTTAAACTTTATTATGATTGTTGTTGTTCAGTCACCAAGTCGTGTGTGTCTCTTTGCCACCCCATGGACTGCACCATTCCAGGCTTCCCTGTCCTTCACTATCTCATGGAATTTGCTCAGATTCATGTCCATTGAGTCAGTGATGCCATCCAACCATCTCATCTTCTTCTGCCCTCTTCTCCTATTGCCTTCAGTCTTTCTCAGCATCAGAGTCTTTTCCAGTGAGTGGGCTCTTGGTATCAAGTGGCCAAAGTATTGGAGCTTCCGCATCAGTCCTTCCAATGAATAGTCAGGGTTGATTTCCTTTAGGACTGACTAAATCAATTTGATCTCCTTGCAGTCCAAGAGACTCTCAGGAGTCTTCTCTATTATGATATACAAGGCAAATAAAATATTAAATGCCATGTCTTTCTCACCCACCTTCAACCGCTATCAACATTCTGCCATTCTTATAGCATCTGTATACTTCAACCCACGCTCCATCCTTACTCTTTTGTTATTATTTTATAATAGGTCTCTCTCTTTTTTTTTTAAAGGAAAGATCTGCATCTTTGAAATGCACAAATCTTAGCTGTCTGCCTCCCAGTAACATCTTCTTGCTGTCTGCATCAGCCTGTGATGAACTAGCTGCAGACACGAGCTTTTCCTGGTATGCTCTGGTATTGTACTATCTTTGGAGCATGGATTGCCATGTGAGAATAAATTTAAGGAAGATATTAAATAGACTTAATACCAAATATTTATCAAAGGAAAGGTTTTAGAATCTTGACCCTTGATTTCAACACCAGCATTGTAAAGATAGAAAAGTTGGGGACCCCAGAGTGTGTTCCATTTATCTAGAAATAGTAGGTTACAGTTAATATATATATCTTTTTCCTTTTTTGGCCACACCATGTATCTTGTAGGATCTCAGTTTCCAAACAAGGGACTGAACCCAGGCCATGGCAGTGAAAGCCAGGAATCCTAACCACTAGGCCACCAGAGAACCCCCTAAGGTACAGTTAAAAGATCACTGATCTGGAGCTAAGAGATGGTGGCTTCTAGGCCACCATTGAGATATCCAGTTCTGTGGCCTGGAAAGTCAGGTAATGTCTTTGGGCCCCACTTTTTCTCCATTTGTAAGAAGATGGTTTGCATTAAATGTCAGTTCTGGTTTAACCATCATTCCTGGGCTGTCTGTGTTGTGCTAAGCACATTTCACTCGGTACATTATTTTAATCATCAACATATCTATAAGGTGGAAACTGCTATCTCCACTTGCAGGAGATCCAGATTTAATCCCTGGGTCACGAAGATCCCTTGGAGAAGAAAATGGCAACCCGCTCCGGTATTCTTGCCTAAAGAATCCCATGGACAGAGGAGCCTCGTAGCCGACAGTCCATGGGGTGGCAAAGAGTCGGACATGACTGAGCAACCAACACACACCAAGATTTGAAAACTGAGGACCGGAAGGGAGGAATGACTTGTCCCAGGGTCACACAGAGATGAGCCACGATTGTGGGCCCTGTCATCTTGACCCTGGGGCGCTGGTTCAGAAATCACAGTATTCTCTGTTACTCTTCTACCAAGGCGATGGGGTAGGGTAAGCATCATCCAAGATGCTCGAGACTGTACGTTGGGATGTGCAAAGAAAACACCAGAATTTATATTCCTGCTTGCTATTTGTTTACTACTAGTTTTTATTGGAGCCTAGTTGCTTCACAGTGTCGTGTTAGTTCCTACCGTACAGCAAAGTGAATCAGCCGTGTGTGTGGGTGTGTCTCTCTTTTGGATTTCCTTCCCGTTTAGGTCACCACAGGGTACCGAGTAGAGTTCCCTGTGCTATAGTGTAGGTTCTCATCAGTTATCTCTTTTATACACAGTAGTATATATATATGTTGGGCTTCCCTATGTTAACCCCAATCTCCCAATTCCTCCCACTCTTTTTCCCCCTTGGTGTCCATACGATTGTTCTCTATGTCTGTGTCTCTGTTTCTGCTTTGCAAGTAAGATCATCTATACCATTTTGTTAGAATCCTGCTATTTTTCCATGTATGTTTTTGTTTTAAATGTTCATAAGATTTTATAGGGTTTTAAAACATGTATATATAAGTTTTTATCCATCTACGTATGTACACCAGGAGTACATGTTCTCATTTTTATGAAAAAGGATGCATGATGAAAAGTGTGGGCAACAGTGCTGTAGATTAATATGGTTACTTAATATTTTGGGATTTCTTTTCTCAGAATTGTAGGATCTGAGCATAATGAGAAATTAACATTTTTAGAAATGACAGTCCTTGGGCAAACTGAGTGTCTGATGTGTGTCAGGTGTTTGGCTAGACACTTGGTACCAGTGTCTTGCATTGTTACCAGATCTGCTTCTGCAGTACCAGAAAATCTTCAGTTGGCATTTAAAAGATGACTGAATTCCCCCAGAGAAGTGACCTGCTCCTCCCTCCCTCCCCCTCTCCGGACATAGACTTCAGTGCTTTTGTCTAACAGAATTCTGAAGACAAAAAAAAAAAAAAAAAGCCTCCTGAACCTTTGGAAATCAAATGAAAGAAAGAATAGAAATGATTCTTTCATGTTGAGATGTCCACTCAGGTTCTTTTCAGCACTTGGATTGGATGGTCCTCACTAATTTGCTTTTGTTGGTAAAGTGAAGGGGGCTGAGGATGAGGAAACAGAACCCTTGACAACTCTCGGGGAGCTCCATGGTGCAGAGCAAGGACAATGCAGCCCGACAGCCTGGGTTTGAAACCTGCCTGGGCATCCCTTTTGTGACTTGGTCTCCTCTTCTGTAAAATGAAGGAGTGATAGTTGTATATGCAGTCGTGTTTGTCATGAGTAGTAAATCAGTAAATGTAAAGTGCTTGTATGTACATTTGTTCATATGGATTTTTAAAACTCTGAAGAGAAAGAGGGAAAGAAAAGGAAAAAGTTTATATCAATAGTAGATATCTTTTATTTTAAAGATTTGAAAAATAGCTTACTGTATTTCTACAAGGTTTTGTAATCTCCAGAGTACTATCACAGACACTGTCTTTGTTCCTGAGAACAGTTCCATGAGAAAGGCAGGAGAGACACTGTTAATCACTACTTGATACAAAGATAGAAGGAAGTGGAGGAGAAAATGACTTACATCACCTAGCAAGTGCTCGGTTTCAGTATATTTCTTTTGACTTTAAAAATGTTCCAAGAGTTCCCTCTTCAATTTGTTGCCATTAGGAATTACTTCCACAGTTGTTTTCTAATGATTTTGTCAGCTGTGTGCAAATATTCCAGCAACATAGTCTTCTCATGTTTGATGCCACCCCCCTTTTAAAGATATATATATATATATATATATATATTCTTTTGCCTTGTTTTTTATTTATTTTATTTATTTTTCCATTTATTTTTATTAGTTGGAGGCTAATTACTTTACAATATTGTAGTGGTTTTTGCCATACATTGACATGAATCAGCCATGGATTTATATGTGTTCCCCATCCCGATCCCCCCCCGCCCCCACCTCCCTCCCCTAAAGATATATATTTTTTAATGTGACCATTTTTTTTTTAAGTCATTATTGAATTTGTTACAATAGTGCTTCTGTTTTATGTTTTGTTTTTCTGTCTGCCGTGTATGTGGGATCTTTGATCCCTGACCAGGTATCAAACTGCACCCCTTGCGTTGGAAAGAGAAGTCTTAACCACTGGACTGCCTGGGAAGTTCTACCTCCACCTCCTTCCCTTTTTAAAGCACTATTGAGCTTTCTTTCTCATTCTTCTCTTTAATTTCATTCCCAAAATTGGTTTTAAGGAGCCATTATGACCTATTTTAAATAATAGAATAGTGTTTTATTCCCTATTGATTTAAAGTTGAACCAGTTTTTCCAATGAAATGGCAGAAATTCTCTTTTTAGATGGAAAGTGAAAATCCTTAAAAACCCATCTGAGATTTATGGACCTGGCCTGGAGGGATAACTACAGAGTGGGATTCTTACCTTCAGGAGCTTGAATTATCATTGCAGATGGTTTCCTGGAGTCAAGTCCCCTGCTCTCCCCCAAGGATATAGGGTGTTTATCACAACCAGCTACTCAAGAGCCTACTACTCGGCAGTTTTTAATAAGGGTTTACTGACTTAAGCCCAGACTGGATCTGGACAAGCTTGTGTCTCAACAATCACGGGACAACAAGTATTAGTAAGGTAAGTCGTCTGACCCTATTGGAAATCTCTCTGCTTTATGAGTTCTTATCAGGCTCTAGGTCCCTTATAATTTCTTGGAAATGAGAGGGTCTCTGACCCTAGGAGAGGCTCTTGCAGTAGAAGAGTTATATCCACAGCATTATAGATTTCTTGGCAGAATGGATGCCTGGTGTAAGACAGCATTCATAATGAAAATCATTTTAAATCCTTTCCTTCTCCTCCCATGCCACTAAAATTTAGTCTTCTTAAATTATGGCCAGAGATATTAAACAGCATGATCATTTCTCTGGTTAACTGTGCTGTGTTCTATAAGTCCATTATATGTGTGTGTGTGTGTGTGTGTGTGTGTGTGTGTGTGTGTGTGTGTGTTAGTTGCTCAGTTGTGTCCAACTTTCTGTGACCCCATGGACTGTAGCCCGCCAAGCTCCTCTGTCCATGGGATTCTCCAGGCAAGAATACTGGAGTGAGTTGCCATTGCCTTCTCAGGGAAGGGAATCTTCCTGACCCAGGGATCAAACCCGGGTCTCTTACATGGCAGGCAGATTCTTCATAATCTGAGCCACCAGGTAGACCCTTAGGGTATACAGTCAGATAGATGATCCTTGGAAGGGACAAGAGAACTGGAGTGATCTGGTATATCCCTAATGCCAGTTCATGGTGTAAGAAGACACTTTGACTTGTTCAAAGCAAAATAAGGAAAAGGCAATGCAGGTTTCCAGAAGCTGGATGTATTTAAAGGTCCAATATTCTGAGATTTTTGCCACTCTTGCTTTTGCTGTTAAAATCTTTAAAATTACAGTTAAGCCCCCTGCATATATGAATGAGTTATGTTTCAAGAGCGCATTTCTAAGTCCAATTTGCTTGTAAGTCCAACAAAGTTAGCTTAGGTACCCAAGTAACACAATTAGCTATGTAGTATTTTACTGTAATGGATTTATAATATATTCGCATCTTTGAAAGTTTGCAACTTGAAGGTTCGTATGTAGGGGACTTACTGTGTTTTATTTGGCAGCCTAAATCATTTCCCTATTTTATTGGCATAGGGAAGGAAGGGGCAGTTGGGCTCATGTCTAAAATCTAGAAATCCAGGAGCTACTCAATTGTCTAACTCATACTTCCTTTAGGAAGTTATTTTAATTTCTAACATCAAGTGCAAAATTTGATTCATCATAAAGTTCTTAGTACACTTTTATGATCTGCTATCAATTAATTCATCTGTGTAATGTTTGTTTTAGTAATAAGTATCCCAAAGCTTCACCTTAAAGGGTAAAAGCCAGGGAAATGACAGTAATTTACCTCTAACCATCTGGTCCCTGTCTCGCTGCCCACCCCCGCGCCCCCTCCCCCCACCCCTGCCACCAGCAACCTCCAAGTCCCAGGTAGCCAACAATCTAAATCCCAAATTTATCTTTGCCGGTAATCCCTATTTTTATGTTTGAATGAATACCTGAATCAATATTTGCATATCAACAGTGGAATCCTTCCAAGATGAATAGCTTTTCTTCTGTTAAGCTCTGCTCTTTTTTACTTTTCTCCCCTTGGTCCCAATTCATTCATTCATTCATTCATTCATTCTTTAATGCATTTTTATTGTGGTAAAATTCACATAATATAAAACATACTGTTGTAACTGTATTTACCTATACAGTGGCACTAAATACATTCACATTGTTGTGTAACTCTCACCGTCATCCATCTCCCAAGTTTTTCACTTTTCTAAACTGAAACTCTGACCCCATTAAGCACTAATTCCCCATCTTCCCTCCCATCTCACTCCCATCCCCAACCCCTGGCATTCCACCAGTGTACTTTCTGACTATGAATTTGACCATTCTTGGTACCTCATATAAGTGGAATCAAACAGTATTTGTTTTCACCTACTGTATACTGGAATGCATCTTTAAGATTCCTTAACATATGTCCTGCAAACAGATGATCCCTCTCCCCCGGCCCCGTGCTATACAGTATATTCTCATTAGTTGTCTGTTTTATACACCAGCAGTGTACACACGTCAATCCCAATCTCTCCATTCATCCTACCCCCTCCTTGCCTCCCCTCATTGTCCATATGTTTGTTCTCTATGTCTGTGTCTCTATTTCTTCTTCACAAATAGGTTCATCTCTACCATTTTTCTAAATTCCACATAAAAGCATTAATTTGCAATATTTGCTTTTCTCTTTCTGACCTACTTCACTCTGTATGACAGACTCTAGGGCCATCCATGACTCCTCCATCTTCCCTCCCTCACGCCTTCTTTCCTTCTTTTTCTTTATATTCTAATCTTTTTTGGCTGCGTGGCGTGCAGGATCCTAGTTCCCTGACCAGGGCTTGAACCTGTGTCCCCTGCATTGGAAACGTGGAGTCTTAACTACTGGACTACCAGAGAAGTCCTTTGGTCCCAGTTCTTGCTTGTCTTTCCACCCATCATCTGTCAGATACTGGGGCACCACTATCAGGTAAGCTCCAGGAGGGCAATGATGGCATCTCCTTCAGCTCTGAATCTCCTGTAGCACCTAACACAGGTAGAGCCTCTGTCAGTGTCAGCTGAGTTAACTCTTCTTGTACTTGCTCTGCTCTTTAGCAGGCTAAGTATCCCCAGTTCCTTGGAGCATGCTCTCTGTGAGCTGGTTCCGGATTCCTCACCATCTGGGTCATCCTTTCTTAATGCATTCCTGTTTAGTGACTTTTGAGACAGGCCTCGAGTTACAAGAACAGTCCACTAGATGTGGTTTGACGGGAGGGAGGTACATTGGTACTGTCCCTCCCAGGACCAGACTCATTTGGGTGATACAATCTTAACTATGAACAGGCAGCCCACTGTTCATACATGTGCTCCTCTGAAAATATTGGATTAAGTTCAGTGATGGTCTATGTTACATGGAAGTTTTCATTCTTTGAAAGTTTGTTTTTAATAATTATATTCCCCAATTATATCTCAATTTCCAGATAGTCTTTAAAATGACATTTATTTCTAGCTTTTCATGTATGCTCTTTAAGTGTCCTTTTTTCCTTTACAGTTGAACATACACTCTCAGTCAGAGGCCAGTGGGCATTTGATGGATACCAAAAAAAAAAATCCAAGCTTTTGTCCATCAGATACTTTTCATCCTTGCCTCAACCATATTAAGTTTTTGATACTTCATGCTTATTAATGTTAGCTCTTCTCATTTTTTCCATTTTCCACTCATTTGATGAAATATAAGCAAAACACACTTAAGCAGAGGTTTGAAAATCCTTATTTGGTAGCTGACCCCTTTTCCCTCAGAGCAATTAAGTTGAATCCAAGTAGGAGGCCCCACTTTCTCCCCTTGTCTGGGTTCCTCAAGAGCTTAAGATGCCCTTGAATAGAGTCCCTAAATGGTTGCAATGAAATATCCATCTGATTTCAACAATGGTGCTGAGTACGGTTGCTGCTGTCCTTAATGGACCACCCTCTGGTAGCATCATTCTCTAGGATACAGATGTCTACGTGGGTGATCTGGCAGGAAGGTGGCTTAGATAGGAAAGTGACAGTGTTCCTGAGAGCCTTTAGAAGCATTCTTCACAGGGACTTCCCTGGCCCTCCTGGTTAAGGCTCCACTTTCCAATGCAGGGGGCACAGGTTCAACCCCTGGTTGGGGAACTAAGATCCTGGGCGCACAGTGTGTGTGTGTGTGTGTGGTGTGTGTGTGTGGGGTGTGTGTGTGTGTGTGTGTGTGTGTTCCGGTTGGGGAACTAAGATCCCGGGCGCACAGTGTGTGTGTGTGTGTGTATGTGTGTGTGTGTTCCGGTTGGGGAACTAAGATCCCTGGCGCACAGTGTGTGTGTGTGTGTGTTCCGGTTGGGGAACTAAGATCCCAGGCGCACAGTGTGTGTGTGTGTGTGTGTGTGTTCCGGTGTGTGTGTGTGTGTGTGTGTGTTCCAGTTGGGGAACTAAGATCCCGGGCGCACAGTATGTGTGTGTGTGTGTTCCGGTTGGGGAACTAAGATCCCTGGCGCACAGTGTGTGTGTGTGTGTGTGTGTGTGTGTGTTCCGGTTGGGGAACTAAGATCCCAGGCGCACAGTGTGTGTGTGTGTGTGTGTGTGTGTGTGTGAGTCGCTCAGTCCTGTCTGACTCTTTGCAACCCTGTGGACTGTAGCCCACCAGGCTCTTCCGTCCCTGGGATTCTCCAGGCAAGAATACTGGAGTGGGTTGCCATTTCCTCCTCCAATGCTTTGTGGTATGGCCAAAATTTTAAAAAATAAGTTGTCTCCACAGCTCCCTCATAATTTTTGCCTCATTTTAATCTTTTGATCAAATTTAAGACCCTCCCCTCAATTTTTTTTTTCCACCTCACATGCAAACGAGATCAGATGTCTAGTTTGTAGCTTCTTTTCCTTAAACCACCTTTGAAGATTTAAAAAATACTTATATTCCTTTTCTTCCTGTAAGTGTAAGCCCCATGCTTTACCCCTCAGTATCTCCTTGCCATTGACCTTGTTAATATTCAGTCTTGATTTTTAGATCCAGTTCTTAAATGTGATGGCTGCAAATTAGCATCCAGCAGCTTGGAGGATGGCGGCACAGGTCCAGTGCAGTGTCGTCACTGTGCTTCAACCAGAAACGTGGCTGGTTTGGAAAGGGCAGAGTGAGGTACAGGAGGGATGGAATACCTTCGAGAGCCAGTATGAATAATGTCTGTGTTTCATCTCTTCAAACCACACTCCTCATTTATTTTAAAGAAAATGCCAGTGGGGTGCTCGTGGAGAGGATACCGCAGTAAATAACGTAGGATATCTCATCACGCATCCAACTATGCCAACATGCTGGGGAGAAAACTTAGTAATGCATGACCCTAGTGGTGGATGACATTTTAATGACAGAATTTAATATTTTTATTCAAATAAAATGCATACAATAATAAATCAAGAGATTATAACAGAAAGTGATAGTAACCCCTCTTCTTCCTTACCCCCAGCACCCTGGAGTAATTCTAGATAGTATTTATTGACTTTCTGTGGATAAACATGGGAAATTTTTTTTTTTTAATTATCCAGTCCTGATGACTTTTTATTTTAAAATTTTTATTTATTACTTGTTTATTTTTGGTTGTGCTGGATCTTAGTTGCTGCTCAGGCCTTTGTCTAGTTGTGGCAAGTGGAAGCTACTCTCTAGTTGCAGTGCCTAGGCTTCTCATTACAGTGACTTCTTTTGTTGTGAAGCATGGGCCCTAGGCATGCAAGCTTCAATAGTTGCAGCTCCCAGGTTCTAGAGCACAGGCTTGATTGTTGTAGCTCATGGCATGTGGCATCTTCCCAGATTAGGGATCAAACTGCTGTCTCCTGCATTGACAGGCGAATTCTTTACCAGTGAGCCCAGGAGAAGCCCCTAATGACTTCTTGCTATTTTTAGTGTCTGATAGTTACTTTTGTTTCTTCATGGGCCATGTTCATGATTTTAAATTCGTAAATTTAAAGTTTATGTCCAGCTCCATCCACTTTAGTCAGTGTCCATTCACCTTCCTCTCCCCTCAGTTCCCACTTGCTGTCAGTTTGACAGGAAGTCCTGTCAGTTCTTACAGCCTCAGGGTTGTCCATTGTCATAGTTCTCTCTGAGTATGCTTCTGTTATGCCCGTCTCTTGGATTTTATTTTTTCTTTTGTTGCTCATGCTCTCCCTCTCTTTGTCTAGTTTGGTGTCCTGGGAGGTCTCTTCAATTTTATTTTCTAACCTATGAGTTAAACTTTCTAGTTTAGCTATCACTTTTTTTTCTCTTTGACTTTCCCTTTTTCATAGCATACTGTTTTTGTTTTATGAATCTATTTTCTCAGATTTGTATCTCTCTCTTTTTTTTTTCTTTTAGTATGTTTTTGAAGCCTTAAATACTGGTCCCTTACTTGCCTGTTCCTCTGAGGACACATTTGGGTGTCTTCTTTTTGCTGTGCTATGTGACATGTGGGGTCTTAGTTTCCTGACCCAGAATCAAACCCTTGCAGTGGAAGCATGGAGCCCTAACCATTGCACCACCAGAGAGAAGTCCCAACAGTTGGGTCTTTTGTGCTGCTTGCGTTCCTTGTATTTTGGTAGTTTAGTTTAGTGGTTAAGAGCTTGGTCTCTGGCTCAAACTCAGGTTGAATCCTGGCTTTAGCCTACCAGTACAGGAGACATGGGTTCAATTCCTGGGTCAAGAAGATCCCCTGGAGGAGGGAATGGCAACCCACCCCACTCTTCTTGCCTGGGAAATCCCATGGACAGAGGAGCCTGGCGGCCTACAGTCTATGGTGTAGCAAGAGTCAAATGAAACTGACCATGCATCGGCCAACCCCCTACCCCACCCACACAAGGGGAGAGAATAGAGAAACACACTTTTATTTTGCCAATTTTTATGACAGTTCTCATTATTAGTCCTTTAAATCTTGTACCAAATAGTGTTTCCTTGTTAGCTTAGTTACATAACCACTGTTATTATGTTTTTGTACTCTAGTTTCTTGGAGAATTTGTTGTTGTTCAGTCGCTAAGTTGTGTCCCACTCTTTTCAACCCCATGGACTGCAAACCGCCTGGCTCCCTTACTCTTCACTATCCTGGAGTTTGCTCAGACTCATGTCCATTGAGTTATTCTTGGAGAATAACCAGAGTCAAAACAGTCAAAGACGTGCAAGGAAGAGGCAAAGAGGTGGAAAGGGAAGTGTCTCCCGAGCACCTTAGTCTGTGGGTGAGTTTCATGAAGAGGTGCAGGTAGTATATACAGAGAATGTTCTCTGCAGTTTCTACAAATTAACAAACTGTTGGAATAGAGATTGTGAAATGTGAAACCCAAACGACTGCATTTTAGGATAGCACTGCCATTTTGAGTAAAACCCCCTCCGGAGGAGAGAAAACGAAATTTTAAGACAAAGAAACTCAACGAGCCAATCAGGGGAGGACAGGAAAGTCCCTCACCCCCCCTTACTCTAACCCACCAATCAGTAGCAAATAAGACACCCTTAGTTGAAGAATTAACCAATCCCCTTAAGCTTCCCTTCCCGCTTCCCCTGCTGCACAGTATGAATTAACCAATCCCCTTAAGCTTCCCTTCCCGCTTCCCCTGCTATACAGTATAAAAATGATTCGCCGCTTTCACTGGGGGCTCCTTCGCCCTTGTGTGAAGAGAGTCTCTGCTTGAACTTGTAATAAAGTTCCTCACTGTTTTTGCATCGATCCGCGGCTCCTGTGGTGTTTGGTGGGATTCCGCGATCCGGGTACATCATCTACAGATCATCTACAGTCTCTTCCCTTAAAAATTTTTTAAAATTTGTCTTTTAAGCCATACCATGCAGGATGCAGGATCTAGTTCCCCAAGCAGGAATCAAACCCATGCCCTTTGCACTGGGAGCTGGGAGTCTTAACCACTGGACTGCCACGGAAGTCCCTATCTACAGTCTCTTCTTCCTTAGACATTCTGGGAATGATGAGCTCTTGCAGACATGGGAAGGTTACTAGTTCCTGCTCCCTGCTGTCAGCGAGTATGGATACCTGCACGTTCTTAAAGCTTTGAATTCTGTATTTTAGTTTAGCATTATAGGTTTTGGTTATTTTGGTGAGCAATGCATTGATGAAGATTTTATTGTTATTTTGCCTTTCAATAACCTTGTCTGTCATTGTGGTTTTGATTTCTCCTTTGATTCAATTCTTGTGTAGAAAACTTTATATGTATATATGAGAATGAATTTTATGTATATGAAATGAATATCATGGACTATTCCTCCTCTTGGTTAATTGCTTTGTGAAATGGAATATTTCCTGCCATATCAGTTAACAAGGGATTGTTGAGCCGATCAGTCCTAAGGGAATTCAGGAAGGAGGAGTATATCTTCTATCTAACAACCACAAGGCTGCAGCCACTCCCTATGGAAGAGGGGATCTGAAAACACCAGAAGCTTGCCCCAGATAGCTGAGATACATATAAAAGGAATGATTTCTGTAAGCCGAGATACAAGCGCTAAATTCCTCTCCTTGAGATATCTGGTTTTCCTTGAATAGCAGTAATCTCTGATGTTCAGATTACCTGCCCTTTGTTATAAGACTTTTTATATAACCTGGCTGTCCCACCCCCACCCCAGGCCAGCAATTCTTTCAGGGCTACTTGAGATGCTCCCTCCCAGGCTTGAAGTCCTAAGGATTTCCCACCAAATAAAACCTAAGTCTTAACTTCTAGGTTGTGACTGATTTTTAAGTTGACAGTTTCTATTTCTGTTGTTAAAGTGTAAAATCAAAATATTGTTGACTCATTTGAAAATGTTCTAGTGGATATGATGAATTCTTTTTTTTTTTAATTTTTTTTTTTTATTAGTTGGAGGCTAATTACTTCACAACATTTCAGTGGGTTTTGTCATACATTGATATGAATCAGCCATTCTTAAGAAGACTTGCCTTGGCGTCTTCCAGTCCTTGAGGAGCTCAACTTTCCTCTCCCTTGAGGCAAGAGATTAGAATTGCTTAACGTGGCTTGGTGGTCCTTGCACTTAAACAGGCAGTTGGCCAGTGGAGGGTGTGTTGTAGTATCTGGTTCTTTGAGAAATTCTATCTGGTTGTTTGGCAGCTGACTCTTCTCATTTTCCTTGTACCTTTGCTGAAGAATGTCTTCTGTGTTCAGTCAGCCTCTGCCTGGAAGGGTTGAATAGTTTGCATTCTTCTGAGTTACTCCCAATCCTTTAACAGTCCTAGTCCTAATGGAGCATTCTTCTAAAAATTAGAGTAGAATCAGTCTCCATAAGTAGATATAGCTTTCCTGACCAAACTGGGAAGATACTGGGTGAGAAAGGAGGGAGGAAATGGAAGCGCACAGTTAAGAACGGTGGTCCGCAACATCTGATTTTCAGGTGTGCGCTGTGTGTGGTCTGAGCCTTCCTGCGGGCGTGGAACCAGTGACTGGTCTGGCTCTGCTGATTTCTGCTGCACCAAGAATTCCCGAGCCTCCAGTAAGATCTTGAAGCTTCATGATTTAAAGATATGAGTGTGGAGTTAGGGGAAGGGCCAGTGACATGCTTAAATACTTCGGTGAAGGAGTCATTAGGCCTCTTGCACTCCTGACTTCATCCGGCTCTCAGGGTCCTGTGAGGCTGTGACCACCCCTCCCTAGCTGTTGTGAGTCTCAGGGCAGAGGGGCTGAGCTCTGGAGGCAGACATCTGATGTGAAGTCAGAGCCAGGCTCCACCACCTGTCAGCTTCGGGCATTTCATGAGTAGCTTCATGCATATGTGTTCAGTCTCTCCGTTGTTTCTGACTCTGTGACCTCATGGACTGTAGCCCATCAGGCTCCTCTGTCCATGGGATTTCCCAGGCAAGGATACTGCAGAGGGTTGCCATTTCCTCTTCCAGGGTATCTTCCCGACCCAGGGATCAAACTCCTGCATTGGCAGGCAGATTCTTTACCGCTGAATCATCTGGGAAGCCAATCAGCTTTATGGCCTTTGCTAAAAACCACTAGACTCCCAGAACTGCATGTTAAAAGAACTGACAATAGCAGCTTAATGGCACCTTTAATGTTGTGAAAGATGGCAGATTGTTGTTAGAATTAGAGATAAGGTATTCCACAGATCTTCATTGCCTCTGAAGCTGAAACTCTAATCCTTTGATCACCTGATGCAAAGACTCTTTGGAAAAGACCCTGATGCTGGGAAAGATTGAAGGCAAAAGGAGAAGAGGGCGACAGGATGAGATGATTGGATGGCATCACCAACTCAATGGACATGAATTTGAGCAAACTCCGGAGATAGTGAAGGACAGGGAAGCCTGTGTGCTGCAGTCTATGGGGTCTCAAAAGAGCTGGACACGATTTAGTGACTGAACAACAGTAATAAAAATCATCCTCAACCTCCTCCTCCTTATCACTCTCCTTGTCATGGTTCATCCCGGGTCACCCGTCTGTGTGCCAAGTACCTTCAAATGATAAACAGCAGTGAGCCCCCCAGTGGTTCCTGGATATTGTTCACAGGTCGAAGGGACACCCACCTCCCCTGGGTTAAGCACCTCTAGGCTGGCCTGATCAAGTGTGGTTTGTGACCTGAGCCTGTAGGGCAGAGTGGCAGTGACTAGGGGGTAGGGATGGGGGCAGAGGAGGCTAATAGGGGCCTAATCCCCTTGGAAGATGACGTCAAAGGACCTGAAATGCCCCAGGAAAATGCCTGGAGGCGTTGAACACATGGGGCCATGAACAATGTGGTGATTTACTTTGGATTTCTGATCTGTCAACTGAGGGGAATGAATCAGGCCTGGATCTGCCTCCCCAAATCTTTCAAATCAGGAACTCTTATTGGGATGTTTATTTATTTTTATTTATTTAATTGTCTGCGGCAGGTCTTAGTTGCAACACTCAGGATCTTTACTCATCATTGAGGTACATGGGATCTTTAGCTGTGGCATGCGGGCTCTAGTTCACTGAACAGGGGTTGAACTCTGGCCCCCTGCATTGAGAGCGTGAGGGTCTTAGCCACTGGACCACCAGGGAAGTCTCGCAGGCACTCTCAATTTGGAATAAAGAGAGTGTACATAATCAGACCATTAGACTATAAGCCCTAGGAGGGCATAGCGCAGATCTTTCTTTGTTCTTTTACCCTTATCCTGTATCACCATAGATACATAGAAGTCCCACAGTGATTATTTGAGAAATAAAGTATCCCCTGCTTTATCTCTGTCCTGGGATAGAACCCAGTCAACATGGATGTATATAACCAGTGCGGGGTGGGAGAGGTGGGGGCTAGCTCAACTGACATATTTCTTATACAATACTCGATTCAGATATTCAGTTTATGAAAACTTATAACTTTGCCCATAAATTTTGCTTTGTGCCAGAGAAGTAGCAAGTCTGAAATTATAATAAAAACTTAATATTTTCATGAACATTTTGGCTATACTGTTTCACTTTTTTTTTTTTTTTGGCTGGGCCATGTGGCATGTAAGCTCTCAATTCTCCAACCAGGGCTTGAACCTGCACCCCCTACATTCAAAGTGCAGAATCCTAACCACTAGACTGCTAGGGAAGTCCCTGTTTCACTTTTGTTTTTTTAATATGAGGAATTGTGATATGTTGTGAAAGATGGTGAAAATAAGCTTCTTTTTGAAGGTAAAAATGCATAGTATTGAAAGTGTTTGTTAATACTTCATAAAAGATTTGTATATTTTGATTTCTTTCCAGTTTTGAATGAAAAAAAAAAATGTTCTTTTGATGAACTTTGCAATTCTGGAGTAAATACTCTCCTTTATCCAAATTGCCTCGACTTAATGGGAACTCACAAACCATGGGAAATTGTCAACAGGGAGTCAGATGTATTAGAAATAATAACGTAGGAACATTCCAGGACTGAGGAGAGAGATTTGAAAGTTTAATATGTTAAAGTACCCGTTGGCGTCTTCGATGGAATTTTGGAGAGATTGGGACTGTTTGAGGTCCAATGGGCTTAGAGAGAGGACAGGACCCAGCTAGGGAAGCCAGTTTGGAACAGGGGGCTGCTAGAGTGAGGGGTGAGCGCTGAGAATCAGACATCTGGAGGTTGTTGATCAGCCTTGTTCAGAGGGTGGAGTACATTTATGATGCTCAGAACAAAGGAAGAGAAGATGGATCCAGCAGCAGATTCCCAGAGCATTGCCTGAATTAGAAGACTCCTGACTGTGTCTGACAGTCCACTCTTGTTTCATTTCCCATCCTTTGGGGTGTATGTGTGGGTGAGTATGTGTGTGCGCGTGGGCGCACTCAGTTGTGTCCGACTCTGGGATCCCATGGACTGCAGCCTGACAGGCTGCTCTATCCATGGGATTTCCCAGACAAGAATAGCGGAGTGGGTTGCCATTTCCTTCCCCAGGAGATCTTCCTTACCCAGGGATTGAACCAGCATCTCCGGCATTGCAGGCAGATTCTTTGCTGCTGAGCCATCAGGGAAGCCCTCTTTTGTTTTAGCATATTTTAAAAAATATTTATCTATTTGGCTGTGTCAGATCTTTGTGGCGGCACACAAGATGGCTCAAACTCTTAATGTTTTAGTATCTTAATCCCAGTGTCTGCCAGTGGGTCCTAAAGTCCCATGTTCCACAGAGCACATGGAATCTGCTTCTTCAGGTGATCTGGCCATCTCTGCCCTCCCTGAGTTCCTTGGATGAGTGGGGATGGGGTCACCCTCACGGGCTGCTTACTGCACTGCCTTACATTGGACTTCTCTGGTGGCTCAGACGGTAAAGAATTTGCCTGCAAAAAAAAAAAAAAAAAGAATTTGCCTGCAATGTGGGAGACCTGGGTTGGATCTCTGAGTCAGGAAGATTCCCCTGGAGAAGGAAATGGCAACCCACTCCAGTGTTCTCATGGACAGAGGAGCCAGGTGGGCTACAGACCATGGGGTCACAGTGAGTCGGACACGACTGAGCGACTTTCACATTCATTCATTCATTACATTAGATGACAAAGACTGGTTTATGAGGATATCAGAACAGGTTGGAGTGTGTGGAACGGAATGTGGTGAGCTGGGTATTTTTGAGTTATTAATGTTATGGTACATGATGTTCTTAGTGGGCCAAATAAAGGCTTCCTGTTTAATGATAAATAAGGCCATGGCGTTTGCCTCTGTGTTTATAGGCTGTGTAGTATTTTAATTAAAATGTAATGTTGAAGTTACCTCAAGGCTGTATTTTAGATGGACTGGAAAAGGAAATGAAGGCTCCCGTGTGGGTAAGACCTATGAGTCACATAGACGCTGTCTGGTGTTTGGAGGCTGCAAGGCTGGCTCCGCCACCCAGCATCCCAAGTCCTCTGTCCTTGACAGCCTCGGGGGTGATATTTCAGAGTGCAGCCAACCTGTCTAACAGCTGCCCTTGGGTATTTAGATACAGAATTGGAATTCTGTGCCGCTGTTACTCAGACGAAAGGTGCCACTGAGAAGAGAGGCGTCTGTCTCCATCACCACGTCCCACACTGGCCTCATCTTGTGATGTCCCTGAGTGAGTCCTTTCATGTCCCCCAGAAAAAGGATGGCAGAGCTGGTGGGCTGTGCTAAGGAGTGGTTTTCCTTTGTTTTGCTTTAAAAAAGAGGGAAAAAAAAATTCAGACAAGGTGGAGAGATAATGGAAAAGATAAGAAGGTCTTTGTGATTAAGTAAAACAGAGCTGTCACCCCCATCCCACCTTCGTAAGTGCCACTGAGCCTCCCTGAAGCTGCCCTTGGAGATGGCTCATGAGTAGAATGTTCTACCAGATTTGTAAAAGAACACAGTATTAGTGACATGCATATCCTTAGAATCTTCTTCCTTTTAAAAAAAGTGAACTATATTTACTATTTTATTTTTGTAGTAAAATCTCTCCCCCCGCCTTTTTTTTGGCTGTACCTCGTGGCTTTCAGGATCATAGGTCCCAATCAGGGATGGAACCGGGGCCCTGGCAGTAAAAGTGCCTAGTCCTAGCCACCGGGCCACCAGAGAATTCCCTGAAATCTCATTTGAACTTCAGGAGAGCTAGCCTTTCTTCCTGGTATGCTCTAATAAGGAAATAATTAGTAGAAGTCAGATTTAAGAGAATTGTTCACTTGTCCCCTTTCTTTTTGTGACCAGATATACGTAACATGAAATGGAGACTTTGGACCAGTTTTAAGTGGACAGTTCTGGGACATAGAGTCTGTTCACATTGTTTGGAAACCATCACCACCATCTGTGTCCAGAACTTTCCATTTTCCCAGATGAAAACTCTGTGCCCCTAAAGCAGAATGTTCACATTTTAAAGCATGATTTATTTCAGAAATGCTTAGGTTGGGCGTCTGGACATACTGATTCCAAATCGTTTTACATTTGTGTTGCAAGGCGATGATAAAAGACATGACCGAGCTGTTACACACCACCCTAGCCTGGATAGGTAGGAGCCCATTGAATGCGCCAGACAACTAAAGCCTAGAGCGTGACTGATAATTCTGCCTGATGCTGAACCTATGCTGCACCCCCTCCAATATGCTTGTGCTGGTTTGGCTGTAATTTGTGTGATTGACAATTCTTCCCCAGTTTGTCCATATTCTGGAGCTATAATATACTTACAGCAGTTATCTTGGTACTTACAATTCAGAGTGAAGTTTTAACCTTTCTCAAAGCTTTCGTTTCCTTGTCTTAGAGTGACCCATCTGTGTGATCTCTGAGGAAAGGGTCTTTCCATCCACCTGTCATGTAGTTCTAGTTATTTCCATAATTGATGTTGTGAACTTACTATGCTTTTAAGAAGGAGGAAAGTGGAAGCGGGGGAAATGGATGGTTCTGGAAGTCAAATGAAGAGTAGAGAATACAAGGGGAAAAAGGCACAAAGAAGGAATGAGACTGAAGAGAAGGGAATTGAGATGTCATCAAGGAGGGACTCGGGACTTCACCGGGTTTGTCCCAAGGAGGATGTTTATTTAACAGACTTCCATTGTGAGTGTACACAAAACATTAAGGGAGCAAACAGTACCAAGCCCAAGCTGATGGGAGGGAGAGAACCAGCATTCTGGTTTCAGATTATGTGTCATCTTGTGTCCTGGGGTCACATTCAATCTCTACCCGTGCCACGTCTGGCTGTAGACACATGAAAGCAGCCTAGAGGGGGAACAAAAAGGGAGTCCGTGGGGTTTCACTCATCACCTCATTTAATTCTCCCTGTAGATCCAAGGCAAGGTTACACCGCTTTAGAGCCCAGGAAACAGGCCTGCTGGTCGCTGGAACTTCCCTGGTGTCCAGTGGCAGGACTCCGCTTCCACAGCAGGGCAGAGGGTTTGATTCCTGGTCAGGGAACTAAAATCCTTCATGCTGCCCTGTAGCCCCCCCAAAAATAAATATAAATTTTTTTAATTAAAAAAAGATCAGATCACTGATCGTGGCAGAGCAGGGCTCCAGTCCTTGAGTTGTATAATTCAAAGCCTACTCTTTCCTCTAACCCACTGTGCAAATCTCTACCCTCCGTCCATGCCCCAGACCATCACAGTCATGACTACATGCTCTGAGCTGCTCACAAAAGGCTAATGTTAGCCCAGATTCACGAGAGAATAGTGGAAGCTCCACCCAGGTCAAAACTCCAGGAGCCCTATGATTGGGTGCTTGACCAGGTTTGGGGCCTCGAACGGTAGCTTCAGGACTCAGTTCACTTGCTCCTTCTCTCAACTTTGCTTTCTTGTTGGTAGCAATTTTTTTTTTTTTGGCTCTACTGCAGGGCATGTGGAATCTTAGTTTCCCGACCAGGAATCGAACCCTCACCCCTTGCAGAGAGTCTTAACCTGGACCTCCAAGGAAGTCCTATAGTGATTTTGAGGAGATTCTTTCTGAGCAGTGACAAAGGTGATGCTCGGCAGAAGAGGGCACAGGCGTCCTGGAAGAACTCCTATTGACTAGTCTTGGTTCCAACTCTGCTTCTCCCAGAAGCAGTCACTCTGGCTAAGGAGGTCCACCTTGGGCTTGTGTTCATACCTGCAGCTCCAGGGTCAGGAGAGAGATGCTCTGAAGATCCAGCAGATCAGAAAAGCCCTCTGTCGGCTGTGGGTGACCATCCATGAATGTCTACTGGACATCTCGGCAGTTGCGAGTCCCTGTGAGGCAGGGCAGACGCTGACCATGCCTTGTGTGCTGTGGCTGTTGGGAGAACTCACCTTACAGTGAGATAAAATAATTTGAAATTGATTCTTGGGTTCCTAGTTCTAAGAAGTGACTTCGGCCCTCAAAGGGATAGTTAAGATTTTTTTTTTTTTTAATGTATTTCCCTGTCCCAGAGATTTCATGAGCTCTGTCTTTTACTTTCAGCTGTGTTTCTGGGGTATGAAATAGGGAAATCCTTTAAGCCAGAGGTCCCCAACCTTTTTGGCACCAGGAACTGGTTTTTTGGAAGACAATTCTTCCATGGACCAGGGATGGGGGATGGTTTCAGGATGATTCAAGGGCTTTACATTTACATTTATTTCTATTATTATTACATCAGCTCCACCTCAGATCATTGGGCAATAGATCCCAGAGTTTGGGGACCTCTGCTTTAAGGCTTTACTTTGGTCATGTGTCTGTTTTCAGTCTGTATTTGGTGTGAATGGGAGTGACATATATTAAATGCCTTTTTTAGCAGACGGTTGTGACTTACATAAGCCAGCTCATGTAATCCTCTCAAAAACTGTAGGGTAGGTGGCATCTAACCATTTCACAGGTATTTATGCAGCTGTTGGTGGGGGGAGGGAAGACAGCATTTCTTCTGGCTTTTCCAACGTGTTAGATAATTACAGAATGCCAAAAGAGCCCCAATTATCATTAGAACAATTTTATGCACAATTATACTCAAACATGTTCAAGCAAATTATTCTATTTTAATTGTAACAGAGCTAAAGAGAGGTGATTTTCGTATTCTTTAGGACTGTTAACTTTTCCTCTGAAAAGTAATTTTTGTAAAAAAATTAAGTCATGCCAAGTCTTGTTTATTTTTGCTTTGACACAGAGAAAGAGTATTGTAGGGGAGAGAACAGTCTCTAATGTCACAAAGAATCATGTTGTTTTGGGACTTCCATGGTGGTCCAGTGGTTAAGACTCTGCACTTCCAAAATTGATCTTTTGGCTTGGCCAAAAGATAGAAAAAGAATTGTTTGGAAGGTGGTTTTAGACCTGGCACAGATAGCCAATCCCTGTGCTATCATTTGGAAGGAAATTTCTAACACCTAGGATAGAATGAAATCCCATCCCCGAGGGTAGATGCTACTTTACAAAAATTGGATAATGCTTGTCTTTTTTTTTTTGGCTGTGCTGGGTCTTCGTTGTCACTCAGGCTTTTCTCTAGTTGCGGAGAGTGGGCTTCCCATTGCAGTGGCTTCTCTTGTTGCAGAGCACGGGCTCTAGGGTACCTGGGCTCAGTAGTTGTGGCTCCTGAGTTCTAGAGCATAGACTCAGTAGTTGTGGCACACAGGCTTAGTTGCCCCACCACATGTGGGGTCTTCCCAGATCAGGGATTGAACCCATGTCTTCTCTATTGGCAGGCAGATTCTTTACCACTAAGCCACCAGGGAAGCCCCTTGTTATGTTTTGAAATACCTGAGTACCTATAAGAACGGCTCCGTTGACCAGGCGTGCATCGCCACACCGCTGCCTCCTGGTGAGGTAGGATTTGCTGGAATGCCCTCATTCTGTGTGTTGTGTCATTGTCATCACAGTCCATTGAAGAAGAGGACACATTACCTTTTCGTTTACAGATACAAGCTGTGATGCGTCTGGTCCATCTATTTCCATCGGACCTGGGCCATGTTGTCTCTCCCGGAGCCTCTGCGTGTGGCTGTCTCTGCTCCTGCAGCTGCTGGCCTGGACGGACACCCTAGCCCTCGTCCTTCCAGCTGCTGGGCTTCCCGCACCCCGGCAGGAGGCAGCATGAGGACCACCTAGAGGCTCACCTATCTGACATTGACCTCAGTCTGATTCATAAAGATTTTCCTTAGAAGGAGCCCTAACAGTGTGACTCACATGTGCCTTCCTGGGATGCTCCACAGTTACCTGGAACCCACTGTCTTCCCAAGCTGAACATATTATTTTAAAAAATAATTTACTTATTTATTTGGCCGTACCAGGTCTTAGTTGAGGTATTCAGGATCTTTTAGTTGCGGGGATCTAGTTCTCCAACCAGGGATCAAACCTGGTCCCCTGCGTTGGGAGTCTTGGCCACTGGCCCACCAGGGAAGTCCTGAACAGTATTTTCTAAAAACCAAAATTCCAACCACCCATGATCTCCTTCTCAACATCTCTGTGTGTGCCCATTTTCTGTCCCTTAACTATAGAATTATCTTCGTGTCTGCCCCTTCCCCACCACTGCTTGCTGCACAGACACGTGATGTGAGCCACTCAAGACATGTCTCACCCAGTCATTCTTTTCCTTCCAGTAGCACAACTTGTCACGTCTCCATCCTCTGGGGACCGTGTGCACATTCCCCAGATGCTTTCAGAGCGGGTGACAGCTCCTTTGGACGGCCCTGTGGTTTCGGAGGTGAAACCCTCACCCCACCCGGACAGGCTGCCCTCGGTGTTCTTAGGATGTTCCTCTTCCCTTTCAGCTCTTGCCTTTCTTCCCTTGTGTTTTCAGATTTCCCCTCCTGAGTGACTGGCTTCAAGCTTCTGCTTCTGTGCTTCCTGATTTCCTGGCCCCAACTGAACATTCCACTAGCTGTGCTCTGATGAACTTACTGACCGTGATAGTCATGTTGCCTAAACTTAGCTTGGTTTTAGTGTTATTTCTTGGTTTGAACCTCATTTCCTTATTCAGTTCCCCAGAGACTAATAACCCCGGAGCTCATATTTATCCTCATCACCTTCACTGATGCTTCTGGTGAAGGAGGCTAGTTTAAATGTTGCATTTGGCACACTTTATTTTGTAACCAGTGTTGAGAAGGATACCCTGAGCGCTGGCTCAGAGTTTTGAAACTTTCACAGTTATCATCATCTTGCTTTTCAATGTCCCTTTTAGCCACATTTCCTTGGTCAGGAAAAAGGAAACAAACCACTGACGTCGCTTACCATTAAAATTTTTAATTGTCTCAAACAGCACCCATGCAGTAGGTACTTAATTTAAACCATGTTTCCTTTGCTTTTGCCACTGGAGTTAAATGACCAGTAGAAATCTGTTTGTGAAGCATCAGTATAACATTTAGAAAGCCTAAACCTACAAAGGTACATTTTAAAAATGGAAAAATAAGCATGTTTCAGGGGATGGATGCCTTTTTATCTTCCTCATAATTAAAGTATAAATCACACATTTGTGGTTTTTTTTTAAGTTTTAATTTGTATTGGAGTATATAGTTGCCTAACGATGTTGTGATGGTTTCAGGTGGACAGCAGAGGGACTCAGCCACACATACATGTGTCCACTCTCCCCCAGGCTCCCCTCCCGTCCAGGCTTTCGCTTAACACTGAGCAGAGTTTGCTGTGCTATACAGTAGGTTCTTGTTGGTTATCAATTAAAAATACAGCAGAAGTCACACATTCGTTAAGCTCTGGCTACAGAAAGTAAAAGGTGGATTTCCCATTTCTGTGGCTGAAGGTGAGTGTTCCCAGGTCATCTGTGTTTTCTCCAAGGCCGTGTTTACCCCCCTACTTCCCTCCCATCCAGACCTTTTACTCTGAGGCTTTGCTCTGAAGTTTATTAGGGCTTTTCGGTATCCTCAGACCTCATCCTTCAATTAACTTTCACATTACCTTTTGTGTTTATCTTTGTCCTATGTCTAAAGGTATTTCCACTAGGAGTCCTAGCTCTGAAATATTTAAAATGTTGACTTCAAAGTTGGTGGAACTGTGCCAAGCATGCTTCATCTGAAGATAAATGGAAATGCTCTTCACGCAGGGCAAAACCAAGGCCCGTTAACTTAAACAGGATGCAGTGTGTCTTAGGGAGGCTCAGCTTGGCCGTGTTTGTAGACAGAAAGGCAAGCTTTATGTTAAAATGAAAACAAACAGATTTTCCCTTATCAGTGAAGGGAACATCCCCACTGGACGCAGTCCTCTTGGTACTCTCAGCCTCCTCCATGAGAACCTCCTGCCTCAACTCCTGCTCCTGCTGCCATGCCCTTAGGTATGGGGGTCAGGGCAGGGGTTAGGGGGAGGTGTGCTCCTGGGAACGTGTCCTGTATGCTGAGTGGGAGCCAGAACTTAACATTTGTGTCATTGATCTGAGCTCAGCATAGCTGGTGACTGCAAGAAGATGCTAGACGTTTGAAAGAAGCAGGGAGCAAAATTTGTAGGTTTCCAAGGGGTTACCATACACATGGCATTCCCTGCTGTGGAAAGTAATCATTCAGGGTCATGACTTTCCCCTAGCAAACGTTGGGAGACCTTATTCCTTGTGTTGTATTTTAAGTAAATCTTAATTCCCCGACCAGGGATCGAACCTGTGGCTCCTGCATTGTTAAGCACAGAGTGAATCTTCATCGCTGAATCTCCAGGGAAGTCCCTGCACTGCATTTTGAGTTTTCTAGTATGTTTTTCTCAGAACCCATCCTGACTTTGGCCCCATTCACTCTGTCATGCGAGTATTTCTACGAATTTACAGGCGAGCGGCTACTGGAGTTTGTCTCCGACTCTTTACCTCTGTGGGCAATTTCTTCCTCCTTTTTAAACTCAGTGCTCTGTGGTGACCTAAATGAGAGGGAAATCCAAGGAAGAAGGGACGTCTGTATATGTGTAGCTGATTCACTTTGCCGTACAGCAGAAACTAACACAGCATAGTATTCCAGCTATATTCCAATAAAAATCTTTTAAAACAGGATTGTCAGGATGTCTAGGATTCTGGGCATTGTAACGCTGGGGATTGAAGATCTGATGGACTGTGCTCGAGCTTGGGACTTAATGGAATCAGAATTTTGGCCTGAGTAAAATTTGAGGGATCCAGTCAAAGAAGGGTTAAGGGGCAGCAGAGACTGTAACCAAGAGGAGACTCAGATGCAGAGGCTGGTGTTTATGTGATGCTCAGGCTGAGGATGCTATGAAACTAGGGCCTCTGAATGGTCCTCTGGCAGGCCTGGGGCTCTGATCATCAGCATCAGGACTTCCAGGCTCAGTTATAGCTACAGTGTAAATACAGGTCTCAGCTGTTGAGTCTCTCCACATGCCAAGGGTCAGATCTGAGTGTCAGAGCCTGCTGTGGGTCCCCAGGGCCAGCTGTGGCAGGCCTGGATGCACACTTGCAGGAGATGATGACATTCTGACTGGAGACTCTGCTGTAAAATAAATGCATGGACTCTCACTGGCTAAGAGTGGCTTTTCCCTAGGGATCCATGTGCAGACAGTACCTGCTTGCATATTTAAGTCAGGACTGAAGATTTCGTGGGGAGGTCCAGGGAGAGTCTGATAAGAACGTGTCTGTCTGACATGCAAATGGAGCTGTAGTTGGCTACAAGCAAATGAAGTGCTTTGTTCACATGGCTTTGACCCCGCCTGACCTTGAATTTCTTGCCTCATCTGCTGTGACATCCTGTGTCCTAATCACTCATCTTAGATTTAGATCTGTCTTTAACTTGTCCCCCACCCCAAGCATTTATATACATTCCTTGCTTCCCCAGCTCGACTATAAGCTCCTTGCACCTACCCAGTGTTTTATGTTCATCTTTCTGTACCCCCAGAGGTTCTGTGCTTAGTCCTTAAAGAGGCGTTCAGCAATTATTATTTTTAATGCATTATTTTTAAAACAATAAATGACATCTTCCAGGTGTAGAAACTAGTCCCCTGTTTGCATAATCACTAAGCTAATTGGTCACTGCCAGAATAAGTTGAGATCTTTAGCTGGATTTCTCATGTGACAGTCCACTCGTTTCCGTAATTTATCTTCGTCTTCATCCTGACTTTGACTGCTATGTTGGAAGCATTGCCAGCAGAGAGTTAACAGTTGAGGCATGGATTCAGTAAAATCCTTTGGAGAAAAGATGTAAGAGTAGTAGGAAGGCTACGACAGGAGGAGGGGAGCCAGGAAGGGGCCACACCTGTGGGTGTTGGGGCTGGGGGAGGAACCAGGAGTTGAATGCAGTCGAAGAAGAAAGGCATCATGGGCTTCCATGGTGGTCCAGCAGTTAAGATTCTGTGCTTCCATTGCAGAGGGCACAGGTTCAATCCCTGGTCAGGGAAGATCCCGCATGCTGCAGGTTGTGGCAAAAAGAAAAAAGGAAGGAGGAGGAGAAGGAAAAGAAGGAGGAGAAATTGGATGAGGAATTAGGGAGAAGGAGTTGCATCAGGAACTTCTGAGAGCAGCTCGCTGGGCATTGCGGTGGCAGGGGTGGATTTCAGGGGCTTCGTTGGGGATGAGGATGTGGTGGGGAGGGAGAGATGAGAGATGGGGCTGTCATTTAGAGAAGCACCCATGAAGATGGGCCCTTTCTTGGATCCAGAGACTTGGAGATGTGTGTGGTGCTGGGATTAAGATTGGTTCTGCATGGGTGGGGATGAAATTTTCAAATTTAGGGGAGGGTAAGGATTCCAGTGCTTGGGTGGAAAGTTAGCCCTGGGATGGAAAAGTAGCACCTTTTCCAGACACATGAGGGGGCAAGGGGGAAACAGCAGAAGAAGAGAGCTATTGGGCATAGGAAAGAGGAACGGCCTCCATGTCTCTGGGTCTGGTGTGTTTATAGTTGAGAAATGCGGAAGTTTACTTGTAAAAGCCTGTCTTTGGGGGTTGGACACATGGAAGAAGAAAACATTGTTTGTGGACTGTTGTAAGAAATCACTTTTGATGTTTTGCTGTCATGATGCCCCAAATAGCAAATTCTAACTAAAAAAGCAAAAATCCTGCCTGTCTGCGTCATGCCACGAAACTGTCCTGTCCAGTCTGGACGAGCTTAACATCTGTTTTACTTTAGGATAAAGGTTTTGGACTTGGGGATTGTTGATGTTTTTTGGGGTGGGGGGTGGAAATATATATATATATATATATTTTAAACTTGATCCTAAGAGCTATGATCTTCAAATGCCCTGAATTTCACCCAGACTTAGTAACAGATTCCATTTACCATCTCTCTTTTTATCCTTCATCTTTTAATTGAATTTGAGAGCTAAAAGCACTTTAGAATCTGGTTTGACACTTTTTACTCAGTGCCAAACAATGGTTAGTTTGAGGAATCAGCAAACCCACTGGAGTTTTTAAGTATGGAAAATTTCTAAAGGAATTTACATTCTTTAAGATTCCCAAGACATTCAAAATATCTTATTTTGGAACCATTGGTGTAGAGGTCATCAATCGTCTACCTTTTTTTTTTTTTTCCATCAAAACAACATCTTAGTGGTACCATAAAAATGACCCACTTCAGTCTCCTCATCTGTAAGAGGCGGATGTTTGACCAGAAACCTTAGTTTTCCTGAAAACCTTCCATACCTTCAAAGAAGTAGCCGCCCCCGAACCCCATCCGTACCTCCCAGGCTTCTCATGTGTTGTTAGACAGTATAATAAACAGGGAAAAATCTGTAATGTAATACTAACAAATCTGAACATTTCACTAGCACTTTAGTTTTCAAAGCCTTTTCAAATACGGACACTGTAAAGAACACTTGCTGACTCCTTGCAAAATGGTATAGCAATTGTGCTTCCTTGATTTATCCATTTTAACAAATCACTACCTAATAATTATAGGAAATTAGAAATGAATATTTGAAAGAAGAAACATTACCTGGTTCTCACTACCTGAAAATAACCATTATTATCATTTTAATAGATTACTTTCAAGTCCCTTTTCCATATAGATTTTGTTTGAAGGAATGTAACTGTGACCCTGTTTTTTGCTGGCTGCTTTTTATGGAACATTTGAACATGAGTTTTCCCCACATTAGCTCTTGATGAGATGTAATTTCTAATGGCCTCATGTTTCCATAGAAGGTTTGTGTTTAGCACAAAATCTATCATGATTCATAACAGTTTCCAGGAGGGCTGTCTCCATAACTGAAATATCTGGTGAGCTTTTAAAAAATATTTACTGTTGTGAAATATAATAGAATGGTAGCCAGTAATGTTCATAAG
The DNA here is from genome assembly GCF_019320065.1 of Cervus canadensis. Lineage (NCBI taxonomy): Eukaryota > Metazoa > Chordata > Mammalia > Artiodactyla > Cervidae > Cervus > Cervus canadensis. The sequence goes on along the minus strand of NC_057402.1, from coordinate 41,609,049 downwards.
ATTGTAAATGTTCTGCTTAATGAACTGTAAAAGGAACAGTTGTGACAAGACATAGACTAATAGGGACTTCTTTGGCGTCCAGTGGTTAAGACTTTATGCTCCCAATGCAGGGGGCCCTGGTTAGATCCTTGGTTGAGAAACTAGGATCCCACATGATGTGCAGCTCAGCCAAAAAAAAAAAAAAAAAAGATACAGACTATATCCAGTGATCCATAAGCCTCCCCTAAACAACGTGCTTCTTCCCAGCCATAATCTATTTCCCCCCTCCTCCTGTCCTTAACCACTACCCTGTTTTTTTTTTTGGCTTCACTTCTTTGCTTTTCTTTCAATTAAGTATCCCTAAGAACCCCTTTGGGGCTTCCCTGATGGCTCAGATGGTCAAGAATCTGCCTGCAGTGCAGGTCGGGACGATGCCCTAGAGGAGGAAATGGCAGCCCACTCCAGTATTCTTGCCTGGAGAATCCCATGGATAGAGGAGCCTAGTGGGCGACAGTCCATGGGGCAGCAAAGAGTCGGACACGACCGAGCAACTTTCACTCGAGCACCCCTTCATGGATCACAGCCTTGCTGTGGCAAAGGGGCTTTTGTAACTCAATGAAGCTGTGAGCCAGGCCACACAGGGCCACCCAGGATGGACCAGTCACAGTGGAGGGTTCCGACAAAATGTGGTTCACTCAAGGAGGAAATGGCAGCCCAGTCCCGTATTCTTGCCATGAGAACACCGTGACAGTATGAAAAGGCAAAAAGATACAACACTGGAATACAAGCCTCTTGGGTCCGAGGTGTCCAATGTGCTACTGGGGAAAACGGAGGACGACTACTAGTAGCTCCAGAAAGAATGAAGCGGCTGGGCCAGAGTGGAACTGATGCCTCAGTTGTGGATGTATCTGGTGGTGAAAGTAAAGCCCAGTGCTGTCAAGAACAGTATTGCATAGGAACCTGGATTGTTAGGTCCATGAATCAAGGAAAGTGGACATAGTCAAACAGAAGATGGCAAGAGTGAATATCGACAGTTTAGGAATCAGTGAATTAAAATGGATAGGGATGGGAGAATTTAATTCAGATGACCATTATATCTCCTACTGTGGGCAAGAATCCCTAAGAAGAAATGGAGTAGCCCTCATAGTCAACAAAAGTCCAAGCAGTGAAGTTTAATTTGGGTGGGTTTAAGTTTTTTGCGCACGGTGTGTTCTGTGTATCTGCTCATTCTGATTGTATCTCATCCATTCTGAACAGGATGTCTTTACCATTCATCAGCGTTGTCCTGTGATGCTCTGTGACACCCCTTGGGGCTGTCTCCAACCACCCACAAATAGTCCAGAAGATATTTCTAATCCATGGTGAATATATCTGGGGGAGGAATTGCTAGGTCCCTGGGAATATGTCATTATTATATCTTTATTTTTTGCGAAGTGCTTCTATCTATCCTCTTACATCCCTATCAGGAAAGAATGAAAGTTCCTGTGGTCACATTTTTGTCAACACTTGGTATTGTCAGCATTTAAATTTTTGTTAGTATCACACTGTGGTTTTCATTTGTGAAATCTCATTTCGTTTTTACTAATGAAGTTGAATTACCCTCTCTGCCATTTAGATGTCTTCTGTTATGAAATAATCATTTTGTAGAGTGCTGTTTTTCTGTACTTGATCATTTTTCCCCCATTGATGTGTTCTTTGTTTTAGTTGTGAGCCCTTTGCTGTTTCTATGTGTGGCAAATAATTTTTCCCACTTGCCTTTTTACTTTCTTAATGATGCCTTCTGAGGACCAGAAGTTCTCTCTCTCTTTCTTTGGCTGTACAGGGTCTTAGCTGCGGCACAGGGGATCTTAAGTTGGGGCATATGAACTCTTAGTTTCAGCATGTGAGATCCAGTTCCCTGACCAGGGATCAAACCCAGGCCCCCTGCATAGGGAGCATGGAGTCTTGGCCACAGACCACCAGGGAAATCCCAGAGTCCTTTATCTAATGTAATGCCAGTTGTTGTATTTCCCACTGTTAGTGGCTAGTGTTTCGCATAGTGAGGTTTCCCAGTGAAAACGCTGAGTTGTAAAGTGTTTGTTGTTAAGGCTGTGGGTGTCTGTGTGTCAGAAGCAGGATTTGTTGAGATTGGTGCCAGGTGTGTCCTGATGCCCATGAGTAGAAATTCTGAAAGCTGAGCATCCTTCAGTGAAAAGTTCAGGCTGCTCTATAAAGACATTTCAAGGAGGTCATGATCTTGGGGAATGGACAGAGTCAGGACATGCAAGAAAAGGCTGTTCGGGTAACTGCACACCCACCTCCGCCCTTTGAGTCTGTGCCCGGTGCTCCTTTATTCATTCAGTGTAGCCCCCAAGGCCCATGAAACAGGGTGTAAAACAGTGTCAGGTTACTGAGAAAACAAGTTTTGACTCTAAGAGTAACACTCACTACTATTGATAGGTTATCCTGTATGGTTCTCATCATTACGCAGATCTGATCAGAGAAGGTAAGGGTTAGTCTGATGCCATTTTAATCTGGAAGTCTTTTACTTTATTTTTTTACTTTTGGCCACACCACATGGCGTATGGGATCTAGTTCTCTGACCAGGGATCGAACCCATGCCCTCTGCAGTGAAAGCTCAGAGTCTGGACTGCCAGGGAATTCCTCTTTTACTTTTAACTTTTAACATTAACCATCTCTTACTCCTCTCCCCTTCAATAACTACCTTCAGTTTTTATTTTCTTCTTCCTCTTATTGTTGTTTATTATTTAGTTGTTTTTTAATTGATAGCAAAATATCCTGCCACAGAGCTGGCCATTGTGGAAAGAGCCTACACTTCAAATGTGGGGGTTGCAGGTGTTCTTCTCTCCAGGCGCCTTCTGACACCCTGCAATCCACCCCATGCAGCATCCATTGGCCTTCATGCTTTGGGGTGTCAGAGCCTACCTTAATGAAAATTGTGGAGGGAGAAGATGACCCCTAATCTTAAGTATACTTCCCCTTCCAAGGGACTTTGAACTCAGTTAAATCCTACAGAAATGGACCTCCCGGTCCATCAGAGAAGGAACTCAGCAGTGGTTCCAGTGGAGGGAGGTCTTCCCCAGGATAACTTCCCTTCAGTCCATAGCATCTCCCTGGGGGATGGTCTGCTGATGAATGATAACAGAGTCCCTTCCTGACACCTGTCAAGATTTCATCCTCATTGAAGGGATTCGTTTTTTAAATTTGTGGATGTAAGGCAAGAAATCTTGGAGCCATGAGTTCCTTCCTCAAAACCATCCATCAAAACTCTTTTTGCTGACTCTTCTTATAAAAAGACGTATTTATTTGGCTGCATCAGGTCTTGGATGTGGCATGTGGGTTCTTCCTTGCAGCGCCCAGGCTTAGTCTTTGCAGCACAGGGCTTAGTCCCTCCTTGGCATGTAGGATCTTAGCTCCCCGACTAGGAATCAAACATGCGTCCCCTGCATTAGAAGGCAGGTTCTTAACCACTGGACAACTAGGGAAGTCCCGCTGACCCTTTTTTTAATCACTCGTTCTTCCAACTGAAATGAATCCCAGGCAGGAACGCCAGACAAGACTTGGCATCCTGGGACCCTCTTCTACAAGCACAGTTGTATTAGATGGTGTCAAGTTTGAAGGCCTGGGCCCACACAGAAACTGGTTTTTTGTTTTTTGCTGCACCAGGTCTTAGTTGCAGCATGTGGGATCTAATTTGAACCCAGGCCCCCTGCAGTGGGAGTGTGAAGTCTTAGCCACTGGACCACCAGGAAAGTCCTAGTTGTAGGAGTTTTGTGAATTTATGACACTGATGTTTGGCTTCCTCGCTCTCTCTGCCACATGTCAGCTAATGGCCCGTGCCCTCTGGCTTCTCCAGGTATGGCGTAAGTCCCGAGAACATCATCCTGTATGGTCAGAGCATTGGGACGGTCCCCACGGTAGACCTGGCCTCCAGGTATGAGTGTGCTGCTGTGATTCTCCATTCGCCGCTGATGTCTGGATTGCGTGTGGCTTTTCCCGACACCAGGAAAACATACTGCTTTGACGCCTTCCCCAGGTGAGCTCACTGCTGTACAGTAAGTAAGTACTAAGACATCCAGTGACCCAACTTCAGATCAGAAGCCGCGGTTAATTGTGGGTAAACCTCTCCTGAATGCAGCTAGCCATCAGCCCCTGTGCTGGGCTCCTTGGGACGGGAGGTGGACGTGGCACATGCACCAAGGACCTAGTCCTCTGGGCCAGACTCATTTGTAAAAAAAAAAACCCCTGCCAGATGACGTCTAAGGACCTTGCTTGTCCTGACATCCAGGATTAATTGGTTCAGCTGGATGTACAGGATTAAAAAAAAAGCAAAACAAAAAACAAGTGCACACATGTCTTAAAGGAACTTCTGGTACAGTGTTCATTTGTTCACTCAGATGGACATGTATTGTTGAGTCACAAGAAATAAATCAGAGGTCTAGATACTCACATAGGTCTTCCCTGATAGCTCAGGCTTCCATCCCTGGGTTGAGAAGATTCCCTGGAGAAGGAAATAGCAATCCTTTCCAGTATCCTTGCCTGGGAAGTTCCATTGACAGAGGAGCCTGGAGGGGCTACAGTCCGTGGGGTTGCAAAAGAGTCAGACACGACTTAGCGACCAAATAACAACAAATACTCATATAAAAACTGTAAGCATCCCGAAGTTTGAAATTTCTCTTATGTTTTTGGTCAGACCACTAGGTAAGAGAAAAAGTGAGGTAAGCTATGCCGATGATGGGTGTCAGGGACAATGTGAGTCCTCCATACAGCCTTAGACGCCTCCTGCTGCCCACCTGTGCCTGAAGCCCCCCTCCCCTGCATGAGAACCCACGGCCAGACCCCTCCTGCCAGCACCCCAGGGGCAGCAGAGCTCCTGCCAGCCTGGCCCCTGCTGTTTTCCAGTCCCCAAACAGAAGGAGGAAAACTGTAAACAGAAGGAGGGTAGCTGTATTATACAAGCGAAAGCAATGGGCACATTGCCTTCTTGAACACCTCTCTTTGGAAACCAGTGCTTTTTTTAAAAAAAAAATCTAAGCTGAGGAAGGGCTTCACTGGTAACTCAGATGGTAAAGAATCCACCTGCAGTGTAGGAGACCTGGGTTCGATCCCTGGGTTGGGAAGATTCCCTGGAGGAGGGCATGGCTTCCCACTCCACGATTCTTGCCTGGAGAATCCGCATGGACAGAGGAGCCTGGCGGGCTACAGTTCATGGGGTCGCAAAGAGTCAGACATGACTGAGCAACTAAGCACAAGCTAAGGAAAGTATTTAATAAAGATTATTTGCCCAGGATACATCCGAAATTCTGACAGCAGGACACCCATGGCCATGTTATAGAAAACCTCAACAGGAGTATGTACAGTTTTTGGATTTTGATCAACACCTTCATTGCTGTCATTCTGTTATTATTGGGAATGAGGGTGGGGGGAGGATCATTTGGTGGCATAAACATCTGTTTCACAGATGGGATTGTTTCCCAAGAAGAAACTTTCTCCACACCTTGGGTGAACTCTGTGCAGCCTGTATGAGGTTCAGCTTCATGGGAAAGTTAAGCAAGCTGCAAATTTCCAGTGGCATGGCTGAGAATGCTAAGCAGGAACCCTGTGCATCTCAAATGTGGCCTTATTTGTGTTGAATGGGTAATGAGAGGCCCATTTATTGAAAGGAAGATATTTAGTGTGTTTGTGGAAAGCCATGCAAGGGGTTACCCTGGCAACAAAACAAATAGGTTTCCCCCTGACTCTTAAATTAGTAGATACCTTAAAATACAACCACAACAACTAATTGCAGCTTATTAATTAATAGGAAACCAGCATGCTACTCTTACTGGGTTTGAGTGATCTGCCAGGCATGGGCTAATCATTTCATGCTCCTTGTCTTGAAAGACTCATTTTACAGTGAGGAAACTGAGGCTGAGAAAGTTAAGTGGTTTAAGCAGCTTCATTAAGGTGGGTGAGTGGAAATAGGCAGAAAAGGCCATTCTTCCTGTTCAGTACCATAAAGTATTAAAATGAGAGACTTCAAACCATCAGTAGTCACATGAACTGTCATCACTAATTGAACTTGAGGAATGTTTTCTTAGGGTGTCTATTGCTACCAAATGCACACTTGTTTCTGTGTCCCTCTCTTTAAAGGAAGGCACTTTCCCATTTCTTTTTTAATACTGAAGAATAGAGATAAGGGACTTACCTGGTGGTCCAGTGGTTAGAGACTCCAAGCTTCAGTCGCTGGTCGGGGAACTGTTATAGGATCACACATTGCCATACAACTCGGCCAAATATGCATATATTTATAACTTATATAGTATATATATATAGAGAGAGATAAGTAATCCTAATCATTGCTTGGTTGGTGGTTTATTCTCTCTTGCAAAAAAGTGAAAGTGTTAGTCGCTCAGTTGTGTCTGACTGTTTGCAACTCCATGGACTGTTTGTAGCCCACCAGGCTCCTCTGTCCTTGGGGTTTTCTATACAAGAATACTGGAGTGGGAAAAAAAAAAAAAAAGAATACTGGAGTGGGTTGCCAGTCCCTTCTCCAGGGGATCTTCCTGATCCATGGATCAAACCTGAGTCTCCTGCATTACAAGCAGATTCTTTACTGTCTGAGCCACCAGGGAAGCCCTTATTCTCTCTTACCTCCTTTATATTTAGAATCAAGATGGTGGCATTTAACTTCAAATACACCCTCCAGGCTGTAGAGAGCCCCTTAAATCATGCAGCGTGGAACTGTCAGCAAATAGATTTTTAATGGAATATAATTGGACTTTTGCATTCTGAGAAGAAGTCACTTTAAAAATTAAATATAAGAGGATAATAGATTTCTAAACAAGATTCCTAATCTGCCAAATTGACTCCTGCCACAGTAGCCCTGATCTTGGCAAATGACATGGCAAGTGAGATCTTGCATTCTTCCTGGACGTTGTGAGGTGGTTGGCAGCTTCATGAGCTGTTACCAAGGCTCCATGACAGCTGTTTGTAGCTCTTTGGAATGTGTGACGGATGTCAGAGCTCTGTCCTAGCTCCACAGCCTCATGCCTGTTCTTTAATAATCTTCTCCACGTTTCAGGCCCTCTGTGGTTTAACAGAGACAGTCCCTCCTCTTTAACTGTGTCTCCCTGAAGATGAACATTTCATATGTCAAGTGCAGAGCACCTGGTTGCGGTCCATGTTGAATAAATGTTTGTTGATGTTTAGTTGCTCAGGCGTGTCTGACTCTTTGTGATCCCATGGATTGTAGCCCACCAGGCTCCTCTGTCCATGGGATTTCCCAGGTAAGAATACTGGAGTGGGTTGCCATGCCCTTCTCCAGGGAATCTTCCCAACCCAGGGATCGAACCCAAGTCTCCTGCATTGGCAGGTGGATTCTTTACCACTGAGCCACCAGGCAAGCCCTGAATAAATGCTAGTCATGACATAACAAAATGACCCCTATGGGTAGAACCAAATCGATCCTTCTGTAACTTTGGCTAGGATCAGATACAGAAAGTCAGCAGTAAGGGGTCTCTGGTAGGAGGTCAAACTGGACAGAGGGTTACCTCTCTATGTGTTTGTAGGGGAAATGACAGTGACCTCCAGCAGAGAAGTCACCGACGCACCCAGCCTAACAAGCCTTACTAACTTCTCAGTTCCTCTTTGGGAAATGCTTTCAGAGCCTATAGTTTATTCTTTTGGAGATCCTCAAATATTCATCCTCTATGGGTAGATTGGGCTTCCCAGGTGGTGCAGTGGTAAAGAATATCCCTGCCAGTTCAGGAGATGCAAGAGGCGTGGGTTCAATACCTGGGTCAGGAAGATCCCCTGGAATAGAAAATGGCAACCCATTCCAGTATTCTTGCCTGGAAGATTCTATGGACTAGAGGACCCTGGCAGGCTACAGTTCATGGGCTCACTGAATTTTGGGACTTCTCTGGTGGGTAGATTTGATTTTTGTAAACAGAATTCATTCAGGATCCAATCTAGGCATATATTAAATTTCCAAGCTAGATAGTACAGTTTTTATTTAAGGATGAGGTTTTCGTTTATATGAAACGAGGCTTCTGACGACCTTGCTAATCAGTGCTGAAGATGGCTTACACACAGAGAGTCCTGAAAACTTGAGTGGCTGCGTGTTCAGTGCCCAGCCTTCAAGAGACATTCATTCCAGCATGTTAAGTTCTAGCTTGTTTATTTTTTAGGAAAAAATCCTCTCTCTGAAATATGAATGTATCAGAAATATTATTTACCGGATGGGTAGTCAGATGACATTTAGGAGTTCTGTTTTTAATAAAATACTTTTACAAAACCACAATGGCTAACGGCATTGTGGTATTCTCAGTTGGATCCTGGAACAGAAATAGGACTTCAGTGGAAAAGTTCATAAAATTCAAATAAAGTCTGGAGTTTAGTAACATACCAATGCTGTTTTTTTGGTTTGGACAAACGGACTATGATCATGTGCGTTGTTGGCCTTATGGGAAGGGGGTTAGGAGTAGATAGGAGCACTGTGTTATCTTTGTACCTTTCCTGTAAATCAAGAATTATTGTGAAATGCAAAGTTAATTTTTTAAAAAAATGAACTACTAGAAAAGTGAGGGGAAATTCCTCCAGGGCACGTGCCTTGTTTGCCTAGGATGCTGACTGAGTTACATTGAGTGTGAAGTCTGTGATCCTTCTTTTTTCTCCCCCTTTCCTGTCTTGAAGCATTGACAAGATCTCCAAAGTCACCTCTCCTGTGTTGGTCATTCATGGCACAGAGGACGAGGTCATCGACTTCTCCCACGGCCTGGCCATGTACGAGCGCTGTCCCCGGGCCGTGGAGCCGCTCTGGGTCGAAGGAGCCGGGCATAATGACATAGAGCTTTACGCACAATACCTAGAGAGACTAAAACAGTTCATTTCTCACGAACTTCCCAATTCCTGAAGACGACGACTTGATCTTACCTCATTGACTGTGAACACGAGTCCTCCGTTTTACACATGCTTTCCCTGGACAGCGGTCATGGCGTGATCACCACAAGGAAGCACGCAGCTTTTTGGGCATCCTCATCAGAGAGCCGAGGACTTCTCAGTCTTTCGTATCCACAGGTTCTACCAACTCACACATCATGTCAAACCGAACAGTTGTGACTTCCAGCTTCATTGCCTTGCAGGGCGGGAATGAGAGCTGAGTGGGGGAACCACTTTCTTGTGTTGTAAAAAAGGTTGCTCACACCCCTTTCTCCACCTTACCCGTCATGTAGGATGCATTGATGCAGGACTCAACCTCTCTCTACCCGTGTTCTCAGTATTTGACCTGCAGCTCTCTTTCAGCCACTGGATTCATGGGTTCAGTCCATTTGTGAAGCTGTAATAGTTTAACTGGAAACCATTGTGATGAAAATTCCTTCGTTCATTTTTATTAACATGCTGATCTTTTCCCCCAAACAAATCAATTAAAGGGTAATTTACTGGAACTATGGTAAATGGCTTCATCAACTGGAACCATATAAATATAACTGGAATATTCTTAAACAAAATGAAACTTTTTTTTTAAGTGTAAATTTATTACTACTAGCCCACAGAGTTTTAATATTTTGATTGTCTGGTTGGTCTAACAAAGAACCTAGCCAACTTTCCTCCTTGTAGGCTTTTTTAAAGTACTGTACATATTTGCAATCACATTGTGCATAGATTCCTATTGAGTAATTTTCTTCTGTCAGGCCACAACAAATGAACTGCAGATTCCTTGTTTGTAATGTAAATGATTGAATACATTTTGTTAATATGTTTTTATTCCTATGTTTTGCTATTAAAAAAATTTTATAACATTTCCAAGACAAAAAAAAAAGACAAGTTTATGCTTTGAAAAATTTAGGTAATTAAAATTTCACGAAACTAATCTTTTTAGTTTAGGAGTTATTTGGATTTTGACACTGGGGTCGCACCAACAGCATCAGAAATGTAAGATGCTTAAAATTGTTACACTACTTCTGTTGATTGGGGGTTTGGGTTTGAGAGTTCTTTGGTTTTATTAAAAAAGCATTTCTTTTTTTTTTTTTCCAAATTTAAAAGCCTTAAATGTACTGTAAGCCTCCGATTGTTGTACAGCTGGGTTGCGGGTGACTGCCAGTTTGTGTAGTGTTGCCTGGATGCAACACAGTGGTTGGTCATGGAATAAAGGATGCATGGATCTGAAAGCGTGGGCTCGTGCCATTTATTCCTTCCTTTCTCCTTCAAAGGAAGCATTTCGTCTGGATTTAAGAAGAAACCCTTGCAACTTACACACGGCTCTACCTTTCTCAAGGTGTATGCTTTTGTTCTGTGAAAGACTGTAGATTAATTTCGGAGAAACCAAGATAAGAAGCACATAGTGGTAACATGCAGTTACCACTGAGTCCAAATAGAGAATGCAGTGGGTTTTAGCTATGAAATGAGGGATGAAGGCAATCTCACTGGGACCTGGCTTGGACTGAGAACAGCCTGTTTCTTGGGAACATCTGAGCTGAGTCTTTTTGGTCCTTTGATCACTGACCGGAAAAAAAACAACTGAGGGATGTTTGTTTGCAAGTGTCAGAGGATTACACTTCCTGGGGAGAGAAATGATGGAAGAGGGCACAGGGCCGTGCTCCCGTGCATATGTGTCCCAGCACCTTGCAAGCTACTCCTTGGCCTTAGATCAGTACCTAAAATGGGGGGCCTTGGAAGGGAGGGGCCCCACTCACCTTATGATGCATCAGCGAAGTTCCAGAGGTGGTATTGTCCCAGAGGTCTAGGTGACCTTGAATGGAAACACATCCAACAGCATGCCTTTGGGGTGTGACAGCACCTAACCTAGGTTTGTGTGCTGTGTGTGCGTGCTTAGTCGCTCAATTGTGTCTGACTTGGCAATCCCCTGGACTATAGCCCACTGGGCTACTCTGTCCATGGCATTCTCCAGGCAAGAATACTGGAGTGGGTTGCCATGCCTTCCTCCAGGGGATCTAGGTTTGCAGAGATTTCTGAGTCCGTTTGTCTGTTGCTTGCATCTTCTGTAACCATGCCCCGCCCTTCCCCTCCTGAACTATTTAGTAAACTTTTTTTTTTTAAGAAAAAAAAATGTAAAATCAGCTTTTATCTAGTATATACTTAGATTAAAGAAGCAGTTCCAGTAATTAAAATAAAAGCTCAAATAGCTCTAAGGAGATAAAGCCTTCTTTTATGAGGAAGACATTTTAATAATTTGCACAATACAGTATTGTTACCTTTAGGCAGAATGTTGTACGGTAGAGCTCTAGAACTTACTTGTCTTGCATAACTGACACTGGTAAACTTAATTCTGTCTGTCAGCTTTCAGCAATGTTAATAGGAAGCTATCTGGTTAATGGGATACATCTGGTGGCTCAGATGGTAAAGAACCTGCCTGCAATGTGGCAGACCTGAGTTTGATCCCTGGGTCAGGAAGATCCTATGGAGGAGGAAATAGCAACCCACTCCAATATTTTGCCTGGAGAATTCCATGGATGGAGCAACCTGGTGGGCTACAGTCCATAGCGTTGCAAGGAGTAGGACATGAGTGACTAACAGTTTCACTTTCAGTGGGAAACTGTAGTAAAATTCACAGTTACAGAAGCTAAGGGGGTAAAGCCCCTGAAGTTCATTGTTTTAGTAACTTGATGTAGGTGGTTTGTGGTTTATATCCATTTGAAGTGGCTCATGTCTTCTGACTCCTGACTTTTTCCCAAAAACCAAGGAAGAGGGTTTTGTCTACTCTTTCCTGAAGTTTGGTCATGGGGACAGCCTTTCTCTGAGGATGGCATGTGTGATGACAGTGGGAATCCCAGGAGAGACCCCATGCATGACAGTTACAGATTTGAAACACACTTAGTGCTCAACCTAAAAGATCTGTTTTCTGCTCTGAGATGGGCTTGGAGTGAAGACCAACTCTCCTAGTGGAAAAAAGCTAAAACAATCTAGCACTACTAAATACAATGGAAAAGTCTTAGAAGCAGGAACTGGTAATAAAATAAAGATTATGTAGGCCAAAGACCAAGTAAAGATGAAGCTAGTTTTGTCTTGGAAGGAATTTGCTGAACTTAGGTTAACCTGAGCATTGCTTTTCCAGTCTGGTGGAGCTCAGGGAACTGTCAACAAACCATGTAGTGCCCTCCACAGTGGGAAGACTAAATGGAAACTGCCCTTTTTAAGGGAAAATCGTATGATCTTCTCCATAGACACAGACAAAACATTGGATGGAATGCAATGTCCCATTCATAATTAAAAACCAAACAAAACTTATCAAACTAGGGCAAGAAAGCAACTTTATGGATAGAGATTATCTTAAAAACAATCTAAAAAGCCAAGCATTATACTGAGTGGTAAAACAATGGGAGAATTATTCCATTTTATGTATTTTTAAATATTTTATTTTTAATTATTTTTTAAATTTTCTAAATTTTAAAACATTTTATGGCTCCCCTGCAGTGGAAGCATGGAGTCTTAACCACTGGACTGCCAGGGAAGTTCCACATTATTCCACTTTAGATTGGGAATTAGCCATGGTACTTATCATTCTTCAGTTCAGTCGCTCAGTTGTGTCCGACTCTTTGTGACCACATGGACTGCAGCACACCAGGCTTCCCTGTCCATCACCAGCTCCCAGAGCTAGCTCAAACTCATGTCCATCGACTCAGTGATGCCATACAAACATCTCCTCCTCTGTCGTCCCCTTCTCCTGCCTTCAGTCTTTCCCAACATTAGGGTCTTTTCCAATGAGTCAGTTCTTCACATCAGGTGGTCAAAGTATTGGAGTTTCAGCTTCAGCATCAGTCCTTCCAATGAATATTCAGGACTGATTTCCTTTAGGATAGACTCGTTGGATCTGCTTGCAGTCTAAGGGACTCTGCAAGAGTCTTCTCCAACACCACAGTTCAATTCTTCAGTGCTCAGCTATCTTTATGGCCCAACTCTCACATCCATACTTGACTACTGGAAAACCACAGCTTTGACTAGACGGACTTTGTCAGCAAAGTAATGTCTCTGCTTTTTAATATGCTGTGTAGGTTGGTCATAGCTTTTCTCCCAAGGAGCAAGCGTCTTAATTTCATGGCTGCAGTCACCAGCTGCAGTCATTTTGGAGCCCCTAAAAATAAAGTCTCACGGTTTCAATTGTGTCCTCATCTGTTTGTCATGAAGTGATTGGACTGGATGCCATGATCTTAGTTTTATGAATATTGAGTTTTAAGTCAACTTTTTCACTCTCCTCTTTCACTTTCATCAAGAAGCTCTTTAGTTCTTCTTCTCTTTCTGCCATAAGGGTGGTGACATCTGTATATCTGAGGTTATTGATTTTTCTCTCAGCAATCTTGATTCCAGCTTGTGCTTCATGCAGCCCGGCATTTCGCATGATGTACTCTGCATATAAGTTAAATAAGAAGGGTGACAATATGCAGCCTTGACGGATTGCTTTCCCAGTTTGGAGCCAGTCTGTTGTTCCATGTCCAGTTCCAACTGTTGCTTCCAGCCCTGCATACAGATTTCTCAGGAGGTAGGTCAGGTGATCTGGTATTCCCATCTCTTTAAGAATTTTCCATAGTTTGTTGTGATCCACACAGTCAAAGGCTTTGGTGTAATCAATAAGGCAAAAGTAGATGTTCTTCTGGAACTCTCTTCCTTTTTGATGATCCAACGGATGTTGGCAATTTGATCTCTGGTTCCTCTGCCTTTTCTAAATCCAGCTTGAACATCTGGAAGTTCACGGTTCACTGACTATTGAAGCCTGGCTTGGAGAATTTTGAGTATTACTTTGCTAGTGTGTGAGATGAGTGCAATTGTGCGGTAGTTTGAACATTCTTTGGCATTGCCTTTCCTTGGGATTGGAATGAAAACTGACCTTTTCCAGTCCTGTGGCCACTGCTGAGTTTTCCAAATTTGCTGGCATATTGCATGTAGCACTTTCACAGCATCATCTTTTAGGATTTGAAATAGCTCAACTGGAATTCCATTACCTCTACTAGCTTTGTTTGTAGTGATGTTTCCTAAGGCCCACTTGACTTCGCATTCCAGGATGTCTGACTCTAGGTTAGTGATCACACCATTGTGGTTATCTGGGTCATGAAGATCTTTTTTGTAATTCTGTGTGTTCTTGCCACCTCTTCTTAGTATCTTCTGCTTCTGTTAGGTCCATACCATTTCTGTCCTTTATTGTGCCCATCTTTGCATGAAATGTTCCCTTGGTATCTGATTTTCTCGAAGAGATCTCTAGTCTTTCCCATTCTATTGTCTTCCTCTGTTTCTTTGCATTGATCACTGAGGAAGGCTTTCTCATCTCTCCTTGCTATTCTTTGGAGCTCTGCGTTCAAATGGGAATATCTTTCCTTTTCTCCTTTGCCTTTCACTTCTCTTCTTTTCACAGCTATTTGTAAGGCCTCCTCAGACAACCATTTTGCCTTTTTGCATTTCTTTTTCTTGGGGATGGTCTTGATCACTGCCTCCTGTACAATGTCATGAACCTCTGTCCATAGTTCTTCAGGTAGTCTGTCTACCAGATCTAATCCCTTGAATCTATTTGTCACTTCCACTGTATAATCATAAGGGATTTGATTTAGGTCATACCTGAATGGTCTAGTGGTTTTCCCTACTTTCTTTAATTTAAGTCTGAATTTGGCAATAAGGAGTTCATGATATGAGCCACAGTCAGCTCCCTATCTTATTTTTGCTGACTCTATAGAGCTTCACCATCTGTGGCTGCAAAGACCATCTGGTGAAGTCCATGTGTAGTCTTCTCTTGTGTTGTTGGAAGAGGGTGTTTGCTATGACCAGTGTGTTCTCTTGGCAAAACTCTTATTAGCCTTTGCCCTGCTTCATTTTGTACTCCAAGGCCAAATTTACCTGTTACTCCAGGTATCTCTTGACTTCCTACTTTTGCATTCCGGTTCCCTATAATGAAAAGGACATCTCTTTTTGGGTATTAGTCCTAGAAGGTCTTCATAGAACCGTTGAATTTCAGCTTCTTCAGCATTACCGGTCAGGGCATAGACTTGGATTACTGTGATATTGAATGGTTTGCCTTGGGAACGAACAGAGATCATTCTGTTATTTTTGAGATTGCATCCAAGTACTGAATTTTGGACTCTTTTATTGACTATGATGGCTACTCCATTTCTTCTAAGGGTTTCTTGCCCACAGTGGTAGATAGAATGGTCATCTGAGTTAAATTCACCCATTCCAGTCCGTTTTAGTTAGCTGATTCCTAAAATGTCGATGTTCACTCTTGCCATCTCCTGTTTGACCACTTCCAATTTGCCTTGATTCATGGACCTAACATTCCAGGTTCCTATGCAATCTTGCTCTTTACAGCATCAGACTTTCTTTCCATCACCCATCACATCCACAACTGGGTATTGTTTTTGCTTTGGCTCCATCCCTTCATTCTTTCTGGAGTTATTTCTCCACTGATCTCCAGTAGCATATTGGGCTCCTACCGACCTGGGGAGTTCATCTTTCAGTGTCCTATCTTTTTGCCTTTTCATACTGTTCATGCGGTTCTCAAAGCAAGAATACCGAAGTGGTTTGCCATTCCCTTCTCCACTGGACCACGTTTTGTCAGAACTCTCCACCATGACCTGTCTGTCTTGGGTGGCCCCACATGGCATGGCTGATAGTTTCATTGAGCTAGACAAGGCTGTGGTCCATGTGATCAGTTTGGTCATATATATCAAATATATATACATTTAAATAATGGAATGCCATTTTATGTTATAAAGCGGGTACCAATATTTATTTGAACAGGTTGCTCAATCTTTATTTGAAGAGATTATTGCCCCAAATAATCACTTATAGATTTAATCAAATAATCTAATGGATATATTAAAAAATACATGTAAATAATTAAATGCTATTGAAAATTATAAGGTGCTATAAATATTTGATTTATAATACCCATTCATGGCAAAGGTTTGGATAAATAAGACACTTTAAATTTTTACAGCTTCGAAAAGTATATGGCAAGTCACTCCAGTATTCTTGTCTGGAAAAGTCCATGGACAGAGGAGCCTGGTGGGCTGCAGTCCATGGGGTTACATGACTGTGCCACACACAATAAGAAGGGTAGAGGGAGATGGGTTGGTAGCAATAAACTGGTAGAACTAAAAAACGATTTTTTTTACTGCTAATTTTATGCACAAAATTGGTTCAAATGTTCTAAAGTAAGGGTATGTGTATATGTGAAAGTCGCTCAGTTATGTTCAACTCTTTGCAACCCCATGGACTGTAGCCCTTGAGGCTCCTCGTCCTGAGATTTCCCAGACAAGAATACTAGGGTGGGTTGCCATGCCCTCCTCCAGGCGATCTTCCCAACCCAGGGATTGAACTGGAGTCTCTTAATATGTATTGACAGGTGGGTTCTTTATCACTATGCCACCTAAGGAGGCCTCACCCTATTCCCTCCCAGCCAGAGGAAAATATATATAACATAAAGTTCACCATTTTAACCAGTTTAGGGTGTACAAGTTCAGTAGCATTAAGTGCATTCTCACTGTTGTGCAGCGTCACTACCATCTACCCCAGAAGTCTTTTCACCTTTCTAAACGGAAACTCTGTCTCCATGAAATACTAACTCCTCATTTCCCCTCCCCCAACCCCTGCAAATCCCTTTCTGTTTTCTGTCTCTATGAATTTGGCTACTCTAAAAACCTCCTAGAAGTGGAGTTGCACAGTATTTGTCCTTTTGTGACTGGCTTATTTCACTTAATAGAATGTTGTCAAGGTTCATTCATGTCGTAACATTCCATTCCCTTCCTTTTAAGCCTGACTAATGTTCTATTGTATGTGTATACCACATTTTGTTTAACCATTCATCCATTGATGGGTATTTGGGTTGTTTCTACCTTTTGACTATTATGAATAGTGCTGCTATGAATATATACCCATATTCATATATATCATACTCATATATGTATATTGGAGACCCTGCTTTCAATTCTTCTGGGTATATCCAAAGGTGGAATTTCTGGATTGTATGGTAATTCTGTTTTAATTTTTTGTAGAAAACACCAAAATTGTAGTTCTTGATTTATAATCTTTTTTTTTAATTGGAGTATAATTGCTTTGCAATGTCATGTTTCTGTGGTATATCAATGTGAATCAGCTGCGTATATACTTATATCCCTTCCCTCTTGATCCTCCTTCCCACCCACCCCCATCCCACCCCTCGAGGTCATCACAGAGCATTGGCTTGCAATTCTCAACAAGAGTCTTGGGGTTCATGGCCCCTTGGAGATGTCTGTGGGCATTTTTCTGGGGAGAAAGTCCACAGTTTCAGCAGATTCTCAAAGGTATCAGTGATTCTTGAAGGACTAACATCAGTAAACTAGAGACTCATGTCTACAAATTCTTTTAAAGCCAATATTTTTTAATCCCAAGAACTGTGAATACAGGTTTTGGAGAGGTTACTAGGAGCTTGAAGCTATTCTGCAGGCAAGTCCAGGCAAGGAAAGGCATGGGCTGGCCAGGGCCCTCTGCACAAGGCGGGCATCTCTGGGTGTGCAAGAGTCGAGTGCAGGAGCATTTATACACCCAGAAGGGGCTGAGACCATTGGAAGAATCTTAGAGACAGCAGGCCTGGCTGTGAGTTTTTGTGCCATGGTAACCGTGTGGCTTGAGCAATTCTCTCTCTCTTTTCTTAAGGATTTTATTTTAAACATTTTAAAATTTGTTTATTTTATTTATTTTGACTGTGCTGAGTTTCTCTAGGAGCAGAGAACAGGGGCTACTCTCTAGCTGTGGTGCGTGGTCTTCTCGTGGCTTCTCTCATTGTGGAGCACAGACTAACTCCAGTACATGGTCTCAGTAGCTGTGGCGCAGTTTAGTTGCTCCGACACATGTGGGATCTTCCCAGACCAGGGATTGAATTCCTGTCCCCTGCATTGGCAGGTTGGTTCTTACCGTGCCACCAGGAAAGTGAAAGTCACTCAGTAGTGTCCAACTCTTTGCGACCCCATGGACTATTCAGTCCATGGAGTTCTCTAGGCTAGTATACTGGAGCAGGTAACCTTTCCCTTCTCTAGGAGATCTCTCCAACCCAGGGATTGAGCCCAGGTGTCCTGCATTGCAGGTGGATTCTTTACCAGCTGAGCCACAATGGAAGCCCATGCCACCAGGAAGTCCTTGGGCAATTCTCTTAACTGCCCTGAACCTGCTCTTCATCTCTAAAATGGTAGTAATCCCCACCGCAGTCATGGGAGGATCAGATGAGATTCTGTAGGTAGAAATGCTTTGTAAGAGGTAATGGTGTCTTGGACCCACTCATTAACTAGATGGCTGAGTTTGGGTTTAGAACAAACCAGAAAGCATTTTGAAAAGTCTAGTTTAAGACAGTCTGGGAAAAAAAAAAAAAAAGACAGTCTGCCCTGTTGTAGCTTAATCATTATTCTGCTGCTAAATGATTTACCATTTGGCCGGTCCCGGCTTGTTTACACCTGGCCCTGTCTGGCTCTGTCTGTGTGAAGGTGGGAAGGGCTTGGGCCTTCCAGACACACACAGATACTGCTTCCTGTTTTAATGCCCTTTAGAGTTCCCTTCTTGGGACTCCCAGATGCCCCTTAGATGGGCCTTCGAGGCATGTGTAAATCCTGAGCCCATCCAGAACTTTCTAAGATGGGACCTGGAGTGAGCCAGGATCTCTGGGATGAAAAAGATCCAGGTGGGCAGAGCAGTGGGTCCATTTGCTCGGCCCTGACATCTCAGCAAAGGTGGAGAGAATCAGCTCAGAGCAGAGCAGCAGAGGAGGTCTAGGGAAGGGTGAGGTGCTTTGAAGAAGGCAACTCAGAAGAAGTGATAATAAAAGATGCCCTCTTAAAACATTTTTTAGACTTTAAAATTTTATCCAAAAGAGTGCATAAACCCTATTTTTATAGTTTAAGAGGAAGAAAGGAACACCAGTATTCCCCACTAATGGACATAAGAAATAGAAATAGACTATTAGCAGGGAGACTTGCCTAGTGGTTTAGTGGTTAAGACTCCATGCTTTCAATGCAGGGAGTGTGGGTTCAATCCCTGGTCAGGGAATTAAGATCCCACATGCTGCATGGCATGGCTGGGGAAAAAAAAAAAAGAATATTACCAGGACCTTAAAAATTCACTTTCTAAAAAAAAAAAAAAATTCACTTTCTCCCCCATTCTCCTCCAATCACATGCCTTTTCCTTCCACACCCCACAGAGTAACCACTGTCCTGAATTTCCTATTAGTCACTCACCTGCTTTTCTTTATAGTAAGAATGTGTGTGTGTGTGTGCACACATGCGTGCATGTGTAATATCTGCTATTGGTAGACATTTTGGTTATCTTCCAGATTTTAGCTGTTAAAGATACTTTTATGTTTCTCATAATATGAGAGACATCTGGTTGCTGCTTCTTAACCCTAGTTATATGTTGAAATGAGAAGCTTTTAAAAATGCTAATGCCCAGATCCCACCCTGAGATTACAGTTTAGCCGGTCTGGGTGCCACCTAGGCATCTGGGCTTTTGAAAGCTCCCCAGGGGCCTCCAGTGGACATCTCAAGGCAGATCTTGACTCCATAGGTCCATGATGGGGACCTGGATTCTGCGTTTCTAGGAGGCTTCCAGGCGATGCTGATCACAGGACTCCATTTTGAGTAGTGCAGAGTTGTACGGGATCTGTCTGTTCAGCTTCACTAAGTAACGTCAAGTCATTTCCAGAGGAAGAGCACCGATTTCCCTCCCATCAACTGGACAGAAGTTCCAGTCATTCACACAGTTTTTTTGGTCATGTCACTGGGCCTGTGGGATCTTAGTTCCCCTACCAGGGATCAAATCCACACTCTCTGCACTGCAAGGACAAAGTCTTAATCGCTGGTCTGCCAGGGAAGTTCCAAGTAATTCACACTTGACATCCTCTGACTTTGTGAATTTTTGCTTTAAACAGTGGATGTGAAATATTACTTCCCTGATTATGCATGAGAATAAGCAACCTTTTAAAAACACATGGGCGTTTTGTAAGTTCTTTCATGTAAAATGTCTGGGCATGACTCTGGTCCACTTTTCTGACAGAGTTCTCTCTTTTCTAGGTGATTATATATTCCTGCACTAATCCTTTACTTTCACATGCTGCAAATATATCCTCCCAGTTTGTTCCTCACCTTTTTATTGTCTGGGCTTTCTAGGTGGCGCAGTTGGTAAAGAATCCTCCTTTTCAGTGTGGATACACAAGAGACATGGGTTCAACTCCTGGGTTGGAAAGATCCCCTGGAGGAAGAAACGGCAACCCACTCCAGTATTCCGGCCTAGAGAGCCTCATGGACAGAGGAGGCTGGTGGGCTACACTCCATGGGGTCACAAAGAGTCGGACATGATTGAGCATGCAGGGATGCTTCTTTATTGTCTTCATGACATATTTTGCCAAACAGATATTCTCACTTTTACTTGGAGAAACCATAATGGGCTTTTGCTTCATTATTACTTTAATAAGTAAACTCAAAATACATTAAAAAAATTTTTTTTTCAAAACCACAAGAAGAAATTGATAAATATCATCAGTGCCAATAACCCCAAATATTTAGGTGGCCTAAATATCAAGCTTCTTATAAATAAATCATGCTTCCTATATCCCTAATGTAGTAAAATTTACATTCTGGTAACAGTGGGAAAATAGGCAATAATCAGATAAATGGATTATAGGCTAAGTATTACCAGGTGCTTGGAGGAAAAGTCAAGTACAGGGGTCAATCAGCTTACTTGTGCCTGACCCTCAGCTCATTTAAGCCTTTTCAGATATACAGACAGATGTTTGTATTCCTAGAAATGCTAAGAAAGGTTTTTTTTCTGCTGAGAGTCACAAAGAGTCGGACACAACTGAGCAACTAACACACACTACCTTCCTAGTAGGCAGAAAGAATCCAGTTCTGTTAACTCATTTCTCTGTGTCTCGTTTCTATGGGGCTGGGCGGTGGGGGGGCACTATAAGGAATTTAAAAGAAACTATTTTAGATCGAGGGTCAGAAAATGTTTCCTATAGAATGTTGGAGAGTAAATCTTTTTGGTTTCGAGGGCCATATGGTCTCCACCCTTGAACCCTACCATAATTGCACCGAAGCAACCATAGCCAGTATGTAAATGAAGGGGTGGGCCTGTGTTCCAAGAAAACCTGATTCACAAAGCACGTGGTGGGCCAGATTTGGCTCATGGGCTGTAGTTTGCCAATTCCTGCCTTACAAATTCTTCCTTTGATATTGTTTATTGCTTGTGTTTCAGTCTAGAAATAACACATGCTTGTGGGAGGGGGTGGGATTCAAGCGATACAGGAGTATTTAAAGTAGAAAGATGAGAGGCTCTTGTCGTCTCTCTCCTGCTTTACTAATCCCACTCATCAGAGATGACCCACCTGACATACTGGAAGGAAGCCTGGGACACCCCCCCGACACACACACAGCCACACGAGCAACTCCAGGGTCTCAGGGTGACCTAAGCGAAGACGCACCCAAAGGGCAGGTGGATGTGGCTGGGTGGTGCTTCGCCCTCTGGGCTGCCTGCTGTCACCTCAAAGGTGAACTCTGTTCTTTTTGGTACAAGAAACTGATGGGTTTTTTCCTTTAAAACCAAGACCGGAACTTCCCGGACAGTTCAGTGGTTGAGACTTCACCTCCCAGTGTGTTGGTTCGATCCCTGGTTGGGGAGCTAAGATCCCATATGCCTCATGTTTAAAAAGCCAGAAACATAAAACAGAAGCAATATTGTAACAAGTTCAATAAAGACTTTAGAAATGGTCCACATCAAAAAAAATCTTTAATAAAAATAAAAAAGTAAAAACAAGATCACTCAGTGCACAAGTAGCAGTCAATAGAAAAAATCAGAATATAACAGGCATTCTTTTGTCAGGTCTCATTTACCAAGCAGACTGATACACAGAATTTGTTCTGTCCCTTCTGCTGTCCCTCCCTGCCCTTCTCCCTCCCTCCCTTCCTCCTTCCCTCCTTTTCTTCCTTTCACAAATGTTTTTGGTTCTCAGGATGTAGCAGTGAACAGACAAAGCCCTTGTCCTCTTGCAGCTTCTCTGCTAGGAGGGGAAACAGACAATAGTAGGTGAGCACATGAAAAAGTCAGACACGTGTTCTAAAGGAAACAGGAGACAACCGAGAAGGTAATTAAAGGGATGGAGTCTTTAGGCCTTTGATGCTGATGACCTCGGGGTTCAAAGTGCATCTGTGGAGTCCCTCTGCCTGAGCCTGAGTCTCGGCTCCACCAGCTTCTCCCTGTGTCACCGTGTGCACTCTCTGTGCCTCAGTTTCCTTGCTTGTAAAATGAGAGTGACTCAGGATTCATATCATAACACTGAGGTGAGGACTGTGTAAAGAACGTACTGAGCTCTCAATAAAAATGCCAGCTCTTATCAGCCGTAGAAATAGAACACTGTGGTCTCTCCTGAAAGAATTTTGCACGTGAACACATTAGTAAAATCCTCCTGGGAAGATGTGGGTACATGGCAGCATTATTCAATATGTGCCGAGTCTCTGTTCACTCTCCATATCACGCAGGGCACTGGCTTTTGTGTAGAATAGAACCCCTGGGGGCTCTTTTTCCTTAATAAGAATTTTCTTGGTAAAAATCTTCCTCTCCAGAAATACAAAGTGTTTTGAATTCTCTCTCATAGACTTACATTGAACAACGCCACCCCCCCCCCCCCACCCAACCCCCACCAGAAGGTAAGAGTGTAAACTCAGGAGAGAGCCAGGCTTTCCTTCTGAGGACAGTGTGTGTCCTGCCAGCAGCATGGTTTATCTTCAAAGACACAAAACAACCTGATATCACCCGGCACTTACAATGAAACAAACAGGGGCTCTTCTCCTTGAGTACATGAAAGAGTTTCTAAAGTCAGCCAGCCTCTCCCCATTGTCTTGCAAGCTTCCTTGCCTCCTGTATTTTTTATGTACATCAGTTTAATAATATGGCATGGTAACCCACCCCAGTATTCTTGCCTGAAGAATCCCCTGGACAACATTCTATAGGAAACAGAGCCTGGTGGGCTATGATCCATAGGGTCACAAAGAGTCAGAGTGACTAGCAGCTTAGCAGCACTAATGTGACTCATACCTCGACCAGAAGTTCATGTGTTTAACTACCCTCTGCTGCCTGGGAGCTTCCTTGGGAAGTTATCAGGTCTAGGATCCCCCAGGAGAGGATGGACCACACCTTCAGAGCGGGGAGGAGAGGGAAGGGAGAGGAGGGGAAGGATGAGACAGAGTTTCTACAATATGTCCTGGAATTCATATTTTCTAGTCATTAACTTTAGAAGGAGTAAGTATTATCTTTCTCCTATATATTTACCATTAGTTTTCAAAGGTATATAGATATAGCTGTGATTAAAAACCATTTTACAAAATCACTTACAGAATTCTTAGACTCACTAGTATCATATTGTGTTAAGTATATATATTGTTACTGTTGTTGTTGCTTAGTTGCTAAGTCATGTCCAAATCTTTGCGACCTTTATATATATAATTTTTTTTTCAGTTAAAAAAATTTTTTTGGCCATGCCGTGTGGCTTGTGGGATCTTAGTTTCTTAACCAGAGATTGAACCCTGGCCCCCAGCAATGGAAGCATGGTAGTCCTAACCTAACTACCAGGGTAGTCCTTAAATATTCTGTTTGTTGTTTAGTTGCTAAGTCATGTCTGACTCTTTGAGACCCCATGGAATATAGCCCTCCAGGCTCCTCTGTCCATGGGATTTTCCAGGCAAGAATACTGGAGTGGGTTGCTATTTCCTTCTCCAGGGGATCTTCCTGACCAGGGATCGAACCTGAGGCTCCTGCATTGGCAGGTGTATTATTTACCACTGAGCCGCCAAGGAAGCCATCTAAATGTTTTCTTCAACTACCTTCAAATCCTACGCTGCTGGACCAGTAGTTCTCAAAGTGTGGTCCCTGGACCAGCAGTGTCACCATCACCTGCAAACTCATCAGAAGTGTGGATTACTGACACCATCCCATACCTGCAGAATCAAAAACTCTGCAGGGGAGGGACCCAACAGCCTGTTTAACAAGTCCTCCAGGGGATTTGCTTCATTTTAAGTTTGAAAGGCTTCCCAGGTGGCTCAGTGGTAAAGAGACTGCCTGCCAATGTAGGAAATGTGGGTTCCGTCCATGGGTCAGGAAGATCCCCTGGAGGAGGAAATGGCAACCCACTCCAGTATTCTTGCCTGCAGAATTCCATGGACAGACGAGCCTGGCGGGCTACAGTCCATGGGGTTGCAAAGAGTCAGACGCGACTGAGCGACTAAGCACGCACACGCAAATTTTGCAAATCTCTGAGCTGGATTATTTGATGTTTAAATCCAAAAGGGGTCCTACTGAGAGGAGTTCAGGAAAAGACTCATTGTTCTTTGGCCCCTGGAACACGTACCAGGGAACAGGTTTTAAAGCTGTCCCAGTTCATCACTGACAGCCTCCTCTGGTCAGTACACATGCTTCTGAGGGCCAGCCAATCAGCGACAGCCTTGTTCCAGTGACCTGGCTTCCTTTGCTAAAGGTCACTTAGTGCCTGAATACTACCACTGTTAAGAGTCCACTAATCCCCAGCTGTATGCTTCCCAATCGCTCACTAAGGAATCCATAGTTTACCGTGTTTTGTCATTGTTGTTCAGTTGCTCAGTTGTGTCTGACTCTTTACGACTTTACGACCCCATGGACTGCAGCAGACCAGGCTTCCCTGTCCTTCATCATCTCCCAGAGGTTTAAACTCATGTCCATTGAGTTAGTGATACCATCCAACTATCTAATTCTCTGTCCTCCTGCCCTCACAAACAACAAATCCAGCTTTTTGCTTCAGATATAGCATAGACACCTCTTTCTTCAGCATCGCATGCAAAACATTGTGTTTAGTCCAGAGATGACGGTTGCTGACACTCACAGGGGCAGAGACAATCGTGAATGCATACAGTGGGCCAGGTGTGAGGCAGTACTGGGTAGAGAAGTGGAGATGTGAAGAGGCAGTCGTTATTATGACAGATACACCCCTGCAGGGCCAAATGAGGCACCCCCGCAGCCCTGGGGCCTGCAGGGTGTCAGTCTGTAACATCCAGATTAGCCCACCTTCCTGCATTTTTATTGGGCTTCCCAGGTGGCTCAGTGGTCAAGAACCCGCATGCCAATACAGGAGATGCAAGAGATGTGGGTTCAGTCCCTGCGTTGGGAAGAGGCCCTGGAGGAGGACATGGCAACCTGCTCCAGTATTCTTCCCTGGAGAATTCCACAGACAGAGGAGTCTGGTGGGCTACAGTCCATGGGGTTGCAAAGAATCAGATACAACTGAGCAAATGAGTACACACACACATTGCATTTTTATCTAAGAGGTGATCTAGGTGAAGAGAATTGCCCAAGAACAACTGATTTAGTGGCAGTTTACACGTAGTCCATTCCCATACCACTGTCCTTTCTTTTTTTTCCTGCACAAAGTGTAAAGATGTGAAACATAAATAAGATTGTCAATAATTTTTCAAGGAATTTCATGTCCCAATTCTTTTCACTGTCAGTCACCTTAGTTCCACCAAAGTCATAATCGTCAAGCTAAGATAGCCCTTTAAAAAGAAGTTTTGCCCAGTCCACAGCTGTCATGTTGGTCAGTTCATAATTCTTTTGGTTCAGCTTCTTTGATCGCCAATGGAATACGGACACACTTCAAAATTCCAAATTCAAATTTGTAGTCTTTGGGATCCAGTTTTCTCAAGCAATTTACTTTAGGACCCTAGAAGTTAAATATAGCAAGTACATTGCTATTTATTCCTTCATCTTTTCTAATATTGAAGAGGCTTGTGATATGTTAACAGGTTTCATTGTCACCACTGCAATAAAATTACAGTAATAGAAGCAGAACCTGTATTCTCAATATAGCCACATTAACAGTTTATGGACACCATGAACAACAGTGCCCATTTTCAGTAGAGTGAGGCTTTGCTGTACTTTCTATACTTTTGGGAAGAAGGCAAAAGATTTCATGGCATCATACAAAAACATACCAAATGTGTTTATTATGTTGCTGTTGAAACCATGAGGTATACATGTTGTAGCTAAGGGTAATAGCAGTAAAAGCAAAACCAAATCCTTTGTCTTGGCTGTCTAGGAATTTCACGGAGTATTCAAATACCATTTTATCTACATATATTTGTTTCCCAGGCCAGGAGTTTCTCTTTGGGAGTATTCTATGAATCTCACTGGAGAAATGCTGTTTATTTATTACTGCATCTGCTGAGCAATAGATTCTCAGTCTGTCACTGTGTTAGTCTGGGGACAGAGGGAAGAGTAAGATGCATGTCTGGTCCTCAGAGCTCACAGCTGAGGAAGGAAGGAAGAGGAGGAGGAGGAAGAGGAAGAGAGGGGAGCAAACACACATGGTGCTGTGATTCCACAACAGAATTCTCTACAAGCTTCCAGGAGAACCCAGGATTAGGGGATGACAGGGTTCCCAATGGCAGCAACATCTGAGTCATGAGGAGGGGCTTCAGGTCTGCCCTGCAGAAAAGAGATGAAGTGGTCTCTGAGCAGTGCCCTAATGATCCTGAAACGTAAACACGGAGCTGTCAGCTAAACACACTTTGCTCCCGGTGGCATTATGAGAACTAAAAATGAATTCACTGATCGTTGGAGAGAGGTCCCAAACATCTCAAGATCCAAGACAAATCAATCACGTTTGCTGTATCTATGCTTTGTGCTCAGTCAGTCGTGTCCTACTCTTTGTGACCCATGGACTGTATGTAGCTCGCCAGGCTCCTCTGTCCATGGGATTCTCCCGGCAAGAATACAAGAGTGGGGTGCCATTTCCTTCTCCAGGGGATCTTCCTGACAAGGGATTGATTGAACCTGGGTCTCCTGCATTGGCAGGTGGATTCTTTACTGCAAGTGCCACCTGGGAAGCCCAACTGATGTTGTAGTGAAGTAATTAATATGTATTCCGGCAGTGATGGAGAAGGAAATGGCAACCACTCCAGTATTCTTACCTGGAGAATCCCATGGACAGAAGAGCCTTGCAAGCTGCAGTTCCTGGGCTCACAAAGAGTCGGACATGACTGGGTCACTGAACACAGGAAGAAAACAAATACTTGTGGAGTGACTCTTAGTTTATGCAGGAACTGCTCTGGTCATTGGGAATCCAGCAGATGATAAAATGACTATATCCCTTTTTTGGCTGCATCTTAGTTCCCCCACCAGAAGTTGAACTCCTGCCCCCCTGCAGTGGAAGTGCAGAGTCCCAGCCACTGGACCACCAGGGAAGTCCCTGGTAGTTCTATTTTTAGTTTTTTTAAAAACGCCATATTATTTTCCATAGTGCCTGCCTCATTTTACATTCTCACCAATAGTGTACAATCTCTCCACATCCTTGCCAACACTTGTGATCGTCTGTATTTTGTTTTTGTTTATAGTGGCTAACATAATGGGTGTGAAGGGGTATTTCATTGAGGTTTCGATTTCCCTAATGATTAGTGATGTTGGGTATCTTTGCCTGTGCTTGTCGGCTATCTGTATACCTTTGGAGAAATGAGCAGTGCTTCTGTGACCTGCCAAGACACTGTCTAATGTCAAAGTGGTTTAGAGCCCTCATGGCAGCAATTCTTCCATAGCATCTACTAAGCTCACAAAGGTTTGGTGTGATTGGTCGGTGACATGTTCTCTTCCGGAGCAGGCAGCTTCCAAAGGAAGAACTACAAATGCTCAGACATCAAAGTGTTCCACTGGAAACAATGAAAACTAAAACTACAATGAAATATATTTTTATACTATGTTGGCAATGCGTTAACAAATAAGAATACCAGGTATTAAAGTGAATTCAGGGAAAGAGGCCCATTGGCATAGACTGTTAGAGTAGAGACTGATCCAACTTTTCTAGAGGGTAAGCTGGCTTTAAGTTGATGCAAACTTACATTGATCCCAAGGAAATAATGATAGAGAGGTGCAAAGGTGTTCGAAATCATAGTCTTATTTGGAATACTGAAACCAATATTAGGGGATTGATAGTATAAATTATATCCTTATTAGGGAACAGTATACCATTCAAAGATACTGTTGACGGAGACTTAAGATTTAGGAAGGGACTTCTCTTGTGGTATAGTGGATAGGGCACCTAGTAGGTTTGAACCTCGATCTGGGAGGATTCCCCAGGCCGCAGAGAAACTAAGCCCATGAGCCACAGCTGCTAAGCCTATGTGCTGCAACCACTGAAGCCCATGTACCCACAGCTTGTGCTCCGCAACAAAAGAAGTCCTCACGGCAAGACGCCATGCATCGTAACTAAGGCTGCAACTAGAGAAAGCCCACTCACAGCAATGAAGACCTAGTACAACCAAAAAAAAAAAAAGAAGATGACTTGGGGAAATGTTTATACAATATACTATTAAATAACAAAGTCTTATTATTACATATGAACATAATCTTTTGCCATTTAAAAATTATTCACTTTCCCCTCAAGTAGTTAATTTACTTGGTTCAAAAATGAAAAACCATAAAACCATACACAACAAAAATGTCTATTTTTTATTCCTAACTTCCATCATCCTGTCACCCCACCAAAACCATCACCAGTAAGACAGGAAATCATGTTACTGGTGTCTTATATAGCATCCTAGATGATTTCTTATGCATCTATAAGTAAATGCAAATAATCCTTTTTCCTTTCGCTTTTGGACAAATAGTAGCTTGTTATATACATTGATTTACACTTTGATTTTTCATTTTAATACATAAAACTGATCCTTATTCTTTTTTATAAAAAAATAGCTGCATAGTATTCTATTATATGGACTTCCCTGGTGGCTCAGTGGTAAAGAATCCGCCTGTTAATGCAGGAGACACAGGTTTGATCCCTGGGCTGGGAAAATCCCCTGGAGTAGGAAATGGCAACCCACTCCAGTATTCCTGCCTGGGGAATCCCGTAGACAGCAGAGCTTGGTAGGTTGCAGTCCATGGGGTCGTACAGAGTTGGACACAACTCAGCGACTATACAGCTTTCTGTCGTATGAATGTAACATGTTAGGTAGCCCTACCACTATGCGATGAGGCTGTTTCTAATTTTTTGTGATTACAAATAGGGCTGCAAAGTATAACTCTGTACATGTCATTTCACACATGGTGCAACTCTAGCTATAGGATAAATTCCTGTAAGTGGAACTGCTGAGTCAAATATGTACATTCTCAAAAATCTTGGCCAACTGCCCTCAGAGGCTGTACTAAACGGAGCTTTCATCAGCCAGGTATGAGGCAAGGCTCTGTTCCCCAACCTCACCCCAACCCCAACAAAAGTGGTATCATCAAACACTTGAATTTTTGCCAATCTGATAGAGATTTCAACATAGCATTACTTTGCATTTCTTTGTTTATGGGCAAAGTTGAGTCTCTTTGCAAATGTTTATGAACTATTTGGGTCTCTTTTTCTAACTGCATGTATATCATTTTAATTAAAAATGTTCATCTGGGGAACTCCCTGGTGGTCCAGTGGTTAGAACTTGGGGCTTTGACTTCAGGGTTCAATCCCTGGTTGGGGTACTAAGATCCTGCAAGCTGCATGGCACAGCCAACAAAACAATAAAAATAAAAGAGTTCTATCTGTGTATTCAGTCATTTACAGTGTAAACACTTTTACATACCAACTCTCTGTTAGACATTGTAGGAGCAAGTAAAGGGCTTCCCAGGTGGCAGTACTGCTAAAGAATCCACCTGCCAATGCAGGAGACACAGAGATATGGCTTCAGTCCCTGGGTCAGAAAGATCCCCTGGAGTAGGAAATGGCAACCCACTCCAGTATTCTTGCCTTGGAAAATTCCATGGACAGAGAAGCCTTGTGGACTATAGTCCATGGGGCTGGAAAAGTAGGACATGGTTGAGCAATTAAACGCACACACACACTGTAGGTAGAAGGGTGAACTTGGGAGATTCTGCTCCTTCTCTCCAAGGATATGTGGCCTGGTGGAAGAGAAAGATTTTGAGTTTAACGTTGAACTACTTATGGAATATTTATTGGGTTGGCCAGAATGGGTTCCCAAACAAGCTTTATGGCCAACACAATACACACATGTACATATTTGTGCATCTGTATATGTAACTTATCCATGGAAAAATACTTGGTTATATACTGTAAGTTAATAGAGAACATCTTTGGCTAGAAGTGATATTTTTTCTTTGGGCTTTTCTGTATTTTCTAAGATTTTTGTAATGTCTCGATTACACACATAATATTTGCAGTTAGGTGATTTCTCCTTTGTTCAGTTT
This sequence comes from Cervus canadensis, assembly GCF_019320065.1. Classification (NCBI taxonomy): domain Eukaryota; kingdom Metazoa; phylum Chordata; class Mammalia; order Artiodactyla; family Cervidae; genus Cervus; species Cervus canadensis. Next base: position 41,578,875 of record NC_057402.1, on the reverse strand, counting down.
CTGAATTTTCAAAGTCTTTTTGTTTGCTATTTTGCAAAGAATATATATGATTTTTGCATTTAGGAAAAAGAACTAAGTGATATGAAAACATCATGTACACACATACAAGTTTATACGTATTTTTTAGACACAGAAAAACACAGGAAAGCATGTTCTTTCTGTATGATAATGATGACAGCGAAGAGGAAGATGTAGAAATCTATTTTCAGAGCTCCTAAGTGGTTGGCTAGTGTTCTAGAACTTCCCATCTCAAATTCCAGTGTGGACCTCCCCTCACCAGAAAAACTGAGTACTTGTCTCTTCTCAGCTGGGCAACCTCTTCTGCATCCAACAAAACAGGAACTGAGCAGTTAAGAGTCCTGGAAATCTGGCCCCAGGGCCCAGGGCTGGGAATATCCCCTTTTCCATGCCAGCTTCAGACTCAGTGTCCAAGGGCGACCCCTGTTGGTGGAATTTAAAAGTGCCCATTATTTGTGATAGCTGTTAGAGGAAATCCAAAAGTTAGGAAATCAATCCGGAATATCCCTTGGAAGGACTGATGCTGAAGCTGAAGCTCCAATACTTTGGCCACCTGATGTGAAGAGCCGACTCACTGGAAAAGACCCTGATGCTGGGAAAGATTGAAGGCAATAGGAGAAGGGGGCAGCAGAGGACAAGATGGTTGGATGGCATCACTGACTCAATGGACATAAGCCTGAGCAAACTCCAGGAGCTAGTGGAGGACAGGGGAGCCCGGCACGCTGCAGTCTGTGGGGTTGCAAAGAGTCGGACAAGACTGAGCGACTGAACAGCAACAATTAGGACTGGTATCCCTGAGTGGGATTTTCTTGTGGGGTTTGCTGGAAGCCTTGAACTGATAGCACTCACTCCTTACCCTAGCTTCTTCCCAACTCTCCATGCCCCACTGTTGCCCCAGATTTGCCCACTGTTTGCCTGGGAAAACCAGTAGTGGCGCTTGAAGGATGAAGCCACAGCTGTGGCTGGCTTTTAAATGTCACACAGGCAGGCTGCTTTTACAGCAAGGATTAGCTTTGCTGGCCAGAGAGTAGAGTGTGGTGACTCCTGCTCTAAGTGACAGAGAGTTAGATCCTGCCAGCCGACTGAAAATACCAGACTTGGGTAGCTTATGGGAGCAGTGAGCAGGCAGACGATTCTACTATAAGGATGTGGTGGTGGGGGCTTCACCTCCCCTGAGAAAGGTAGGCTGGAGGCAGATGCACGTGGAAGAACAGCAGGCTTTCTGGATGGAGTCACACCATTTAAGATTACTTCCTGGGATTTCCCTGGTGGTCCAGTGGTTAAGACTACATGCTTCCAATGCAGGGGGTATGGGCTCAATTCCTGGTCAGGAAATTAAGATCCCACATGCATCGAGGCCAAAAAAAAAATTTTTTTTCTTTTTAATAAATAAAAAAGATTATTTTCTTCCCTATCTGGAGATTTTGCTGGGGGATTCTGACACGAACCAGAAAACCCAGCATGGCTTTTCTTGACCAGCTCCTGTGTCTGCATTTATAAGAACAAGACCTTGGATTGAGGAAAGTATGGGTAGTAATTATGTCAGAGTTGTGCTGCCAACATTCATCCAAAAAAAGAACTGCCCACATACCCCGTCCATCACTGAGTGCTGAGTGGAAGTGCTAAATGGAGCTCTGGCTGGAGAATCTGGTTTAGGACATGCAGAGCCTGTTTGTAATTCATCAGCATCGCTCTTTCCCCAGGGGCATCAGTCTGTGATAAAGAAAGCTGGACACCGAGGAATGTGCCGGGCATTTCTGGGCTTTGAGAAAACATGACTAAGCACTTCTCAGAGCTCATCAGCAGACAGGAATCCTCCTTTACTGGCTTCATCTTTCAGAGGCCTGTGGTACAGGCTTCTCGCCAGAGATCTCATGTCATGCAGGTCTCAAATCTACTCTCTCCTGATGGGAGGAGGTGGGGGAAGCCTGCTTATCACTCTCACTGCTTTAAGCAAGGCTGATTCAAGGCTGGCCCAAGGTCTCCATTTGGACTAAATGCTCAGCATTCTCCAAATGCCTGGTGTCTAGGGGATCTTATTAAGAAAGAAAAGAAATCAGGAATTAAGGAAGGGATGTGGGGGCCCTTGGGTACATTCTATCTGAATTTGCTGGAAAGGAAAGGCTGGGTGGGGGAGAGGTGGGGAGAGGGAGAACCTGCCATAGTACCCAGCCTGTTACCTGTCAAGAAAGGCTGAGAGTCCTGGTGAGGGACCTGGTGATGGTCAAGATCAGTTTTCTGAGAAAGGTCTAGAGAGGCACGGTGTTGCTTCCCTAGTTCAGTCAGGTAATTAAGGCTTCTGTCCCAGTGCAGAAAACACAGATACAGATCCAGCAGCTTCTGTCTGACTTCAAAGCCCAGACATGGATTCACAGCGTGGTGTGTGCTGCCTGCAATGAGGACCCTACCTGCAGAGTCAGTTTTCACATTGCGCTGGAAGGGAAGGGAGAAAGGACTGGCTATTCTAGGAGGACTTCAGTCCACCAGGTGAGTGGCTGAGCTGTAAGCTCCAGGAAAGTAGAAGAGGTACAGCAAACAGAGAAGGAGAATGGATGACTCCAAACCACAAAGCAAGTTAGTGGCTGAGTTGGGAGAAGATGCCAGGCGCCCTAGGGCCCTGTTATGGACTCTTTCCACTAGGACTGTTTCTTCCAGCAGGGAAATATCTAGACCAGTTGTGCCTTTTTGATCTGACCCTGGAGGGCCTCAGTCTGTCCAGTCAAAGGTAGAGAGCTCTCCCCCACATACAGGGAGGAGTCTAACTTACTGAAGACCTGCTGTGAACTAGGTACCTGCACTATTGTGTCCTCACACCCTACTAGTTGGTAAGGAAGCAATGCATTTTCCTGATGAGGAAACTGAGGCCCAGGGAAGTTAAGATCCCTGTGAAAGTGAAAGTGTTATTCTCTCCGTTGTGTCTGACTCTTTGCAACCCCATGGGCTGTAGCCCACCAGGCTCCTCTTTCCATGGGATTCTTCTGGCAAGAGAACTAGAGTGGGTTGCCGTTCCCTTCACCAAGGGATCTTCCTGACCCAGGGATGGAACCCAGGTCTCCCACATTGCAGGCAGATTCTTTACAGTCTGAGCCACCAGGGAATGATAAGATCCCCATCCGCAGTCACATACCTAGCGTGTCTGACTCTGGTTTCAAACCAAGATCTCTTTGACAGAAAAGCCCACGGGTCTCCCACTACGAGCAACTGCTTAATCTTATACTAGGATCTCTTTCTAAAGCCAGCCTCTCCTTACCAAAGGTGAGCTTGTGTGCCCAACACACAGTGAGGCCAAGCAAACCGAAATGTCGGAATTTGGAGCAAAAAAAAGTCTATTGCGGGACCTCAAAACCTGGAACTCTGGGAAGAGTTTCAGCAAAGCATTTTTAAAGGCAAGGTGAGGGACAGGGCAAGGTTGGTGGTTGCAAATGTCTTGGTGCAGTAATCTTTGTCCACTGAAATCGGGTCACAGTGTTCCTATAAACCTCCAACAAGACAAATGTTACTCTCTGTTCTCCAATTTTTTCTCTCTCTATGCAGGAATAAGTGTTATCCTCAAAGGTCAGAGCCTTGAGAATGGGCTATCCTTTGTATTTCAGGCTACAGGCAACACTGTTAAAGCAATAGAATACAAAGGTTAAAGCAAAAGAAACACATCTAATACGGACTCAAGATTTGTTCTTCCCTATTACGCCCTGATAAGATTAGGGGAAAAAAAAAAGATTCTGAGACTTAATAACCGTGAACCTCATCTCTCCGCGATTCTGTGCTAGGCGCTGGGCTTTCTCCGAGAGAGCCTCTCCCCTCGCTGGTTTGGAGCCGGGTTTCAGGCCTACGCACCGCGACCCCAAGCCCTCTGAGCGCGGAGAAGAGGCTCTCCGCGGCCAGCCGCGGCTGCTCCTGCCGTGTCCTGGGCTCCAGCGCCCTCACCTGGCTGCTGCCGCCGCCGCCGGCGGACTCCGCGCGCCCGGGCTCCCCCTGGCTCCGCGGGCTCGGGTCTGCGTCTCCCAGAGCGGCCGCCAGAGCCCGCCCGGGTCCGGCCGGGGCCCGGGGCCCCCGCCCGACTTGGGCAAGGGGGAGGCGAGCTTCAGCGGGGGGCGGGTCGGTGGCGCGCGGGCGTCAGGGGCCCCGGGGAGGAGCCAGCCCGGCGCGGCCGGCTGAAGAGCAGGCAGCTCTCTATAAAAGCCGCCGCTCTGGCGGGCGGCCGGGGAACGCGGGCGAGCGCAGCGCGGTGCACGCCGGCTGAGCCTGGCGAGGGCCAACGGCGCGCGGAGCCGGCGGAGCTGAGCGCGGTCAGGGGCTGAACCCCGCTTTCCCGGACGGACTACCACTCGGCTTGCCCGAGTCCCGGGACATAACCGGGCCGGTCAGTGAGCCACCCGACCGCTCCGACCGCGGCGCTTCTGGCCCGCGAGGCGTGAGAGTGTCTCGGCTACCGACCCAGAGGTAAGCGGGCCGGCTCGGCGCGCCGGGTCTGTGCGGACTGCCCAGCCTCAGAGGGGAGGGGAGATGAGGGGTTCGGCGCCTCCACCGGTGATAGGGAAAACGCACGGCGTCGTGGGCTTGTTTGTCTGTCCACTCTGTGCTGTGCTGTCTGTTCGTCTGTCTGTCTGTCCACGTGTCTGTTGATGGGCACACGTCCGCTGTGGGATTTCTCTGAGGTCGTGTGAGACTTTGCAAGGAGCAGGTGCCGGGTGGGGCACCAGTGTTCTCGGAGCGCATCCGGCGGGGAGCAGGTCCCGTTTTCCGTAGAGTTCCCCTGTTCTGAATGTCTCCGGGGAGATGCTTGTGCCCCAAAGTGTATCGTCGAGGAGTGACTGCTCCGAGGGTCCGATCGTGGAGTCCAGCTCACAGGGAGCCGGCTCACACCGTGCACTGGTGAGCGCACCTGGCAACAGGTCTGCGCCCTGCTGCTCGGCTTTGAGCACCTTTCCCCTCCGCCTCCTGCCGCCTCCCCGCGCGCGCTCTCCCCGACGGCGTGAGGCACCCAGCATCACTCTGGCACGCGACGGGAGGAGGTTAATTGAATGTTAGATGACAGGAGAGCCCCTACTGATGTCTAGACTGCGACGCCCAACCTGGCATCGCTACAAGAGGGTTCGGCAGTCCCTGGCGAGGAATGTCAGCTCCAAGAAAGGTCAAATAAGGTTGGGAAGAAAGACAGGGACCTGGCGGAGCCCAGGCCAGGGCCGTGGCCAGGTCTCCAGCTCGCCGCTCTGGGAACCAGGGCCAGAGACACTCTGGAGTGGAGCCGGAGGGACGCATGTGCTCTTAAGAAAGGAGCTCAGTGCGCCGAGGTCCTTCGCCGCAGACTCGCTGTCCACGCTCTGAAGACCGCCGCGGTTCCCCAAGGGTCCAACACTACGGCCGTCCCAGGCGCGCCGCCAGGAGCCGGGTTTGAGGTCCTGAGTCCTGCTTCGTGCAGCCAAGGCTGCCCACAGGTGAGAAAACCCTTTTAAAACTGAACTTTTGATGTGTGAGCCAGTGCCTGGCTGCAGGCTGGGAGCGAGTCTGTCTCTCCATTCCGGCGGTCTGGAGCGTGATCCCGGGCGCGCCCGGGGGCGGGAGCCGGCGGCTCTGCGTGCCCAGGCGCGGCGCCACCATGGACAGCTCCCAGCCGCTTCCTCCACTCCCGGTCGGTGGCCCTGGGTCTCCCGGGAAAGTGGCGCGGCTTTCCTTCCAGACTCGGAGAGTAGGGGTACAGGGCAGGCGGAGAGGGACCGATGGTCTGTGGGAGCCTTCGGGATCCCGTCCCGAGGCGACGTGAGCCACTCAGGAGGATAAAGGAAGCCTGGGTGGTTTGTGACCCGTTCCGAGATCCCCCTGAAGCTTAGCTCTTACCCGACTTTCAGTGTGGTGTCGTGGGGGCTTCTCTGCAGCACCACGGGGCCCTTCGAGGTGTTGTAATTGTGCACTGCACGCTGAGACAGTGAGATAATGCCAGGCCTAATTAGAGACCCCCCACCCCACCCCAAACTGTTTTAGGTGCATGACATAAGATCATGTTCCACTTTATTAAATTTTTTAGTAAATACGGTACCGGAAGGCGATACTAGTTTCACAGTTACAGGGACAGAAAAAGCAGATAGATCACGTTTACAGAGAATGAGTTTGGATGCGTTTGCAAAAGCACCTGTGCTGTTTTCCGAGCCCAATCGCTTCCTCCCAGGCGCATAACATTCTAAAGAAGCTTCCATTGGTTCCTCTTCAACCCAGTAGAGCATTCTGCAAGTTGGATGCCTGGAAACAGGCTGCGGGGAACCTGTAGGAGTTAATCTGGGCAAATTAAACATCTCCGTTCTCTGATAAGAAATGACATTGGTTGAGGCTCTTCTTTTTGTCATTTTTCAGCTGTGTAGAAGATGTAGCTTCCTTCATCTTAACATTATCAGAAATTCAGAAGATCTGCTTCTGTTTGTGTCTGGTAGAAGGCCTATAGAGAGTAAAATCACTCAAGCATCTTTATTTATTTATTTTTGAAGACAGCTTTTGTGACTTTTCAAAAGTCACTTAAACTCTGTTTCCCCATATGGAAACTGGGGACAACACAACCAACCTTGCAGAGTTGCCAATGAGAATTAAGTAGTAAAATGTAAAGCACTTGTATCCATGCTAAACACAAAGAAAGCTCCTAAAATGGTAGTGATTATAAGTATATTTTACCTTTTTTTTTTTTGCCATGCCACTCGGCATGCAGGATCCTAGTTCCCCAACCAGGGGTCAAACCCATGCCCCCTGCATTGGGTGCTCAAAGTCTCAACCCCTGGATCACCAGAGAAGTTCCCAGAGGTATATTTTAAAGTTGGTTGTGCACTGCTTTTGGATTACATTCACCAGCCCTCTGCTGTCTCTCCTAACCTGGTGATTGTTTGATAGGGACTCCAGCTCCACTTTATATTCATGTTCAAGAACTTGTTGATAGAAATGATGAAAGTGCTGAAGTTGATTACAGTGTTGGAAAAGACAAAAGCAACAACAACAACAAAAAATCCCAACGTGTTCACCAAAGATCAGTGGAAGAATGTTTGCATGAAACAAATCAGTTGCCAGTTTTCCCCACTTGGAGAAAGTAAGTCATTTTCAAAATGTTGTCACAGCCCTCTGGTTGAGATGATCTATTCTTCCTGATCCTTCTCTCAGAGGAATTCAGGATCTTCTGAGGGACCTCCTTGTCCTCTTGGAGGTGAGGTTCCCTTGGGTATTGATGGGAAGTGCCCTCTGCAGCCCCATTTCTTGACCTGGAGGATGAAGTGTGGGGTCGATGTACTAGGGCAGCACATGGTCTAGGAAACCCCTGAATGGTTGCTCCCAATCAGGAGGCACATGCCCTTGTCTTTGAACCTTGCTTGGCTGTGAGACCTGGACCAAAACACTATCATACTCTGTCCTGGAGCATTGCCACTTAGGTGGTCACAGATAGATCTGAAGATTTCCTCCAGCTTTGTCTTTGAGGTTCTGTCTGGTGTGTGCATGCTCAATCATGTCTAACTGTTTGCAACCCTGTGGACTATAGCCCTCCAGGCTCCTCTGTCCATAGGATTCTTCAGGCAAGAATACTGGAGTGGGTTGCCACGCCCTCCTCCAGGGATCTTCCTGACCCAGAGATCAAACGCTTATCTCCTGCACTGGCAGATGGATTCTTTACCACTGAGTCAGGTTGAATATGTGACGTCATGCAGAAGTTTGGATAATAGGGTTGTACTGAGTCCTATCTCACAGATTTTTCTCCCCCACAAAAAGTATGGGTGTACATGTGGGTGTCTGTGTGTGTTTCTTCCAGTTTCACATTCTGATGCTCTTAGATTTTCCATATTTTTTTTTTCCTTAGTAGATCAAAGTCATCTTAGCTCCCTCCATCTGGAAGGAGTGGAACTGATGGATGCAGTCCATGGATTCTGGGAATCTTTCGTCTACCTGGTGACGTGAATGACGACGTGGGCCCTGGCTGAACTTGAAGTCGTGATTCTCTTCTCTGGACTCCTGTACTATTCCAGTTTCCAGCACACAAGACTTACTGGTAGGAAAACTATCTAACTACAGAATTCTTTTGGAGCTCTGTCCTGGAGGGCCAAAGAGGGGGAGGAACTGGTGTGAGGGGCAGAAAGAGGCTCTTCATGGATCCTGTAGCACTCTGTCTGCTGCAGCAGCTTCTGAGTGGCTGGGACAGACAGATCAAATAGCAAAGGTGGCATTCAGTGGGGATGACTGGAGGGCTAACAGGGGTGACTTTCAGCATCTTTTGAGGCCTGCCACTTACGTGACCCCCTTTTAGTACCTCATGTGGTGTTGATGGAGCAGCACAGTTTGACAGGATAAACGCATTTTGCATTTGTAGGTATAACTCAAAAGATAAATATAAGCATGTTGGTTCCTAAAAGGAACAAAGTTATGTTTATGGGTCAAATCCACAAGATCCCATATCCATGATAAGTCTAGGCAACATCTCTCTCTTTTTAAAATTTTTTAATTAAGTAATTTGGCTACACTGGGTCCTATTGAATGGGCGTGAGTTTGAGCAGACTCCGGGAGATAGTGAAGGACAGGAAAGCCTGTGTGCTATAGTCCATGGAGTGACAAAGAATTGGACACGACTGAGCCACTGAACAACAACAAGCCCGGGTCCTAGTTGCAGCATGCAGGATCTTTAGTTGTAGCATTTGAACTCTTAGTTTCAGTGTGTGGGATTTAGTTCCCTGACTAGGGATCGAACCTGGGCCCCCTGCTTTGGAAGCTTGGAGTCTTAGCCACTGGACCACCAGAGAAATCCCTGCATCTCTCTTTCCGCATGATGGCAAATACCAAAATGGTTCACCTCCTCCAGGTATTGCATCAGTTGTTTCCTTCTGCTGCATTTTTAATCATTATATGGAGGCAACTCAGTTTCTTTTCAACAGGGAACAGGAAGTGATTACATTCTTACTCTCTTGGGTCTGGTTAGGTTAGCAGGAGGTTAGGATGGTAATGGGTCTGGGCAGAGACTGAGTTCCTTTTTACTGTTTTGCTGGCTGATCAGCTGGGCCCAGAGCCTCCTTCCCCAAGAGCCTGGCAGATGGACATTTTGGTAAATTGGACAGAACTGTGGTGCCTATTGGGCTGCTCTGGTGGCTCAGCTGGTAAGAACCCGCCTGCCAATGCAGGAGACCCAAGAGACTGGGGTTCAGTCCCTGGCTGGGAAAGATCACCTGGAGAAGGAAATGGCAACACACTCCAGTCTTCTTTATTATTCTCAATTTGCTTATTTTTAATTGGAGAATAATTGATTTGCAATATTGTGTTGTTGGGTTTTTTTTGCCATACATCAACATGAATCAGCCGTAGGTATGCATATGTCCATTCCCTCTTGATCCTCTTTTCCACTTCCCACTCAAGTATTTTTGCCTGGGAAATTGCATGGACAGAGGAGCCTGTTGGCCTAGTGCGTGGGGTGGCAAGGTCAGATACCACTGAGCGCTCACGCACACACATGGTACATATCACAGTGAGTCTTATTAACATCTGCACTTCCAGGGGCTCTCCTAGCCTCTCTGGGAGGTTCCCTATCCTCTTTCCTCTCTCTGCTTTGGTACCAGGCTTCATTCAGACTTGGCTGTTTGGAAGAGAGGCTGCCTGCAGAGAAATGTCATCAAATATACATTTGCTTTCTGCTTTGTACCCGCAGTGCCAGGAAACTCACTTCTCCACCCCAAGGGAGAGGAGCTGTGACTCTCCCCTCCTATGTTACCTTCCAGGGCCCCTCTCTAGGCTCAGTTTGGCTCCAAGCATCTGAGTCCACCTCTCCCTTCCCACCCCCTGCAGGTGAGGGAGCGCTGGTTTGTGTGTGGTGGAGCCCAGGCAGCTACCTCCCCCACTGACACTCACTCAGAACAGGTTTCCGCTCTCTAGCTCCGGACAGTCTGGCTCCTCGTGTGGGGAAATTGCTGAGGCATTATCTGAATCTTTCACGAGGACGGCCGCATGATAGATATAACTTGGGTTTAAAGTGCTTTAACCAGACAACAGCTTTTGCAAACCCTAAGCATTTCTTTCCTTCAGCTGTCCATAGAAGAGCTTAGCCATTAGGCATTTTCTGTCAGAGGGAAGGCCCATCTAGAAAAAGGTCCTTCTGGCATGCAAAGTATTTGTGCTAGACTATTGCCTCTCTTGTCTCTATTCATCATGGGGGGTGGGGTGGGCGTGGTGGGGCAGGAGGCCACAGACTTCTCCAGGAGCCTGCTATACTATGTGGCCCTTTCTGGGATCAGGAGTTCATGCTGGTGGCCTGAGGCTTTAAGGCTATGAGGACAGACCCAGCCCATGGGGCTTCCCAGGTAGCACTAGTGGTAAAGAACCTGCCTGCCACTGCAGGAGACTTAATAGACCTGGGTTCAATCCCTATGTTGGGAAGATCCCCTGGAGGAGGAAATGGCAACCCACTCCAGTATTCTTGCCTAGAGAATCCTCATGGACAGAGAAGCCTGGTGGGCTACAGTCCATAGGATCGCAAAGAGTTGGATACAACTGAAGCAACTTAGCTCAGCACGTGGGACCAAGGAAGGTACAGTGGCAGTTTTTTAGACTCGAACATGCAAGCAAGTCACTGGGGCGCTTGTAAAAATGCAACTTCTGATCAGACAGATCTGGGGGGGTGGGGCCAGCATCTTCATTTCTGATAAGCTCCCAGTTGATGCTGCTGGTCCACAGATCTTCCTTTAGGTCGTCAGGGCCTACATCATTGCTGACATTTTGTGATGCTAATGCAACTTTTATTTTTTTAAGGTCTTCATACTTAAAAATTTATTTATTTATTTATTCATTGGCTGTGTTGGGTCTTTGTTGCTGCTCAGGCTTTTCTGTAGCTGTAGTGCGTGGCTGTCTCATTGCAGTGGTTTCTCTTGTTGCGGCTCATGGGCTCTAGAGCAGAGGATCAGTAGTTACGGTACATGGGCTTAGTTGCTCCAGGCTTGTGGGATCTTCCTGGATCAGGGATTGAACGTGCATCTCCTGCAATGACAGGCAGATTCATTACCACTGAGCCACCAGGGAAGCCCTAACTAACTCAACTCGTTTTGGTGTAGTTAGAGTCCATTTCTGATGTCCAAGTAGATGGGGCCCAGCTGGCCGGTGTCCTTCTAATGACCTGCTAACGACCCTTCAAATTCTTGGAGATAATTGTTGTCACTCCTAAGCTGTCTTATCAGTAGACTAAATATCTTGAACCCCTTTGAGTTTCCCCTTTTCCCGGTCATAATAAATTTTCCAAAGCTCCCTGGGCCAAGTTACTTTTAAATGCAAGACCATTGTGAAAATGGCAATTTATCTTTGCCTGGCAGAGGCATTTGAGTGTAATTTTGGTGGTATTAAGAGATCACTTGGGGAATTTCATCTCAGTCCTCTTCCAGGCACTGAGAATGCGTGTTTACATTTCAACAACTTTATTTGACTCTGAAGGTCACAACTTTTTTTTTTTTTTTGAACCTGAAAGTGAAATTTAGGCTCAATGATCTTCCTCAACTGCCCTCCCTATGACATTCCTGCGGGGATGAACTGGCCATCAGAGATGCCCCCTGCAGCCCAAGATGCAGGTATGCAACTGCATCCACTGCTGCATCTGGGAGCAGGGAAGAAATTGACTACTGGTTTGAGCATCTTCTAGGGGGAGACCCTGTGTTAGCCATGGAGGAGGCATAGTTGAATAAGTGATCTCTGTCCTCCAGAGCTAAGAGTCCCATGAAGGGGTTGTTGTTTAGTCGCTCAGTTGTGTCCAGCTCTTTGTGGCCCCATGGACTGTAGCCTGCCAGGCTCCTCTGTCCATGGGATTCTCCAGGCAAGAATACTGGAGTGTGTTGCCATTTTCTTCTCCAGGGGATCTTCCTGGACCAGGGATCAAACTCGTGTCTTCTGCATTGGCAGGCAGATTTTTAACCACTGAGCCACCAGGGAAGCCCCGCCATGGGGAAGCAAACATCCAGATCAGTGGTTGCCATGCAGTGTGACCGGGGCTAGGACAGATGGGTCAGGAGGTGTGGTGGGCAGAGGGCCTGTTTGGGGCAGGCAAAGCCAGGGGACATCCCAGGAAGCTCCCCTGAGAAGCAGCATGAGAAGAGGTGCATCTAGAAGGATTAGCAGGAGTTTATAGGGCTTTTCTGGGGCTTCTCGGGTGGCTCAGTGGTAAAGAATCCACCTGCCAATGCAGGAGATGCAGGTTCGATCTCTAAGTTGGGAAGATCCCCTGGAGAAGGAAATGGCAACCTGCTCCAGTATTCTTGCCTGGCAAATCCCACAGATAGAGGAGCCTGGCGGGCTACAGTCCACGGGACCACAAAAGAGCTGGACACAGCTGAGCAACTGAGCACACACAGAGGAATTTTCTGGTGAGGCAAATGTGGAGAGTGGAGTTCAGAAGGCATTCTACACAGAGAGGAGGCCATGCAGAAAAATCCAGACGCACAGACAAGCCTAAACATTTCATTTCTTGAAACCCTTCTGTTCCATGAAGCTCTGTAGCTGCCTCAGGTGCGTACTCTCTAAAGTTGAAGAGAGAGAACATCCTTCTCGGCATCTGTAGGTCTCTGGAGCCTTTGTCTCTCAGGCCAGTGGTTTAAAACTACTTTAACCGTAAATTTTTTTTCTACAAAATCTTACTAAATCCAATCTACAAACCAGAGAAAGCGTGGGTGTGGCTGTGAGGGTTTGGATTTTGTCTTGTGGCCTCTAAGAATTCCACAGAACTGTAGGAGTTCCATGGAGCATGGTTTGTAAACCTCTGTCCTGGAGAATTTTGTATTGCTTTTGGCAGCCCTATGAAGAATGTTATCTTAGTTTTATTGTGATTGGTCTTGCTGCGTCTTCTTGACATTCTGGATGTCTTGCTGGTTGTTGTGTCAATAGTTGTCAGTGGAAGGAAACCAGCATTGTCCTGTGTGACACTCTGACAAATGTGGGGCACACGGACTCCCCGTGAGAAAGGGTGTGTGGCAGGTGCTGGCTCAGAAGTCTCCAGCAGTAGCTGTCCACCGGGGAACACGAAGAGAGCAATGAGCTTCTTGCAGAAATGGGCTTTCTACTTGCAACCTTGTCTAACAGTCCAAGACTTTTCAGATTCTAAAAAAGTTGGCAAGGGAAAAAAATAAAAGCATATTTCTGGGTATAAGACTCAACAAATTCTACCCAGGATCTTGCATCTCTTTTCACTGGTGTAAACTAGCCAAATGTGAAATTTAAAGGCAGGATGTTTTTGAGAGTGAGTTTTGAAAAGGGACTGTTAAGCCAGAAGCTTAAGAATGGAAAAGTTCCACTGGCCCAGGGTGAGGCGGAAGGTTCCAGTTCAAGCTGGAGCTCCTATGTGCGTCTTACAAAGCTCTCTCAAAGGAGAAAATTGATGCTCTAAATGGAACAATGCCTGAAGGGAGCCCCACTGATGGATGATCCTCGTTCTTAGAAAGGGATCTGAAGAACTCCCTGTATGCACTGTGTGGGCATGCGTGCTAAGTCACTTCAGTCGTGTCCAACCCTTTGTGACCCTGTGGACTGTAGCCCACCAGGCTCCTCTGTCCATGGGATTCTCCAAGCAAGAATACTGGAGTGGGTTGCCATTTCCTTCTCCAGGGGCTCTTCTTGACTTGGGGATTGAACCCCTGTCTCATGTCTCCTGTGTTGGCAGGTGGGTTCTATATTAGTAGTACCACCTGGACACATAGCAAACTCTAAAAGCATCATCATGTGACTGATTTAAGGTGATGAATGTAAGGCATACTCAGTCTAGAGAGCACTACTGGTTACTTGAGAAACCCTGATGGAGGGAAGGGACAGTGAGGGTTCCCTTCAGGATGTACATGTGCTGTTGCCTGGGGCTGGGTCTGCTGCCAAACCAACAACCCACTGAACTAGGCAGTGTCAAGAAAGCTGGTGATCAGCAGCCTCTCTATCCAGATGGCCTTGTGTCCAGGAGTCTTGACATCAGCCCCCATTGCTTTGGAAACTGGTCCACTGGGAACTATGGGCTTGACTCCCAAACTGTGAGGATTCAGCTTCCTCTTGTCTCCTAGGGCTGGCCTTACACTGGGGCTCTCCTAGGGCTCTTAGGTTGCCCTGATCTGTCGGGACAGGTGACCAATGACACAGGCTTCCTAGATCCCACAGGACTGTCTGATAGATGACTGTCTGATGGATGATGATGATGGTGATGAGCCTGAGCTGTCTAGTTGTTTGCAGCGGCTACTGCCCGGCTCTCACCCCGCTGTGTGCCCTCCTTCCCTCTGCTCCCTGGAGGGGGCAATGGTGCCTGCATATGAGTGATGAGGACACTTTTGCCCAAGGGTTCAGAGCTGGTACAGAATGATCTTTTTTTTTTTTTTTGCTGCATGATACGTGGAACTTCCCAGACCAGGGATTGAACCTGTGCCCCTTGCAGTGGAGACTTGCAGAGTCTCAACCCCTGGACCATGAGGGAAGTCCCAGGAGGACATCTTGGATGTCTGTCTAGCTCTTAGTCCAGTGCATCAGTAACTCGCCTTCTTTCCAGGGCTCTTGTGCTTGCTGTGTAGTAGGGGCCATTATTCCCAGCTTGGTCTCCTTGAACTCCCCTAATTCTTGGGGCTTAGGACTCAGCTTCCCAGGCAGATAGTGGCTATGCAGAGCAGTTCCCCATCCCATAAAGAACAACCAGAATGAACCTCAAAAGGACTGAGGCAGGGAGCAGATTTAGGCAAACCGTTAACATTTTTTGTTTGAAAAACAAACTGGTGGTTTATGACGAGCCTGTTTCAAAGCCGGCTGTGTTATAACCACTGAGTAATTCACTCGTGTGTCAATTTTCCGAAGGATTGGGTTCAGGAAAACCTCAAACATAGTGGCTAAGTACTTTTCCTTTCCTTTAAAAATTGTGTTTATTTTGGGAGGAATTTAATCCATATGTTTCAGATCTATTTCTATGTTACTCAGCAAAAGGTTGTTTTTTTTGCCCAGCATTGCTAAGCCATGAGTCCACTCCGTCCCTTTCTCTTCCCTTCCCACAGCCATCCCCAAGCTTCACCCCACAGGTGCTCACAGCTGAGCCCCAGGCTTGTTGCTGGTCAATTCTATAGCCTTTTATGTGTACTAAGTGTGGAGTCACTTCAGTCATGTCTGACTCTGTGACTCTCATGGACTGTAGCCTGCCAGACTCCTCTGACCATGGGATTCTCCAGGCAAGGATACTGGAGTGGATTGCCATGCTCTCCTCCAGGGGATCTTCCTGATGCAGGGATCAAACCCATGTCTCTTACATCTCCTGCATTGGCAGGAGGTTTTTTTTTTTTTAACTACTAGTGCCACCTGGGAAGCCCATTTTATGAGACACGAGAAACTGTAGGTCCTGGAGGCAAAAAGAAAAATCAGTGATGCTATTTCTGTCTTTCTTGAAAATTTTGATGTTTGATTCACTATAGATTTCTGGCATTTATTTAGATATGTTAAATGTTGTGATACAATATTAGTTATATTGATTGACTGAATTTTTGGTCCTATCTTAAATTTTGCATCTTCGCCTCGACTTTCTTCTGACCAACCTCCTTCAGGGATCTTTCCTGTTGGGAAGGCAAAGTCTTTTTCATAAGTGCTGGTTCTGTTCTGATATTTTCTGATGCAGAGCTCTCTGTGATGACCTAGAGTGGTGGGATTGGGGTGGGTATGAAGCTCAGGATGGGGGGCATATATGTATACATATAGCTGATTCACTTTGTTCTATGGCGGAAATAACACAACATTTTAAAGCAATTATGCTGTAATAAAACATATATATAAATATATCATATGGTTGTCTTGTAAGAATGAAAACAGATCGATATAGGAGGCTAAATATCCTACAGATATTTTGCAGAATGTATGAAAATTTTATGTATGATATGTGCTGTGCTAAGTCACTTCAGTCATGTCCAACTCTCTGCAACCCTGTGGACTGTAGCCCTCTAGGCTTCTCTGGTCCATGGGATTCTCCAGGCAAGAATACTGGAGTGGGTTGCCATTTCCTCCTCCAGGGGATCTTCCTGATCTAGGGTTTGAACTTGCATCTCCTGCATTGCAATCGGATTCTCTGAGCCACTCTGAGCCATTCTCTGAGCAATTCTCATTGCTGAGCCACCGGGGAAGCTCCAGTGTAAGACATAGGCAGTATCAATTCAGTGAGGGAGAATGTGGTTTGTTCAGTGAACATATCTGGGTATTATTATTTTTCACAAAAAGAGATCAGTGTCAGAGACAGGGGAGCAAGCTTTGAGGATGCTTAGGGATGCTAGGAGTCTTAGGGAAAGTGGAGGAGAGGTGTGTGGGTCCTCTCTAGACATCCATGTGATCTGAAGCTGATATTTTCCCTTCTCCGTTGCTTGTCTTCCATTCCGGGGATAGAGGAATTGTGTTCCGTGGTAAATATTTTGCCAGTTATGCTGGACTGATGTGTCACTGTGTCTGTGAGTTCTTAAGAAGGCCCTGAGTTCACCAGATTTCTCAATTCAGTTCCTGGGAACAAAAGAGAAAGCAGTTATAGGATCTGGGCTTCGGAGCTTTCATAGGCAGGGATTTCTTCTCAGTGAAGTGATTTTGTGAAAATAAAAAGTACAGCCATCTCGGAGGCACCAACTTGGTTCCCAGCATTGAGGAACCTCAGAGTTTCCTTTGATGACCTAACTGTGGGCTGTGTATATACTTGAACTTACTTGGTGGCAGAGCTGAAATCTGTTTTTAATTTTAAAATCATTGGGCAACATTGTTACAAATGGTAATAGATAAACATGCCCCGGGATTTTCTGAGAAGAACCAGTGCCAGTGAAGTTCATTTTTACTTTAAATATGCCCCACATACAGTTATTTTAAATAAGAAACTATTTTTAACATGGATAAGAAATGATGTTTTTATTGAATCTTGCTTATTAAGTGTAAGCTTGAGCTTCTGCTCTGCTGGGGTTGTTTGAGGACATTACCTTTCCAAAGTCGGGGGATCAGAGAGGTGTAGAGTCACATTTTGGTTTTATTTTTATTTTTTGGATGAGCCTCCCAGCTAGGGGTTACATTCCGCCACCTCACCCCTTCCTCTCTTTTTTTGGCCAGGGCACACGGCAGGTGGGATCTTAGTTCCCCAACCAGGGGTCGAACCCCGGGCCCTCAGAAGTGAGAGCTTGAATCCTGACCACTGATCCACCTGAGGTCACTCGCCTGGGTGTGATGGAGTTGGCAGAGGGACCCAGGTCCGTGTGAATCCAAAAGCCCATGCTCCAAATAATGACTGATGTTGCTTGATTCTTAAATTTTGAGGAAGCATGTTTAGGGGAATACTGTAATTCATAGTAAAGCATTTTGAGAATAATAGAAGTTTTGAGAATAACAGGTAACCCAAACACAGTTGTTGATTTACCAGCTTTTTCGGGACACCTAGGAGTCAGAAATGACTTCATGACATTTCCGTGCCGTGGAGAAGCTCTCAGTTGAGAAGATGGGTAGGCCTTCAGGTGCCTATAGTCTGTGCTGTAAGACGGGTGGACAGTATGGAACCACTGCAGATTGGTGGGAAATAACATTACTGGGGAAAGAGACAAGGTGTCATGGAGGAAGTGTGTTTTTTTTGAGTATACAATGTTGTGTTAGTTTCTGCTAATACACTAATGTATAGTGACTCAGCTATGCATATACATATAGCCCCTCTTTTTTGGATTTCCTTTGCATTTAAGTCATTACAGAGCATTGAGGAGAGTTCCCTGTGCTCTACATTAGGTTGTTATTATGCATCTATTTTATATACAGTAGTGTGTATATGTCAATCCCAGTCTCCCACCCCTCTTCCCCTCTTGGTGTCTGTACGCTTGTTCTCTGTGTCTGTGTCTCTATTTCTCCTTTGCAAAAATGGTTAGTCTGTACCACTTTTCTAGATTCCACATTTATGCGTTAATATATATGATATGTGTTTTTCTCTTTCTGACTTTACTCTTTATAACAGTTTCTAGGTCCATCCACATCTCTGCAAATGGCACAATTTCATTCCTTTTTATGGCTGGGTAATATTCCTTTATATACATACCACATCTTCTTTATCCTTTCCTCTGTTGTTGGACGTTTAGGTTGTTTTCACGTCCTGGCTATTGTAAATAGTGCTGCTATGAACATTTTTGTGCATGTATCTTTTGTAATTATGATTTTCTCAGGGTATATGCCCAGCAAAGGGATTGCTAGGTCATACAGTAGTTCTGGTTTTAGTTTTTTAAGTAATCTCCATGCTGTTCTCCACAGTGGCTGTACCAATTTACGTTCCCATCAACAATATAGGAGGGTTCCCTTTTCTCCACACCCTGTCCAGCATTTATTGTTTGTAGATTTTTGATAATATTGTTTGATTGGGCCTTGAAGGAGGATCTGGTTTTGCTGGCTGGAGGAGAGAAGGTTAGGAGGGAAGGACTAGCCTGAATTTAGTTTAGAGTATCCAGAAATCAGATATTTGGGGGAAGGTCTAGGAGTTCCCTGGAAATGAGACCATACAAGTGAGGACAGGTGATGGTGGTCCTTAAAAGCTGAGTCAGGGCATTTTTCTATGTGAGTTTGATGAGGGGAGGGGTGTAATCAGTAGTTGGACACTAGACCATTGCTCCTGCTGGCAGGTGGCTTGGGTGTCCCTCACTTCTGAGGGTAGTGTTCCTGGCAGGAAGTCCATTCGAGAATACCAGTTCTCACCTGAGAATGTACTTGTTAGGGTCTAGTGAAGGCATTAAGAACTGCATTGCCCATAATGAAATACTGGTGCTGGGGCCAGAGGGAGAACATTAAGCTGGAAGTGTTTCGGGGACCTCATGGCCTCACGTGAGGCCCAGTCCCTCTGCAGCTTGAGCTCTGAGCCTTTGAGGAGAATGTTCTGAGACCTGTGTGTCTTTGGAGTTATCCTCCAGGCCAATGCTTTCTGTATCCACTCTCAGTGTGGGAGCAGAATGTTCGAGTCTTCATCCTGTGACTTTTGTGCTGATTATTTTTATACTTAAAAAAATTTTAAGTGTATCTATTTATTTATGGCTGTGCTGGGTCTTGGTTGCTGCTCGGGCTCTTCTCGAGTTGTGGTGAGTGGGGAGGCTACTCTCTAGTTGTAGTGCACAGGCTTCTCATTGCAGTGGCTTCTCTTGTGGAGCACGGGCTTTAGGGCAGGAGAACTTCAGTAGTTGTGGTGCATGGACTTAGTTGCCCGGTGATACATGGGATTCTCCTGGATCAGGGATAGAACCCCTATCCCTTGAACTGGCAGGCAGACCCCCAACCACTGGACCACCAATAAAGTCCTATGCTGAATTTTTATAAGCACCTTCCTAATTCTTTACAAATTCTTGGGCAGATTCCTGACTACTTTGTTTGACTGACCTGCAGCAGAGGTGGTGGAAGGAATGTGGTTGAAAGGGACAGAGTTTTCATGTATAGCTCACCTTTAGGGAGGACAGAGTCGTCACTGTGAAGGGTGCTCGTTCAGTTCAAATAGTCCAGCTCAACTGGATGAGATGGGGACCCTGAGCGCTCTCTGCAGAGGTGCCAAGGTGACCTTCCAGCCCTTAGCTCTTCTCTGCCCTGAAGTTGTAATTAGACATTCGGTGATTTCAGTGAATTGAGCCCATCCAGGGTACCCTGAATATCTGAGAGTCCCTGGGACAGCAAGGAGATCAAACCAGTCAGTCCTAAAGGAACTAAAGAAACTCAACCCTCTTGATGTTGTTCAGTCACTAAGTCTTGTTTGACTCTTTGCGGCTCCATGCCAGGCTTTCCTGTCCTTCACTATCTTCCAGAGTTTGCTCAAACTCATGCCTGTTGAGTCGATGATGCCATCCAACCATCATCCTCTGTCACCCCCTTCTCCTCTTGCCCTCAATCTTTCCCAGCACTGGGGTCTTTTCCGGTGAGTCAGCTCTTCCCATCAGGTGGCCAGGCTGTATTGGAACTTCAGCTTCAGTATCAGTTGTACCAGAAAGCATTTCCTTAAGGAAATGCTTTTTTTTCCCCCCACAACACTTTTGAAACACCTTTAAACAGACCTTAGCAAGGATTTGAAACAGAGATCTGGGTTAGCTTCTCTTTGCTGATTACACTCAGGCCACATAGTGTTTTGTAAATGGATAGGACTACAGCAAAATTCAGAGTCAGTAATGTGTACCCTCAGTGGGTCCATTTTTCATCATGGATGTTCTGCTTGAGAACTTGAAACCCAAGATGTACGCAACAGGAGACTGCTGGGAAATGAATGAGCAGGCTAAAGGTACTCTGGACAAAATGCTCTTATCACAGGACTTCTGGTGCATGCCCTATGTCCCACTTACATGGGTGATAAGTCAGCAATGCATTTATTAGTCTGACTTTTATCGAAAAAGATACCAGGGACTTGAAACTTTGAGTCAGTGCCAGGTGAATCAATAAAACCAGGACATGTTGCATTTGCTTAGCCAGTTTATTCAGCAAACACTTATTAATCCACCACTCTACACCAGACACGGAGTGTAATAAACCCAATAACTCATGCTCCTACCTGGCAATTCAAGTTGTGAGGGGTCATGTGAATAAAAGAGAATAGTAAAACATTCTACATCCATTCAAGGCACAGAGTGAGCAGAAAAGTGAGAGGATTCCTTTATTCCTGGAGGATTATTGCTTGATTTGAACGTGACAACATAGTGAGAATCTGTCAATCAGAGATAGGACCTTTGGATACTAGGAGGTCAGACCATGTGGTTCATGAAAGGAGCTACCAGCAGTTTAACAAGGTGATAGTATATGGACTAAGCCAAGTGGGGTGAGAGATGAAGCTTTGAAGTGAGAGATGGCAGGAGACGGATCTCTCTCCCTGTCTTTCTTTTTGGTTATTTTGTAAAATACATGATATATTTTCTTGTAGTCCAATCTGTTGACCATTTCCTTCAGATTTCTTCTTCTTGTTGTTCTTTAGTCGCTCAGTTGTGTCTGACTCTTTGCGACCCCATGGACTGCAGCATGCCAGGTTTCCCTGTCCTTCACTATCTCCCGGAGTTTGTTCAAACTCATATCCATTGAGTCAGTGATGCCATCCTCTGTCACCCCCTTCACCTGCCCTCAATCTTCTTCTGTCAGTGTATAATTCTAAAGTCTTAGATCACCACTGGTAGTCCCACAGATTGATTTTTAAGCTCCTAGACCTGTGTGGAAGTTACTTCAGTTCATGGTGCAAAGAGAGATTCTCACTTCATTTTCCCCTGAATCAACCAACCCATTATCCAAGCACAGTTTTCTTGAACAAGCTCTGCTTTATCCATTGGCTCCTGCTGCCAGTGAAAGCTTAGCGGATCTGGTTACCAGTGGAGAAGATGGCCGGGATGTGATAAGGCTAGTGTGGCAGGAATTCAGCCAGACATTTGATCTGACCATCTGGGCGGGCTTCAGAGATTCCATCTCAGCAGACTAGACCTGGCTATGTCTGGAAAGCTCTGCAGAGATGTGGCCAGAACTACTAGCTGTTCTACTCTGAAAATTTAGCCAAATGAGGGTCGGTCCGGTGGTGCACTGGGCTGCTAGCCTCCCTGGGAAGCGCTGCCTGGGGGAAGGAGCTCGATCATTCCTCCCTGGGGAGGGTGATCATCTGTGTGTCCCAGTGAGTCAAGATCTGAGAGATACCACCTATGGGAATTCCCAGGCATGCCCAGACTATGGGAGCCCTGGTCCAGAGGGATGCCAGCATTCTGAATGCAGTCTCTTCCACGAAATAGGAATGTACACTGTGTATACCGTATATACACAGTGTAAGGAAATTTGTTCCTGACCTATGTTGAAGAGGTAGCTGAAATAACCTTCCCATCCTCTGGGTTCTCAGATGCCATGATTTATAAGGCTAGATGTCCTGTCTTCTCCCCTGTCTAGGGGGTCATATCCTATTTATTTATAGAAACTCAGAGTTTATTGTAGAATGTGACGGAGTCACTGCCTGCTGCCTCTATGGAATGAATGGATGAATAACTGATGATTGACTGTAACTGTTTTTT
Source organism: Cervus canadensis (assembly GCF_019320065.1). Classification (NCBI taxonomy): domain Eukaryota; kingdom Metazoa; phylum Chordata; class Mammalia; order Artiodactyla; family Cervidae; genus Cervus; species Cervus canadensis. The sequence goes on along the minus strand of NC_057402.1, from coordinate 41,556,889 downwards.
CCATGTCTTCCCACAGCTGTACTACTTAACATTGGGGCTGGCAACTCATTTTAAACTGCTGGTCCTTCTCCTTAATAAGATCCTGGTAAAACCTTGACTTTAATGTCATGTTACTTCAGGACTTCTTCCTCATTCCAGGCTTTTCTTTTTCATCGAATACATGTGATAGTCACACTCTCCAGGAGTCTTTACAAAACATGTTTTCAAAAACCTTCCTTTGTATCAGAGTTAGAGAAGAAACTCACGTTCTAGAAAGACTTGCAAGGTAATGGAGGTTCCTAATGTTTCAGATCCTATTTGGAAGATATGTTGGGGCAAAAATGCTGAGTTTACCTATTCTTTTAACTTCTCAGAAACCTGTTAGAAAGTGGAGCTACTGACCTGCAGGTGTGGGGGTCTGTGGGACACACAGCTCAGCCTGGTGCACTGGACCTTCTGTGGCTGGACTGCACCTACCAGCCAGCTGGCTCATCTGCATCTCAATTCAGCTGGCAGAACAGCTGGAGGCTGGCTGGTCTAGGATGTCCTGACCCACGTGCTTGGTTTTGGCATGCTGTCTTCCATGGGGCTGAGGGGACCATGTATACCATGTCCAGCATTCTGCTACTGGACCATGTATCTCTCATCATCTAGAAGACTAGCCTGGGTGTGTTCTAAGGTGGCTGGTCTGGTTCTGTGAGACAGAGGAAAAGCATGCACTGATCTCAAAGCTCAGTGGCATACCATCACTTCTACTCCCTTTTTAAAAATGTCTCAGTTTGTGTATTTCTTTTTAAAAATATTTTATTAATTTATTTGGCTGCACTGGGTCTTTTTTTTTTTTTAAATAAAGTTTCTCTTTGTTTGGCTCCAAACCTTCTTTTATTTACTTTTGGCTGTGCTGGGTCTTTGTTGCTATGCTGGTTTTTCTCTTGTAGCAAGCAGGGCTACTCTTTAGTTGCGGTGTGTGGGCTTCTCATTGCAGTGGCTTCTCTTGTTGAGGAGCACGGGCTCTAGGGTGTGAGGGCTTCAGTAGTTGTAGCTCCTGGGCTCTAGAGCACGGGCTCAGTAGTTGTGGCACATAGGCTAAGTTGCCCTGTGGCATGTGGGATCTCCCTGGACCAGGGATTGAACCTGTGTCTCCTGCATTAGCAGATGGATTCTTTACCACGGAGCCACCAGGGAAGCCCTGTACCAGGTCTGAGTTGTGGCTTGTGGCATTTAGTTCTCTGACCAGGGATCAAACACCAGTCTCCTGCACTGGGTGCTGGGAGTCTTAGCCACTGGACCACTAGGGAAGGCCCACTTCTGCTTCCTTCTCTTGGCTGAAGCAAGGCTGGTTCGTGTTCAGGGGGAGGAGATTCTGATTCTGCCTGGTGATGGGAGAAGCTGCAATGCCCTTGGATCCAGGGAGAAGAGAAAAGGGTGGGAGTGTGTGTTCTTAGTCTTGTCTGACTCTGTGACTCCATGAACTGTAGCCCACCAGCTCCTCTGTCCATGGGATTCTCCAGGCAAGATCACTGGAGTAGGTTGCTATGCCCTCCTCCAGGGGGTCTTCCCAACCCAGGGATCGAACCCATGACTCTTGTGTCTCCTGTGTCAGGCAGAGTCTTTACCACTAGCGCTACCTGGGAAGCCCACAAAAGGTGGGGGAATGGGGCCATGTTTGCGATCAATCCACCACACCTACATTTGATAGAATTCCTTCCTCCTTAGTAATCTTGCACTTAGATGTACTTACGTGGTGACACCTTGCATGATTTCTCTGAGTCTCGATTGTGCATACATGTCCTGGCGTTTGCATTCATCTCAGCAGGCACCTGGGTCATCAGTTCTGCTCTTGGAGATGTGTTGGCCAGCCATCCTCCAAGTACAGTCACAAGGACAAGCCGGCACCTGAGAGTGGTCGTGTCCAGGAAGGAGGGGACTGTGGGGTGGAAAGGGGCCATGCCCCACAGGATCTTGGCTGCATGCCCTGAAGGCTGGCTGAGGCTGTCAGCTGCTGCTGGGCAGGTCCTAGAGCCCCAAGGAAGCCCTGTTCACCCTTCCTGCTGCCCTTGCCTTTAGCTGGGTGTGGGTGAGCAGGTCTTGCCAGCTGAGGTTCCTGCCCTGACCCACCGTGTCAGCAATGCAGCTCCCAGAGGACCGGCCCCAGGTCCTGCCCACACACCCGGATGTTGACAGGGGCACGGCTCCAGCACCAGCCTTCATGGATGGTCTCATCGCTTTTAAGATAATGACCGTGGGGTGTGGGCTGGCGGGAGCAGTGACATCACTTTCCTGCAATTCTGGGTCAGTTCCTGCTGCTTTTCTATGCATCTCTGAATGACTGAAATAAATCTATGGGTTGGTTATGTGTCCTGGAAGGTTTCGAGCCTGCCGACATGCCTGTCTTGTAATGTGGCCAGGAGAGTGATGGCTTTGAGGTCAGAGTTCCTGGGTTCAAGATTCTGTCACTGGCTTGTCGTCTGAACTTGAACCGCAGGTTTCACTTTTCTAGGCCTGAGTTTTCTTATTTGTACCATGATGGATCCATCCCTGATTTTGTGAAGTAATACTGAGGTAAATCAAACCAATCAATCTTCAAGGAAATCAACCCTGAATATATGTTCAAAGAACTGATGCTGAAGCTGAAGTTCCAATACTTTGGCCACTTGATGCGAAGAGCTGACTCATTCATTGGAAAAGACCCTGAGGCTGGGAAAGATTGAGGGCAGGAGAAGGGGGCAACAGAGGATGAGATGGTTGGATGGCATCACCAACTCAGTGGACATATGTACATACGTCTCTTCCCTTTTGAACCTCCCTCCCACTCTTTCCCACCTCTATAGGTTGTTACAGAGCCCGGGCTTGATTTCTGTGAGTCATACGGTAAATTTCCATTGGCTATCTATTTTACATATGATAGCGTATATGCTTCCATACCACTCTCTTCATTCATCTCACCCTCTCCTTCCTCCCCACCGCCCACATCCATATGTCTGTTCTCTGTGTCTGCATCTCCATTGCTGCCCTGCAGATAGGTTTATCAGTACTATCTTTCTAGATTCCATATATATGTGTTAATATATGATATCTGTTTTTCTCTTTCTGACTTACTTCACTCTGGATTCATCCACCTCATTAGAACTGACTCAAGTGCGTTCCTTTTTTATGGCTGAGTAGTATTCCATCATATATAAGTACCACAGCTTCTTTATCCATTCCTCTGTTGATGGACACCTGGGTTGCTTCCATGTCCTAGCTGTTGTAAATAGTGTGATGCAGACCATTTTTAAAGTTTTTATTGAATTTGTTCAATATTACTTCTGTTTCATGTTTTGGTTTTTTGGCCACAACGCATGTGGGATCTTAGCTCCCTGACCAGGGATAGAACCCACACTCCCTGCATTGGAAGGTGAAGTTTCAACCACTGGACTACCAGGGAAGTCCCTCAGTTGGTTACTATATATTTATATATAAATAACCTTTATATCCTTTATATCCTAAATTTATCAATATGAAGAAAGGGTCATTCCAGGCTCACAGACTAGAATCATGGAGATAAGAGTTAGGTATTTCCTTCCTTCCCACCTTGATTTTATCTGGAAGGTTCCCTTGTGGGTAAGGAGACATATCTTCACAATGACAAAATTCAACAGAGTTTCTCATGTTTCCACCCATGAGAGCCAGCATTCCAGTTGCCTCTGAGTTCCACGTGGTCTTGGCCGGAAGGAGAAAAAGTACCCAGGGCTTGCACTGGGTACAGACCTTCTGGGGCAGGACGGCTTCTCCATGCCACTGTTCTCCACTGATGTTCCCCAGAGCCGGGAGGAGGTGGGGGGATTCCTGACTCCATCGTGGATCACCCTGCCTCCAGAGCCCATTCTGTATGTCCTCACATAAGAAGACCAGCAGTTACTGCCTCATCTTTCTCGCCCAGCACAGAAGTGGGGTGATCCCAGGAGACGATGTATGAAAACCAGACTTTGCTCCTCCATGGGTGAATAGCACTTGGTGTGGACTACCCCTCCCTGAGGGCCGTGGGATGGCTGGACTCTGTCCACCCATACAGTGGGCAGCGTTTCTCCCTGGAATGAATGTGTAGTCTTCCAAAGGCTGCGGATGACCTCACACGGCTATCAGGTGACCAGGCAGGCATGCCATCCTCCCAACAGATGTATGAACACTATTCAGTTCAGTTTTGACCGTATTTTTAGGTCAACTTGAATTAGGAAATGTCCAACCAAGAAGGTTTAGTTTTCGGATTCTAGTTTTTACTAGAGTATAATTGCTTTACAATGTTGTGTTAGTCCCTGCTGTATGATGACTAGTCAGCTGTACATATACGTATATCCCCTTCCTCTTGAGCCTTCCCCTGCCCCCATCTGACCCTCTAGGTCCTCACAGAGCACTGAGCTGAGCTCCCTGTGCTATGCAGAGGCTTCCCACTAGCTCTGTTTTACACACAGCAGTGTATTTATGTCAAATCTAATCTCCCAATTCATCTCACCCCTCCCCATGTCCACATGTCCATTCTCTATGTCTGCATCGCTATTCTTGCCCTGCAAATAGGTTCATCTGTACCATTTTTCTAGATTCCACATATATGTGTTAATATACAATACTTGTTTTTCTCTTTCTGACTTACTTCGCTCTGTATGTATGACAGACTGTAGGTCCATCCACATCAAAGCAAAACCGAAAAGAATCTTGCAGCAAGCAAAGATAGTTATGTAAAATTCCTTGGGCTGGAGTTAAGGCATGAAGGTGGTGATAATGATGGTTATAGTTTTTTGAATACCTACTATCCTTCAGGCATTATGATCAGTATTTGCATCTCTTGCCTCTTTGAGCTCTCCCTGCTGCTCCACAAGCTTGGGTCTGTGCTATCCAGACAACCTAGATGAGACGAAAAGAGGCCCAGAGAAGTTAAGCAACTGGCCCAAAGACACACAGTAAATCTGTATGTGTGTGTGGTGGTGGAATGGGTGGGGAGGTCTGCTGTTTGAGCTCAGGTCTCTCTTCTTGGCTTCTCTCTCTTGTCTTCTGTTATGGGGAGCCTCCAAGATCCTATCTGGAAAATGAATCTGCTGGACTCTAGGATCCCTTTCCAGCTCTGAATGACCCTGATCTCTATGCCTTAATGTCTTGCTGAAGAAAATGGTGCCTTCTGCTTGCCCTGTTTGTAAGTGATGTTGCTGTAGCCCCAGAGAGTATGTGAGGCCAAGTTGAGAGTTGTCATTAGATGGTAAGAGTTCTGGGAGAAGGAACAGCCACCCTAGGTTTTTTTTTTTTTTTTTTTTTTTTTTGGCAGCACTGCTCAGCATGTGGGATCCTAGTTCCCTGACCAGGGATTGAACCCTCACCCTTCTGCAGTGAAAGTACAGAGTCCTAACCACTGGACCACCAGGAAAGTCCAGGAACCCTGATTTTTATTTTCGGCTTCCACACCAAGTGGCTGTGTGGCCTGAGACAGGTTGACCCTTCTGAGCCTGTGTCCCTGCCTGGAGACAAGAAGCTTGTGTGCAGTTGTCCCTAGGACCCTTTGAGCCTTGGAGGAGAATGCCATCTCCTTTCCCCTGCTGCTCCAGACATGCGAGGGCAGATTTTTAGGCAGAATCAGACTTTTTTTGGCTGCACCATGCAGCATGCAGGATCTTGGTTCCCTGTCCAGAGATGGAACCCTGGCCCCCTTCCTTGGGAGCTCAGAGTCTTAATCACAGGACCACCAGGGAAGTCCCAGGATCAGGCTTTCTTGAAGCATCTGTGTTTTTCCTGATGGATGACTGGGATTTCTTCACATCAGGTGAAACATTTCAAAACTTCTGGAAAGGACTCTGACATGAGAGCAAATGGATCTTCTTTCTGTAATAAAATCTCTTCCCTCCGGTTAGGACAAGCCTTTACAGAGTTCTTATCACAGTACCTAAACCACGTGGCGAGCAAAGGGAGAGAATTTTGCTGTTGCTTTTGTCGTTGTTGTTGTTGTTGTTCAGTTGCTAAGTTGTGTCTGACTTTGTGACCCCATGGACTGCAGCACGCCAGGCTTCCCTGTCCTTCATTATCTCCCAGAATTTGCTCAAACTCATGTCCGTTGAGTCAGTGATGCTATCTAACCATCTCTTCCTTTGGTGCCTTCTTTTCCTTTTGCTTTCAATCTTTCCCAGCATTGCAGTCTTTTCCAATGAGTCGGCTCTTGGCATTAGGTGGCCAAAGTGTTGGAGCTTTAGCTTCAGCAACAGCCCTTCCAGTGAATATTCAGGGTTGATTTCCTTTAGGATTGACTCATTTGATCTCCTTATAGTTGTTCAGTTGCTAAATAGGGTCAGACTCTTTGCAACCCCATGGAGTACAGCACGCCAGGCTCCTCTGTCCTTCGCCATCTCCCGGGGTTTGCTCAGACTCTTGTCTCTTGAGTCCGTTTCGTTCCTCTGTAATGTGGGAGATAGACCAGGCCCGAGTTTCTCAGGGAACCAGTGCTGGGAGCAGGTCCGTGGCTGAACCACCATTGCTGACCTGCAAGTGTACGTTTGCCCCGTGTGCCTTCAGCTAGCACGAAAACCCCAGTTTCTGTGTTAATACCCGCCCCCATCCCAGCTCCCACAACTACATGAAAGCAAGAGAGAGAGGAAGACTGACACCTCAGTAGCTCAAAGAACAAGCTTGGCGCGCTGGGAAAATCAGCTGAGAGATCCCATCACCCTGGGGAGAAACTGGTCGGCTTCAGCCTGACAAAGCTGCTGGAGGCAGTTTGTGTTCTGTGAGTCCAGTCCAAGGCAAAAGGAACACACAGAAGATGATGATTATGGGTGTTTTTAAAAATCTGCTTCTTCCTGCCCAGCCCAGGACAATATTTACAAAGCAGACACGCAAACAAGAAGACCTTCTTTTCAGGTTTAAATGGCCCCGTGAGCCAGGCTCTCCCCATGCTGGAGTCCTTGTCTGGCAATCCCTGAGGTAGGTGTTGAAAGAGAGCCTTTGCCAGCCCGTTGAGCCCGCCTGCGCTGTGGTGGTTACGGTGTGGTTAGTAAGTCCAGGGCCGTGTTGCTCCTACTTGAATAAGACACAGACCCCTTTAAAGGAAGAACATTCTCAAGGATGTCCCAGTGTTGACTTAAATTACCCTTATTATTATGTTATTTAAAAATACAAATATCACACCAGGTATACATTCCTTCAGCTTAGAGTTTTTGTTTTTTAAAAATTATTTATTTTATTTATAGTTGGGCTTCCCAGGTGGCGCTAGTGGCAAAGAGTCCGCCTGCCAATTCAGATGTAAGAGACGCAGGTTCCAACCCTGGGTTGGGAAGATCCCCTGGAGCAGGAAATGGCAATTTCACTTTCTTTCATTTGTATTTATTTTATTTTGGTTGCTTTGGGTCTTCATTGCTGCCAGCAGGCCTTTCTCTAGTTGTGGCGAGTGGGGACTACTTTCTAGTTGCTATGTTCGGGCTTCTCATTGTGGTGGTTTCTCTTGTCTCAGAGCACCAGCTCTAGACACTTGGGTTTCAGTAGTTGCAGCAAGTGGGCTCTAGAGAGCAAGCTCAATAGTTGTTGTGCACAAGCTCAGTTGTACTGCAGCATATGAAATCCTCCCAGACGAGGGAGGATTGGCAGACAGTTTCTTATCCACTGTACTGCCAAGGGAGTTCCAGCTTACAGTTCTTTACAATTATAAATTTAAAACAATTTTACAAATGATATACCAACAGAACTGTAACATGAATGAAATTCAGATCATCCACATTAGCTCAGTATACTCCCTTGCCAATCTCTGATGTTGGGCTTCAAGAAAGAAAGCTTTATTGCTGATATCTCATATTTCACTTGTTAGGGTCTTGATTGATTTGATTTTGTGCATAAAGGACCATTGTTTGAGTTATCCTGTATCATCCCCCTGCTCCACGTGATAACACTGAATTCATCTGGAGCCACAAAGCCATTATTTTATTAAGTCAGTCTCTAAAAGGAAATCAATGTCTAACAGCAAAAAAAAAAAAAAAAAAACAACAAAGAAGTTAAATGCTGGTTCATAGGTTGTTCTTCATGGCATGTTTACTGACTGCTAATGAACAGTTGAATGTTAGTGCAGGTGAAGTCAAGATATGTCTAGTGCATCTGCTAGCAACCTTCAGAATCTCCTACCATTTGGGGAGATTGGTATGCCCGTACCAACATGCAGTCTGGTGACTCACTTCTACCATTTATTCTAATTACAGTGAAAACTTTTTTGAGGGCATTTAGATATCATTCAGTCAGGACTGGATCCCAGATGATGCAAATGTGGGCGCTGAAGCTGTACACAGCACTTCATTAGAAGGTGCTCATCTGGATGACCCTGAGTTTATGCTTACATCGTAGTGCCCCTGAGACTATGTCCATAGGGGTCTCTGAATCCTGGTTTTGAAAAACACTCTTCTGGAGACAAGCCCAGAGTGCTCATGGAAGGTAGAGAGATCTCCCCAATGGTGGGGGATGGCCCAAGAGAACAGTTTTCTGCCAGAAACCAGGAGAGAGCACATGGCACTGCATTTACAGTGATCATCGATTCACTGTATGTTTTATGGAACTCTGTCTTTTTTAAAAGATTTTTTCAAACCATTTTTTTAAAGTCATTATTGAATTGGTTATGTTATTGCTTCTGTTTTATGTTTCGGTTTATTGGCCACGAGGCATGTGAAATCTTAGCTCTCCAACCAGGGATTGAACCCGTGTTTTCTGCATTGGAAGGTGAAATCTTAACTACTGGATTGCCAGGGAAGTCCCTGGAACTTCATCTTTTTCATATACCTGGCATAAGGGATAGGAAAAGAACAGTGGTAGAATTAAGTATAACGTCTCCCTTAGACAGTGGCTTTGGAGAGTTTGAAAAGCTCTTTGGAACGGCTCTCTAGACTAGACTGTCAGCCCTGGAAGAGAATTAATATCTGAGATTTAGAGTTTGCCACTCACTTTGCACAACAGTATACTGGGTTTTAAAATTTTTTTTAATTGATTTATTTGGCTGCACTGGGTCTTAGTTGCAGCATGTGAGATCTAGTTCCCTGACCAGGGTTCGAACCCAGACTGTATTGGGAGCATGGAGTCTTAGCTACTGGACCACAAGGGAAATCCCTAGTGTACTGTGTGATCATTTTTACTTTCCAGTTCTTTTTTCAAATGATGTCTGACTATCTCCAGGAATTGAATCCTAAGAATGGTAAAAATTTACCACCTTTAAGTAATGTCGAGAATTGCTGCAGCCTTTTGAAGACCACTCCCTGCAGAGAGATGTTAGAGTAAGTTCCTGGTCTGGTCAGAGGGTGTATGGGATAAGATAAGAACCATCTGGATGTCTAAGTTCTGGTGCATTTGTTTAAAATACAAGAGCCTCAGTTTACAACACAGGAAATAGCCTGTGGAAATGATTTGATGGTCGATGCTAAGTGAGCATCAGAAACACAAATTACCGTGAGTTTTTGTGAGGTTTGGATTGTGGGATGGACTTGCTCAGGGCAGATTTAAAGAAGTGAGCAACTGTTTGGGGACCTAAATCACATCTGCAAAATCCTTTCCCAGTAGCACCTATGCTAGTGTTTGACCAAATGACTGAGCAGGTGCCAGGAATCTTAGTGAGGGAATCCTGAAACCCTGCCAACCACAATTGATACACTGAGTTCTTTCTTAATAGTAATATGGATGTACAACATGATAATATGGTTGGGACCACCCTAAGTGTCTTATAATGCAAAATAAAGCTTACAAATATAGCTTGAAGCTATTTTACCTTTTGATTTAGGTAAGATTTGTTTTGAATTCTCCTGCAAAATGGTTTACCACTTTTTTGAATCGTGCTCTTTGAACTTGTTCTTAAAATGGTTCAGTGACTTGGCTTATTGGGAACTTGTCTGTTCCTTGTTGATCCACCTACCTTCCTTGCCCATTCATCTACACATCGACTAGTCTCTTCATCTAACAAATTACCCACCAGTCTGTCTGTCCATCCATCCATCCTTCCATTCATCTGTCCATTCACCCATCCAGCCAGCCATTCATTCATCCATCTGTCCTTCCATCTGTCCAAACATCCACCCATACACATACCCATCCATCTAGTGTTCTATCCATCTGGTCACCTGTCCAACAATACATTCAATTCTACTTCCTCCATCCATCTGCCTACTCAACCTTTCAGCCACTCATTTACCTATCTATCCATCAGCCTACCCATCACCGAGACATCATCTTTGTTATTGATTTGTTAGAACTGTTTGAACACTAATTACATGCTAGGTCCTGCAGTGGGCACCAGGATGCTAGGATCAAAACATTTACTTTAATCTGCTTATACCCTACCAGAGAAGGGGGACAGAAAAGTAAACAGATCATTACAATTCAACATGAAAAGTCCTTTAATAAGAGACTATGTCAACTGGCTTATAAGCCCAAAGCAGGTGGGAACTAATCAGGTCTGGGGAAATTCAGGCAAAGAGGAGACTTATGAATTGGCCTCACCCCAGTGAAAGCCTGTTGCTGCTCCCCCAGGGCATGGAGAAAGCAACCACTCTAATTCCTTCTGAGTTCGTTGTTTCACCTGGTGCAAACAGATATACTGCAGGAATCCCAGCACACAGCCCTGGAGGGCTAGGTCAATGGCATCAGTTTTAATCTCTCCTGGAAATGGTCAAGGGTAACTGTCATGAACACTTGAGACATGCCAGAGGCAGCCCTGATCAACTGACAGTGATGACTGTCGTTTTCCATCACATTTTCTGTGAGCCTCATTTAAACATGGCCCGCAGACACCTTGACTTCTCTGGCGTAATTTGTCCAGCTGCTTTGAGTGCCAGAGAATTCTTGTCACTGTGCCTGAGGGCTCACTGTCGGCCTGGCTTTCATTTTGACTCCACGTCCTCTGATTCAATGCAGGTTGTCTGTGACCAACTTTGGCAAACCCCTCATGATAGTGTGTTGTTCAGAGTATGGTCACCTCAGTGGCCAGCTCCAGGAACCACTTCAGTGCTTTTCTCTTCATGTCCATTGGAAGCTTTTTTTTTTTAAAACAAAGGTACAGAGTCAGTTTAATGGATAAAGGATACTCTTTTTAGCAAATAGTAGGGGAAAACAATTGTATATGCAAATGTAAAAAAAAAAACACCCTTACCTTAACCTCAACTCCCCCCACAAACTATAAAACATTTAGAAGAAAACATAGAAGGAAATTTCTGTGACTTTGAGTTAGGCAAATTATTTTTAATTATGATACCAAAAGTACAATCCATAAAAGAAAAAAATTATAAATGGAACTTCATCAAAACTTCAAAATATTTTTTTCTGCAAAAGACACTATTAAGAGAATAAAGCTGCAAATTGTAGAGATTGCTTAGACAATATTTTAAAATCTCCTGACAAAGGACTTGTATGCAGAATTTATAAAGAACTCTCAAAATTTAACAGTAAGAAAAAGCCCCATTTAAAAAATAGGCAAATTACTTGAAAGGACACTTTATCAGAGAAAATATAAAGATGACAAGTAAGCACAAGAATAGATGGTCAATATCATTAGCTATTAGGGAAATGCAAATAAAAATCACAATAAGATATCATTACATACCTGATGCAATGGATAAACAAACAATTGACAATTAGTGCTGAAAGGGTATGAAGCAAGAAAGTACCACTCATTGGTGGGAATACAATATCATATAGCTACTCTGGAAAACTGTTTTGCAGTTTCTTGTAAAGTTAAATATACACTTATATGATCCAGCAGTCTTGTTCCTAGGTATTTACTCAAGAGAACTGAAAACTTATTCACACTTATTTCACACAAAAAACTGAAAACTTATTTAACACAAAATCCCATATATGAAAGGCTATAGCAACATTGGGCTTCCCTAGTAGCTCAGATGATAAAGAATCTGCCTGCAATGCTGGAGTCCTGGGTTTGATCCCTGGGTTGGAAAGACTCCCCTGGAGGAGGTCATGGCAATCCACTCCAGTATTCTTGCCTGGAGAGTCCCATTGACAGAGGTGCCCGGTGGGCTACAGTCCATGGGGTCGCAAAGAGTCGGACACGACTGAGCAACTAAACACAGCACATAGCAACATTATTCATAATTGCCCAAACCTGCAAATGCCCCAAAAGTTTTTGAATGGGTACATTGATACAATGCATGATTCTATTATATTGCATCCCCAAATATACGTATATCCATATAGTGGGATGATAGGGACCAAGTAGCAGGCATTAGTCATCGTCAGGGATTAGAAGGAGAAATTTTGCCTACAAAGAAACAGCATAAGGAAATTTTGGGGGTGATGGAGCTGTTATGTATTCTGACTGTAGTGGTGGTTGTGTAAATTTATGAATGCATGTGTTAAATCTAATAGAATCAGACACCTTTTAAAAAATAAGTAAATTGCAGTCTGTCTCTCTCTCATATTATAAATTCAACTTTGTCTTGGCAGTAGATTGTTTTGATGGTATTTTCAGCAAATTGGCATTTGACAAAAATAAAGTACTATGCTACCATTTTTTTTTTTTAATTAGGAAGGTACCAGGTATTTGGGAAATAGGCATGTTAACAAGGTACTGATATATCTCCCTCTTGAGTCCTGTGCTAGGAAGGTCACTCACCCAATTAAACAGCCACTCCAGATCTCGAAGTTTCTGTTGTCATTTTTCTAGCTCCTCACTACTCCTTTTAAACCATTATTCCCTCACTGACAAAGAAAAAAAAATCTTTGTGGAGGCTAATTTTTAAAAATTCACTTATTTACTTTTCGCTGTGCTGGGTCTTCATCACCGTGAGTGGGCTTTCTCTAGTTGCAATGCTTGTGTTTGTCCTTGCTGTGGCTTCTCTTGTTGTGACACTCAGGTTCGTGCGGCATGTGGAATCTTGCTGGACCAGTGATCGAATCCATGTCCCCTTCATTGGCAGGAGGATTCTTAACCACTGGACCATGAGGGAAGTCCCATGGAGGCTAATTTTGATCAAGATTTCAAGATTATTTTTCCTCTTACTACCGCTGCACTAGTATGCCAAACTGATATAAAAGGTGTGTCCCTCTGGTGGGGGATATTTTTAATGGAGGAGGCTGTGCATATGTGGGGCAGGGAATATATGAGAAATCTCTGTACCTCTGCTCAGGTTTTCTGAGACCCTAAAATGGCTCTAAAAAATTAAAGTTTATTATTATTATTTTTAAAACAATATTAATTTTGAAAACTGATTCAGATCCTAGCTCTGCCACTAATCAAGCATATGGCCCTGTGTGAGTTACCTATTTTCTCACCTGTGTAATGAAGCTAGTAACATCTGTTTGAGGGCTTGTTCTGAGGATTACTTGGGCTAAGGCAGATGAAGTGAGAAGCCCAGGGCACAGGAAAATACTCAGAGAAGGGGACTTGCTTTTGTCCTCAGCTATTGTGATTATTTCCAGGGGCATTTGATCTTTTCAAGTTGTAGTGTGAGCATGCTTCTATTTTTCCACAGGCAAACTTGGCTGTCTGATCAGACTAATCTGCTTTATGGTTAACCACGCTCATAAAAAACATTTGGTCAAGTCTTGCTTAATGCAGTAGAATAGCAAAGTGATGGGTCTAATTTATTAGGCTAAGAAAACACTGAAATGAATCGTGCAGTTAGCAAACACTTGGCTTAGGCCAAGGGATCATCATGCGCACTTTATCTTGAAAGGTTAACACGCCCCATCGTGGAAAGGGACAGGGCTGAGGCCAGTTATAGCTCATTCAAGACAGAGCTTGACCAGGAAGCTCTATACTTTGGAAGTTATTGAGCCTCCATGAATAAACCTAACATTTGGATTCACTTTTTTAAAAAAATTATTTATTTTTAATAGGAGGATTATTTCTTTACAATGTTATGTTGGTTTCTGCCATACATCAACATGAATCAGGCATAGGTATGCATATCTGCCCTCCCTCTTGAACCTACCTCCCACCTCCCACTCCCGGTGGCTCAGACGGTAAAGAATCTGCCTGCAATGCATGAGACCTAGGTTTGATCCGTGGGTCAGGAAGATCCCTTGTAGAAGGGAATGGCTACCCACGCCAGTATTTTTGTCTGGAAAATTCCATGGACAGAGGCGCGTGGTGGGCTACGACATTGGGTCACAATGAGTCAGAAACGATTGAGTGACTAACACTTTCACTTTTACCTGGTTAGAACCTGGGAAGAAGGATGACTGAAAGATCAAGAAAGAAAATCACCTCAGTGCCTACATATTCGAATTGTCCTATAACCATTATTTTTGGCACTTGCTGGTCTTGTGCATCATTTCGATTAATATTTGCTTGCATAATGAAGTACCTCTTAATGTTAGGATTTTAAAAAGACAGTTGAGCACAGAGAAGCTTACAGCAGTCATGCTGAAATACTAGAGGACAGGCTTCAGAAGAAATTCATCCTTTTACATCACTGTATGTTTTTCCTTTTACAACACAGGATGAATTGTCATTTTACGAATGCTTTTGTCTCTTGGAAATAAAGGTGGAATATGAAAAATGAAAATGAGAGCTAATAATACCTATCCCCACTTGACCTTGAACAAGTTAATTACCCTTTTGGAACCAGAAGCAGGTCACTTCTAGTTCCAGAGGGGTTAGTAAAATGGGAACATTTTAACACTTCCTTCAGAAAGTTGTTGTCAGGACTGAATGGGTTAACACAGATGTTCTTAAGACAGTGGTTGGCACATCTTGAGTGTTCTGTAAGCGTTAGCTGCTATCATCACCAGCATCATTTGTTGTGTTTATTTATTTATTTATTTTTGACCTGAGGGATCTTAATTCCCTGAGCAGAGATCAAACTCATGCCTCCTGTATTGGAAGCACTTTTTTTTAATCGGAATATAGTTGCTTTACAAATGTTACGTTAGTTTCTGCTATACAACAGTGGGAATCAGATATGTGTATACATATGTCCCCTCCCTCTTGAGCCTCCCTCCCACCCCCTTCATCCCACCTCTCTAGGTTGTCACAGAGCACCGAACTGAGCTCCCTGGACGCCTGGGGTCTTAACCCCTGGACCACCTGGACCACCAGGGAATTCCCATGACCATCACCATCTGTGATAGGAGCAGTGATACTGTTTTAAGAGTAGGCCCCAGAAGCACCAGAAAGGTGAGGTAACTTGCCCATGGTCAGACAGCAAGGGGCCCCATCTGACTAGAACTTGAGCAGGTAATCTTCCCTGGTGACCTAGATGGTAAAGAATTCACCTGCAAGGTAGGAGACCCAGGTTCCCTCCCTGGGTCAGGAAGATCACCTGGAGAAGGGAATGGCTACCCAACTCCAGTATTCTTACCTGGGGAATCCCATGGACAGAGGAGCCTGATGGGCTACAGTCCATGGCTTGACACGACTGAGTGACTAACACTTTCATAGGTGATCTCAGAGCTAGCACTCTGAAGTGTGCATTTCAGAATAATTTTGCCATTTGATAAGTACAAATTACAAATATCTTTCTGAAAGGCAAATTTGATCATGCTCTCTCTCATTTATTTTAACTTAAAAAAAATTTTTGGCCACATCCTGCAACGTGTGGGACTTTAGTTCCCTGACGGGGGATCAGACCCATACCCCTGGCATTAGTAGGTGGAATCTCAACCACTGGACCACCAGGGAAGCCCCTTCCCTCTCATTTAAAACCCACTAGTCTCCTTGCTTCTCAAGGATGGGAGGGCAGGATTGGTTTGCTGGAGTATCTCTAGGACCTGGCTTCTTAACCGGCAGTAGGAGAAACTTACTGATTAAAGTTGAGCCTCTGCCTCCCATCCATAGTACTGTCTCTGGCACACACTCAGGGTAGCTCAGAGCTTGGCTACGTCTCCAGCCCTGTCGGCTTCCTGCAGTTCCCTCTGTGCTCCAGCCAGGGCGGCATGCTGGCCCCCAGCTCCTTTGCCTTTAAAGGTCCTCTTCAAGTTCCATATGTCCCTGACAATCTGTTGTTTGTCCTTTAAGACCAAACTCAATGTCACTGCTTTTTACCACAATGCACAACATGCGGGTACTTAGGATGTCCTCATCCACTGAGGCTCTTTGGTTGGACCTTAAAGGACCAATTGTCTTTGGGTCAGTGAATATGGGAAGGGTACCCAAGCCAGAGGGAACAGCATGGCAAAGGCACAGACCTGGAGGCACTTCCCTGGTGGTCCAGTGGTTAAGACTCTGCCCTTCCACTGCAGAGGACAAGAGTTCAACCCCTGGTCGAGAAAGATCTTTCATGCCACATGACCAAAAAAAAAAAAAAAAAAAACACAGACCTAGAGATGGTTCTGAGAAAACCATCCAGTACTTCCTCCAAATGGTGATTTTTTTCTCCAGTGTTAATTCTATGATCTTTCCAATGCAGATTTAAATTTTACTGTTGCATCTTCAGTTTCCTTGTAACCTTCCAGGGTCCCCCTTTTACCTCTATTTTCAGTAGCAGCCTTGATTTTGCCAGTATCTTACCTTATCTTGGATTTTGTTCTGTTTTGTTTTGTGGGATCCACATGTTCTTGGAATATGTTGAAATTGTGAATTAGATACATTGTCACACTTATCCTTGCCTCTGGCCTCATGTGGGGTATTTTTTTTATGCTGACAGAGTTTCATAGGATCCTTTCTAAGGTGTCTTGTTTTTCACTCATTTTTAATAATGAGAGGTTTATCTAGACTTGAAAAGCAGCGAGCTGTATTCTGCCTGCACCTCTCATTGGGTGTGGGGCATGTCCAGTGACTCACAGGCTGTAGGCGATGGGAGGTGGGGAAGTGGGTGGGGGAGGTGGGGAGGGGCCAGACTCCACCAGGGATACTTCTTTCTGCAGGGGGCTCCTCCCCTAAGGGACTAGATTTCATTTTTAAAATATTTATCCATTTTTGGCTATGCTGGGTCTTCGCTGCTACATTTGGACTTTCTCTAGTTGTGGCAAGCAGGGGCTACTCTCCAGTTGCAGTGCTTGGTCTTCTCACTGCAGTGGCTTCTCTTGTTGTGGAGCATGGTCTCTAGGCATATGGGCCTCAGTACTTGTGTCTCATGGACTTAGTTGCTCTGCTGCATGTGGGATCCTCCCAAACCAGGACTAGAACCCGTATCCCCTTCATTGGCAGGTGGATTCTTAACCATTGGGCCACCAGGGAAGCCTGGGGCCAGATTTCTGTTTCCTACATTTGGTTTGGTGCAGCCTCCTTAGCAGATACTGTCTCTGACTGTCAGCACCTTCCTTTCAGATGCTGATAGCGTGTGTCTGTGTTCTACTTGTTGCGTGCCTTCAGCATCCAGGGCCCCTCAGTCCTGGGGACCCTAAGGGGCAAGTGGGGAACCTGGACTTGTCCCTCGGTAGCATCTCGGCCCCCTCCACTTCTACCTGTTGGAGCACATTGGTGAAGCTTGCCTGGAATAGTCCCCTCTGCCTACCCCATGATACTCTCTCAGGAGGGAGAATTTCTAGTGTTTCTTCTGAGGCTTCATTTATCCTGGCCCAGCCTGTAGTATCCTGGGCAGAAGAAGCTGCTTGATCCATCCAGCCTGTTCCTGGCCTCCTGTCCTCATTATCTGCACCTGTCTTCTTAGCCAGTGGTCATTTCCCTGAGAATCTTACAGGGTAGGTATCTGGTGATTTTCCTAACAGCATGATCTTGCTCAGACATTATAAAAAGGGTTTTAAGAGAATGACAGGATCATTTGACATCGACAAGAAAACAAAGCAACTCTGGTGGCAGAATTCTAGAATATGGGTTGGGGATAGGCAAGGTCAGTGACGTTGATTTCCTGTTTCTTCTCCCAGTGTTCATATTCATGGGTCTGAACCAAGGGACATAGCTCTTGTGCAATGGTGAGGTCTGCTTTATACTCTTCCTTTGATGACTGGACAGAAGAGCCTGGCAGGCTGCAGTCCATGGGGACACAAAGAGTTGGACATGGCTGAGCATGCATGTACTTCTTGATGACTGACAGGTGCTCAGTGCAAGTGGACAGTTCCCCTGCTCCTCTTTCTGAACCCTGAGAGTCTTTCCAATGAAATTATAGTAGCTATTCACTTATTTGGGAAAACAGGGTAGAAAGAGGTTCAAAGATATATGCAGGTAATTCTTCTGCCTCTCTTAAGACTTCTG
This sequence comes from Cervus canadensis, assembly GCF_019320065.1. Lineage (NCBI taxonomy): Eukaryota > Metazoa > Chordata > Mammalia > Artiodactyla > Cervidae > Cervus > Cervus canadensis. The sequence continues at coordinate 41,538,825 of NC_057402.1, read as the reverse complement.
TGGCTTCAGAACTGAGAAGGCTGCTGACTGAGCCTGGCCTTGAAGAACTCATGCATATGCCAGACTTTAGACTGGCAGGGAGGTTACTTCTCCTTGTTCTGGGAAAGAAACATGGGGAAACACTGTACCTTGGATTCTTTGATCATGAAAATAAGGCCACAAATACTTGCCAGATAGTTTGGTGATGAGGATGGAACGAGGCACCTGGTGGAAAAGTGCCCAGTGTGGTGCCTGAAGTGGAGCTGAGACTCAACAAGGGCTCTTTTCCTCCTTCTCTCTTTCCTTCCTTCCTCCCCCACTTCCCTTCTTTCCTTCTCTCCCTCCCCTTTGTTTCCCAGCTATAAAAATGAGGAGTCAAAGATTCTTTAAGTAAAGAAACTGAATCTGTCCTGTTTTAAAAGTAAAAGACCATGTTTTATTATTGGGCTATAACTTAGAAACATCAAGAAATAAGATTTTTTTTTTCCAAAAGGAGGGGGGGGGAAATCCAGATCTTTTCTGCTCCAGGAGCTCCAGGAGTTAAAGGAAAAATGATAAACATGTCAGAATGACTTCTTTATTTCTATTTATAATCTTTGCCATGCAGCTCAGTGGAGGGTGAGGTGCTTTTTCCAGCAGAGAAGCTTTCCTTGGCCAAGGAAAGGCAAGAATAAATACTTTTCCTGGGATGAATCCATCAACAGTGCCTTCTTTCCAGTATTCTTCCAGGTTGAAATTTATGCATAAAATCCAAGTGAGTTAAGAGTGGCTGTGACTTGCTAAAGCAAGTGTTCTGCAGTGCGGTTTTGCCATGCAAAGTCAGTGCTATTATTTTCGTTTATTTATTTGGCTGCACTCGGTCTTAGATGCAGCAAGTGAGATCTTTAGTTGTGGCATGCAAACTGTTAGTTGTGGTATGTGGGATCTACCTCCCTGACCAGGGATCGAACCCAGGCCCCCTGCATTGGGAGCATGAAGTCTTAGCCACTGGACCACCAGGGAAGTCTCTGAAGCCACAGAAGTCTTGAGAGGGCAGAAGAGCTGTTTGGCTATTTCCTCAAACCCATTTCTGCCTCATTCTCCAGAGCCTCCTTCAGGCTGAGGTCCGTGCCCATCATCATGGTCTTCCTGTCTCCCACCTCCTAACCTTGCTTCTGCTTCACCTGGGCCACCCTCCCACTGCCCCTCAGAGAAGCCAGGTTTCCCAGCCCAGTTCAAGCTGCAGCTCCTCTGGGATGCCTTGCCTGGCCACTCTGGATCTCGAAACGTCCTTTCCTGACTCGTTCCCAGCCTCCACTGCTGCCAACTCTGTGACTTCCTCCAGTGTTCTCACATGGCCCCATCTACTGCATTTACTTTTTAAAAATTTTTTAAAAATATTTATTTATTTGGCTGTGCTGGGTCTTATTTGTGGCACATGGGATCTTTAGTGGCAGCGTGTGGGCTCTAGTTCCCTGACCCGGGATTGAACCCTGGCCCCTTGCATCAGGAGCGCAGAGTCTTAGTCACTGAACCACCAGGGAAGTCCCATTTTGCTAGATTTAAACTCTTCTCCTCTTGTTTGTGTGAGGAGGGGAGGGCATGGGTCTTGGTACAGAATGCTGGGAGAAGAGACAGGGGTGAGTTGAGGTGGGGAGAATGCTGTATCTGGTATCTTCAGTCCCAAACACAGCACAGGGCATAGCTGCTACTGCTGCTTAGCCACTCAGTTGTGTCTGACTCTGACCCTACGGACTGTAGTCCACCAGGCTCCTCTGTCCATGGGATTCCCCAGGCAAGAATACTGGAATGGGTTGCCATGCCCTCCTCCAGGGGATCTTCCTGACCTAGAGGACAGAAAAGGGACCAATTCATACTGCTGTTTAGGAACCTACCAGATACCCTGACTCCAGGAGAGGAACTACAAACCAAGTGCAAGAGGTGGCTTCCCCTCCCCATGACTGCAGATCTTATTTATATGCTTGAAGAGAGGAAGGAGAAATCAATGGTTATATTTTTATGTTGGTAATATATACTCTGCCTACTTCCAGAAAAGAATGGAGCTAGCTGACAGTAAAGAGCTTACAATAAGGCTATTTATGTAGAAATATAAATTGAAAGCCAGGCAAAAGGAGGAGGAAGGAGCTAAAATTACGACGCATTAGCTGATATAATTATTAGGATTATATATAGCTCAGAACTGGGGATGTGGAAGGCCAGGGGGCAGGCTGCCCAGGAGTGTGTAGTATCTACCATTTGAGAAGAAGTGGCGGGAGAGTGGTTTAAGGAATTGGAAAATAGGATTTCCATAAATAATATGTGTGCAAAGGCAAAGAGATTATGGGAACATTCAGGGGTCGGGTGTGGCTGGAGAGGAGGATTTGGGTGACAGTTGCAAAGATGAGTGAGGTTTTTAATTTAGGAGGTTGTGGTGGTAGATTCTGACTTTATTCTTTTTTAAAATTAAATTAAAACTTTTTGGCCACATGTGTGGCACGTGGGGATCTTAGTTCCCTGACCAGGAATAGAAACTTAGGCCCCTGCAGTGGGAGCCCAGTCTTAACCGCCAGGGAGGTCCACTGACTTTATTCTTAAACAGTTGTGTTGGGTCATTTTGGAGTTGATTTTGGTGTTCCAGGGTCAATGTTCAGATAATGTTTAATTTTTCAGTGAGATCTATGGCTTGTTTCCATGCCCCACCCCTTGGAAAAATGTTCTGAGTACAGTATGTAAGTTTCAGCAAGAAGGGGCTACCCATGGTAGTCACCCAGCTGAGTAGAAGCTCTGTCTCAACACAGATTTCTACAATCACCAGGCGGAAGGAAGGGGAAACGGGAACCACAAGCTGGTCCCATTCACAGGTATGATATGCATCAATTCTGCTCATCTATGATTGGCCAATTGAAGTCACATGACTGTGCCTAAATTCACAGCAGACAGGAAAGCCCAAACTTACCCTGGACCCAAAGGAGAGGCAAACGTGTCTGTGGGTGGGTTTGTTTTTTGTTTGTTTTTCGATTTTTTTTGGAGTACAGTTGGTTTAAAATGTTGTGTTAGCTTCAGGTATACAGCAGAGTGAATCGGTTATACATACGTTCATTCTTTTTCAGATTTTTTTTCTTGTGTAGGTTATCACAGAATATTTTTTGAAGTTTTTAACTGGAGGATAATTGCTTTACAGTGTCGTGTTGGTTTCCGCTGAGCAACAAAGTGAACGTATATATACATATACGTGTATGTATATATCGTCCCTCCTGAGCCTCCCTCCCACTTCCCCAGGCCCACCCTCTAGGTCATCACTGAGCCCCAAGCTGAGCTCTCTGTGCTATAAAGCAGCTTCCCACCAGCCATCTATTTCACACACGGTGGTGCATCTACGCCAATGCTACTCTCTCAAGTCGTCCCACCCTCTTTTCCCCGCTGTATCACAGGACATGGAGTGGAGTTCTCCTTGCTATACAGTGGGTCCTTGTTGGTTATCTGTCTTACTCTGTGAAAAAGTGAAAGTGTTAGTAGTTCAGTCGTGTCCGACTCTGCGACCCTGTGGACTGTAGCCCACCAGCTCCTCTGTCCTTGGGACTTCCCAGGCAAGAATACTGGAGTGGATTGTCATTCCCTTTTCCAGGGATCTTCCCAACCCAGGGATTGAACCTGGTTCTCCTGCACTGGTTTTAATTTTGGCAAAGTGCTGCGTACTTGCTCCCCAACAAATCTATGCTTCGACCTCATGTGTTTGTATCACAACAGAAACCCTGTAAGCTTTAGGAAGCATCCACCCAATGTCAGAATTTCTCAGCTATGACCACAGGGGTCCATACCTACAGCAGGAATCCAGACAGAAGCTACAATGTAGCTCATGAGCTGTTGCAGAGAGAGTGGAGAAGTGTCACTTCATACCAACTCCTAGTGAGCACTGGTGGGTTCTGGAAGAGTTGTGTCAAAAGATTGGGTCAGGGGCTCAGACAGAAGGAGAGCTGGGATTGAGTTAGTAATGTCTAAGATGGGAACAGAAAAGTAGGGCATGGGAGCAGTTGCCGGGCCTTTGTCATTCTGGATCAGTTGTACCCCTCTGAGGGCTTCATGGGCCTTCCCAACTGATGCTAGTGGTAAAAAAAAAATCCACCTGCAATGCAGGAGATGCAAGTTTGATCCCTGGGTCAGGAAGAGCCCCTGGAAGAGGAAATGGCTACCCACTCCAGTATTCTTGCCTGGAGAATCCCATGGATAGAGGAGCCTAGTGGGTTACAGTCCATAGAGTCACAAAGAATTGGACACGACTTAGTAACTTAACACTCATGCACACACAAGGGTTTCACAGTGGCTGGTGTAGACATTGCATGCAGAGATTTCAGCCAAAGGATGGCTTCCAAACTCCACATCCTTGTGAGAATTCCAAAGCCGGTCCAGAGCTTATAAAGGATCACCCTATGTCCCCCTTGTTGCTGTTGTTGTTCAGTCACTAAGTCGTGCCTGACTCTTTGTGACCCCATGTACTGCAGCACGCCAGACTCCTCTGTCCTTCACTGACTCTAGAGTTCGCTCAAACTCATGTCTATTGAGTTGGTGATGCCATCCAACCATCTCATCCTCTGTCTCCCACTTCTCCTCTTGCCCTCAATCTTTCTCAGCAACAGGGTCTTTTCCAGTGAGATGGCTTTTCATGTCAAGTAGCCCAAGTGTTGGAGCTTCAGCTTCAGTATCATTCCTTCCAGTGAATATTCAGGGTTGATTTCATTTAGGATTGACTGGTTTGATCTTACAGTTCAAGGGACTCAAGAGTCTTCTCCAGCACCACAACTTAATAGCATCAATTCTACAGTGCCTAGTCCCAACGTAAAGTGCCTTTCTCCAATAGTTCAGCCTTGTGTGGGCATCTTCGTTCCTCTTTGGTGACACTGGGTGAACGTCTTTCTAGAGACCCAGAGAGAAAGCCATTTTCTGAGTTTCCATGGGCTCTCCAGAAAGGCTACTCAACAACTCACCCAGCCAGTTCTTTTCCAAAAATACCCACTTGTATTTTTCAAAAATGGAGGATTATATAATCCTTAAACCGGCCTCACCCATTTCCCTTCCTGCAAAGATGCCATGGCTGTCACTGTGTGGTTAGGACCTCAGGAAGCTGTGTAGCAGCACAGGATTTGAAATCTGCAGGCTTGTGAGCCAAGAAGTTGCTCCCACTCCTGGCAGGATTGGGTCCTAATCGGAGTGATGGTCGCTCTTAGTGATGGCCTCAGATTGTCAAGCTGGGTTCAACTCACCTTATGTTTGCTTTGTTCAGGAGGCCAGTGGCTGCGATTCAGAAATCACTTTTCATCTGGGTCCTTTGCCCTACCCATTTATGTATTGCTCATGGCAGGATATGACCTGGAGTGGGGGCCGAGGTAAGAATCTTCAGATTTATATTCACTGGAGCCACTGAAACACTTTGTGTACATTCCCTCCTTCATTCTACAGGGGTCCCCCACTTCAGGGATCTAACGCCTGATGATCTGAGGCGGAGCTGATGTAATAATAGAAATAAAGGGCACAGTAAATGTAATGCACTTGAATCATCCTCAAACCATCTCCTCGCCCCCGGTCTGTGGAAAAATTGTCTTCCACGAAACTGGTCTCTGGTGCCAGAAAGGTTGGGGACTGCTGCTCTATAGCATTTATGACAAGAAACTGGGGCATGAGTCATTGAGAATGACCATCTAGATTTTTTTGTCAGCCTATTTTATTATTTTACGGGGGAGAGAAAAGGATCTTACAGAGAGGGTGGGGAGGGGAAGAGAGGAATATTTATTGAGTGCTTACTATGTACTATTTATAGATCTGTGCAAGGCACTTCTGGTACATTATTCATTGAGCCTCATAACAAGCTCTGAGCTGTGGGTCTCAGTTATCCTGTTTGGCAGATGAGGAAACTGAGGTTCATCAAGTTGAATGACTTGGTCATGTTAGGGCAGGGTCAGGATTCAGAGGCAAGTCTAGGACCCCGGGCTGGGAGCCTAAGAACTGGATTGAGGACATCACAAACTGCAGAGGATGGTGGTAGAGGAAGAGGGAAGCTTCATCAAGCCTGTCTCTTACTGCTATTCATCCTTCCTTTTCTAAAGTCACAGCTCCTACTCTGGACCTTCCCAGAAATCTTTGGAGCTGTGCAAAAACATGCCACTTATTTTTTCTGTGTGTGTGTGGTATGTGTGTGTTCCTTGTCCCTGATTGATTTTCCTTTATTTAATCTGGAATTCTCTTGGACAGTGGTATTCCGTGGTAGCGCTGTTCCCCAGACTGGGTCGGAAGAAAGTGGGCAGCCTGTTCCTTATAAATACGGTGAGTCACATGTCTCCCCAGCTGCCAAAAAAATTCATGCAGAACCGAAGTCCTCCTTCCTCTGGCCTGCATAAATTTCTCAAGGGCTGGCAGAACAGTGCAGCCTTTGTGTTCACAGATTCTCACATTCTCCCGGGGTTTTCTTATCTTGGGAACCTGATTTTCCATGGGTCAGTGTTCTTTCCTAGGTCCACCAAACCTCAGTTCTGATCACTTGACTCAGAGGGTAGTGGTGGACCTCAGCAAGGGACGTGGAGTTGGGAGGCCTGGCTAGGCCACTCACCAGCTGTGTGATCCTAAACAACTCCCTAAACTTTCTGAGCCTCAGTTTCCTCATCTGTAAAATGGGGTGATAATTGTTACCGAAGGCATAGTCTATGGAAACTGGTAGGTCTGGCTTTGATTTCCAGGGACTTGAGAACTAGGTAACTTTGGGAAAGACTCTCACCCTTTTGAGAGCTCAGTTTCCCCATTCATAGAGTGGGGATTGCAGTAGTACTTAACCCATTAGTTTGTTGCACACAGTAAATGAATTGAAACATGTGAACACTTAGGACAGTTGTTGGTATTGGCAATGCTCAATGAATGTTGGATATTACAATTTTACTGTTATTATTACCCACTTTACAAGGTTGTAGTGAGATTTAAATAAGCTAATGATGTAAAAGTATCTGATACAGAGTTTGGGGGGCTTAGTGATACAGAGGTGGTGTTAGTGGTAAAGAATCTGCCTGCTAGTGAAGGAGACCTAAGAGACGCAGGTTCAATCCCTAGGTCAGGAAGATATGCTGGAGGAGGAAATGACAACCCCCTCCAGTATTCTTGCCTGGAGAATTCCATGGGCAGAGGAGCCTGGCAGGCTACAGTTCATGGGGTTGCAAAAAGTCAGACATGAATGCAACGCCTTGGCATGCATGCACACACAGAGTATGGAATACAAGAGTTCCTTCAAAATAGTTAAATTAGGGACTTCCCTGGTGGTCCAGTGGTTAAGACTTGGCACTTTCATTGCCTCAGCCCAGGTTTAATCCCAGGTAGGGGAACTAAGATCCCATAAGCCACGGGGCTCAGCCAAAAGAAAGAGTTGAATTAGGTCTTCAACATAAAGATGTGAAACCTTCGAGAAAGTTGGAAAGGAGCTGTTCAATTTCCGGAGTTCTGCTCAGCCAGTTGGATGCCTACTGTGCCCTGAGCTCTGTGCTCATTGCTCAGAACTTAGTGATGAACCTCACCCATCCGCTGGCCCCTTGGAGCACACCCTCTCACAGGGAAACAGCCATTGACCATGATGGAGAATGGAGGTGGCTAGATCATGGAAGACCATATTTGTTCTTCCCTGGCTTGTTGTATTCAGGAAGCTTGGTTTCTATTTTACTCCTAGTGGTTTCATATACTAGTGTTGTGTTGCTAGTGACCAGAAAGGTGAGCAGAGGTCAGATGATAAAGGGTCATGCTAACAAGTTATGACCCATAAGAAACTGAGAGTCATGGAAAGAGTTGGAGCAAAAGAAGGGCATGGGCACATTTGCTTCTTTTTTGTTTTTTTATATTTGGCCGCGCAGCCTGAGGGATCTTAGTTCCCCAACCAAGGAATGAACCCATGTCCCCTGTGTTAGAAGCATGGCGTCTTAACCACTGGACTGCCAGGGAGGTTCTATAACATCTGCTTTTTAGAAAGACAACTATGGCAGCCACCTAGGTTGGATGGGAGAGGGTCAGTAATGGTAGGGACCCCAAATTGGAAGGTTTTTTTTCCGTCAACCAGGTAAAAATAACAGGGAGTCAAAATAGACAGATTTGAGGGCTCTATAAGAGATAAAGTTAACAGATTTTATCCAAGAAGACAGGATGACAGGTCTTAATCAAGATGTGAGGCAGGGAAGTGAGAAGAGTGAAGATGAAGTCTTGTGGGAAGAAGAGGGGCACTTATATCCCCATGGGTCTCCTTTCTTTCTATGGAACATCCTCTCATGGGCTCCCTTTGACATGACCATGGGTCATGGGACAGAATTGAGGCTGAGAGGAGAGAACTAACCTGAGGTGGAGCTCTGGGGTCCCCTGAGGGGGCCTCTGAGGGGAATCCCCAGGTGAGTGTTTCTGCTTCACCATGGGATTGGGAAAGCTACAAGTCAGGAGCTCTTGATAACTCTCGGGCTTGCTAGAGACCACCATGTTGGAAGACCGTTTGTTATTGGGCCCAAGGAGAGTGACTTAGCCCGTTTTCTTTTCCTCCTGGTTACTGTACCTTGAGACTCTGGTCCGGTGATTGGATCGTATTTCGTCCTCAAGTGGAAAACCAATGAAGGTATACTAACTTATCAACATCTTGCCTGTCTCTGATATGGAGTGGGTCTGAGAGCCCCTTCAGAAGTGTCTAGTTGGTTTTGGCAGATGCTTCTAGACATGGCTGAAACTTGACACTCCTTGTACACAGCTGCCCTGCTCTGAGAGGCCCTTGATCAGAGCATTTCCCTTCAGTCCCAGAGCCGAGCTCAAGGCCTGGCTCCCCGAGTGGTTCCTGGCTGAGTACATGTACTTCCTTGCTGCCTGCTCCTGGGGCCACCACCACTGAGCCCTCGCAGGAAGTGAGGGTGATTGATGTTTGTAATGACCTCATGTTGTTTTGATGGTCTTCTCGTGTGTGCGGGCACAGCTCTGCCCCTTTCCAAACCAAACCCATTCTGAGCCAGGCCTCAGGTCTCTGAAACAGAGGTAAAGTTCCCTTTGACGTGGGTCTCGTGAGCCTCCTTTTAAGCTCCCTCTGACTGGCTCTTGTGGTGACTATATGAGCCCCATGTCTCCATCCTCAGTTTTCCACCGGAAGAACGAAAGAGACAGTGGACACACACAGAGCAGAAAGCTCTGACTGACATTAGCGGAGTCAACACCGCGTTTAAAAGAGTCACCTGCCCAGCAGTGAAGGCCACTGCAAGGGAGCGCAGTGTTTGTAGAAGCGAGCACAGCTGCTGGCTAACGGTCTGGTTTATTTCCTCCTGCCTTGTTGTTTGTGGCACACAGTGAGGACATTTCCAGCTTGAGAGCATCCCTCCACGCCGCCTGGTGCCATCTGGTTTCTGTGCCTGTATCCACTTCCATCTGCCACCACACAGGGCACCTCACACCTCAGCTTTTCAAACAGATGGTCAGGAAGCAGAGCCAAGTTTGGGAAATCATCAAACCCAGAGAGAACATGGCGCTGAGAGTTGGGAGTGGGGGGTCCGGAATCCAGTCTTGGCTGGGCTACCACCTGGTGGTGTGATTGCAGGAAATTTGTGTACCCTCCCTGGGCCTCAGTGATCTTGCGCGTGAGAAAAACAACAACAGGAACAACCCGCGAGCACCCTTCTTGCACACGTTGGAATGGAAGAGAGCAGGATTCTGGGAAGGGGACTGGGGAAAGCAGTTTGTTTGAGTTCCTTGTTGAAGCGAGAGTGTGCCTGTGTTTACGCCCCTGGGGAGTGCCAGCCTGTGTGGTTTTCCAGACGTTTGTATGTGCTAATTCCCGCTGAGTTAAGTACAAGCCGTTCCGTTGATGGCAGCCAACTTCAGACACGCTTGGACTCCCCAGAGGATTGACCAGTAGCAAAGCATCTACCTGTATGAGGGCCTTTGGAGATGATGCCCTCAGCCAGGGGACTCCAACCTGCCATCCCAGGGCCAACCTGCCATCCCAGGGCCAGAGTTACTCAGGACAGGGAAGGGATCTCAGGATCCCACTGGCAACCACAGAGGCCTCCTGATGGGGACCCTGCTTGATTTCTCAGTCCCAGGCTGACTCTCCCAAGAAGCCTTCTTCTTGCCCTGCCCTCTTCTATAATCCGCACACACACACACACACACACCCCATCACCTGGGGTCTCCTGTTCTGAGACTAGATGTGAGGACTTGCAGTTTCTCCATCCGAGCCATTGAGATGCCCCCCCCCCCCACTAAGCCATATGTGGGTTAATCATAGCAGGTTTGATAATTATTAAGAGAAGACTTCCCTAGCGGTCCAGTGGTTAAGAATCCACCTTCCAATGCAGGGACTTGGGTTCAATCCCCGGTCAGGGAACTAAGAGCCCACATACCATGGAGCAAGTAAGCCCAAGCGTTGTAACTAGAGAAAGCTCACTTGCCGCAGTGAAGACATAGCACAGCCAAAAAATGCAATAACAATAATTTTTATTAAGAGAAGGATGGAACAATTGAGAGAGTAGCACTGAAACATATACATAAGTGGCAACCTACTCCAGTATTCTTGCCTGGAAAATTCCATGGACAGAGGAGTCTGGTGGGCTACAGTCTGTGGGGTCTCAAAGAGTCGGATATGACTGACTGACTGAGCACAAAATAGATAGCCAGGGGAAATTTGCTGAATGATATAGGGAGCTCAAACCCAGTGCTCTGTGACAACCTAGAGGGGAGGGATAGGGTGGGAGGTGGGAGGGAGGTTCAAGAGGGAGGGTACATATATATTGTTATTGTTGTTCGTTCGCTAGATTGTGTCCGACGCTTTGCAACCCCGTGGACTACAGCCTGCCAAGCCTCCCTGTCCCTCACTATCTCCCAAAATTTGCCCAAGTTCATGTCCATTGAGTTGGTGATACCATCCAACCATCTCATCCTCTGCCACCCTCATCTTTTGCTTTCAGTTTTTCCCAGCATCAGAGTCTTTTCCAATGAGTTGGTTGATCATGGCTGATTCATGTTGATGTATGGCAGAATCCAACACAATATTGTAAAGCAACTATCCTCCAATTAAAAATAAATAAAACTAAGAAATCTACCAAAAAAAAAAAAAAGAGAGAGAGAGGGAGATGATAAGGATGCTCGGTGAGTTGTGTGTTTGGTCTGAGTTGAGATGGGTGAGACTTCAGAGGGGAAATGATGGATACAAGAAAAAAAACAGCCGAACCCCTTTGAACATCTTGTACATGCACGACCAGCAGGCCAGGTGTGGGAATTCTCACGAACACCTGGGACGTGTCCTGACCTCACAGAGAAGGAAGGGCCTGGCTGATGAGTGGTAGGGTTGAAATTCAAACCCAGTGTGCAGAGAGCAAGATTCTAGTGTAGACGTGACGCAGCTGAGGCTGGTGTGAGCATTAACTCGGCACACCCAGGGTGTGGCACACTCCCTCCTGTTGGTCTTTCCTCTAGGCCTGGGGTAGCAATCAGGTGTCCTTCAATATCAACTCAAGGGAGGATTATGACTGACACCTTCGTGGTCCCTGGGAAAGGGTGTGGTGTTTGATTAGTGATGTCTGCCTCACACTGGAGAAGGGAAGTGAGTGATATTTGCTTTACCTCCAGCGGATTCCAGTCAAGTGTCCCGGGCAGGAGTTCATGACTCGGGCTCGGCCACCCCCTCCTGCTGGTGCTTCTTCCTCCTCTTGCTCCCTTTCACCTACTCTTGGCCTCTGGAGGCATGAGGTCTTTTCTTGTTTGGGCCTTAGGCTCTCATCTTTGAAGTTTCTGGTGGAAACTGCTGGCGGGCAAGACACCTCTGTCCATCCTGGCTGGCCTCCCTGCTGTCTGCTGTCAAGAATCCTGTGGGTCACTCCGGTCCTCTCCTCCTCTCCCCACTGGCACTTGGAGCCAACTGTGTCCCCAGCCATACATCTGGAATGGCTGCCCTCTGTTTGTGTTGGGGGCTGGAGAGGTATCCACACCAGCCTCTGCCTCCATCCTGTTCTGACATCAGCAGCCTGGCCAGCTTCCCTCCACAGGGTGGCTCTTACCCGGTCTCATTTCACTGATTTATAACTTCATTAATAATGTGAAAGACCATTACTACATAGGAAGGACTCACTGTCTTTTTTTTTTTTTTTTGCTTTGGGCCATTCTAGGTCTTGGTTGCTGCATGGGGCCTTTTTTATTTGTGGCATGTGGAGGCTATTCTCTAGTTCTGGTGTTTGGGCTTCCCATTGTGATGGCTTCATTGCTGCAGAGTGCAGGCTCTAGGGTGTGTGGACTTCAGTAGTTGCAGCACATGGGCTCAATCGCTGGGGCTCCTGGGCTCTAGAGCACAGGCTTAGTAGTTGTGGTGCACAGGCTTGGCTGCTCCGAGGCATGTGGGATCTTCCTGACCATGGATCCAGCCCAGGTCCCCTGTGTTGACACCATTTGACCACCAAGTGAGTCCTCACTGTCTTTCATTTTTGATTCTTCTGACCTCTTTGAGCTTGCAGGATGTGAGGGGGCACTTAACGTTCTCAGTTCCTGTGTGATGAGTAGACCACATGGGACAGAGTGAATCAGCCCACCTGCCCCCAGTTCAGAAAGTGACCCCCCCTGAACCTCTGGGAGAAGCAGGTTGGTCCTACCTGTGGGCCCAGCTTTCATCACTTAGGTTGGGACAAGTAATGTTCTTAAAGATTTTCCAAGGAGCTGGTACCAGGGAATCTGAGTGAAGTGGACACTTCTTTCTCCATCTGGGTTTGTCACCATCAGCTTAGAGGAGAAGAGAGGACCCATCAGTACCCCCAAACTATTCTCGTGGTTTATTTTATGGGCTGACATGATGAACGAGCGATGTGGCTTTGAGATGCCTTGGTGTTCTCAGTTGTAGATGAAGGCTGGTCACTGAATGTCTGCTCTGTACCATGTGGGCATTGATGGTGTTGCCATGCTGTGTGTGTGTGTGTGTGTGTGTGTGTGTGTGTATGTGTGTGTGAGCTCATTAAGTGGCTCTCACAACTAACTCATGGTGGCATTCCCTTCCATTGACAAATGAGGCAACTGAGGCTCTGAGAGTTAAGTGATATGCCTAAGGACACCTGCCCAGGGAACATTCCTGAGCCAGGATGAAAATGCCAAATTCCTAACTACAAGGCCTAAGCTCTTTCTCTCACCCTCAGTAAAGCAGGCATGATTTTCTTCTTATTCTTGGAAATGTTCATAAGAATTTCCAGGAGAGGGCCGGGCTGGGAAGGCCTCTGTCTGACCCTCCGTTTAAACCACTCCAAGTGCTGAGAGTCGGCCAAGCCACTGCATAAATGGCCAGGGTTCAAACGAGTAAGCAAGGCCATCGCGCCTTCTCATTAACATCTGGGAAGAGAACAGAAGTAAGAGAACCCACGTCTCCATCAGCCATTGCATGCTGGAGCCAAGCCACAGGTGTCACTCAAGGCAGGACTCATGGCGGACCCTTAGGCTTAAAGGCTCTTCCTCCACTTCAGAGCCTGCAGACTGTCCTCCCACGAGGCCCAGACGCATTCTCACCACCCTGACCCTGTGGGCCGCCTGAGGGTGCTTCCATGCCTGTTGTCCCGGCCACTCAAACATCTATGATAAAGGCAGAGACCTGGCCTTTCTCCCTGCTGCTGAGGTGAGGCAGAGACTCACCTCTTAGACGTTCCTGCCCCCAGGTGTGTAAGTCATCACTTGTGAACTCCACAGTTTGCACATCTTTCTTTTCCCCCAGACATACCTTTCCATCACTTTCGTTCTTCTACGGTGAACCAAGCACCTTTCATGAGTGAGTTCGGGCAGCCTGTGTGTGGTGCATGCTCGTGTACTCAGTCGTGTCTGACTCTTTGCGACCCCGTGGACTGTAGCCTGCCAGGCTCCTCTATCCATGGGATTTCCCAGGCAGGAATACTGGAGTGGGTTGCCATTCCCTTATCCTAGGGCTCTTCCTCCCCCAGGGATAAGCCCCAAGTCTCTTGCATTGGCAAGCAGATTCTTTACCACTGAGACACCTGGGAAGCCTGCCTATGCATGGTAGGAAAATTAAAAATACATATGATCCCACCTTCAAAAAGGGAATTCTAACTTTATTTCACATAATAGCACACTTTTCCCAGATGCCTCAAATTCTGCATTATTTATAAATCTCATTTGCCATCGTTACCAGTTGGGTGTGTTTGTCATCTCCTTAAACTTGGGGAGAATACAGCTCTGCCCTCCTAAGGCCGTAACTGGGGAGTTGGCAATAAATGAAAGGAAACTGCATATAAACAGAGACCACTGTATAGCCTGACACTTGTTAACCGGAAGACAGTGATCTGAGAACTTTAAAAAACTCTCAAAGTTTGGGATGGACATATACACACTGCTATTTTTAAAATGGATAACCAACAAGAACCTACTGTACAGCACAGGAAACTCTGCTCAATGTTATGTAACTAAATGGGGAAAGAATTTGAAAAAGAATACTGTAAATGCATGTTTATGTGTATAAGTGAATCAGTCTGTTGTACAGTTGAAACTAACACATTATTGATCAAATATTCTCCAATATAAAATATAAAGTTTAAAGAAACTCTCACTAGAGAAATCCCACTGAAACAACCAAACAAATTATAACAGGAAACGTCATTTGCCCCTGAGAATTGGGGAGCATGCATTCTTATACCTGAGACTTAGAGAGGTTTTAACAAGATATAGTGGAGTTCCTCTCCATCCCCTCTACATGGCTGAATCTCTAAGCTGACAAGATTCATTCACTATCAGTTGACTTCTTGGCATTTCTACAATAAATCTAAATGGTCCCCATCTTTTCTTTCCTGTCTCTGAAAGGTTTGAACAAAGGTCTACACCATCTCTGTGAGAATCCCAAATAGATAGGACCAGTTGAGATATTTGAATGAAAGGCATAAAGGAGAAAGGCATTATTGAAGGGCTTTTTAAAAAAGTATTTTGCGGAAAAAAAAAATCACGTTGACTTCCTCTAAGACTTCTTCAGAACCTGAACCAGAACCTGGAAGTTAAAGCTCTGGCCCAAGTCTCGAATTGTCCAAAATAAATAAGGCTATGAACAGTGTGAATAATTCCATCACTGAGCTTGATTTGAAAGACATATCTTGAACACTGGACTTTACTCTTTCAAGCAACCCTATAGCTAATCCCTGGTAATATGACTCCCCTTTTTGTATAGGCAAACATTTTTCTGAAAATGTACATATATTCTCTCTAGCTTAGTGATGAATTTCTCATATAAGGTTTCCTCAAAGCAGGGCATAGCAGAATTGGATCTGCTAGGAAAAGTAGCAGAAGCTTTGAGATGACAGGTGATGGTTTTTTGCTTTTATTTTTCCCAGCCTGTGTTGCAGTTTCTATAATTACAAATACATTTTCAAGATAGGTGACACCAACAAATGGGTCTCTATGGGAGTGGTCTTGGTAGACTAAAAAATGGCACCCATGTTTTCGTGTCAGTTGAATCTATATGAGCTTGGAATTGGGTCAACATCTACCAGGTGGCTCACTGGTAAAGAATCCACCTGCCAGGGCAGGAGACATGGGTTAGATCTCTCGGTTGGGAAGATCCCCTGGAGAAGGAAAGGGCAGCCCACTCCAGTATTCTCATCTGGGAAATACCATGGACAGAAAAGCCTGGTGGGCTACTGTTCATGGAATTGCAAAGAGCTAGACACAGCTGAGTGACTGAGCATGTACTCATGCATGCACTAGCGACTGAAATTTCAGTCTGGTTCTTGTTTCTTATTTAAACAGAGGGCCATGAGCCAGCCTGCCCTTTCTTCCTCCACAGGAAGTGGTTTGTAAAATTAAAGTGGAGAATGGCCACTAGGAGTCCATGCTGCGGCCCCACAGTAGAGCCTACACTTCGAGCTAAGGGAGGCATTCTCAAGCACAGCTCCTTCTCTGCTCTGCCAGCACCCTGCCTGCCCCGATGGATGCCTGAGCCATCTGCCTGGAAGCCCTCAACCTTCCACCTTGGAATCCCTGGCATGGTCCCACATCCCTGACCTTCCCTTAGGTCTCAGAGGGACTTGTCTTTCCCACCTGGGCCCCTCCCTCCCCCTCCTCCATCTCCTGGATTCCTGATGTCTGGACACCCTTGTGGAATTCCTCATCCTTCTCCAGCTGCTGCCTTCTTTCCACCGATATATCGGGGAATGAGCAGCCTACCTCTGCCACTTTCAACTCCCCATCACCTCGTCCCTCGTGACCTCCTGCTGACCCATTTCTGCCTTCACTGCCCTACAGAGATTGTTTCAAAAGCCCCCAATGTTTTTCGTTCTTCTGGACTGCCCTGCCACCTTGGGCACACTTTAGACCAGCAGTTCTCAAATGCTGTTCTGTGGAACCCTAGGATCGACATAGATGTCTCAGGTGTTTGGAGGGGAGGCAGTAGCCAGCTGCCCCGAGATCCCACTTCAACCAGTGTACCTCTGTTCTTACCTGTAATTACTGGGATCTTGTGGAGAGATTATGAGATGGGCCATGCTTCTCTTGCTCACAGATAAAGTTTGAAAACCACACTTCTGTCCACTTGAAATGCTCCTGTTTCTTTTCCCCAGGTAGACCCACCTGAAAGGCCCACCCTGGGGTACTGCACTGCAGGTGCAGGGGTTTCTGCAGGTTGACCAAACACCTCAATTTGTGTTGGGTTTTTGTACGGAGTTTGGGAAGGCCAGCAGACCAGCATTTCCTTGATGGAATTTCCCCAAATTCTACTGTTCTTGAATCTCCTCTTGCAAATCTCCAGCTCTTGAGAGCCTCTTGGGAGTTAATGCATCTGACAGAGCATAGCAGAAGGGCTGTGTGTTTGTGTCTCTGTGTGTGTGTGCCTGTGGGTGTGTGTGCGTTCTTCCCATGGGTAGCCGGGCTCAAGAGTTCTGGCCACTTCTGACCTGGTTTCGTGTTCTTAGGGGATTTAGGACAGTGCAGCACAGAAGCCTGTTTGTCTTACAATCCCATGTGGGCCAGGTTTCCTGGTTTGGGCTGATGGCTGGCCACTTTCACATCCGCCCGTAGACTTTCTTTGTTCAATATTTCTATTTGTCATTTGCTCCAGATTTTGTAATTTAGTGCTTTCATCTGTTGGCAGCAAATCACGATTCAGTTTCCTGCAGTAATTACTGTAATCAGCGTGACGCAGCAGCCCATAACTAACTCTGATCGTGACGCCCTTAATAGCCTGTACCCACAGCTTTTTGTGTCTTGTTTGTGTTACAGTGTTAGAGCAATGCTGTAGGGAGGAAGAGACTCCTCTTGCTCAGGGACCTCCCTGAAGTGCCGTTCTGGTTCTAGAGCTGTGATCCTCTGACCTCCCTATGTGTCCATGGCTGAGGCCAGTCTAGGGGGCCCAGAACCTACCAGGATCAATCACTATCACCTCCCTCTTGCCTAGAGGGCAGTGTGGGCAGGGAAGGGGACTGTGGAGTTGCCTTACGGATGAATGTCTTTAGTTTCTTTTAGGAGATTCCTTGCAGTTTATTTCTGCCATCTGTGAACTCTTTGGAAGGCTGTGTTAACTGGGAACACAATCATCTTAATTTATTTTTAAAAACTGATGTCTTTGTATTTGGGGCTTCCCCCAGGGCTCAGTGGTAAAGAGTCTGCCTGCCAAGCAGGAGAAGTGGATTCCATCCCTGGGTTGGGAAGAGCCCCTGGAGAAGGAAATGGCAACCAATGCCAGTGTTCTTGCCTGGGCAATCCCATGTATAGAAGAGCCTGGTGGGCTACCGTCCATGGGATCACAAGAGTCAGACATGACTGAGCACGCCCCCGCCTCCATTTATTTATTTATTTATTGACTGTACCACATGGTTCCCTGACCAGGGAGGACTGAACCAATATCCCCTGAATTGCAAGGCAGATTCTTAACCACTGGACCAGCAGGGAAGTCCCTGAGCTCTCTAGTTCTTGATTGCTTCACAGAGACCTGCCCTTCTGGATGTCAAGAGGGTTGCATGCTGGGAAAGGTTAGTGGTGAGCGTCAGGTATCCCTGGGTTGACCGCCAGCTCCAGCTTGCTATCCCGACTCCTGGAGGGCCTCTGGGCACAGCTTCTGGCCACGGGGCTCTTCTGAGGGCTGTAGAGCCACACTCCGCCTTCCTGTAGCCTTCCCCACCCATGCCGCTCTGTATACAGAGCTCCTGAGGAAAGGTGGATTTAGAAGCAGACTGACCATGAGGGTGAGACAGAGATAGAACTTGTTGCAAGCATTCCCATCGACTGTCATTCAGATGAGTCCTATCGAGCATCACTTGCTCTGGCCCAAAGGGACGAGAGTATGTTTGCAAAAGCAGCTTTGGATGCCTAGCATACGCCAAGCAGAAGGCCCTCTTCCAAGTTGGCCTGTTTGTTTTGCAAAATCAGGTTCAAAGATTATGCCCTTTCTGCATTTAGAAATATTTCAATGGGTGTGAACTGATGGCAGTCATGGTCTTGAGTAATTCCCTCTTTGATCTAAGTTGCCTAAAATTTACCATATCAGACACTACTTCAGATTTCTAAAGCATTGGTTTAAAGTAAAGCTTGTGGGGGGGGGGGCAGTGAAGGGGTGCTTCTTGAGTAATGAAGTGTTGTTATTTTCCAAAACAGTGATCTATTTGTGTTCAAAGATTCTGTTTCCTGAAAGTGGTCCCGATGAACCTGTTTGCAGGGTAGGAATAGAGATGAGGACATAGAGAACAGACATGAGGACAATAGGGGAGGAAGGGAAGGTGGGATGAATTAGAAGATTAGAATCGACATATGTGTCTTGACTCAGCTGTGACATTTATAGTGTCCTGGGTCTACATGAAGGCCAGGGCCCTGTGTGGCCGCCCTCACCCTCTGGCGGTGGCCAGCCTATGCTGGTCTCGTCCATAGAAGGGCCCAGTTTGTCTCAAGCATGTGGAATCTTCCAGGCTGTCTTTGTCTGAACCTACAGTGTATCCACAAATTCTGGAAACAAATCCTATTTGATTTTCTATAGATGGGAGATATCCATGAAGACATTGTGCATGTTCTCTTGTGTCTCTAGAGTTTGTGGACAGCATGGATTTCTCTAGGGTTGCCTCAGTCCAAGGGACCTTGAACATGGCACTATGTCCTTCACTGTCTCCCTTCTCCTCCAGTTCCTTTCTCTCTGTCTCACCCTTGACCGCAACCAGTCTAGACAGATCAGAGTCTTGTCCCGACTGGGACATGGCGTTTTTGGTTTTTGTTTTCAAAAGAACATAATAAAAATCTAGGTGAAAATGGAAATATCTCCATGTTTATTTTTAAGTGTCTTTTTAAAGATGTTAAGTCCCTTTGTTGGGAAACGTCAAAGTAGATCCATGTATAACTTGGTTTGCTCATAAAAAGTGGCTCCTACTTGATATATTTAGGGAGAAGTGATTTTTCACATTAAGTTTTTCTCTATTTTTCTTTTCAAACCAAAAAGGGCTTGGAAAATGTCTCCACCCTCTCCACCACTGGTGTATTTTCCTGGCTTCACAATGCTGGTTTGGTCTTTCATTTCCTGAGCCGAAGAGTTAAAGACGCTCAGCTTTGACCTTCAGTTCTGCTTCTCTCTTTCAAATGGAAACAGCATCTTTTGGGGGCAGGTGTTAGTCATGGGCAGGGAAAGGCAGGGTTTGGAAGAGCAGAAGAAGGACTTTCTCTGTGAGAAATGAAGGTTGTGGTGAAAAGAGTGGTTTTCTGACATGTAGCTGTCTCTGCCAATTATTGTTCAGTCGCTCAGTTGCATCCAACTCTTCATGGCCCCATGAACTGTAGCCCGCCAGGCTCCTCTGTCCATGGGATTTCCCAGGCAAGAATACTGGAGTGAGTTACCATTTCCTTCTCCAGGGGATCTTCCCAACCCAGGGATCGAATCCACGTTGCCTGTGTTCTCAGGTGGATTCTTTACCACTGAGCTACTGGGGAAGCCCTGATTCAGTGCTTCCATCATTCCTGCTTTCTCACTGTGCAAGCGTTCAAGTCCTTTCTCTTCTTTCTTTCCTCCTGGATATTCTGCCAGCCACTCCCTCTTCTCCTCCCCCATCAAATCCAAAGGTGCCCCATCCTGTATCAGGCAGAAAATTTTGGTCTGCTATCAGATTCCAAGCCCAGATTTTCATTTTCCAACCAATAGGGTTTTAGCAAAAGGCTGTTACCAGAATCATAGCACTAGGAAGTTTTAGGTAATCTTTTTATAACAAGCCAGACCAATAAGGTAGTACTGGAAGGACCAAGCAGAGAAGTGCTAGAAGGATTTCAGAGACCCTGGCTGCACTGAGCCCTATTCTTGTTGCTGTTTTGTCACCAAGTCGTGTCTGACTCTTTTGTGACCCCATGCCCTGTAGCCCACCAGGCTCCTCTGTCCATGGGATTCTCCAGGCAAGAATACTGGAGTGGATTGCCATGCCCTCCTCCATGTTCTAGAAAGGTTACTTCCAGTTTCTCCCACCCCAATGCAGAGCTGGCCCGGGAATCACCCTCCGTTTCTCTCGTGACAGAGCCAGCCCAAAAGTCCCTTCCTATCTGCAGTCCTCAGCTGAACGTGGGCTAAGGGACGGTGTCTAGTCTGAGCTGGGGTGTACCCTGAGGTGCAGGTGGTGATAACCTCAGAGCAGCACCAGACTCTCCTGATAGCCTGGGTCCTTGGGGAATCTGACTGCCCCACAGGATTCGCTTTATAGAAACAACAGAACTAAATCAGATACTTTAGGACACTGCCAGCAGAGAGAGAATGTTGCTGCACAGGATTCCAGGCTCACCAGACAGATAGATAGATATGTAGATGGAATGGACAGAGAGAGACGGGAGGTGTATAGATGACCGGTGATATTGTCTGGAATCAGGTCAGAGGGATTCCCAGGCTCTTGGTAAAGAGGCATTCAAAACAGCAAGACCTGAAAGAATGCTGAGCTTCACAGGTGGCTCAGTGCTAAAGAATCCGCCTGCCAATGCCGGAGGTGCAGGAAGAGTTGAGTTCGATCCCTGGGTCAGGAAGATCCCCTGGAAAAGGAAATGGCAACCCACTCCAGCGTTCTTGCCTGGAGAACCCATGGACACAGGAGCCTGGTGGGCTACAGTCCATGGGGTCGTGCAGAATTGGACACGACTGAACACATGCGTGTGAATGTGTGTTGGAACCACATCATCTCTTTGGACATGAGGCAGGAATTCCCATTTTGCAATGGAATACACTGAGGTTAAGATAAATTGGGCAACTTGCTTTCATAGACTCAGCAAGTAATGGTCAGAATGAGTGTTGGGTGCAGCCTGCCTGGCTGCAAGATGCATGCTCCCCACTCCTGCCCTGCTCTCTTGGGGCACCCAGAGTGGCCTGTGCAGCTTTGGTGCCCAGGTTTTGGGGCTCTGCTCAAGGGTGTCTGGCACACAGGAGCTGAGGCATCTTGACTTGCAGCTGAGCCCTTAGAGTGGGGAAGGAGTGGAGGCTGCAGCTGGGGCTGTGGGGGTGGTGGGAGGAGGGGGCAGAAGCAGCTGATGGGTAGAGGGGGCAGGGACGCTCACTCACACCCACTCAGGTAAAAGGCGCTCTGCCCAGGGGCCCGAATGCCATTTCTCTTGGGTCAGCAGGAACCGCATTCCATAACACAGCAGCGCTGTTCAGAGGAGGCACAGTCAGAAGTCAAGGCTCGTGTGCATGTGTGTGTGAGTGTGTGTGTGTGTGTGTTTTCTTGGCAGGCCAGACTTAGTGAGTTAAGGAAAATAAAGAATCTGCCTGCAATGCAGGAGACCCAGTTTCGATCCCTGTATTGGGAAGATCCCCTTGAGAAGGGCATGGCAACCCACTCCAGTATTCTTGCCTGGAGAATCCCATGGACAGAGGAGCCTGGCAGGCTTCAGTCCATGGGCTCGCAAAGAATTGGACACAACTGAGCAACAAGCAATTTCAAGGAAAATAAAATCAAATCAAAGGGGAAAAAAAAAGAATGAGTTAAGGACACAAAAAAGGAAAGGGAAGCCTGTCTGTAACTGAGGGTGAGTTGAGTTTGGAACCTGAGGAAACGAGCTTCTGAAGAAGTCAAGTGCAACGTCACTGGTGGCTTTCTGCCCTGCTTTTCATCCCTCATCCCTGCCCCAAACTGAGCCTGCAGGGGTCCCCACACATCCTTGGGCTGCAGAGCAGGCAGACAGCCCCTGGCCTTCCCGGGCAGCAGAGAGCGTGCAGGGCGCCAGGCCACAGCAGACTGCAGAGTGGGGAGGGCGGCTGGGAGAGAGGCGTTTGTCTTTGTGGCTTCTGCAGCATCTACGTGGGCTGGGGAGATCTTAGCTGGCTTGTGAAGTGCTCCCACTGCTCTGGGTCACCCACCCAGAACTGAGCGAAGGGGATGAGGCTGAGAGGCCTTGCTGTACCGGGAACTGTCCAAGCAGGACTCTGAAGGCAAGGGAGCACACAGGAGAAAAGCGATTTCCCTTATACACCGCCACCCCTGTGGGCTGTGTGCGGCCACAGCGCAGAGCCAGATGCATGTGGAATGCGCTCATTCAGCTGTGGTTCATTGGAACTTTTAAAAAAATGATTGTATTTATATATTTATTTTTGGCTGTGCTGGTTTTGCATTGCTGCATGGGTTTTTCTCTACTTGTGGCGAGCTGGAGTATTCTCTAGTTGCGGTGCACAGGCTTCTCAGTGCAATGGTTTCTCTTGTTGTGGAGAATGGGCTCTATGGCATACAGGCTCCAGTAGCTGCGGCTCCAGGGCTCTAGAGCACAGGCTCATTAGTTGTGGTGCACAGGCTTAGTTGCTCGGTGGCACTTGGGATCTTCCTGGATCAAGGATCGAACCCTTGTCTCCTGCATTGGCAGGCGGATTCTTTACCACTGAGCCACCATGGAAGCCCCATCCAGCCTTTTTATTTGTCCAGGCATTGTGCTAGAGACTTCACATGTATTTTCATTGTTTAAAAATTGAAATATAGTTGATTTACAGCGTTGTATTAGTTTCCACTGTACAGTATAGTTATTCAACATTTTTGCTGATTGTCCTTCATTATAGGTCATTACAAGATAATGAGTATAATTCCTTGTGTTAAATAGCACAGTATATCCTTGTTGGTTGTTTCATTCTTTCTTGCTGTTTTATTTAATTATTGGAGTATAATTGCTTTACAACATTGAGTAAGTTTCTGCTGAAGAGCAAATATCACATGTATTTTCATCCCTTGTCCTTACAGCAGGCCTGCCAAGTGGGTACTATGAATCCCAGTTGAGGAAACAGAACTGTCAGAAGAGGGGTGGGGTTGGGTCCCAGGTCACATGGCTGGTAAAGATGGGGTCTGGATTTGAAACTGAGTCTTTTTGAATTTCCTCCTCTCAAGGGTTGCTGAGGCCAGCAATGGAAGAGAAAATCACAACCGCCCAATTCTGGTAGGAGGTGGAAAGTGGAAAAGGGGGCGGGTTCAAAGTCCAGAGAGACCTCAGAGGGGATTGGAGGCTGGGTCCCAGAGGGCTGGTGCTCCCCACGGCCCAGGAAGAGAAGCTTGATTTGGAAATGCGGTAGAAGGGAGAGGAGGTCAGGCAGAGAAGAAGCAGAGGTGACCTAGATTCTCAGGTTCCACAGGGTGATGCAGGGGCTCTGGAACTGGTGAGCTGGAAGCAGGCAGATACTCTGGGAGCAGTTGGACCTTTCCCAACCCTCCTCCAGGGCCCGGACCCCGCCGCCAGGCCTGTTGTCTCTACCCTCTGCCTTGGTGCTTCCTCTAGGACTGTGGAAAGACAGTCAGCTCTAAATATTTGTTTGGATTTTTTTCTGGAACCTCTTTGAAATGGGAATTAAATACCTGGTGATTCTGAAACAGGCTACTCCATCGGCAGGCCTGCTTCTGGCAGGACCCCCTAGTGGCCCTGGCAGGGGCACAGGCCATAGTGCTGGGACTGCTGGGGGTCCCAGCCCGGGGCCCTGGGCCATGAAGCCCCTGAATGTTTGCCCACGTGCCCTGGATGCAGCAGCCTGGGCCATACGAGGGAACGCTAGGGGGTCCAGGCAAGGAAGCCAGAGGTGGTTTTGGTTACATTAGAAATGCCAGCAGGTTTCCTTGAGTGGACAGAGTCCTGTGGTCAAGAAGCAGGCAGGCTCGGAGGCAGGCTGGCTCCCCACGGATTGGCTGCCTCGCTTCCACTCCATTAGCTGACAAAGCTGCCCTCTGTCCCCACTGGCCACACATGGAGGAGGACACAGCTTGTGGAAACATTCAAGCTGCTAGCCCAGACCCCAGCCCAGCATGGCTGCAAAGCCACTCCCTTCTCTTATGAGACAGGGAGAGACCATGCCCGCCGTGAAGGAGCAGCTGTAGCTCAGTGCCAGCTGATTGCTGCCATGTGGGAATTTGGCCCCAAGTTGCCAGATTTTCCAGTAAAGCTGAGCATCGAGACACTTGTGTGAAATTTCTCAATTTCTGAAATTCTTAATGATGCTATGCAGGCTGAACTACACATCTGCAGGCCAGACTTGGTCCCTCAGCTGCCAGTGTCCTCTGCTCTTGGCCTTGAGAATCCAAGGACCACCTAAGCAAAGGGTCCCCATGC
Source organism: Cervus canadensis (assembly GCF_019320065.1). Lineage (NCBI taxonomy): Eukaryota > Metazoa > Chordata > Mammalia > Artiodactyla > Cervidae > Cervus > Cervus canadensis. The sequence continues at coordinate 41,514,348 of NC_057402.1, read as the reverse complement.
AGGTGATGGGATGAAGGTGGGATGGAGAGAAGGTTTGAAGAGGGGCCTCAAAGTCCACAGGCAAGGAATGCACCATCCTGCCTTCACTCCCCCACAAGGGTAGTGCATGCATGCTAAGTCATTTCAGTCGTGTCTGACTCTACGACCCCACGGACTATAGCCCACCAGGCTCCTCTGTCCATGGGATTTTCTAGACAAGAATAGTGGAGTGGGTTGCCATTTCCTTCACCAGGGGATCTTCCGGACCCAGGGATCAAAACTGAGTCTCTTATGTCTCCTGCATTGGCAAGCTGATTCTTTACCACGAGCGCTACCTGGGAAGCCCCCAAAAGGGCTGAAACTGCTCTAATTCTGCATCTGCCATCTTGGTGCAGTTATAGGGGCAGGAGGAAAGGGGAAACGATTTCCAGAACTCTAACCTTGTTTCTCTTTCAGGCATTTCCAGTGCACTTGGCCTGACCTTCTGTGGGTTAAGCTGATAAGGTCTGCCAAGAAGGAGGCTCTTTGTCCCTCTGCTCCCTTCTGTCCACAGCTTATATCCTATAGGTCCTTGTGGCCACCAGAGCCCTCCCCACTAGGAGGATTGGCCAATGAGGAAGCTGCAAGGCTGGTGGCCAACCAATCAGAGCAGCTGGCAATGTTGGTGGGAATTAAAGACAGTTCAGCTTAGGGGAAGAAAGCACAAGATTTAGAAACAGACAGACCTGGAGTCAACTCACAACTCTTCCTCTAACGAGCTACATGATCTTGAGACAGTTACCAAATCTTCCTGCAACTCTCTTCCTTCATCTGTAAAATGGGAATAGGAATTCCTACCTATGGAAGATGCGTGGCACAGTACATGGCACTTATGTTAATAGCAAATCTATATTTGTCATTGATCTTCTCTCTTTTTTTTTTTAAATTTGTTTATGGCTGCTCTAAATCTTCATTGGGGCATGTAGGCTTTCTCTAGTTGTGGTGAGCAGGGGCAACTCTAGTTGCAGTGAGTAGGCTTCTCATTGCGGTGGCTTCTCTTGTTGCAGAGCACGGGCTCTAGGGCGAGTGGGTTCAGTAGTTGTGTCCTATGGGTTTAGTTGCCCCGTGGCATGTGGGATATTCCCAGACGAGGGATCGAATCAGTGTTCCCTGCATTGAAAGGCGGATTCTTAACCACTATAACTCCAGAGAAGTCTGTCATAGATCTTGATTTGAATTTTTAACAGAAGATACAATGCCATGTTCTAAGCAACCAACTTATAAACTTATAAACACACTTTTGGAACAAATAAGTTGGATACCATCTGCTCATGTTTTATAGATGTATTTCCATTATCTCTTACCTTCCTGTCTTTTAAATGAAACCATGGTGGACTGAAAGGTAATAAATTATGCATAAAATACCCTTCCACTTTTCTTCTCTTCCTGCTTGGCCTCTCTCCACCCACTAGGACCTTTCCTCTGGTCTCCTATGTTCACTGACTCATCAGTCCAGCAAATATTTATTGAGTACACGACTTGCTCCCTGCTCTCCAGGGGCCCATAGCCAGTGAGGGTGGCAGGTGGGCAGATGGATGATCGCAGCCAGGGTGGGGGAGAGGGAAGTTCATGGTGCTGGAGCCTGGGGCAGGATGTCTGGCAGTCCCTGGAGTGAGGCTTGAGAGAAGATTGGGGCTGTGGAGGCAGGGACGGAGAAGAGATGGAGGCCAGAGACCTGCAGAGGGAGGATGAGGTGGACGCATTGGGTACTGCGGTGCCAGGGATGAGCAATGAGAAGAGGCAGGAGGAACCCTGGTTTCTGTTTAGACACTTGGGTGGATACCACCAGCGGGGCTTGAGAGCAGCAGAGGAAAAGCGTTGCCCTGAGAAGTGTTAAGTTAGATGGTGGAGGGAGGCCTTTGAAATGTTGGTGTTAGGTAGAGTGATCCTGTTAGTGACAATAGTGAACCTGTTTTGTGCCAGAAAGCAAAGCGACTTAAGTGGTCTCTCTTACTTCATCCTCACCATGGTCCCAGGAGAGCCAGGTTCACTTTTCTGGTAAATACATAGTGAGATTCAGAAATGTTAAATAATTGGGATTGACGCGTGTACACTACTATGTATAAAATAGATGGCTATTGAGAGCCTACTCTGTAGCACAAGGAACCCTGCTCAGTGCTCTGGGGTGACCTGAGGGGAGGAGATCTGAAAAAGAGGGGATATATATACGTACAGCTGATTCACTCTGCTGTGGACCAGAAACTCACATAACCTTGAAAGGCAACTATGTGTGCGCTCGGTCACTCAGTTGTGTCACTTTTTGCGACCCCATGGACTGTAGCCCACTCCACTGTAGGCTTTTCTGTCCATGGGATTTCCCAGGCAAGAATGCTGGAGTGGGCTGCCATTTCCTTCTTCAGGGAATCTTCTCGGCCTAGGGATTAAACCTGTATCTCTTGAGTCTACTGCATTGGCAGATGGATTCTTTACCACCGCACCATCTGAGAAGAAACTATATCCAATAAAAATTAACTAAAAAAATGTGTATGGCTAGTATAAAGTCAGTGATGGTATTCACTTTCTCCTCAAAAATATATATGTTTTTTTAAAAGTCTAAAATTCCTTATAGTCCCCTATCAGGTATACTGTGGTTTATGTTTTGGTCCCTCAAGTTAAATTACCAAGTTCTAAAGCAATTCTTCCTCACAGAGATCTATTTTCTTAAGAACAGCTTATAATAAATATTTTTAAAAGAAAAAAAGAAATGTAAGGTAATCAGCTGATCCAGGGTCACACAGTGAGCCAACAATGTGAATCTGACCCGAGAACCCATCTTCCCACTCAATTGTTCATGGATTTGTTCAACTGCCATTTACTGAGCACCTTCTATGAGACTTCTTTGGTGGCTCAGATGATAGAGAATCTGCCTGCAATGCAGGAGACCCGGATTCAATCCCTGGGTCAGAAAGTTACCCCCAGAGAAGGAAACGGCAACCCGCTCCAGTATTCTTGCCTGGAGAATCCCATGGACAGAGGAGCCTGGCCAGCTACAGTCCATGGGGTTGCAAAGAGTTGGGCATGACTGAGTGACTAACACTTTCACTTTCCTATGAGGCTGATACATTTTGGTGCTCTGGGTGTATCAGTCAAGGGTATCTGCCCTTCTGTGGGTCCTGCATGTGCCCTCTGTGCTAGGAGTTGTCTAGGCTGGGTGTGTAGACAATGCTTCTTCCAGGCTAGAGGTACAGTGGGTGTGCCTACATGGTGGAGACAGCCCATCCTGCAGAGACTCTTATCCTGGGTCCCCTCTACCTGTCTCCTAGCATCCCCTCGGGGGCTCAGGAGAGAGGCCTGCTGCTCACCAGGAAGGAAAGTTACACTGCTGGTGGCATGGCCCTGGGAAGGTAAAAGACCTCCCCTTGTTCTGCCCGGACACGGGGAGGAACCAGACATGGCCCATGGCCTCCCAGTGAACCAGGGACAGAGCCAGTGAGGACACAGCCCTGTGTTTGCCTACCTTCCCCTAGTTCAGGTCACTGACTCTCCACAGGGGCCTGCCCAGGGGAGAGCCAACCTCACATGCTCCCCTCCGAGGAAGGCAGGGCACCCCAAGGCTGCCACCAGCAACCGCTCGGGCAGGTTGGAGCAACCCAAGCCGGCCTCCCTGATACCCACAGCCTGCTCACGAGCAGCTGGTCAGTGGGCGTGGACTTCCTGCTCTAGTGACCCCAGCTGCTCGTGTGCCGCCTTCCTTCCTGGGGCTGAGCCGCAGCTACCCGAGCCCGCCAGGCGGCCTGCACCCCTTCCCTAAAGGCTCAGGGTGTCTCAGGCAGAAGAGCTGGCAGGGCTCCCTCCAAAAGCAGAGGCCCTTAAATAAGCCAAATGCCAGGATGTAGGGGCAGGCGGGGGTGGCAACAGCTGTGGGCCCCTCTTCCAGATTTAGCTAGGCCACCCCTCTGCCCGCTCCTTCCTCTCTGGGCTTTTTGGGTGGCCCTTGCCTCCACAGTGGGGGTGGAGTCCTGAGACCCACCCCCCGAATGACTCACGGGCTGGGGCGGCCTGGAGAGGAATGTCTGCTCATTTCAGTGAAGACTTTTTTCTTTTTTTAAAAAAGCTAATTGAACCTGAGCAGCTGCTCCATGGTGGGCTGGGGCCCGATGGGGCTGCCCCTCACTTCCTGGGTCCCCACCTCCCCTTCAGGGCCTGCCAGCATCAGTGAGCTTACCTGGTGATAGCAGAGAGTTTGGGGGTGATGGAGGCTGATCTGGGAGCCTGGTGAGGCTGGGGTGAGGAGCCAGTCAAGGCTGGGCAGGACCAGTCCTGGTGGGAGAGCTGGGGAGACACCAGACCCAGCTGCCCTGGTAGGCAGGTCCCAGGGCCCCAGAACCATCACATACCACGTCCTGTGCCTGTTCGTGCTTGAGAAAGAATGTCCACGTCAGCTAGTCCACAATGCCCCAAAGATGAGCGATTTATGAAATGATTTCAAACATGGACAGACTTTAAAACATTTTTGTAGTAACGAGTGATTTGACACTGATTTATTAGAGGATGAAGGTATTGTTTGAAGAGGAATACATTTAAGATATGTATTAAGCAAATATTGTGTTCCAGCTGGTTTATGTGCTGTGCTAAGTCGCCTCGATCGTGTCCAACTCTTTGTGACCCCACAGACTGTAGCCCGCCATGCTCTTCTGTCCATGGAATTCTCCAGGCAAAAATACTGGTGGGGGTTCTGTGCCCTCTTTGAGCAGATCTTCCCAACCCAGGGATCAAGCCCACGTCTCACTTGTCTCTTGCATTGGCAGGCAGGTTCTTTACCACTAGCACCACCTGGGAACCACCAGCTGGTATATAATTATTTCATAAAGAAAAAAACCTCAGGGATAAATCAATGAGTAAACGCTGGAAATGCTGGTTGCCATCTTCTCTTCTCTCTGGTTATCTGGTCTTTTGGTCTCCATCCAGGAAAGACAGGTGTTTGAGTAATGTTGCTATGAATTTGATTTTGGTTCAGTGGGACCAGACCAGCACTTATTCCAGCCTTCAAGAGTTCTGTGGTGACTTGAGCTGTCGCCTGCAATGGGGCAGGTGAGCCATAATGAGATAGAAAGTCCTGTCCGTGAGGCAGGTCGAGTCACTGGGTGTGATAGGCAGGGCAGGATTAGAGCCAGGAATGTGGGAGAAGGCCGAGGTCGTGGAGGCTCATGCAGCTGCACGCAATGACAGGGGAAGCCAAGAGACGTTCCAGGGCTGGCCCCTCCCGCTTCTGCCATTCAGATCTGGGTGAGCTCTTCCAAAACACCTCATCCCACCCATCCCATCAACAGTTCAGTCTGACCCCATCCTCGGTGGGCACGCCCTCCGCTACACCAACCCCACCCCGAAACCACTCCTGGAGGGTGACAGACAGGTGCCTCCTCTCTGCCTGCTCAGCCTGCATCACCACATGATCCTCCTGCTTCTGGCCAGAACATGTGGAATGAGGAAGGACAGTTGATGGAGTAGTTTTTGCCTAACCCCTTTGCAGTATCAGTGGGTGCCTCCCCTCCCACCCACTCACGCACACAGTGGGTGGGGGACCCACAGTCACATGCTCACATAGTCACTCAGCCTGCCAGGAGCACCCTTCCCCTCATCCTGGGCAGGTCACCTGCATCTTGCAGGTCTGGGTATCCTGAGGCTCTCCCTGCCCACCCCCTTGCCAGCCTACATTTGTTAGTACTTCTCCTGTTGTCCTCCTTCGTAGCATCCCATGTTTTCACTTAACATAACTGTGTTGTTTGTTGTTATGCACTTGATTTTGTGACTATTTGATACATGTTGGTCACACCAAGAGTCTGAACTTCAAGAGGATGAGGATCAAGGCTGTTTTGTTGAATGTTGATTCCCCAGTGCCTGGATCAGAGCTGGATTATTGAGTGAATGAGAGAATGGATAAATGGATGATAGACTTGGAGTGAGACAAGTCGAGATTTGAATCTTCATTCAGCTATTTCCTAGGTGAGGGCCTGTGAGTATCTCTCTGAGCCTCATCTCCATCTGTGCCTACAAACAGAAGCAAAATTGTTCACCGAGCTGTGCTGTTGAAAGCATTATAGTGATGCTTGCAAATCACATAAGCCGAGTCCAATTTCATGTTGTGATTCTTATGATAATAGTGATTGACGGCTCTAATGTTTAAAGAAGCCTCATAAGTGTCCTATGATTCACAAGCACTCTCTAGAGCATGTCCATCCCCATTTTATAGATTAGAATACTGAGGCTGACTTGTCCAAAGGCATATGGAGAGCAATGACAGTGCCTAGAGTTTTTTCTAACAGCTTTATTGAGATTTTAATTTACATGCCATAAAATTCACCTGGGGCTTCCCAGGTGGTGCTAATGGTAAAGCATCCACCTGCCAATGCAGGAGACATAAGAGAATCCAGTTCGATTCCTGGGTTGGGAAGATCCCCTGGAGTAGGAAATGGTAATCCACTCCAGTATTCTTGCCTGGCTAATCCCATGGACAGAGGAGCTTAGCAGGCCATAGTCCATGGGTCCACAAGGTTGCAAAAGAGTCAGACAAGACTGAGAAACCATAAAATTCATTCTTTTGAAGTGGATTGAGATGGTCAAAAAGTTCATTCATGTTTTTTGTAACATCTTATGAAAAAAAACCCGAATGAACTTTTTGACGAACCCAATAAAATTCAGTAGTATTTACTATACTGACAGAGCTATGTACCCATCATCACCACCACTATCTATTTTTTGAACATTTGGTCACCTCAGTTAGCAGAGACCCTCCCTATTAGCAGTTCCTGTCCATTGTGCCTCCCCAGTCTACAGCAACCAGAAGCAGAACCTCCTCTCTCTCTATGGACTTGCCTGTTCTGCTGCACTGGGTTTTAGTGACTGCACACAGAATCTTCCATCTTCCTTGGTGCACGAGGGATCTTTTAGTTGTGGCAATTGAACTTTCAGTTGTAGCATGTGGGATTTAGTTCCCTGACCAGGGATAGAACCTGGGCCCCCTGCATTGGGAATGTGGAATCTTAGCCACCTGACCATCAGGAAAGTCCAAGAGTTTGTATATTTTTAAATGCCCCAGATGGTAATTATGTAGCTTTTGTGAACTAGTGACTAGTGAACTTCGGGCTGTGTGATTAAAACTACTGTCATAAAGCAAACCTGAGCCAACAGAAGGTTTCCCAGGGTGAGGCAGAGCCTGGGCATTCCAGCATCCCCAGCAGCAACTGAGGACCACTTTGGGAGGATCCAGTAAGCTGAACACTGAGGAACTGATGCTTTTAAACTGTGGTGCTGGAGAAGACTCTTGAGAGTTCCTTGGACAGCAAGGAGATCAAACCAGTCCATCCTAAAGGATATCAACCCTGAATAGTCACTGGAAGGACTGATGCTGAAGCTGAAGCTCCAGTACTTTGGCCACCTGATGCAAAAAGCTGACTCATTGGAAAAGACCCTGATGCTGGGAAAGACAGGGCAGGAGGAGGAGGGGGCTACAGAGGATGAGATGGTTGGGTGGCATCACCGACTCAATGGACATGGGTTTGAGTAAACTATAGGAGATAGTGAAGGACAGAGAACTGCTGCAGTCCATGGAATCGTAAAGAGTCGGACATGACAGAGCAACTGAACAGCAACAATAAGAGAGCTGAGAAGCCACTCGAGGCAGGAATCAGGTTTGGCAGTATCAGCTAGTTCCTCCCTTTCCGCTCCAGCAAGATGCCTTTGACCATCCTCTGCAGTTGGTGGCTGTGTGGTAATGCTGGTTGCCAGGAGCAGCAGCTGGCAGTGCCACTAAGAAGACAGGTCCTACTCCATGTGCTCACAAAGACCCATTCAGAGCTCATCTCCCAGCATGGCAAAACCGCAGGCTTGTTCAGAGTGTTACAGAGTGACAGGATGCTGAGGCAGGATGTGAGTGCCAGCCGACCACGTGGCAGATGCTAATCAGCCAGTCTGCCCAGACCGGAGGGACCAGAAGCAGCAAGTTGGGATAATGAGAAGCAGAGAGGTTACGGCTCCTCCTGGGAGGCTCTCTGTGATTTTCCTGAGATGGCGATGTCACCCACATAGAGCTCTCCAGCCTGTATCCCAACCTCCTGTAGGGACAAAGGGGACTTTAACCCCAGGAGGGGAGCTGCAGAGCTCTCTAAACAATGAACAGGATGATCTTCAGACCATTAAGAGGAAGATGACCCTGATAAAAGAGAAAATGGATTATTTAGCAGAAAGTTTGGAAAAATCCTGTGAGAGAGCCCTGCATGGTCTGGGAGAGCTGACGAGGAGATCTCTGATTCTGGCCTCTGGGAGCCACGTGGCTTTCTCCTCCTCCGGCCTCATCACCTGGCCTCCACCAGCATTTTTCCTCCCGAGAATCCTGGAGAAGGGGCGGATGAGAGAGATCCGGTTTCCAGGCAACCACCCCTCAACTGTTCCTGCCCCCCATGCTCTCAGCTCTGACACTTTGGGTTGGCCTCACACAACCTGAGAGACACCTTGTAACACATTTACAGGCCCGTTGGCTCAGGAGCAGCTGGTGGGGAGGCAGAGGCCCCAGCCTTGCCAAGACCTAAGCCCCCGGGGCCTGTTTCTCCTTGGCTGGGACTCACGCAGCAGCTGGCCTTTCCAGGGAGGGAGATGAAGTTCTGTTCACATCCCCTGTGTGGGGGAGAATCTCTTCTGGGGTTACTCTTTCAATGAGTATATGTAAGAAAGGAAACCACCCCCTTGATATTCCTGGAGAGGATCAGAGACTCCTTGGAGAGTTCCATCAGCCTGGGGCCTGTGGGAGCTGGCAGCTGCAGGTGGAGGGGAGGCAGGCACCTGAGCGAGCAGGTGGTGGGCTTGGCTGGCGGCCAGGTGCTGGCGGGTGGATCTCGGGCCCCACACACAGGCACCAGGTGGGGACTTCAAATGCTCTGACAGCTTTGCTGGCCCAAAGGGCACAGGCTGCCCATGGACGGGAAGGCATGGGAGGGGGCGGGGAGCCTGGGCAGGAGGATGGGGTGGAGGAAGCTGCCGTGCAGAAACTGGTTTCCCAGCCTCTGAAAGTGGGGCCCACTCTGCAGTGTGGGGTGTACCCACCTCAGAGGGAACTCTGCAGGGTCACCCCCGCTGAAGCCTGCTCCCAGGGCTCTCACAGTTTGTGTGGCCCCCGATGAGCTCACACACCCTCCCCCATGGCTTTGGGGACCTTTTTAAACTGTATCTACAGCCCACACTGCTCTTCTGATCCCTGGATTTCCCCTCCTCCACACACACACACAGCTTCCTGTTGCACATTACACTTGGCCGTGATGGCAGCTCCAATCCTGCACGCTCTTCCAGGCAGCTAAGAAATCTGCGCACCCTTCTCTTGCCGGGGGTCCCACCCAGGCCACGAACCCCTGAGTCATCCCAGTCTCCTCCCTCTGGCTCACCCCCCCCACCCCCCTGCACACAACAGGATGTTACCCACTCTGCTGGTGCCCAGCTTCCGTGCAGGCAGGAGCCAGATAATTGTGGCGGAGGAAGGTCACAAAGGTTGTGGAGGGTGTCTCTTAATTGGAAAGTTGGGTTTGGTTAAGAGGAGTGAGCAACACTGAGAAAGAGTTTATCAGGAAGCGAGGCGTCAATTAGGGTCATTGGGAAGTCCTCAAAGTGAGGCAGAATGGAGATAGCCAGAAATAAGCAAGATAATCAGAGAAGGCAATGGCAACCCACTCCAGTGCTCTTGCCTGGAGAATCCCATGGACGGAGGAGCCTGGTGGGCTGCAGTCCATGGGGTCTCAAAGAGTAGGACATGACTGAGCGACTTCACTTTCACTTTTCACTTTCATGCATTGGAGAAGGAAATGGCAACCCACTCCAGTGCTCTTGCCTGGAAAATCCCAGGGACGGGGGAGCCTGGTGGGCTGCCATCTATGGGGTCGCACAGAGTTGGACACGACTGAAGCGACTTAGCAGCAGCAGCAGCAGCAAACAAGATAATATGAATGGGTGGGGGTACTTCCCTGAAACTCCAGGGGTTAAGATTCCATGCTGCCACTGCAGGGGGCATGGGCCTGATCCCTGGTTAGGGAACTAAGGGAAATAAGATTCTGTATGCCTTGCTGCTGGGCCGAAAAATAAAAAAGGACAAGGAAAAAAAAATCAGGTTTGAGCTTCCTATGTCATATAGCAATTTCCCACTGTCTATCTATTTTACATATGATAAAGTATATGTTTCAATGCTAGTCTCTCAGTTCATCCCACCCTCTCCTTCCCCAACTGTGTCCAGAAGTCTGTTCTCTATGTCTGTGTCTACACTGCTGCCCTGCAAATCAGTACCATCTTTCTAGATTCCGTATATGTGCATTAATATATGATATTTGTTTTTCTCTTTCTGACTTACTTCACTCTCTAGAACAGGCTCTAGGGTCATCCACCTCATTAGAACTGACTCAAATGCATTCCTTTTTATGGCTAAGTAATATTCCATTTGTGTATGTACCACAACTTTATCTATTCCTCTGTTGATGGACCTCTAGGTTGCTTCCATGTCCTAGCTATTGTGAATAGTGCTTCAGTGAACATTGGGGTGCTCTATGACAACCCAGAGTGATGGGATAGGGTGGGAGGTGAGAGGGAGGTTCAAGAGGGAGGAGACATATCTGTAACTGTAGCTGATTCATGATGATGCATGGCAGAAACCAACACACTATTATAAAGCAATTATGCCCCAATTAAAAATGAAATTATACATATATAAAGAATAAGTGGGAAAGGCATAGAAAGTATCAAGAGGTGAGGCTGTGAGGGGCAGCTGGGGACCACTTCTTGAGGGGCCTCAGACATCAAAGGCTTTACAAGGATGTAAAGTACAAGATGCCATAAGACTATTCTGGCAGCAGTGCAGTGGATGGATCAGAAGGAGGAAGAGGTTGGGGACAGCAGGCTGGTCAGGAGGCCACTGTGAATGCTCAGAAAGGCAACACAGTGGTTCATGCCCATGACTGAAGAGATGATACTGATGTAAGAGGTCACTGCAGAATGTACTGTGGGCGGGATGGGCCCCCAAGCAAGACTGGGAGGAGGCAGAGTTTGCTGGGCAGGAAAAGGTGCTGGTCTGGGAGTTCCCTGCGGTCCTCCTGAGAAAGCATCAGTTCCTTATGACCGTGGAACAGGCAGAACAAAGGCTTCCCTGGTGGTGCTGGTGGTAAAGAATCCGCCTGCCAATTCAGGAGACATGAGACCCAGGTTCAATCCCTAGGTCAGGAAGATCCCCTGAAGAAGGAAATGGCAACCCACTCCAGTATTCTTGCCTGGAGAATCCCATGGACAGAGAGGAGCCTGGCAAGCTACAGCCTATGGGGTCTCAGAGTCGGACATGGCTGAAGCGACTTAGCCTGCACACATGCAGCCAGAACAAAGACAGTGGCTTGAAAACCAGACAGTTTGGACCCTAGAAGAGACATATCACCTACCCATTATGTGAATTTGGACAAATCGCTCGACCTCTGGAATATGGGGAGGGGTGGGCTAGTTAGTAAGTAAAGAAATAGCCCAACGTCTGGCGCATAGGAGACATTCAGTGTATCGTTTGAAGCAGAGTCAGAATCTTTGGGATTCAGTGGCTGTTTTCTATATTGATTTTTGGAAATTGGAGAGGTACACATAATAACTAATAGCAGTAATGGAATTAGTCAAGTCTTGAGGAAGGCAGTTTATTTTTATGGCACCAGAAATGTTCTGACTGGCCTACGGTCATTTCCTCTGGCACCATCTTCCTTTGTACTGAAACATGTTTAAAAAAAAAAATCTTTTGTCCCATTCAAAGAAGGGCCTGACTCCTCTGCTTTCATGTCATAGCATACTCTGAGGAATATTCTCATTCCCTTCCTTTTACCTTTTTGTGCCAGGGCCCTGGAGAAGAGCCAGGCAAGGTGGTGCTTATCTTGTTTGCAGTCCTCAAAGAGAGAGAAGACAAAGTGTGTGCTCTGCTAAGTGTCTGGAATCCGTTTATTTGATTTTTGGCTTGTCTTTGTTCCAACATGAATTGAACTGTAAACAAGCGGGAGCAGCTCCTAGTAGGTGCTGAAATAGCTGAGCAGTGAAATGCCCCCAGTGGCCCTCACGCACGTCTGCCATCTCCATGAATCTTGCTAGGCTCACTCCTGTCCAGTCCTGGGATACAGAGACAGACAGGGGGCACTGCATCCCCTATCAATGCAAAGTCTTGACCACCAGAAGTGGGGTTGTAGCCGCACAAGAGAGTCAGTGGGAATAGGGTAGAAATCCATGCAGAAAACAGTGCTGTGCAAGATTCAAGGCCCATTTAAGACCTTAGGAGGGCAACACCAGATCGTTCTTTTATGGGCTGACAAACTAAGACTCTTTTGTTGCAAGTAACAGAAATTAAATTTGAGCTAAATTTAGCAAAAATGAAAAAAAAAACAGAAGGGTTGGATTTCTTGTAAGGACACAGGGTGTCTGCTAGAATCTAAAGCAGATATAAAGCCAAACCTCAAGAAGGGAGGGACTGGACGAAAAGAAAATGAATCAGCTTAGCTTTGGTCAGTTGTCGTCCCCCCGCCCCCTCCCCACCAGTCCAATCAGTCTGATCTAGGATCTGGGACTTCTTTATATATATATATATATATATATATATATATATATATATATATAATTTTATTTATATATTTAGGATGTGCCAGATCTTTATGGGGCTTCCCTGGTGGCTTGGATGGTAAAGAATTCACCTGCAATGCAGGAGATGCTGGTTTGATCCCTGGGTCGGGAAGATCCCCTGGAGAAGGGAATGGCAACCCACTCCAGTATTCTTGCCTGGACAATTTCATGGACAGAAAAGCCTGGTGGGCTACAGTCCATAGGGTCGCAGAGAGTCAGACACGCCTGAGCAACTCACACTTTCACTGTCAGTTGGATCTTCACTGCTGCTTGGGCTTTTCTCTGGTTGCGGAGAGTGGGGGCTACTCTCTAGTTGCAGCGCACAGGCTTCTCATGGCCATGGCTTCTCTTGTTGCAGAGCATGGGCACTGGGGCATGTGGGCTTCAGTAGTTGCAGCAAGAGGGCTCAGTAGTTGTGGCACATAATAGGGACTGGATGCATGGACAGGTTGACTCATATGAAATTACTATTTCTGAGGTTCAATATGGTTGAATAGCACCAATTTCATATTGTTCAACTGAACAGAGACATGTGCATGTTGAATTGCACTGGGACCTGGCTTTGAATCTTCATGACGAAACTTGGGGCAAATCGTGGGTTCCATGGGTTTGAAGGTCCTTCCTGACTCCAAGGTGCTGGAAATACAACTTCCAGGTTGAATCCTAGGGGCAACAGTTGGAGGCAAGAAGAAGCTTAGCCATCAGAGAGCTCTGGGTCAGATGCCAGCCGGGCACGACCCCTGCTTGTGCAGGCCCTGGGTGAGTCAGGTAGACCTGCCCTGAGTTGATAGCACCACCTCCTCTCTGAGCCAACTCCCTCCCATTTAATGGTGAAAAAGCAAGGGGTAACTTTTTCCAAATGAAGCTTCTGGAAGATCTTAGGCAGCACAGCCAAACTGGGCTGAACCCAGGCCAGCATCCTGGGCTGCAGCTCAGCTCAGCAGAGGAAACCAGAGCCTGAGGTGAGTGCTCTTCCTGGCTGGGAACCAGGTGTGGGCGGCAGCTGAGGGCCCAGGGGACATTTCAGGCTCTGTGCAGTCCCTCCCCTTGAACTCCATCTTCAGTAGCACCCATCTGGCAAGAGGCCCGGGACTGACCCGCATGCATGCCCGGGGTCCTGACTTCTCAGGGCAAGACTCTCAGAAGCATTCTGTCTGAAAGAGTGTCCGCTGTTTTCAGCAGATATGAATCAGTCACTGTTCTGCCCTTTCTGAGAGCACAGCTAGGAATGGAGGGTAGATTTTACAGCATGCTAACTGAAGAGCAGAGGCTTGCCTAAGCTCTTTGTGTACATTCTCTCTCTTAATTCTCTCAAAACCTGCTTTAGATGGAAGGGGCTGACAGCCTTGTGTGCTGGAAAGGAATCTTAACCTAGAGCACTGAGCAGAGAGCATTTGAATGGGAAACGGGAATACAGAAAGAGGAAAGAATAATCCACAAGGTACTATCATAAAATATTCTTGAGTCACTCCAAGGTTAAGAAGAAACCACAGAAATATCCCAGAATTTCAGAGCCCCTTAGTGGATGGTAGGTCTTCCCTCGTGGCTCAGACAGTAAAGAATCTGCCTGCAATTCAGGAGACCCGGGTTCAATGGCTGGATTGAGAAGATCCCCTGGAGAAGGGAATGGCAACCCATTCCAGTATTCTTGCCAGGGAAATCTCATGAACAGAGGAGCCTGGCAGGGAACAGTCCATGGGGTCACAGAGAGTCAGACACAACTGAGCAACTACCACTTTCGGCAGTCCTAAGAACTGAACTATAGATTCATGTAACAGTGTGCATGAATCCCAGAGGTGTTCAAAGGAAAAAAAGGTTCACCCGAAAGACTGCATCTTGGATAATTCCTTTTATATGATCTTCTAGAACAGGCAAAACAAATCTGTGGTTGGGTTCTGGTATTTCTCTGCTAGAGCAGTGGCTGCCTCTTGCGAAAGGGAATTAACTCAGACAAGGCACGAGAGAACTTTCTAGAGGAATGGTAATGTTCTGTGCCTTAGTTGGTGCTTGGGTGATGCGGGTATATGCATCTGTCAAAACTCAGCAAACCTGCACTTAAGATTGGTGTGCTTCATTACGTATAAACTTTACCTCAAAAGGTTAAAAAAATTAGGTAAATATTGAACTATTTTATTAACTAACTGCATGCTGAAGCAGTTGAGGGGTAGTGTACCAGTGCTTACAATTTGCTTTGAAATGCAACTATAAAAATAAGGTTGATTTATTGGAATATTACTTAGCCATAAAAAGGAATGCATTTGAGTCAGTTGTAATGAGGTGGATGAGCCTAGAACCCACTATACAGAGTGAAGTAAGTCAGAAAGAGAAAGAAAAATATCATATTCTAACACATATATACAAAATCTAGAAAAATTGTACTGAAGAATTTATTTACAGGGCAGCAATAGAGAAACAGACATAGAGAATAGACTTAAGGACATGGGGAGAGGGGAGGAGAGGGTGAGATGTACGGAAAGAGTAACCTGGAAACTTACATTACCACATGTAAAATAGATAGCCAATGGGAATTTGCTATATGGCTCAGAAAAATTAAGCAAGGGCTCTGTATCAATCTAGATGGATGGGATGGGGAGGTAGATGGGAGGGAGGTTCAAAAGGGAGGGGATATATGTATACCTATGGCTAATTCATGTTGAGGTTTGACAGAAAACAACAAAATTCTGTAAAGCAATTATCCTTCAATAAAAAAATAATTAATTAAAAAATAAGGCTGATTTCTGGATGGATAGAGAGATGGATGAATAGATAGCTATGCGATAAGGCAAATAGAGCAGCATCTTGTTAGTAGCATTTAGGTCGTGGGTATGTTGCTGTTTGCTGTGAAATTCTTTCAACGTGGCTGTGTTTGAAATTTTTCATAGTATGTTGGGGACATGCAATGATGTGGAGCCCTGGGGTCCCCTAGTGGTGAAGCAGAGGGGGTCCCCAGAGCTCAGAGCTTGTCCTAGAGCTCCTCCCAGCAGGCACCATCCACCATTTTTCCATCCTTATTCACCGCGTCACAGCTCTCATGTGGGACCCAGTTCTGAATAAGCACAAAAATACACATCTCCCTGGCTCTTCCTTTACAGAAAAACAAAAACAAAAAACAAAACCAGAGGCCCAGAGGAGCCTTGCCCAAGTTCTCCCAGGACTGCTGATTTCTAGTCATTTCTCCACATCAGGTTTATAGGAGCCCATTTGCCCCCCAAGATCACAGGCTTTTGTTTCCTAGCCTGGAGCATTGAATCACACCTGTGTGCAGGAGTACAGGTAACCGATCCCAGGCGTGAGGAGTCAGTGACACATGAGGCAGTAAAACAAACCTGGGCTGGGACTCCGCCTGGCGTCAGCTCCCTTATGTGTATTTGAAGTCATAGGAAACCAGAGCAGTTTCTACAAATAAATAACCCAGAGAGAGACAAGCCCCTCAGATCAAAGGAGGACTCTGGCCCAAACTTGAACCAAAACCAAGCATGCTCTCTCGACTCCAATCTGGCGGGCAGAGAGAGGAGTGGAGAAGGCCTATCGGCTGTGCAAACATTCCCCGTCTCTGCCCTTCCTGGGTTTGTGTGAGCCTGAGAACAGGAGCCGGGAGGAAGGCTGCGCTCTCTGAACTGCGGCCAGGCCCTGCCTCAGGACATTCCAGCCTGGCTTCCAGACACAGCAGGTGCCAGCACATTGGGCTCTTGTTGTGTCCGAACCTAGGGGGCTCCCCCATGGGCCGCACGCTAGTCTCAGGGTTCTCACATCAGCCCTCTGGGGCCCCTGGCCCTTTGTGGAAACTTTCACAGCCCACCTCCCTTGTCCTAAGTCTGGTGGCCCTGATGGACCACTAAATATTGGGCTTCCCAGGTGGCATAGTGGTGAAGAATCTGCCTGCGGAGCAAGAGATGTGGGTTCCATCCCTGGGTTGGGAAGATCCCCTAGAGGAGGGCATGGCAACCCACTCCAGGATTCTTGCCTGGAAAATCACATAGACAGAGAAGCCTGGCAGGCTATAGTCTGTAGGATTACAATGGGTTGGACACACCTAGCAACTAAACAGTAACAATGAGAACCTACTGTACAGCGCGGGGAGCTCTTCTCAGTGCTCTGTGGTGATTTAAATGGGAAGGAAATCCAAAGAGAAGGGGATTGTGTATACACGTAGCTGGTTCACTTTGTTGTGCAGCAGAAACTAACACAACACCGTAAAGCAGCTTTACTCCAATGAAAATTAATTTTAAGAAAAGGGCAGGGGTTTCCATCAGTTGTTGTTCTGCAAATAGTTGTGATTCTGGTGTGCCCATGAGAGGAGACTAACTCAGGGTCTTTGTGGTCTGCCTTCCTGGCTGACTCCATCTGGGCTTTAACTGAGACCCGAGGATTAGTGGAATGGAGGATAGCATTCCAAGGACTGTATGCAAAAAAGCCCTGGGGCAGGAAGGGAGCTTGGCTTCTTCAGAGGAAATGAAGAAGTAGCCATGGGGGCGGGAATGGAGCCTGGTGTGAGAGCATGTTGATGAGGAGGCTAGGCTGTGCGGGGCTGGACGAGGAGCTTGGATTTCATCCTACATTCGATCGGAGCCATTAGAGGGTTTTACACCTAAACGTGTCATGCTTTGGCACACTGGCTCGTCTGTGGGTGATGGACTGGTGTGGGGGTGGGAAGCAGGCTGCTAGGTGGTTCTTGTGGAATCCGACAGAAAAGTCCTGGACCATGGTGGTGGCAGTGACTCTCTTTTTTCCTAATGTGAGTCACCCTTCCTAGGGACATACAGGTTTCGGGGGAGGGCATGCACAATTGGATAAAGGAAATCTCTTTTCCCAGAAAACTCATTTGAGGCCTTGTCAATGAAAATGGACATTTTATGAGAGCAAAGAGACTTGTAAGAATCAACCTTCATCTTGCCCTCCCCTTTGGGCTCCTTAGGATTGTTTTTCCATAGCAAATGTCAGAGACACAGCTCAAGTTGGCCTAACCAAAAAGGAACTTCTTTGGCTCAGGTAGCTGAGAAGTCCGGGGACAGCACTAGCTTCAGGCAGAGTTGGATCCGGGTGCTCAAATGCTGTCTCTCTCCAGGGCTAGGTTCTGCCTGCTCTGTACAAGCTTCATTGTCAGGCAGGTTCTCCCTGCACTGAAGCCAGGATGGCTCCAGCAGTTCCAAGCTTGTCAGCCACGGTAGGATGAGAACCAGCTTTCCCATTAGTTCTTTGTCTCGGGTCATGTGACCACCCCTGAACCAATCACAACAGCCAGGGAGCTGAGCATGTTCATTTGCCAGGCTGGGTCACATGTCTACCTAGGGATCCAAGGTGACTGAATGAGCCCCACTTGAACCACAGGGACTGAGAGTGAGGGAAGATGTAGTTCCCTGTAGGGTGGTGGTGGTGGTTGTTCCATCACTCGGTCATCTCCAACTCTTTGTGGCCCCATGGACGATAGCCCACAAGGCTCCTCTGTTCTCCACTGTCTCCTGGAGTCTGCTCAAATTCATGTCCATTGAGTCAGTGGTGCTATTTACCCATCTCATCCTCTGCCACCCCCTTCTCCTCCTGCCCTCAATCTTTGCCTTCATTCATGGACCTAACATTCCAGGTTCCTATGTAATATTGTTTCTTTACAGCATCAGACTTTACTCTCACCACCAGATACATCCACACGTGAGCATTGTTTCTGCTTTGGCCCAGCTGCTTCATTCTTTCTGAAGCTACTAGTAATTGCCTTCACTCCTCCCCAGTAGTATATTAGACACCTTCTGACTTGAGGGGAACTCATCTTCTGATGTCATATCTTTTTGCCTTATCATACTGTCCATGGGTTCTCCAGGCAAGACTGCTGGAGTGGATTGCCATTTCCTCCTCTCATGGATCACGTCTTGTCAGAACTCTTCACTATGATCCGTCCATCTTGGGTGGCTCTGCACAGCATGGCTCCTAGCTTCCCTGAGTTTTACAAGCCCCTTTGCCGCAACAAAGTTGTGATTCATGAAGGGGTCCCTATACAGCAGGTCCTTTTTAAGCCAGCCCCACCTGATTGGATAATTGATGAAGCACTGAGCCAGGTGGGTCCTGCTGTGACTAGAGGCATTGTCTCTGTTCTAGGTGTGTGGTCTCCTGCCATCCTCTATCTTCCCTATTTAGCTCCAGCTCCTGACCTCGTGCTCCACCCAGCACTGTCCCCCTGGTGGGTCCCTCTGCCTGGATTCCTCCCAGAACCCACCTTCAGGTGTTACCTTCTCAGTGAGAACTTCCCTAACCATCCAGATAAATCAGCAGCTTCTCCTCACCTCATCTGCTTGACTTTTCTCTATGGCTCTTGACACCATCAAACACATACAGGATGCTCTTATTTGTTCTTTATTCTTTCTCTGCTCCCACCCACCCACAGTAGACTAAGCTCTAACCCAACCCAGGGCAGGGTCTTTTCCTGAGTGGTTTCCTCTGTAGTCCAGCGTCTAGAACCAGCATACAGGAGGCCCTCAATAAATATGTGTTGGATTCACCCAACTCCAATAGAGTCCTCTGGGCCGCAATCTGGTTCTCCCCTGTCCCTCCCCTCTGTCTCAGCCAGCATTATCCTTATAAAATACTTGTGTTCCCCTGGCTCCTCTGCTCTGCCAGTGTCCCCCACCCTCCACCCAAGCTTTCAGGATAAAGTCCAGACTCCTGAAAGTCACTCTGAAGGTGTTTCAGGTCTCGCGCTCTGTTGTCTCTGCCTCAGCTCGGGCTGCACCCTCGCCCTTATTTAGCATGGATTTTCTGCTCTTTGAAACAAAGGTATTTGTGGGATCGAGCCAAAGCATCTTCCTGTGGAGGATGGATAGGAGGGGGCCAGCAGATATCCCAGGAGGTGGTGGTGGTGGTGGTGGGGCTGGGGCATTTTCACAGCAATCTTTCTGGAGTCTCAGACTCAAGTGGGCACATCTAGGGGGCAACTGCAGGTCAGGAGAAGTGCCACACCAACTGCTGATGCTAGTATTTTAGGTTAAAAAACACAGCAGACAAAGTATTTGTGGCTAAAATCACTTATCCAGCTAGGACAGTGGCCACCACCCACTGGGAAGGTGTGGAGTCCGCGGTCTGACACAGGCAGCTCCATGTTCTGACTCTGTCCTGGGAGGGGATCCCCTTTGAGGGTCGCTGGATTCTGTGATCAGGCTGCTCTGAGCACCACCTGACTTTCCAGCTGCCAGCCTCGGGGGTACACAGGGCTCTGACGGCTATACCTCGGGGCATTTGCCCGGGACATGGTGTAAAGGACCAAAGCCCCATAGCCAGGCAGCATCCCTCCCTGATGAGCTTTCCTTCGGCAAGGAGAGGAGAGTCAGCTGGTGGGGCTACTGTGCCTTCTGTGGTTTGTGACCTGCAAAGCCAGAGTTGGGACCCAGCTCAACTTGTCCTTGATGTGGCAGTTCCTGGCTTCCCAGGGGGCTCTAGTGGTAAAGAATCCACCTGCCAATGCAGGAGACAAGCGTTCAATCTGTGGGTCAGGAAGATCCCCTGGAGAAGGAAATGGCAACATATTCCAGTATTCTTGCCTGTGAAATCCCATGGACTGGCAGGCAACAGTCCATGGGGTCGCAAAAGAGTCAGACACAACTTAGCGACTAAGTCACAACGACCTGTCCCCTCAAACCTACTTACATCTATTGATGTATCTACTGATGTATAAGGAGACGAGAGAGGCTGAGGAGGCTGGGGTGGGCTGGTGGAATGTACCCTGTCTTTCCAGGTGGGGATTGCTTATCTGTGGCCCCATCTGATGAACTGGTAAGACCAGATATGCCCAGTGGCAAGGAAGGGCAATCTTGGGAGGCTCCTGGGAGACCAATCTTGTAATGGCAGAAAGCATCAAGTGCCCTGCAAACTCAATGTTGGGGCCAAAGGGACAAGGTAGCCTAGGCCAGCTGGCCTAGCAGGGTTCTCTCTCCCCACACCTGTATACATGGAAAGAACTAGGACACCAGGACACTTGGGTTATTATTATAATTATTTTTTATCTTTTGGCCATGCCACATGGAGTGCGGGATCTTAGTTTCTCGACCAGGGATGGAATCCATGCCCCCTGCATTGGCAGCCTGGAGTCTTAACCGCCAGACCACCAAGGAAGTCCTGGGTTACTTTTAGAGTAGGCATTGCCCTCTCCAGAGAGCTCTGGGTTTGCTGGAAGAAGCCAGGATCCTTGGCTGCAGCCTCTGGGCACCTCAGGCAGTGGCAGAGGCAGGCTGGCCTTGGACTTGGTGAGTCTTGGGAGAAGCACCCATATCAGTAATCTGACTTCCTCCATGATCATAGGGGAGAAAACCAGTTTTAACCAACAAGGGCCTATTGTAGAGCACAGGGAACTCTGCTCAATGTCATAAGGCAGCCCGGGTGAGAGGGGAGTTTGGGGGAGAATGGATACATGTGTATGTGTGGCTGAGTCCCTTCGCTGTCCACCTGAGGCTGTCACAGCACTGTTAATCGGCTGTGCATGTCGTTTCAGTCGTGTCTGATTCTCTGCAGCCCCATAGACTGTTGCCCACCAGGGTCCTCCGTCCATGGGATTCTTCAGGCAAGAATAATGAAGTGGGTTGCCATGCCCTCCTCCAGGGGATCTTCCTAAACCAGGGATTGAACCTGTGTCTCTCAAGTCTCTTGCATTGGCAGGCGAGTTCTTTTACCACTAGCACCACCTGGGAAGACTTTAATCAGCTATACTCCAATACAAAATAAAAAGGTTTAAAAAAGAGAAAACCAGTTTTAAGAGGGAAGTTACTCTTTTTTTCCTCAATTGAGGGCAAGCCTTAAAAGGATGTTTTGAAAAAGAGTTATAATTTAAAAACATGTTAGCTTGTTCAGTGCCTCCAGTTTCTGCTTCAGCACTCCCACCTGTTTTTTCAGAGAGCATTGGACACAGAGCCCAAAGTCACAGAGCAGGCAAACCGCCAAGTGGGTTGTTCCTCCAGCAGTCTCTGGGCAAAGCCATTTGCTCATTGTCCACTGTGTGCTGGGTTGTAGGAAAGAAAAATGGGTTTATGTAGTGGCCACCTTTCAGGAGCCTGTAGCCCAGTGTGGAAGACATTGAGGTGCTCCAAAGATAGAATGAGAGAATTTAAAGAAAGGTTTGATCAGTAAGCTGTGGATGAAGAGGAAGAAGCAATTGTGGTAGACTTCAGGGCCAGGGGCGAATTCCTCAGGGGAGGTAGAAAGGGAAACCTAAAACAAACTGCCAATCTCCAAAGGTCAAGTGTGGCAGCTGGAAGCATGGCAGCAGAGAAAAAACATTTTAGTCAAGGAATTAACAGAGCATGCTCGAGTCCATCAGTGGTCAGCAGGAAGTTGGTGTAACAGTCTGGGACCAAGAACAAGTCTGCTTTCTTCTTTTTTTTTTTTCTAATATTTATTTGACTGCGCGAGGTCTTAGTTGCAGCATGCAGAATCTTTAGTTGCAGCATGTGAACTCTGAGTTGTGGCATGTGGGATCTAGTTCCTGAACCAGGGATCCAACCCAGGCCCCCTGCATTGGGAGTGGGGAAACTTAGCCACTGGACTGCCAGGGGAGTCCCACACAGATCTGCTTTGAGTACTATTTCCTTCTCCCCCTTTGCCACCTTCCCAATAGACCCCCTCACCCCACAGGTGCTGTGTCTTCATCCATGGAATCTTTCAGAAGAGTGGTAATTTAATACTGGGCAGTGTCAATAAGTCATCTTTTATTTATTTATTTTTGTCTCCCTCCTCTTCCCTTTTGGGAGCTCTGTTTTGCTTGAATCTGAGCCATAAGCCAAGCCCTTGTGAAATAAAACATGAACCAAACAACCAACCCAAAGGACTTCCTCCTCCTGGGTCTCAGAGGGGACAGCCATCTCCCCTACCTTGCCAAAAATCTTTAACAGAATAATAATAATTACTTATTTGGCTGAGCTGGGTCTTAGTTGGCACTCAGGGTCTTAAGTTGTGACATGAAAACTCTTAGTTGCATGTGTGGGATCTTAATTCCCCAACCAAGGACTAAACCTGCGCCACCTGCATTGGAAGGCGGATTCTTAACCACTGGACTGACAGGGAAGCCCCTCATACTTTTTCTAATAAGAAAGCTATTTTAGGACCCAAGACTCTGGCCTGCCTGTTTGCCACACTTCACATTGTCCAGGCAGAACTTTTGCCCAGGGCCCAGGGTGGGGCGTCCACTAGGTCATATTTGTGTTTTTCCCCCAGCTCCATAAACACATCACTCCACTGGCCTGGAGTTTCCTTTGTAAAGTCCTCTGTGTTGAACTTTTGAGAAAGCATTTTTGTGTAGCGGTATCTCTCAGGGAATGGCATAGCACTACCCATTTGTCAGTCAAAGAGGTAAAAATCCCATTTAGTAAGTCAAGCCAATGATTGGCTGCATCAGGCATTGAATGGAAACCAGACAGGAATGATGGTGATAAACTGACATATGGCAGCTTACAGTCCAGCAGACCACTCACTGTCCCTGTATCTCTCTATCCGTCTAGTAACCTTGAAAGGAAGCTGCAAGGATTCCCCCATTTTACAGCTGAGGAAATGGAGGCTTTATGGTTAAATGAATGGCAACGTTCACCCACGGCTCCTAAATGGGAGATCTGAGGCTTAAATTTGGATCTTGTCACACAGCCTGCATGCTCAGTCAAGGCACTGTTAAGCATTCCTGAGGTTGACACTTAACTGGTGGTTGACAAGTGTCTCTGGACTGAGTTGTTCTCTAAACTGGTGGTTCTTGAGCAACATCAGAATCCCTGGAGGGCTTGTTAAAACAGATGGCTGGCCCACCCCTGGAGTTTGAATCAGTCGGTCAGTAGGTCTGCAGTGGGGCTCAGAATCTGAGCTTCTAAAAGGTGGAGTCAAGGATGCCACCATAAAAACTGTTGCTCTGAACCTTCTTGAAGCTCGCTCTAGTTTGATCTTCTAAACCACTCTGAGTATCGAGGCTCTAAACTGGAAGTTTCTACAATGATGGAAATGTTGTAGATCCATGCACCCAACATGGTTGCTGTTGTTTAGTAGCTAAGTTGTGTCTGACTCTCTTTGCGACCTCATGGACTGTAGCCTGCCAGGCTCTTCTGTCTATGGGTTTATTCAGGCAAGAATACTGGAGCGGGTTGCCATTTGCTCCTCCAGGGGATCTTCCTGACCCAGGGATCAAGCCCCTATATCTTGCCTCTCCTGTAGTAGCTGGTAGATTCTTTACCTCTCGGTAGCCACTAGCTACCAGTGGTGATCAAACTCTTAAAAGTGCCTAGCATGACCAAGGAATTGAGTCTTAACTGTCTGATTTTAATTTAAATGTCCATAGCCACACATGACTTGCTGCCAGTGTATTGGACAGCCTAGCTCTAAACCAAAGGGCAAGTTAAATATGTCAATGCGGCTCAGTTGTTTACTCCAGTGTTTAATCTCCAATAAGTCATTGAGGAACTCTTCATTAGGGAACATCTGGTTTGCAGAAGAGTGAGGCTCATCATTTAGACTGCGATGCCTGATGCAGAGGCTGATGGGACTTCGGGATCCCTGTGGGGGCAGGGATCTCACTTCCTTTTCCACCAGGACCAGTGCAGTGCCCACTTGTGGGATGCATAGACCATGTGTGTTACATGAACAGGAAGGGAGACTGGTTACAGACCTGCCTTCCTACCTGCTGTGATGGTGGAAGGCTTTGACGCTCCCAGCCGACTTGGTGATGAGATGAGAGATCTGGGTGTGATGCCACAGCAGGACCTGACAGGATTTGTTCAGATATTCTTGGGGATGGGAGTGGTCTGTGATGGTGAAGTTCTCTCATCACAAGAAACTCTCCTCTTTGGCTCTGCAGGTGGCTCCCCATTGGGGATTTCCCCTCTCAGAGGAGGTATTTTGTTTGGGGAAGATAATTTTAAGACTTTATGGAAGTATAAAGGGTTCCTGAGGCAAGTGTTTACTATCCAAACTGTGACTAAAAGCAATGCCCCAGTTGAAACAGGGGCTAAAACAGAAATGGACCCAGTCTTACCTCTCCCTTTCCACCCAAATGAGCAGGGTGTCCGGGAAGGTGGCGTGTGCCCCATTATTTGGAGTCAGATGGCAATTCTCTGATCCATTTACTGCTCCTGATTATAAGCAACAATCTTCTGCACTGTGGATCTCAGTTTACTCATCTGTAAAATGGGAGGGTGGGACTGCATGAGATCCTTGCTACTCAAAGCATGGCTCACAGCCCAACAGCAGAGGCAGCCTCGCTTGGGAGCTGGTTGGAAATGCAGAATCAGATCCCACCCCAGACCCACGGAATGAGAATCCTCATTTTAACAAATTCTCCACATGGTTCAGCTGCACAGCCAAGGGCTGACTGGAAAGGGTCTCTGATCCCATCAGCTCCTACATTCTGTGAGCTTGATGCTAACTGGCAAGTCGCTTGGTGGTGGTGGTAGTTTAGACGCTAAGTCATGTCTGACTCTCTGTGACACCATGGACTGTAGCCCACCAGGCTCCTCTGTCCATGGGATTCTCCAGGCAAGAATGCTGGAGCGGGTTGCCATTTCCTTCTCTAGGGGATCTTCCCACCCCAGGGATCAAACCCAGTCTCCTGCATTGCAGGCAGATTGTTTACCATCTGAACCACCAGGAAAACCCTCCTAGTTTTTGGTAGTATTATTGTTCCCATTTTAAAAATGAGACAGCTAAGGCCCAGAGAGGTTGAATGACTTATCTAAGGTCACATGGCTGTTGAGAGCTGGAACTCAGAGCAGGTTCTTAGAGTTCATCTCCCAGACTCTTTCTCCCTTGATAGCAAGCATCCTTCATACCAGCAGCTCCCACCACTTGCGTACTGACCACTGGTCAGTCAGCGTACTGGTCAGGCCCAGAGCTTTACTATCTTCTATAGAGCCTCTCGTTTGATCCTCAGGTGAGGATCAAAATGACCTTGGAGTTTAAGAGGCATTATTTCAGTTTTACGGGTTAAAAAAAGCAAGGCCTGAGTGGTCAAATGGTTTTCCTGATCTTGAGCTGCATGGCTGGCCTGGAGGCCTCTGGGGCCTGTGCTCCAGGTCCCCACAGTGTCTTGTTGGTCTGAGCCGAGCCTAGGTTTGCGGAAAATGAGACTCGCCTTGGTGAGATGTGACAGAGAGTGACGGCTGTCCCTGTGCTGTCCCATCGCCCAAACCAGCTTCCAGGTCCCCCTGCAGCCCTACTGCACCTCCCCACACACACTCTCTCCCGCTCCCCACCCCCCACCCCGGGCCCCACCCCTCAACGCTTACTCTGAGCCTACCCCTCCTCCTTCTCCTCCCTCTCTTCATGGTAATCCCTAAAGAGAGTTTGGCTTCTGCAGGCTGCAGGTTCTGCAGGCTGCAGGTTCTGCAGGCAGCAAGGGCCTGCCTCCCCTCGGGGGCGGGGATGCTGTAGGGTATGGACCTGCTAATGCTGCTCCTCTTGGGGTTCAGGGGTCTCTGTGGAGGCTCGAATAACCCCGTGTTCCTCTTCTCCTTCAGGTGGTGGCTTCTACTACCCCAGGGCAGCTGGAGGAAGAACAGAGTCCCCGCCCGGGCCGAGTGATGGCAGCGAGGAGAGGCAGAGACTGCCAGGGGCAGGCGACGCCCTGCCCCTCCGCGTTCCTGGGAGGCCTGGCAGACACTCGGAGCTCCAGCTGGATAGAGTGGGGGAGCCGAGCTTCTGGAAAACTTTAGCTTGTTATTGTGAAGCCTTGTGAAGCAGGGTGTCCTGGAGTGCCAGTCGTTCCTCTTGCACACAACTCTCTACCCAAGGCGCTCACCGTGCTCTGCAAGGAAGGGGCCAGCTCACGACCAGCAGGACCCAGCCAGGCTCCAGCCAGCAGCTCCCTGAGGAAGCTTCTAGCATTGTTAGCCAACTTGTGTGCTTCCCAGGCCTTCCGCGGCTGGGCACCGTTTCCAGACCCTATCTTGCCAGCTGGAGAAGCCAAGTCCAGCTCCCGCTGCCAGAGAGCTTTCAGCGGCCAAGTGGAAAAGCTGGCCTCCTCCCCTTGGGAAGAAGTCCCAAGTGAAATTTGAGAACCTTTGGGATGCATATCAACGGGACCTTTCTCCATGTTTCTGTGCTCAGGGCCCTGGAAGCCACTCAGGGGGCACAAAAGCCTGGAGGACCACCCCACCCTTCCCCTGGCAATGTGGGGTCATGAGCTCTTTGAGGCGGGGGGTGGGGAGGGGGGCGCGGGTTGCGGTTCCCTCTGCCTCCAGTGCTTCAGACACAGCAGATCTGTTTCACGTTAGGAGAAACGTTTTGAGCATTACCCTGCCAGGTGGAATTGTTTTTACATCCATCCTGAAACTGACAATTTTTGTCTCTGAAATGGCCTAGGCTGTAATCAGAAGGTGTCAGGGCCACAAGTCCCTGTATCCCATGGGGAGTCAAGGCCCAGAGAAGCACATGCCTGGGTGAGGGTCACCCAGCAGTTAAGGTTGGAGGAGTGCCCACACCCAGATTGCTTCCCATCCCCCGGGCACCACCCTGCTCAGTGCCGGCCACATTCCTCTCCTAGCTCATGGCCCGAAGTTCAGCTTCATGAAGCCCCAGAATGGCCTGGGGCTTCTTAGCAGCAAAGAGCAAGTCAGTTTTAGTTTTGCTGAACAGGTGTAGGCTCGAGAACCGGGCCCTGGCTTTCCCTGAGGACCACAAGACACTCCTGTCTCCAGCATCCCCTTCTTTCTCTTGCAAAAGCGTGCAAACAGACACTCCTTTTCTGGGGGCCACTGGGAGAAGGGCACCGTTCGATGCCCCACTTCAGCGGCTCTGTTGAGGT
Organism: Cervus canadensis; assembly: GCF_019320065.1. Classification (NCBI taxonomy): domain Eukaryota; kingdom Metazoa; phylum Chordata; class Mammalia; order Artiodactyla; family Cervidae; genus Cervus; species Cervus canadensis. Next base: position 41,486,984 of record NC_057402.1, on the reverse strand, counting down.
GACTAGAATGGGTCCTGTTGTTCTCTCCAGGTCAGGCCAGGGCCAGGCAGGGTGCCTGCCAGGAGGACACCGTGGACATTGATGCTGAGAGCACTGCGCCTCCCTCCCCCAGCCTCCCCAGTGCACCTGTGCAGGAGAGACCAGGCTCAAGGCCAGGGCGCTCTGTCTCAGACCCTGCTGCTTACTCCGACTCACTGAACTCACACAAAGCACTTCACCTGGAGCTGGGAGGCCAGGGATGATCAGGTTTATCCCTGAGCTGGTTCAGAGGCAGGAGCCTGCGTGGCATGAGAGACATCTGGCCTGTTCCTCTGTGTGGGAGAATATCTGTTTGTTTTCAGGCTCCGGGGAGGATCTAAGGACATGGCCAGGGGAGCGGGAGCAGGCTGCTCTCCCAGCCTCGTTTACATACTCTAGTGTGCAACAGAGCACTCGAGGACGGAGATCTTTCTCCAAGAGTGTTATATTCTGAAAGGAGCATCAGGCATCTTTTTCTTTTTTTTTTAAGTTCCTGTCTTGAGGATTACCTAGACAAATTCCCATAGTCAGCTTCTGTCTGAGTAAAAACAAAAGAAAAAGTGGCTTTCATAAAATAGAAATGAAATAAAATTAATTTAATTTGTCACACAGAAAAATAAATCCAGAGTCTAGGGCTGTTTCAATTCTCCATGGGGTCGGAGCCTAGTTTCTTACTCTCTGCTTTACCTTCTTCAGCACATGGCTCTACCTACCTATGTGGCCAAAGATAGCTGCTAAAGATCCAGCCATCATATCCATATTCCAGCCAGCAGGAGGCGGGGCGGGGCATGGAGAAAGGCTTCCCACCTTTTGTGAGGACATATCCTGGAATTCACACACTGTACTTTTGCCATATTGGCTAAAACAATTCCAGAGACTGAAGAAGGTAGCCTTTATTCTAGGTGGCTGTGTGCCCAGACAAAACACAGGGATTCTTTTCCAGGGAAAATGGATATTAGGGGACAATTAACTATCTCTGCCCAGCCTTCCTCTTGGATGGGTAATATTAAAAGGGTTTATAATACACAGGCATCCTATTTAAGATTGCAATATTATCATCAAGACTTGTTTTAGAAGCACAGACTAACATTCAGTCAATTCAGTTCAGTCACTCAGTTGTGTCCAGCTCTTTGAGACCCCATGGACTGCAGCACGCCAGGCCTCCCTGTCCATCACCAACTCCCAGAGTTTACTCAAACTCATGTTCCTTGGGTCAGTGATGCCATCCAACCATCTTATCCTCTGTTGTCCCCTTCTCCTCCTGCCTTCAATCTTTCCCAGTATCAGGGTCTTTTCCAATGAGTCAGTTCTTCACATCAGGTGGCCAAAATATTGGAATTTCAGCTTCAGCATCAGTCCTTCCAATGAATATTTAGAACTGATTACCTTTAGGATGAACTGGTTGGATCTCCTTGCAGTCCAAGGGACTCTCAACATTAGAAATCAGCTAGTCCACAGCCTCATTTTTCAGATTAGGAAACTGAAGCCCAGAGAGGTTAATCAAATCAGCTGTGATCACACAGGAAGTTAATGGCATCTATTTTCCAGCGCATGTTCAGTGGGAGTGTTTTCTGGTTTTCTCTCTTTTTTGACTTAAGAAGAAGAAAAAATAGAGCTTTATTCTGGAGGGTAGCGAGCTGAAGCGCCAAGGATGAAATTGCATCTGTCACTGGGTCTCTGAGCTGCAGGACACGGGCTGGAGGTGGATGACGGGGCTGGCATGCCCCGATCTGCCCAATCCTGAGTCATGGCAGCTGAGGACTCGGCACTGGTTGGCTGGAGGGTGCCCATGCTGGCTTGGCCTCTGTGTGTGCATATGCCTTGTGTGTCTATGTGTGTGTCTGCCCCATACACTGACTCCAGACTGGCAAGCTTGCAGGTCTGACTCTGTGTGCTTCTGTTTCAGGAAAACACTCTGCCAGGATGGGAGCTGCTCACAGGCCGGACGTCTCCTTTAGGGTGATGCTGACCATCGGTTGGTTCATCCTGGCCCACTTTCCTGGTACCACATCCATGGGTAAGCCACTGCACAGTACCTGGGCCTCTGCCTGTCAACAAAGAAGGTGTAGCCACTTCTGGAAGCAAGGGACTGGGGGCCAGGAGCAGGAGCCTCGGGGTGGGGTCAGGGCCATGGGGTTCTGGCCTGACCCTGCTAACTCAGTGACCCCGGGCAGGTCTTATCCTATGCTTTGGTTTCATCAGGCAGCCTTGGGGGTTACAAATTCAGTGTCTACAGGTGCTAGGCATGTGATGCAAAGCAGTGATGCTGGCCAGGTAGGGATGTGGTCACCTGTAGAATGCAGGCCCCTCTTAAGGAACTCACCCTTCTCAGTCCTGGCCAATGGCCCCCACATGGGAAGAGGAGGGCACCTACTGCAGGGTCTATTGAATTTTTAAGAGAAACCAGAAATATAGACTTTTGTATAAAAGCTCTCTACTTGCTAAAGGATGGCAACCAATTGAAATTTTATCAAACAGTCAGGGTGGGGTGGAACAGACAAAAAACACACAGCTTCCAGCCAGCCTGATGTCTGGGAGCCACCTGACCTTCATGTTCCCTTCCTGATTTGCCATAAGATCTGGTGCATTAAGATACAGCGCATAAGATCGTGGGCTTCCCTGGTAGCTCAGACAGTAAAGAATCTGCCTGCGATGCAGGAGGCCCAGATTCAATCCCTGGGTCAGTAGGATCCCCTGGAGAAGGGAATGGCAACCCATTCCAGCATTCTTGCCTGGAGAATCCCAGGGACAGAGGAACCTGGTGGGCTACATTCCATGGGGTGGCAGAGTCTGACAAGACTGAAGTGACTTAGCATGCACACACACCTTCCCGCTCCTCCATCCCCTCCACAGTTATTTAAAAATCTACTGTTTCAGGCTTACAACTTAATTCCTAATGAGAGAAAAAAAGGAGGACATTGAGCAAGCATTCTCATCTTGTTTTGTCCGTGGCCTCTTCTGATCGCTTTCCCTCTGGGCTTTCCCCTGCTGTCCAGGGAGAGTCTCCCTGTTTCTGAGACAGTCTTCTCTGTTCACCATACATGGTACCCCACTGGGGTATAGATCCTTCTGAGCAGTAGAAGGAGGGACTCCTCCCAGTGCTTCTATTTGCAGTATAGCACCCACCATGGGCATTTTGAGTTCAGCTAAACATTCAGACTCACGAGGCTACCACAGGCCGTGCTTATGCATGTGTGCTCACTTGCTTCAGTCAACTCTGACTCTTTGTGACTTTATGGACTGTAGCCTGACAGGCTCCCCTGTCCATGGGATTCTCCAAGCAAGAATATTGGACTGAGTTGCCATGCCCTTCTTCCAGGGAATCTTCTGAACCCAGGGGTCGAATGCATGTCCCCTGCATTGCAGGCAGATTCTTTACTGCTGAGCCACTAGGGAATCCTGCAGGCCATGCTGAGCATCAGGCTAACTTTGAAGGGTTTAGGACAGAAACACCACCTGCCATTGGTGTTTCATCAGGCACTCCTCTTTCATTGGAGTGGTCTTAGTAACATCCCACAAGCCTCCCAGAAGTTATGTTCTTTGGTTTCCCAGGTAACAGCTCCTTAGGTGAGAGGAAACAAGGCCATCACTGGACAGGTATGGAATTGCCCCATCAGAGCCAGTATCTCTTATAGCAACTCCATAGATATAACTTTCAGGGTTGCTGTGTGGGATGTGCCCAGTTATCAGAGTCCCTGCACTCAGGGAAGCCCATAGTAAGACATCTCCAGCAGGACTGTTATAAATACAACGACTGTGTGTGTGCACAGTCACTCAGTCATGTCCTACTCTTCGTAGCCCCCTCGACTGTAGCCTGCAGGGTCTTCTGTCCACAGGATTCTCCAGGCAAGAAGACTGAAGTGGGTTGTCGTTTCTTTCTCCAGGGGATCTTCCCAACCCAGAGACTGAACATGCATTTCTTGTATCTCCTGCATTGGCCAGCAGATTCTTTACCACTCTACCTCATAGTTCCTGGTTTAGATGCCACTGACTAATCAGGGGTCACTTTTGTTATAATTAATGTTGCTTGGTAACACAGTTTATAGAATACCATCTTTCTCAGGTTTCCAGGGAAACAGGGAGAGCAAATTAACTAAAAGTCAAATTCTCATGCAGAAGGGGAAAGGGCTTTGCCAACTTTGCAAACGTTCTTTCCAGGGGAAAGGATGCCTTAGAATACAAGTAATCTAGGTATATCACTGTCTAACTTTAGATCCTGGAATATCTTGAGGAGTCATCTGGTCTACCCTTCATTGATAAACGGAAAAACTGAGCCCAGAAGAAGGAAGTTCACAGAAAATGCATGATGAACTAATGAAGGGCATGGGATAAATCCCAGGGATCCTATGTCAGGGGTTCTCTTTTCTCTCTAAGGCCCTGATTTTAGCTCTGGTAGGGAGGAGGCCAGAGCCATGAAAGTGCATGATAGCTCCTCCAACCCCATGATCTGTGCCATCCTTGCTGGGGAGGTTGGTGGATGGTGGCAGTGACACCTCTCTGTACTTGGCAGGGTCAGCTGAGTGCCCTGATCAGTGGCCTGAGTTGCAACCCTGGAATCCTGGCCATGACCCAGCCCACTATGTGTATATAGGCCAGGGCAGAGCACTGTTGCTCACCTCTTCTGCCACGGTCTACTCCATCCGCATCTCAGAGGGAGGTAAGCCAATCTCCTTCTCCCATGCTCCCCGTCCCATCTCTCTGGTCTGCTGCCTCAGAGCCCAGCAGATAGATGCAGGTTGCCATAACTTTAGATGGACAAAACAAATGTCACATGCTTAGAGCTCAAGTCAGAGCATCTGGTTGTTGGAGATAACCATCAACTCTGAGCACTTAAGGAATGCCTTGTCAGAGTCCAATCTTAATGAAAGAAGCATTTATAGAGGAAACTCCTTATTGGTGCTCTGAGCAGTTCTGCTTATCTGACTTTCAGATGCTTACTCATTGAAGGCAGAGCACACAGTGAAGGCAACAAACCAAGCAGGCAATATTTACCCATCGCAAGACAGAGAGAAAAGTAAACATCATAGGCACAGCAAACAGAAGTACATGAAGGAGGCCTTCTTGCCTGCCTGAAGGAGATGGAGGGCTCAGGAGGTCTGCCCTTCTCTCTGCTAGAATCTCATCACTAACACTTGTGTTCTTCAACCTCACTCCATTCCTACCTCTTCAGGAAAGCTAGTCATTAAAGACCAAGATGAGGCCATTGTTTTGCGTACCCGGCACATCCTGATTGACAGCGGAGGAGAGCTGCATGCTGGGAGTGCCCTCTGCCCTTTCCAGGGCAATTTCAGCATCGTTTTGTATGGAAGGTGGGTAGACAGTCCCCATGCTACCATGGGTACCATGCCACCCTTGGATCTGATGCGGGGGAGAATGTCCATAGAAAAGAGGAAGGTGAGACAGCAAGCCTTTAGTGCAAGAAAGGAATTATCACTACATCCTGCCAGATCACAATCACCAGCAAGACAGACACTGGCAATCTGGGTGAGTTGGAGAGGTACACGAGGTATTTTATTTACTGTGGCTCAGGTCTGGACTTAAGTTACAGAAACCCCTGCCCCCCTTTCAGTTGCTTTCTAATCATGTCATGGCTCAGGGAGTCTCTTTGAATGTTTATTAATAGGCTCTGATGGACAAGATAAAGAAAAATTCCAGGCAGTATTTGCCTCTGGCTATGCTCCATCACTAAGCAATTGAAAGTTCTCAGAAGCAGTAGCCAAGAATACACAGGGTATGCAATAGTTGTCCAGGTGATTCCACATCTGATATGAACCAAAATATAATGCACTTAGACCTGGAAAGAAGTGCCAACATGTTGACTATTGATGAGTATTTCTGCTTGGCCTGTTGGACTCATTTTGTTCTGGCTTGGGACTATCTTGGTTGCTCACGCTATGTCTACTGATCTTGGGCGGTCACCAGGTGTGATTGGTTCTACAGTGGCCACAGTGGGAGGCAGCAGCAGTGCCATCCCCTCTGGGCTCAGCAGCCACTAAACAGAGATGTTGGCCGACCACAGAGAGCCGCTTTCTCTCATAGGGCTGATGATGGCATTCAGCTAGATCCCTACTTTGGCCTCAAGTACATTGGTGTCGACAGAGGAGGTACCCTTGAGTTGCATGGACAGAAGAAGCTCTCCTGGACGTTTCTGAACAAGACTCTTCACCCGGGTGGCCTGGAAGAGGGAGGCTATTTTTTTGAAAGGAGCTGGGGTCACCGTGGAGTCATTGTCCATGTCATTGACCCCAAATCAGGAACAGTCATCCATTCTGACAGGTAAGGTTTACCTTCACATCAACACATTCATTCATTCAACACACACTTACTGGATGTGTGTCCTAGCCAGAGGCCACTCAGGGTGCTGAGCCGTGAGCAAAACAGAAATCCTTGATCTCAAGGAGTGAGGTCTCTCCTTCCCGAGGCATCTGCCTCATGAAGCTGAATTGAACAGGCACAGGCACATTCGCACACACACATGCACATGTTCACACAGCATAGTTTCAGGCTGGGATCATCGGTAATTAGGGGGAAGACATAGGTGGTGCAGAGTAACTCAGGGAGGTCATCTTACATCACGTGGTCAGGGAGCCTAGTGTAAACAAGAGACATTGGAGCCGAGGACTTTGGGGTGAGGCTGAGTCAGGGAATGATTGTTCAAGACTGAGAGCAGCAAGTGCAAGGACCAGGGCTGAGAAAGTGCGTGATGTTCATAGGACGGAAGGGCCAGCAGAGAGGTGGGAGGGCAGAGAGTGATGGAAGTGACATGCAATGATGGAGTTTCAGACAGAGGCAGATGTGCAGCCTGGGAGGCCCAGTAAGGGGGTGGGTTTTATTCTTAGCAGAATGCAAAGCCACCAAAGTGCTTTAAGAAAAAAATGATCTGATTTAGCCATAACTATGGAGAAGGAAATGGCAACCCACTCCAGTATTGTTGCCTAGAGAATCCCATGGACAGAGGAGCCTGGCAGGCTACAGTCCATGGGGTTGTAAGAGTCGGACACAACTTAGCGACTAAACCACCACATTTACATTATCCCCTCTCTCTTGAGCCTCCCTCCCGCCTCCCCCATCCCAGCCCTCTTGGTCATCACAGAGCACCACACTGACCCCCTGTGTCTACAGCAGCTTCTCACTAGCTCTCTGGTTTACATATGGGAGTATGTGTATGTCAGTGCTACTCTCTCAGTTCGTCCCACCCTCTCCTTCCCCTGCTGTGTCCATAAGACCATTCTCTACATCTGCATCTCTATTCCTGCCCTGCAAATAAGCTCATCGGTACCATTCTTCTAGATTCCTTATGTATACATTAACATATACTGATGGCTGATTTGCATTTTTGTACAGCAGAAATGAACACAACTTTGTAAAGCAATTATCTACCAATTAAAAATTTGTAAAATTAAATAAATAAAACAGAAGTAAAAAATCAAGAAGAATACCATCTAATTTGAAAGAATTGGCTGCTCTGTAGAGAGTGGATTGTGTGCGGAGAGCTAAAGTAAAGCTCAGGATTTCCCTGGTGGTTCAGTGGTAAAGAATCTTCCTGCCAATGCAGGTGACACATGTTTGATCCCTAGTCTGGGAAGATTCCACATGCCACAGAGCAACTAAGCCCACACACCACAACTATTGAGACTTGCTGTAGAGCCCGGGAGCTACAACAGCTGAGCCCATGTGCTGCAACTACTGAAGCCTGAGTTCCCTAGAGCCTGTGCTCAACAACAAGAGAAGCCCCTGCAATGAGAAGCCGTGCACTGCAATGAAGAGTAGTTCTCTGCTCCCTGCAACTAGCTAAAAGCCCACTCAGTAACATGGACCCAGCACAGCCAAAAACAAATACATAAAATTATTTTTAAAAAAAGTAAAGCTAGCAGAGGTGGTTCAGAGGCTTCCACATGTTCTGGGCGAAAGAGGTCACTGGCAAGGATTCAGGTAGAAGCAGCGGCGATAGAAGTGGATGGACTGGAGAGATATTCAGGAGGCAGACACAGCAAGTCTCTTCTCCCTGTCCTCTCTTCAGGCTTGGGTGTGAGCTGGTAGACTCTTCAGAGGCTGGACCTGACCAGTAAGCTCCCAGGGCTTCTTGTCCGGACCCTGCAGAGGCCAGTCCAGGTCATTTGGAGAGAAAGAGACATGAGGAAGGGCACAGCTGGAGTGGCAAGCAGACACAGCGGTCCGGGTGCTGCTAGAGGATGGGGATATTGAATTCCTCAAAAACAGGGCAGGAGCCATGAGCATCCACAGGAAGGCAGCAAGAACTGGCTGTGATATGGTGTAGGCTGGCCCATTCACCTTGCCCTCCAGTGGATATCAGTAACAGTAATACAATCACTGGACTTTGTGCAAAATCCTGTGTTAACTACTTTCTCCACTATATATAATTGAATCTTCATAAATGCCCTGGGAGGTGATTCTGTTGTTACACAGATGAGAGCACTGAGGTTGAATGAGGCTAAATTTACTCAGAGACTTCCCTGGTGGCTCAGATGGTAAAAAACAAAACAAAACAAAACAATCTGCCTGCAATGCAGGAAATGTGTGTTTGACCCCTAGGTTGGGAAGATCCTCTGGAGGAGGAAATGGCTACCTACTCCAGTATTTTTGCCTGGAGAATCCCTTGGATAGAGGAGCTCAGCATCACAAGCCTTAGGAGTGTTGGAGCTGGGATTCAACCCAAATCTGCCCAGACCCTGAGTCACTAAATTGCCCCCATGGGTCCCCTAGTGATAGCCACCTGCTTGGCCTGGGGTGGAGCAATCCTCAACCCAGGGGTAATGCAACCAGGATGCACTTGATTGACACAAAGGCTATCAGAGAGCTCCTCCCTTCAGAGGAGAGAGAATGGTCTACTCAGTTGTGCTCTGACTCCTGGATGCTGCTCCTTTCTTTAAAATTTTATTATATTATATTCAATTTATTCTTTTTTCTCAATTTATTCTTATTTTAGTTTTTATTATTAACTTTTACAGTCACTTTACAGTCTTGTATTAGTTTCTGCTGTGAAGAAAAGTGAATCAGCTACACGTATACATGTATCCCTCATTTTTGGATTTCCTTCCCGTTTAGGTCACCGCAGAGCACCGAGTAGAGTCCCCTGTGCTGTATCGTAGGTTCTCATTAGGTATCTAGTCTGTACATTGTAGTGTATACATGTCAATCCCAATCTCCCAGTTCATCCCACTCCTTTTCCCCCCTTGGTATCCATATATTAGTTCTCTACATCTGTGTCTCTATTTCCGTTTTGCAAATAGGTTTATCTGTACCATTTTCCTAGATTCCACATTTCAGTGATCTAATATGATATTTGTTTCTCTCTCTGACTTACTTCACTCTGAATGACAGTCTCTAGGTCCATCCACGTCTCTGCAACTGGTGTTTTGCTCCTTTTTATGGCTGAGTAATATTCCGTTGTGTATATATACCGCATCTTCTTTATCCATTCCTTTGTAGATAGACATTTAGGCTGCTTCCATGTCCCGACTATTGTAAGCAGTGCTGCAAAGAACATTGGGATGCATGCATTCTTTTGAACTCTGGTTTTCTCTGGATATAGCTCTGCTTCTTAAGTAGTACAATATGGATTGCTTGTGGCAGCCAATCAAATTGAATTCATCATTGAAGTAGATAATGAGATGTTATACTGATAGCTGGTGTGGAGATTCCAAAGTCAGGATGCCTGCTCCTTCCTTGTCTCCTTTGAGTAAAGTATGAGTCAGTGGGCTCAAGAATCTGACAGCTGAAGGTGTCTGAATAAAAATATTAATAAACACTAAACACACGCAGAAATGCAGGCTATGGTAACTTAAGACCTGGTCACCTGGAGGTTACTTGCATAAGGTTACTCGGAGAAATAAGAACCTAGATCAGCTCTGGTGAGGTAGTAAGCATTTGATTGGCTGGAGAGAAGGTTAGAATGATAGAGTGAAGGCAGGGGTGAGCTTGTGGTATGATCATGAGACCCCGAGATATGCTAGGATTATAGTGGACGTTTCATGGGAAAGGTCAGTGGAGAAGAAAGCAGCCTAGGTGGGGTCAGACCAGGCTACAGAAACAATTAAAAGTAAGTTTGAGGACCCCTGAGCATCCACACATTCCCACCACCCACAACCCCTAACCGCCTTTGTTTTCCTTTTCTCAAATCTTGGCTATTCATGGTGGTTTATTTTTGTAGATTCCTTGTAGAACTATTTCGCTTGTTAAGTTCCAAGACAAATTCTTTTGGAATTTTCATTGTCATTGTACAAAATCTTTATACTTAATACATTTGCTTTATATTTAGAGTTGGGATCATGACAAAATTGTATCTTTCCTTTGTAAATTCTTGTCACCTGTGGTGTGGGTTTTTTGAGATCTCCATTTCATAGCTGCTTTATATGCATGAGGATGGATTATCTTTGACAAGTCTCAGATTTTTTTTTTTTATTGCTGTAATAAAAGCTCTTTTCTTTAAAAATCATGACTCTTGAGATTTTGGATGGCATGTTAGCTGTCTTACCACAGGTAGGTGCTTAGAGCTCTCTTTTTGCACTGCTATTAGGACTATTAATATCCCCTCTCCCTGCCCCTTTCAGATTTGACACCTACAGATCCAAGAAAGAGAGTGAGCGTCTGGCCCAGTATTTAAATGCCGTGCCCAATGGCAGGATCCTTTCTGTTGCTGTGAATGATGAAGGCTCTCGAAATTTGGATGATGTGGCCAGGAAGGCGATGACCAAACTGGGCAGCAAACACTTTCTACACCTTGGATTCAGGTATTGGTCATCACTTCCATCACTTTCCCAGGCTCCAGAACACTAAAGCAACACTAGCCCAGACAGACTTTACCTAACTTGCTTCCTGGTTTCCCCAGGGCCACGTGACCCTCAAGGGTGACCCTGGAGGATGCAGGCACACACAACCACCTGCATTGGATGTATTACGACTTGTTTTTAAAGGGAACCTAGTTTTTTTTACAAGCATATTCCACTCTTCAAACTTCAAAGCTCTCTGTCTATATAAACTCATTCATTCAATCAGTCACTTACTAAATATTAATTGAGTATCTACCGCAGATAAGAACTGTACCTCAGATGTACAATGAATGGTCATTTTCCTTTCCTTTGGCGAAGGGATCATAATGTGCCTTGGGGGGTTGGGAGACATCTGTTTAGAGACCACATGAAGTGCCTCTGCCCTGCCAAGACCCTCCCAGCAGAAGGGGCACTTTGATGTGCCCCAGGGCAAGTTTTGTTTGCCTGGGTTTGCAGCGTCATGCCTGACTCTGGCGGTGTGCACGCTTTGGCATCAAGATAAATGCGTTATGGTTTATCCAACAGTAGCCACACCTTTGAATCATGTTGAATCAGATCTCGGTTTAGTGGAAAGTTGAGATCATCTTTCCCGTGGCTGTTGGAGATAGAAACGCCCCGCCCTTCGACTCTGCAGATGATGGGCAAGATGGGGGCAGGCCAGAGGCTCTTCTGGGCTCTGAGCAAAGCAATTTTACTGACTGGGTGGAGTCCCCCTGGGCAGGAGCAGGGCTCCGGGTTCCAGGGTTCGTTTTCCACCTGCCCATGGGCAACTCCCTCTGGAAGGATTTGGGCAGGAAACTTGAGCAGCCAAAGATGACAATGACACTGTAGTATTGCAAGGCTCCTTTGTTGATAAAAACTGAGGGCATTGCTATTTCATTGTCACATAAGCCAAAAGGCCAGTTTGTTAATCTACACCGAGAGGTAGAACCACAAAGAGACTGGCTACATATGGCCTCAGCAGAAGGTCCAAGATCTGGCATCCAATTTGTCCTGAATCTTGAGTCTGGGCTGGACCTCCTCCTAGGTGATGGCATGCAAGTGACTCACCAACTCTTTGAACTGTCCCCGTGATGTGTAAAATGGGATATTTCAAGAGTCAGCTCAGAGAACTCTGGGGAGGGTAAAGGTGATGATATGAGCAAAGTATTTGCTACTGTGGGTATCACAGAGTAAAACTCAATGAGCATTAGCAACTCTTCTCAAGAACCATGGAAAGCTTTATTGTTGTTCAGTCGCTCAGTGTATCCGACTCTTTGTGACCCTATGGACTACAGCACACCAGGCTCTTCTATCCATGGGATTGTTTAGGCAAGAATACTGGAGTGGGTTGCCATTTCCTCCTCTAGGGGATCTTCCTTATCTAGTGATTGAAACTGCATCTCCAATATCTCCTTCCTTGCAGGAAAGTTCTTTGCCTGCTGAGCCACCAGGGAAGCCCCAATGTATGATATAGGCAGTATCAATTCAGTGAGGGAGAATGTGGTTTGTTCAATAAACATATTTGAGTATTATTACTTTTTAAAAAAGAGATCAGTGTCAGAGACAGGGAAACAAGCTTTGGGGATGCTAAATGTGCCTCCAGCTCTTAATCTATCTGTTGATTTGAATTGGTGGTGTAGGAATAATAAGAAAAGTGGAGGAGAGGCATGTGGGTCCTCTTTAGACGTCCATGTGATCTAAAGCTGATATTTTCCCTTTTCTGTTGCTTATCTTCCTTCCCTGTCTTCCACTGTCTCCTGGAGTTTGCTCAAACTCATGCCCATTGAGTTGGTGATGCCATCCAACCATCTCATCCTCTGTTGCCCCCTTCTCCTCCTGCCCTCAATCGTTCCCAGCATCGGGGTCTTTTCCAATGAGTCAGCTCTTCGCATTAGGAGGCCGAAGTATTGGAGTTTCAGCATCAGTCCTCCCAGTGAATTTTCATGGTTAATTTCCTTTAGGATTGACTGGTTTGATCTCCTTGCTGTCTAAGAGACTCTCAAGAGTCTTCTCCAACACCATAGTTTGAAAGCATTAATTCTTCAGTGCTCAAGATGGGTGCTCTTAATATGTTCTGTGAGTGAAGGAGATACATAGGCAGGAGTTACATTGTTACCCTTCATTTGTGTATAGACCCACTTTGAATGACAAACTCAGAGCACATAAAATCGGCAGAAGATCTGAGACTTGGGCCCATCATGAGTTCATTCATCCAGGAAGTGATTATTGAGCAGAAATTGAAATAAAACACCAGGAAGAGACTAGTCATACTGAGTTCTTGCGGGAAGTCGTGAGGTCTTGCGGGAAGTCTTGAGCTCTCAAGGGAAGGAAGACATAAAAAAATTGATGATGGCATGTGAAAGAACAAGAAGGGGAAGGAAGAGGGATGAAGTTGGCAAGGTGGGCACAGGATAGCCTTTTGCTCAGTGCCGAGAAGCTTGCCCTTTATCCAAGTCAGTAAGCATTGAAAGATTTTTAAGCAAGTGTGACACAGTCTAATCTCCAACCTCAATGAACCCTAACCTTTGATCTGAAGATGAGATCAAAACAAAAATAATCAAACAAATATGAGCTATTGATAGCTCATATTAAGAGAGAGGGTGGCTTAGGTATTAGAGGTTGGATAAAGATGAATAAGAAAACCTCCCTGCCATAGAGCAGTGCATATTTCAATGGAGAGAAGAAGAGTGTACGACTTTCCAAAATCAGACCCTTCTTTTTCCTCCTTCATTCCTCATGGAAAAAACACATTTCTTTCCTTCCCAAGGCCCAGTGCCGATTTCTGGGGACTCAGACACATCTGCCCAGTTTTCCTCGAGCTTAACGTAGGAGAGAAATAACCTTTCTCCCTTGGAGCATGTCTCCTTGTTTTCCTGAAGGACTCAGAGCACTTGCTTCAGGACCTCACTGAGCCTGGCAAGTGGTATGTGGGTCTATGGGCTTGTTTGTTTATGATTCATGCCCCATCTACTGCCAGAATGGAGTTGCAGAGGCTCAGGATCCACAAACATCAGGCTGGTCAGATGGCCTTTCAGATGGTTAGGAAAGCCAGGGCTTGCTGAGAAAGGCTCTTGTTCTTTTGGAGAAGGGAAGCCCAGCCCAGGAACTCATTTCCCCAAACAGCCTCACCGTGATACTCTGTGTTAACTCTGCCTCCGGTACAGGCTCAGACAGATGAAAACTTTACTTTTTGTTGTTGTCTTTTTTTCAGACACCCTTGGAGTTTCCTAACTGTGAAAGGAAATCCCTCTTCTTCCGTTGAAGACCACATCGAGTATCATGGTAATAAATGGCGAAAGGCCATTCCCCCCTGGGTTTTTCTGACCAATAGGCTCAAGGGCTTTTTGAACCACTCTCCTCCCAGATGGTGCAGTGATAGAGAATCCGCCTGCCAATGCAGGAGACATAAGAGACTCAAGTTTGATCCCTGGGCTGGGAAGATCCCCAGGAGGAAGGTATGCCAACCCACTCCAGAATTCTTACCTGGAGAATCCCATAGACAGAGGAGGCTGGCGACCTACAGTCCATGGGATCACAAAGAGTTGGACTTGACCAAACACATACCCTTCTCCTTCCCCAGAACATGGCTGATCCATCTCCCAACACACTGTTGAGTGACTAGCTGCTTAATGGCCAGGTTACGTGAGTGGCAAAAGTTCATGCTGGTTTAAGGTCCATCACTAAGATAATGTTTACATTTTCAAAGAGATTGTCATTGGTTTAATCCCAAACAAGTGACACAGGAAAGATGAGAACTGGGTCAGAAGCAGCAAGAGTAATATTTTGATCTAAAAAGATGCTTTGAGGACTTCCCCCGGCAGTCTAGTGGTTAGTGCTCTGTGCTTTCACCACAGGGGACATAGGTTCCATCCCTGGTTAGGAAACTAAGATCCCACATGCTATGCCTTGTGGCCAAAAAAAAAAAAAAGTAAGATGAAGAAGTGGTTCAAGATCCAAATGTGCAGGGGGCTTTCTTTGCCTTAGCATCACATCTTTATTAATTTGGGGGTCTGTGTGGTCGCTGATGCCTCCGATCTCCTCTTTGATAGGACACCATGGCTCTGCTGCTGCCCGGGTGTTCAAACTCTTCCGGACAGAGCATGGTGAGCTTTTCAACGTCTCCTCATCCAGCGAGTGGGTTCAAGGTGAGGAGCTTGGGACCCCTTGGTAAAATTCCAGAGTGGGTTAAAAAGTCGGGACTTTGCAGAAGGAGAATTTTTCTTTCCACCAGTAAGACCACTTGATGGCTTCAGTGTCAACTCAGTTGGCAGCTGAGAGCTGTCTTTAATCCGGGCTCAGTGGGGAATAACCCAGAGGGATGTGCCCTCTCAGGGAATGCCTCTTCTGTGCCAGGCAATGGCACTGACAGGGAATGCAGACAGTAGTAGGACTTAGCCTTCAAGGAGCGCACACACAGGGACATGGAGGGTGGCGTGGAGAGCAACAATCTTCACGAGAACCCTTGGATAATGGGTTCATGGCTGGATCTCATCTTTCTCCTTTTGGCAATAATGAAGAATATCTGTTGCTTTTATAAAATAAGATAGTCAGTAAGAGGCACTTGTAATGAAAATTTGGGGGAGTTGGGGAGATTGGCAGATGGATTACAAGCTTCTGGGAGCCAGCCTGGTGAGAGCCTGGACATATGGTATTTGATTCCCACTGGGCTGAGGGTATTCAGAGGCTGCGTCCAGCATGGCAAGTCTCAGCACCCTGCTTGCCTAACTCTGATCTTTGTTTTCTGCCCAGATGTGGAGTGGACAGAGTGGTTTGAACATGACCAAGTGCCTTACACAAAAGGTGGAGAGAAAATTTCAGACCTCGGGGTCACTCACCCAGGGAAAATCTGCAATCGCCCCATTGATATACAGGTAACCAAGAAGTTATCAAGGCTTTGTCTTGAAAAAGATGCTGTAGATCACAAACTCTCTTACTATCTGAGTGGTGTGAGTCTCATGGCCCTGCTGTGATGTCAGTAATGCCAGAGAGTAGCGTTCTCGTTTTAAAAACTGACCTGGAAGCTGACTGTATGCTCCAGGCCTCCCCCCACCCATGACTTTCAAAGCCAGGATTCAGATTCTCTTCTGGGTCCTGCTGAAGAGTTCCTTTTCTGTCTCCTCAATCTGCATCTTCAGCCATGGGTGAGGGTGCCCAGTGCGGGGAGTGTTTGACCTTCTTGGCTTCATGCACCCATTCATTTCTTTGGGGGCTTCAAGTTCACAGGGTGTAGCTGGAATTCAGGTGCAGGCTGAGACCAGCCCAGGGGAGGACACCCACAGCCTTGTTCTGCACTTAGTGAAAGTCAGCCTTCACAGAATGGACAGTATTTGCTTGGGATCTTCACTTGGAGTTAACTCTGTTCAAAGGGGACCTGGGCTTCCCAGACGGTGCTTAGTAGTAAAGAACCCACCTGCCAAGGCAGGAGATACAAAAGATGTGGCTTCAATTCCTGAGTCAGAAAGATCGCCTAGATTAGGAAATGGCAACCCACTGCAGTATTCTTGCCTGAAGAATCTCAAGAATAGAGGACTCTGGCAGGCTACAGTTCAGGAGGTCACAAAGAGTCAGACACAACTGAGTGACTGAGCAAAGAGGACCTAGGCTTTCTCAGCTGGCTCCATCATGAAAGTGTGGCACAAATGGGCAGCTCTCACAACTCAGTGGCTCAGCTGGTGAGCTTGAGAGCTCAAAGGAGAATAGGAAAGACAGAGACATAGGCAAAGAAATGGAGTTTATTTCCTTATGCCTGGTCTTCTTCCAAAACAAGATTTGGGGCCACTTAAATGTCTGATAGAGAATTTGGCTTCCCAGATGGCTCAGTGGTAAAGAATCCTCCTGCCAATGCAGGAAACACAAGAGATAAGGGTTAGATCCCTGGGCTGGGAAGAACCCTTGGAGGAAGGCATGGTGACCCACTCCAGTATTCTTGCCTGGAGAATCCCACGGACAGAGGAGCCTGACAGGCCACAGTCCACAGGGTTGCAAAGTGTCCAACATGACTGAGCACATACACACACACACACACACACACACACGAGAATTTGGAGTCATTTCAGGAAGACGGTCTCTGCCCATTTTATCTTCTTTCAGCCAATAAAAATAGCAACATTTGTACACTACCTTTTCTCAGATTATCTAACTTCAGGTTCCAGATCATCTGACTGTTTTCACTCCTCCATATCACTCCACCCCCAAGGCATGACTTCTGCCCTCTGCCTTGCAATATAGAGGGACCGCAGGACTAGGGACCACTTTTCCAAGAGAGGACAGTCGGTTCTGCGGTCAGCAAAGGCCAGGGAAACCTTTCTCTTTGTTGGGCCAAGGCTGTCCATTCACATGGCTCCAGTGTGGTTGAGAAGGATTTACCCAGATTCCATTACATGTTATAGACTCTTCTCGGGTCCAAGAGAATCAAAAAGCGCTGACTCCCCCAAAGCACATACTTCTCAGATTTAACTTTAATTTTTTTCTTGCAACCCTGCATGTTCCAGCTCTAATTCTGAGAGAGCCCAAATTGGATTCCTCCAAATCACTTGGCTACAGGAAGTCCAGTCCTACACCAGGGCTGCTCCCTCCCCAAGCATTTCTGGAAATCCTCGAGGAATGTGTCCATGCTCTGCAAATCCCTCCAGTGTTTGCTCTGCCAGCTGTCTGGCTCCAGACCACTGTTGTTGAGAAGACCACTTCTCCATGCCAGGAAAATAGCTTTCCTTAGGCATTTCTTACTCTCAGGAACTTTGCTCCCAGCTGATATGGACTCTTCCCAGAGAGTGTCAAAGCACCGCTAATCCCAGGCTTAAACAGTCTGTAAAACTTTACCAAAGGCTTGGAGAGAACAGAGGAAACCAGTGAAAATATATGTATTTTCCCATATGTCATACATATAATAACATGTGACTGCTTGCGTCCCAGGTGGCTCAGTGGTAAAGAATCTGCCTACACTGCAGAAGACTCAGATTCTATCCCTGGATTAGGAAGATCTCCTGGAGAAGGAAATGGCAACCCACTCCAGTATTCTTGCCTGGAAAATCCCACGGACAGAGGAGCCTGGTGGGCCATAGTCCAAGGGGTTGAAAAGAGTTGAACATGACTTAGTGACTAAACAACAATGACAACATGACTGCTCACCAACTCAACAATCCCAGACCTTCCATGGGGAGCCAGTCCCATACTCTGTAAACACTAGTCTGCCACCACACTGCAGGGCCCATTTATTTTGCTGAACAACAGAAACTGATGCAACATAGTAAAGTAACTATACTCCAATACAAATTAAAAAAGAAAAGAAGTAGGAAGTGCTCTATCCTGAAAATGTCAGGCTCACCCCCTTTCTCGCCATCAACCGTTTGTCAGTAGCGGCCCCAGCCTTAGCCAGAGCATTTCTTTATAGTCATCAGAGGATTGAGATAGAAGCTACTCTGGGTTTTTCTGAAGTCAAAAAAGCAAAACCAGGATTATGCTATGTTTACCACAGGTGAGAGAAGCAAGATTTCATTCTCTTTATCAATAGAGTGTGAGACACATCTGCCAGGAGCTAAATGCCCGTTAATTAACCCACCAGAGAGACTGAGACAAAACTGAAATGCCCAGGTGCCTGTTTTTGCCACCATGGGAAATAACAGGTTACTGGGGTCACTTGCCACCTCTGATCACCCTGAGGGCCCCACACAAGGGGTCCCTGAGATACCTGCCGTCAAATCCTTTGGAGGGGAGCAGGTGTTAGGACATTTGTCACCTGGGTAGGATGGTGAGTTGGAAGGAAAAAGGAAATAGTTAAGACTAGCACAGTTGACCTCAACTCAAGGAAAGTTTTTCAACATCTGATCATTTGTGATTCTGCAAAATCAAACCCAAAAACCATAGTCCCTTGTTCCCATGTCTTCACCCTTCTGATGGTTCTCCTGGGCTGAAATCTCCTTGCTTCCCACCTTCTCTCTTAAAATTCACCCGCCTTTCAAGGCCTGTTCAACTTAATGAACTCACATATCCTTTGGGACCTGTGAGGTGCCCAAATCACCAAATTTAAGGTGGCACTGCCTCCCAGGTGCCAACTCTGCACTCACGTGATCCTGGAGAGTGAGTGCTGCCTTAAATGTTGCACCCTGGGTTCCTCACTAGCAAACTTGGCCATATCTATCAGTCAAGCTATTTAATTTAGTATCTCAGTTTCCTCCTAAACAAAAATAATTGTTCCTTCATGGGATTATTTTGTGGATTTAATGCAGCAATACGTGAAGCTTCTGATCTACAGCGAGTGCCCATAATTTTCTTTTATTATTTTAAAATTATTTGCTTATATTATTATTTATTATGATATTGCTTGTTTAGTCATTAACTTGTGTCTGACTCTTTAGTGACCCCAAGGACTGCAGCCTGCCAGACTCCCCTGTCCATGGGATTTCCCAGGCAAGAATACTGGAGTGGGTTACCATTCCTTCTCTAGGGGATCTTCCTGGACCAGGGATCAAACCTGCATTGCCTGCATTGGCAGACGGACTCTTTACCACTGAGCCACCAGGGAAGCCTATGATATTGCTAGTTATTTTATAATTATTATCTAGAATAACAATCATATTGTGTCTACTTAAAGTCAAGATCAAGTTCACTGAACAGTGGGAAAGCCCTTTTTACTCTTCTTATACAAAACTGAGTTCATTCTTATGATTTAAAAGGGAGAAAAAGAAAAACAATAAAATTGAATAGAGGTTTTCTTGAAATTTTTATTGGATGTTGTACCTTAAAAAATGTCCAACTCCCGTGGATGATGTTTTTAGGCTCAGTTCTCAATATTCAGGGATGTCCTACTGAAAAACATGCTGGCCTCAGGGGAAAAGATCTGGGAGTCAAGAGGAGTGGGCTTGAAAGTCAGGTGACCTTGAACTTGCACCTAAATCCCCGTGAGCCTTCATGATTTCCTCTAAAGTGGGCAGTGTCTGCCTCTCTGCTGTAGGAACCACCCCAGATAAGGACTGTGAGCGTGTTGCCTGCAGGAAAGGGCTGAATTTTCATTCTGGCTAAACTCACATTTCCACAGTTCTCCTCCCAAACCACAGACAACGGATATCTGCTGGGTTCAAAACAATGTTTCCTAAAAGTGCCCCCCCTTTTTTTAGATGGACTATACTTCACTTTCCTATTTGCCCAGCCCTGGTCCCTTTGGTCTTTGTGCCAAAAAGGACAACAGCTGCGGCCCTTGCTCTAAATTGCATGTCTCTGATGACAGCCACCGTGGTGGTGCAGACACACCCCGGCCCCGGGGTGAGCCCTAGCTGGCAGGGACCGTGCCCTCCTCTGAACCCGCTCCTGATATTCTCTACCTGGCCTTGGAGCTGCCATCAGCTGAGGCTCTGCTGTGTGCCTGGCTCTGGATTGGATGCTGAGATCAGGGAAGAAGCAATACCTGGCCCTTCCAGAGCCCACCACCCCCCTGGTAGGAGACAGACACTGAACGCAGGACAGGTGGAACAGCAGTGCAAGGGGCTGCGAGGCACCGCTCTGTCACTGGATGAGTCCAGATTCAGATTCTGGCCCTGCCTCTTACCAGCTGTGTGACACTGGCCAACCTCTCTGAGTATGTTTCCAGATCTGTAAAACCAGCATCAACCTCATAGACCTCAGAGCCAGGAAGAGAGAATGCAATAATGTGAGTTAATAATGTATGGAACTCAGGGACTTCCCTGGTGGCACCTAATGGTTAAGATTCTGTGCTTCCAAGGCAGGGGGTGAGGGTTCATTCCCTCGTCAGGGAACTAAGATTTCATGTGATACACAGTGAGGCCAAAAAATAAAAAAACAAATTGAAAAAAAATGTATGGAGATCCATAACTACAAAAGGGGTTCTCAAACTTAACTTCCCATTGGAATCCCCTGGGGCAGCCTTTCAAAGTTCTCATGTCCAGGTTGCACCCTGAACACAATCAAATCTGAGACTCTGAGGATGGGGCCTGGGCATGAGCTTTTTTTTTTTTTTTTTGGTGGCTGCACTGGGGTTTTGCTGCCACGGCAGCTTTCTCTAGTTGCAGTGAGTGGGAGCTACTCTAGTTGTGGCGTGCAGGCTTCTCATTGCGGTGGCTTCTCTTGCTGCCGAGCACAGGCTCTAGGCACTCAGGTTTCAGTAGTTGCAGCACTTGGGCTCAGGAGTTGCGTCTCACCGCCTCTAGAGCACAAACTCAGTAGTTGTGCTGCACAGGCTTTGTTTCTCCGAGGCATGTAGGATCTTCCCAGAGCAGGGATCAAACCCATGTCCCCTGCATGGGCAGGCGGATTCTTAACCACTGGACCACCAGACAAGTCCCAGCAAGAGTATTTTTAAAGACTCCCCACAGGATATGGAGTCACATTTGGGCACCAGCAGGTTGATCCAGTGAGTCTTCAGTAAATGTTGGCCACTGTGGATGTGCTGGTGGATGAGAGGGTACAAGTTGTAGAAAACAACCCGCCCAGCTCTTAAAAGAGCATGTGCTGGTGATAAACACTCCATAAACCATTCCCCAGTGTAGTCACTCACTGGTTTGGATACCAAATATGGTGGGACCCCAGGCAAGATGTTTATCCACCCTCTGACTTCATGCTCCCCTTCTTATAGCAGAACAGAGAAGGGGAAATGTTGGAATAATAGTCTAAGCCATTGTAAATAAGTTTCGCAGCAGCAACAATTTTAGACTTGTGAGTATATGTTTGTAACATTAATCATCACCTTCCTTCTTTACAAAGAGAAATGACTTTGTAATTTCTGTGCCATTCCCAGGCCACTACATTGGATGGAGTCAACCTCACCACTGAGGTTGTCTACAAAAAGGGCCAGGATTATAGGTTTGTGTGCTACGACCGGGGCCAAGTCTGCCAGAGCTACCGTGTGCGGTTCCTGTGCGGGAAGCCTGGTAAGCAGCCCCCTTACTGGGGACGCACTTGCCTCCGTGGCTCAGTTCCTCCAGCTGGCAGCTATGCACTGCGAGTTTGGGCGGCGGGGTCAGCCGCCTCCGGGCATCTCAGTGACATGGCGCTCCTGCCAAGTTCTTGATGGAGAGCCCTTCTATGACACAGGGACCGTGGGAGGGTCCTCGGAGTTGGCAGGAGCCAGTGGAGCCCCACCCTGCCCCTACGCCTTTCAGGAAGGGGAAGGGCCTATCCAAGGCAACTAGGGTGCCGTGGACGGAGCTGACCTTCCTGCAGCCCGCCCCCTCAGAGATACGCAGCCCATGGCCTCTCTGGATGCTATTATTTTAAACCCAGTTCCCGGGGTGCTTGTTAGCAGGGGTTGGAAATGGTCGGTTTCTTCTCGAGGGCACTTGGCCATCTCCAGAAGGCAGTCATTAAGGATGGGAGTTCTTTGGAAGGGGAGGCTGACAGCTACTGTAAATAATAGTTGAGAGAAACTATATTTGTTTTACATCTTTTGCAAAGTGGGTGTGGAGAGACAGCCCCATTTAACTCCAGCTAAGGAGTTAGTGGAAAATTCCCCTGCCCAGAGCTAATGAATGGCTCTTTTCTGGTAGGGTTTTTGATGACTTCAAAAAAAAAAAAAAAACAAACCCATACCAAGACTGGTTCGGGGCGAGCCTGGTGATTTGGGTTTTGGATAGGCAAACCTGGCATTTTCTGATTTAGGGAGGGTAAGGGAAGAGGTGGAAGTTTGCCAGGAACAAAGGTTTATCTCTCAGTCTCTCCTATTTTGGGTTATAGTGAGGCCCAAACTCACCGTCACCATCGACACCAATGTGAACAGCACCATCCTGCATCTGGCAGACAATGTACAGTCATGGAAGCCTGGGGACACCCTGGTCGTTGCCAGTACCGATTACTCCATGTACCAGGCGGAAGAGTTCCAGGTGCTCCCCTGCAGAACCTGTGCCCCCAACCAGGTCAAAGTAGCAGGTAGGACATTTGCTTACCCCTTCCTAGGCTAGATGAAACTGAAAATTGCTAGGTTTAAAGTTGACTGAAATAAAAACAAATTTATATCAATCAGCTATAGCCATGATAATGCTACATGACAACAACAACAACAAAAATTTCTTAAAATTCCATGGCAAACTTTTATTTCTTACTAATACATCTACAGGCTGTGTAGGGTTCAGCTTTTCTAGACTAAACTTGGCTCCAAGGGTTGGGTTCGGATCAGTTCCATGTGACTCTCATTCTTCCCAAGGACATATTATTATTCATGATGGAGAAGTGAACAGAATCATAGGAGGACTCCTAAGGCCTGAGCTCCTAACTTGAACCCTCTCACACCTACCTTCCAGTAGATCATATGGTCCAGCTCAACATGAATGGGGAACTCTATTTCTCCCATTAAGACAGAGGGGAGGGAGTGAATATTTGTTAGCAATAATTAACTTACCACAAAAATTTTAATGTCTTCTTTCTCTACTTTTTACATTTTCTTTTTCTTCTCCTAAATCTTGACTTAAATGCCCTGGTTATTTATGTTATGTGAGGTTACTGGAATTATAGATGATTGGACTGCAAGGAGGTCCAACCAGTCCATCCTAAAGGAGATCAGTCCTGGGTGTTCATTGGACAGACTGATGCTGAAGCTGAACCTCCAATACTTTGGCTACCTCATGCGAAGAGTTGACTCATTGGAAAAGACCCTGATACTGGGAGGGATTGGGGGCAGGAGGAGAAGGGGACGACAGAGGATGAGATGGCTGGATGGTATCACCGACTCGATGGACATGAGTTTGAGTAAACTCCGGGAGTTGGTGATGGACAAGGAGGCCTGGCATGCCGCGATTCATGGGGTCGCAAAGAGTCGGACATGACTGAACGACTGAACTGAACTGAACTGAACTGAGAGCTAAAAAAGGCGCCACCCAAATGGCTCAGTGGTAAAGAATCTGTCCGCCAATGCTGGAAATGAAGGTTTGATTCCTGGGTCAGGAAGATCTCCTGGAGGAGAAAATGGCAACCCATCTAGTATTCTTGCCTGGGAAATCCCATGGACAGAGGAGCCTGGTGGGCTACAGTTCATGGGATCACAAAGAGATGAACACAACTTAGTGACTAAACAACAACAAAGATGTAAAAAGAGACCTTGTTTATAGTCCAGGTCGATTATTCTTTGGGGAGGGGAGTCATGTATTGATTAGAGTTCTTGGTTGTAAGCGACAAAATCCAATTTGACTACTTTAAAAAATAGGAATTAATTGGGAAACTATTCAACTTAGAGAGCTAAATAGAAGCTGGGGAGTCATGCTGCAAACAAGGACCAGAAATAGGGCAGCTTCAGGGGTCTGGGGTGCAGGAATGCATGGGCAGCCTCCTTAAGGCATCACTATTTGCATGTCCTAGGACATGGTGCTCAAAAGTTACCTTCCAGGGAGACAGCATTGATTGGGTTGATGGCTCACGTGCTCACCCCTTGGCTAGGACACCATCATTAACTGTCCTTCGAAGACTGCATTGCATGGATACAGTCACTCCCCAGAGGAAAATTGATATGTATTAGTAGAGAAAGGAAAATCAATACTAGGCATCAAAAATATCAGTTGCTATATGTGGAATCTAAAAAACAGGTAGAAATGAACTTATCTACAAAACAGAAATAGAGTCACTGATGTAGAGAACAAGCTTATGGTAACCAGGGGCTAAAGAGCAGGAGGGATTAATTGAGAGATTGGGCTTGACACATACACACTACTGTGTATAAAACAGATGGCTGATAAGCACCTACTGTACAACACAGGGATCTCTACTCAGTCCTCTGTAATGGCCTATATGGAAAGGAATTTTAAAAAGAGGGGCTGTATGTATATATATATATATATATATATATATCTGTAAATATATATATGTATATATATATATATATAACTGATTCACTTTGCTGTATAGCAGAAATTAGCACACCACTGTAAATCAACTATGACCCAATAATTTTTTCTTAAATATATCAGCAGCCACAGGACCATTGTACCTAGAGAAGTATTAGAATCTGGGGGTAGAAGAATACTATGGATTGAGAAAGTATATCCAACATATTGAAAATATCTATCATCTTAGAAACAAAACTACAAAAAGTAAAATTCGACATAGTCTTTTTGGCTAGTGGAAGTGTGCTTGAGAAAGAATGGGGGCTTTCTTCTAAGTACAATGGCTTCTTAGACTTCCTAGCTCCCCACTTACAGGATGGCACCAAGGGAAGCAATTCCTAGTGAGTGCCAGACCCTTGGGTCTTCCCTGGGTGACTTCTGTGTCTCTCGAGGACAATAGAGGCAGACAGGCCTTCTGGGATGCCAGGTGTCCTCTGGGACGCTTGGCAGGAGTGGCATTCAGACGTTAGAGCTTTGTCACTGCCCTCTGTGAGGTGACCCTGATTCTGGGGCTGCCCTTGTGGCTTCTAGGGGGGTGAAAGCTTGCCTTTGAGGCCCAGCCTTCAGGGAGGGAGAAGAAGGAGCACCCCTGGAAGAGGCCCTGGTCTGTTCACACCAGCCCCCATCTGCACCTCAGTGTTGGGCTCCTCTAGGCCTGGAGGGAGATTTCAACATGAACAGGACCTAACAGGACAGCAGGTAGTGCCATGAGTGTCCTTGAGAAAGAGGGAACCGTGTGATATGAGGGCACTTCTGGCTCGCCCCACAGCATGGTTCAGGGGTGAATGATGGAGCGTGGCTCCAGGTGGTAGTGTTTGACCAGTGGTTCTAGGGGCTTCTTGAAGATTGTTCAGGCTGGACAGAGTGTAAAATGGGGCTGCTCTGGGTCCTGGGAGGACCAAGGAGGAAAGAGTGAGTAGAGAGGAGTGTACGCCCCCGACAGGACCCTCCAAGCTCCTTTGGTTCATGACCGCCCATGTCTGTCTCTCCGGGTCCCACAGCCCAGACTCCCCCAGGCCCCCTCAAGCAAGGGTGGGACCATCTTGTTCAGAAGCTTTAGGGCTTTTGTGAAAACAGCGCCCCCCTGCCCCCAGTGAGAAAAGTCCCAGGGAAGGGTATCTGTAAGTTGTGTGTATGTGTCTGTCTGTCTGTCCTGGGGAGGCCCTCATTTCTCCTCTTCGGCTCCAAGCCCGTTCTCTGGCTGTCCATCCCCCAGTGACATGGAGCGGGGACTCCAGCTGCCTTGTTCTTTTCCAAAATGGCGCCGCCACCGTTACCAATCAGTGTTTTCCTCCCCAGCCTGGCTGCAGAGCGGGACACGGCCTTCCTGGCTCCTCTTTCTTCACTGCCCCTAAATTCCAGTAAACAGGCCTTTTTGCATTTTAAGGCTTTTCTGATGGGAAACAGATGGGGATAACAAAGTCATGAAAACGTGTGAATCATCTAAAAAAAATATATTTCCAAGTTTTGCCAACCACAGTGGGATTCTCAACACCTCCTGACATGGCAATGAGAAATGTCTTCAATTTTCTACCCTGTTTTCATTCTCCACTTCCCACTTTGCTTGTAACCACCCAATATCAAACACACACACTTTTAAGTAATACTACTGTTAATTAGTACTAACATTTTTTGAGTTTCCTACGATATACTAAACACTTTACTTGAACCATCTTTCTCACTCTCCATGATTACATAAGAAAGTGGGGGCTACTGTTTTCTCCATGACCCAGATGAAGAAACATCTTCTTCTTTTCTTCATGGAAATTAAATGTCTAGACTAATGCTTTCCACTATGGTAGCCACCAACCACTTATGGCTATATAAATGTAATTAAAATTAATTAAAAAAAGGAAATTCCATTCCTCAGTCATACTAGCCAGATTTTAAGAGTTCAGTGACCACCTGGAACCAGTGGATGGCACGGAGTAGAGCATGCCCTTCATCTCAGAACTTTCTGGGGATTGCTGCTGTTGTAGACCAAGCAAGTCTGCTTGGAGGATATGAGCCAAGATTCAGACTCAGAGCTCTCAAGTTTGAAGGCTACGTATTCTCTCAGCATCTTCACTCAAAGATGACTAGACAGGAGGAGGACTCTAGGGCACTCTATAGCTTAAATCTGCCTCTCTGGGACCCTCCAGCCCAAGTCCCTCTGGGCTTGTCCCCACGGTCTGAGAAGGGCAGGCCCCATTGCCCCCTCCCCCAGAATCCCTGGATCATGCTAAGTCAGGAACCACTGCATGGGGTGGAAGATCCTCGATGTCCATTTTTCTTGTGAGCCCAGAGTATCCCATGCCGTGATTGCACTGCAGAGAGGGCACATTGTAGAACCTGGCCAGCCATAGGGTGTGGGTCCCTCTGCATCCCACGCCTTTCCCACCCATCATCTGTGCTCACAGCCCTTCTGGATTATTTGGGACAAATCCCTCTTGGCCATGCCTGCCTATTTTACCCCACACCCCCCTGCTCAACCCCTCCACCCCCGCTCTCAATACCCGCTTCCTTTGGCCTTCCTGTATCAGGGCTTAGAGAAGGAAGGGAGGGTGGGTGGAGGCCGGCTGGGAGAATTCTGCAGACAGGACAGGATGCTGAGAAAGCAGAGCACACAGCTTCCCGGGCATTGCGGCCGGGAGTGGCCTGTGAACACAGCGGCAGGGCAGATAAAGCAGCGGAGAGGTCTGTCAGAGCCCTGATAGGGAGCCCCACGGCAGGCGGGGGAGGAGGCGGTGGGACTGGAGAGTTCTCCCAGCTCTCAGTCTGTCTTCCCACCTCTCCTCCCAGGACTCTAATCAACACAGCGCCTCCATCCACCTGGAAGTCCCCCTACCCCTGGCTTCTTTCCCTCCTCCACCCCTCCACCCCAGCCCATGGAACCAAGAAAGCTGTCAAACCTACTTCCTATGAACTCCCATCATAAGCGTGAAGCCAATGGTGGGAGCCCTCGAGTCACGCCTTTGCTTGGGGATAGCCGCATGTGTCACTTGTGTCACACTGGCCCCTGCCATGTGCCCAGGGCTGTTCCAGGCACATTCCCTGGATTAATTCATTTCACAACTATCTCTACCTTTTGAGATGCATGCTATGATTGTCTCCATTGTATAGATAAAGAGTCTGAGGTTCAGGGAGCTTAAATGACATGTTCAGGGATCCACAGCCATGATCTGAGTCAGATTCTGACCCGGACAGCCTGGCTCCAGAGCCACAGTCTTCCCCATCCACTGTCTCTCCCCTCCAGTTGTGTTGAGACTGAATTCCTGAGGAGGGCCTTCTGGCCGCCCCCAGGAACAGAAACCTCTGGTTCCCATTCTGTCTGCACATTATTTTTTTTTGGCCACACCACTCAAGATGTGGGATCTTAGCTCCCTGACTCTAACCCGCTCCCCCTGCATTGGAGGCACAGAATCTTAACCACTGGACCACCAGGGAAGTCCCTGGACACACCATATTTTAAAGTGGATGCTGACAAATCGAGAGGAGCCCCCTGAACTCTGAAATGCATACACCCTGAGGGGTGGTTGGAAAGCTGGGGATGCATGGCCTGGTTTCTTGGCTCTGCCGAGTGCTGTGGGGACCCCAAGATGTGAAGGCTCACATTGAGCATGGTCAGGGAAGACTTCACTGAAAAGGAGCTAAATCTTGAGGAACAAAGTGATTTGCTCCATGGACAAATGGAGGAGGCTGTCCTGGCCAGAGAGAGCAGCTTAGGTAAAATCTCTATGAAGTAAAAAAGCAGAGGCTCGCTGGGGGTAGTATGGGTGGTGGGGTCTGGTTGGAGCAGGAAAGTCCTTGAGGGAAAGATGGCAGATAAGCCCACAAGAGTCTGGGTTTTACTCTGTTCGTCCTTCAGGCGGCTGGGCAGGGTGCTGTCCTTCTTGGAGCTGTGTGCGAATATCACCTTGGTGGCAAAAGGGACTTGGTTGATGTCCTTAAGTTAAGGCTCATGAGATGGGAGGTGAGCCTGGATTATCCGGGTGGGCTCGGTGAAATCAAAAGGGTCCTTAAAATATTTATTTATTTTGGCTGTGCTGGGTCTTCGTTGCTGCATGAGCTTTTCTCTAGTTGTGGCGAGCAGGGCAACTCTCTAGTTGCAGTTGCAGTGCATAAGCTTCTTATTGTGGTGGCTTCTTTTGTTGCAGAGCATGGGTTCTCGGGTGTGCAGGCTTCAGTAGTTACAGCACCTGGGCTCAGCAGTTGCAGTTCCCCGGCCTCTAGAGCACAGGCTCAGTAGGTGTGAAACACGGGCTTAGTTGGTCTGCAGCATGTGGTATCTTCCCCAGGCCAGAGCTTGAACCCACATCTCTTGCATTGGAGGTGGATTCTTTACCACTGAGCCACCAGGGAAACCCAAAATGGTCCTTAAAAGAGAGATACAGGAAGGTCAGAGTCAGAGGGAAAGACTGAAGGCAGGAGAAGTGGACAACAGAGGATGAGATGTTTGAATGACATCACTGACTCAATGGACATGAGCTTGAGCAAACTCCAGGAGATAGTGAAGGACAGGGAAGCCTGGCATGTTGTAGTCCAGGGGGTCACAAAGAATCAGACAGGATTGAGCGACTGAACCACAACGACAGAGTCAGAGGAGAAAGTGATGTGACGATGGAGCAGATTGGAGGAATTGGAGGAATGGGCCAGCAGCCCAGGAACATTGACCACTATCTGGATCTGCAAAAGGCCAGGAGCAAACTCTTCCTGGAGCCTCCCAACAGAACCGGCACTGTCGACTTCTGACTGCTGACCCAGTGGAATAGATTTTGGACTTCTGAACTCCAGGACTGTCAGACATTTCTGTTGTCTTTGGACTTCCGTGATGGCCCAGTGGTTAAGACTCCGTGCTTCCACTGCAGGGGGCATGAGTTTCATCCCTGGTTGGGGGACTAAGATCCCACATGCCACATGGCATGACCAAAAAAGAATAAGAAATTTCTGTTGTCTTAAACCACTAAATTTGTGGTCAGTTGTTACTGTAGCCAGAGGAGGCAAATACCAATTCCAAAGGGAATATTTTCTCAGCTTTGCCAGGCACTGGTCTCGCATCTTGAACTGAGATGCTTCAAAGAAACCACCACCTCCCTGAGTCTGCAGAAATCCAAGGCAATAAACATCCTCCGACAAAGTGCAGACCCTCCCACGGGATGTAACCTAGGTGAAGGACTGGACAGAGGAACCAGCCCTCCCCGTGGATGAGAGGGCAGGGTGAGGTCAGTCAGTGGGTGCTACTCGGGGCTCAGTACAACCGCAGCCTTTGCGTGTGGGCACCAGTGGTATCGAGGAGCTGAGCTCTCGTGCCCTGCTGCTCTAGTCAAGGTCACAGTGAAAGCCAAGCAGTGTCCGTAGTATGATTCGGGCTGCAAATCAGCACAAGAGATTGTTGCTATCTATAATCACATCCTCAGAAGAAAGAGACAGCACCTAGGAGCCAAGTCAGCATTCTCAGGGACGAGCTAAATTTAAAGGCAGCCTGTTGTTTTTGTTGTTGTTCAGTCTCTTGGTCTAGTCCGACTCTTTGCCACCCCATGGACTGCAGCTTGCCAGGCTTCCCTTTTTCACAGTGGCTTTGAAGAGGGGGTTTGTCTTGTGTCCAAAAGAAACCCAACTGCTAGGCAGTCTAGGGCGTGAGCTCTGTGGGATCATGCAGAGCCCAGGTGTCTTGCCTCTGGTTGCTGTGCCATCTCCAGGATATATTCTCAAACAGGCAAGGCTGGCCCACCACCAGTGCCCACATCCCACCCCCCGGGGGGGAGCGGGAGCCACCTGCAGGGTGCATGTATTGCCTCTGCTCATCCTCTGACCATGCTCACCTGCGGGGAGGCTAGGGAGTATGGTTTTCCGGGGGAGTCCTGTGTCAGCTAAAATAGAAGTTTCTCGTACTGACAAGCAGAAAGGGGGTAGGAATTAGGGGACAAATAGCCATTTCTGCCATGGGCTTCAGTCGTGAGCATTCACGGCTGGCTCTTCATCCAGGCAAGTAATTTCACCTCCCTGGGCTTCACTCTTCTATAAAATGGGGCTCAGGGTCATGGACAACCCCATGTACCATGGAAGCAGCAGAAGCACCTGGTAGGTCCTAGGCACCGTGGATACAGGCAGCACCTCTGATGCTCCCTGCTTCCCTTCTTCTGCCCTAGGCAAGCCGATGTACATGCACATTGGGGAGGAGATTGATGGTGTGGACATGCGTGCCGAGGTGGGACTCCTGAGCCGGAACATCGTGGTGATGGGGGAGATGGAGGACGAGTGCTACCCCTACAGCAACCACCTCTGCAACTTCTTTGACTTCGACACCTTTGGGGGCCACATCAAGGTACGACAAATCTACCTGGCAGAGTCCATCAACCCAACCAGGAGGATTCACACGATGCCATCCTAGGGGCAGGGGTGCTTGGTAGGGAAGGGATTGGGAGGCAAGGGGTAGGATCAAGAGAGGGGTACTCTCTGGAAGCTGGAGGAGTCTTGTGTGTTATCCACTGGTGTGCAATTCCATCTGTCAGTACTTGGGGATGAGAAAGATGATGAGGAACATCTCCTACTCCCCAGGCAGGTCCCACTGTGCTTCCTGCCTTCATGGTTCTCAATTTTCAACCATGGCTTCCGTTCCCTTGCTTTATTGGTTAACCCTGAGGACTTTCTAAAAGAAGGGGCATTTAACTCACACAAAGTCACATTTATAATAGATCCTTCCCAGGTGGTGTTAGTGGTAAAGAACCTGCCTGCCAATGCAAGAGACATAAGAGACTCAGGTTCGAGCCCTGGGTTGGGAAGATCCCCCTAGAGGAGGACATGGCAACCAGTACTCTTGCTTGGGTAATCCCATGGACAGAGGAGCTGCAAAGAGTTGGACATGACTGAAGCAACTTAGCACACACGTACACTGTTAAAATACAGAGAGGGTGATAAGCAAGAGAACTAGAAGTTCTAGCTTCACTGTGAGTTTCCCAGTAGAGACTCAAGACCAAGGCAGAGATGATGAGCTGCAGGGGTTCTCATTGTGCAACAAAGAAAAATGGTATCAATTCACTGGAGCTCTTGTTTTCCTAGCATTCACCTCATAGGGGGATTTCTTTAGCATCTCTCTATAAGGTGCCTGTACCTGGCATGTTGAATATCCTAAGACATGCCAGCCTTCTTCATGAAGCCATTGCTCCCAGTGATTTGATGTTAAAACTGGTGGAATAACAGTAGTACCTTGAAGTTTTGTAAAGATAATTCTTTTGAAACTAAAATCATATGCTCTAAGGATAAGACTTTTTAAGTAATCTAACAGAAAGGGATAATTGAATGAAATAGTTCATCATGGGGTCCCTGCTGGCATAGGTAAGACAATCTTTTTTTTTTTTTTGTCACAGGGGTCTATATTATAAGATTTCTAGCATCTCCAGCCCCTGCTCATTAAATTCAAGCAGTACATCCCAGTCACTGCAACCTCCAATATCACTTCTACATATTTCCAATCAGTGTCTGGGGAGGAGAGAGGGCAGGGGTGGTAGTATAAAATCATTTGAGAGATGAAAGCAAAAATAGCAGGTTTATGTCATTCAGGCTGCTGCAATCCTGTTTCCCATCTTGAGAGTAAATCCCTGAGTGACCAGAGCACTCCTTCCCACTTTGCCCAAACTAGTCCCCAGAATCATTCTTAACACAGCTCTCCAGGGCAGCCACTGCTAGAGTTGGCATTTCAATGGGCACCTGTTTTTGGAAGGAATGGTTAGCATGTCCTGAAGTCATCCTTCCCTAGTAGAAGTTAGCAGAGCTCAACCTGGGGCAGGAGTTGTTTTTGAACTGTGCTTTTATGGTGAGTTGCTGGAGTATAGACATTCATTGGGATCAAGTGGGTCCCTTGAAATGTGTAGGAATGGCTCTGAGTATACTATGACATAAGCGTGTGGAACACCCTACAGCTCACATACACACTACTAGAGTCACGGGCTGATGAAGACCCCAAGCGCAGCTTCCCCTTTCCCCAGCCAGGAGAGGGCCTCAGATGGTGGACCGCAACCTGGGCTCTTACTGCCCCAGGGTCCATCCTCTCTTGGACTCCTTAACCCTCCTAGGGTGCGCTTCTTGCCAGCATCCCTCAGGTTATCTCAGGGTTAACCCTTTCTCATAATGCTCAGTAGCTTAGGAGGCAGGGAAAGAAGGTTGAGGCTAACCCCAGCCACTGCACATTCTCACTGCACCTCTTGATCCCACACAATCCATTGCCCTGCACATCACTATATTGTCAGCAGCACCCTGTCTCCAGTGAGGTAGGAAGAGTCAGGCATCTCAACCCATTTGCAGCGAATGTCTTTGATGTAATGAGTCCCTGAGGTGGGGCTCAGTGAAACATTCTGAGGACAACACGTGTATGTGCATTTCTGGAATGTGGGCACCAGTGAGGGGGATCAGGGAGCAACCCCATGGACCCCTTCTGACTCTGGGCTCTGCTTTCCCAGTTTGCACTGGGATTCAAGGCCGCACACCTGGAGGGCGTGGAGCTGAAGCACATGGGCCAGCAGCTGATTGGTCAGTACCCAATTCACTTCCACCTGGCGGGCGACGTGGATGAAAAGGGGGGCTACGACCCGCCCACATATGTCAAGGATCTCTCCATCCACCACACGTTCTCCCGCTGTGTCACCGTCCACGGCTCCAATGGCTTGTTGGTAAGCACTTCCTTCCCGGGGCAGCAAGGGGTCCAGAGCCCCTTCATTTCCTTCATTTCCCTCCCTGATGCCTATCTGCTCACTGCTGGGCCCAGGGACTGTTAGCAATGGTGGGATGTTTTAGATCTAGTCACTTGGTCCAGGGCCATTGGGGGTGGAACCATCCTTGGCTCAGATTTGAGAAAAATATCAATTGAGAAGAGGTAACCCACCAAAGAAGAAGGAGAAAATAAGGGTGTGTCCTTGCTAAAGGGCACCAAGCTACAGAGATGGGTGAGCACTCAGTGGTCATGGGAAGTCTAGCTCTTGTGCTTCTTGGTTTGCCCAAGGATCATTCCATGAATGTGCGTCATGACAAATCTGTTTAACTGCAAATGAGGCAGGGGTCATGCCAAGCCTGCCTGATGGGCTTGTAGCGGTGGCAGGAGTGGGCCCTTTTCCCTTTTGTTCTGTTGAACCAAGTGTCTTCAGAGCAATAAGCACTGGGGGAAATGCCTTCATTAGTAAGTTGGTGTGTGTGTGTGTGGTTTGTCTTGATTTGCACAGATAATTTTTACACTCAATTGATCCTTCTTTAAGTGAACTCAGCTTACATCCTCCATAATTTTAAAGTTGGACATTACAAAATGGCACCCTGCATGCTGAATCCAGTTTGTGTTTTGCTTGGCTTGTATCATGTTTAGAGAAACATTTGATAATTTTACATGAAATGGAACTTTCTTTCAATGGACCAAACTCACATCCTCTGTGAACTTTTAAACCGGATGTCACAAAATGGCACCCAGCAAACTGAACCCAGTGGCCAGATGTGTTTTGTTTGGCTTAAGCGTTTAAAGAAACATTTGAATGAGTTTTCATCACTTGAAAATGGAGAGATTTCACATAAAATCTTGGATTCTTGGCTTCCTTTGAGAAGTAGGCTGAATTGGCAACACTAGACCCACATTCCTGCCTGGCCACAATGGACTGGGGCAAAGTCATAGCACCTCCGCCCCAAGGTGGGCTTTACTCTGGTTTACACCATGCCCACCACTTCCTAGTACATTATAGTAAATTCTCCTAGCAGCGCCACTCATCAGTATAAAGGGGAGAGCATGGGTTTGGGGGCATAGTCTAGAAGGGCTTGGTCTACAGGTGTTGATCTATGGACCTTGGGCAAATTGCTCACCCTCTCTAAGCCTCATATGGGGAACAGGCTCATGTGGAGGAGGGGGTCAGAGCACAGAAAGTGCTGTGGATGGGGCTGGAGGGCCGCTCTCAGGGGCTTCTATCAGGGCAGTGCTGCAAGGGAGCATCTCCATGGAGACAAAAACTGTGGAGAAGCCAAGGGAAATGGGATCTTCCTGAATTAGGAATGAAACTCGTGGCTCCTGCACTGGCAGGCAGGTTCTTAACCACTGGACCACCAGAGAAGTCCCTTACTCATTTCTTGATTCATGAGCTGCTCTCATCTCTCCTTCCCTCCTGAGCCCAAATGAGGAAAACAGACCCCTGGCCTTGTTTTCCCCCAAAGGTTCAGAGGCTAGGGCTTCCCCTGGCGGAGTGGGAAGGAGATGGGCCAGGGTGGGGTGGGGCGGAGTTGCGGAGTGTGCATCACAGATTAGCACAGACATCAACTGGAAATGGAGAGACTGGTTTTCTTCTCAAGCCCTCCCTCCCTCTACCTGGTTGTGGGGGTTGTGCCGTGCCCTCCCCCACCTGTCCCGGGCCACCTTAGAAACTCACTCTTTTCCTCTTTAGGCAGAATGATTGAGTTCTCGGTTTCCTTTTCCAACTCGTATTTGCATTTTCAAAAGCTCATTAACACAGGCTGCAAAACAAATCACGGCCTACTCCAAAGCTCTTTTCCTTAGCAGCTCAAAAAAAAAAAAAAAAAAAAAGAGGCAGAAACGGCAGAAGCTCAGAAGTTACAGTCTTCCTTTTAATAAGGTCATACTTGTAGCCAAGTTTCTCACTAAGACGAATTATATCATACTCACCCTAGAAGGCAGAATCAAGTATACAGTTCACTTCTGTTTGTATTTGTTTTATATTTTAAATTAATTTTTATTGGAGTATAGTTGCTTTGCAATGTTGTGTTAGTTTCTGCTATACAGCAAAGTGAATCAGCTGTACATATGCATGTATCCCCTCTGTTTTGAATTTCCTTCTCATTTAGATCACCACAGAGCACTGAGTAGAGTTCCCTGAGCTGTGCAGTAGGTTCTTATTAGTTATCTGTTTTTTTTAATTAATTAGTTTATTTTAATTGCAGGATAATTTCTGTACAACATTGTGATGGCTTCTGCCATATATCACCATGAATCTGTTTTATACAGAGTAGTATTTATTTGTCAATCCCAGTCTCCCAATGCATCCCATCCACTCCCCCTATTTGTATTTGTTTCAGTCATTTCCTTTTCATACTGTGTGCAGGTTGCAGGAGGAAGTCCTCATAGTTGGGGTGACCCTATGCCCTGATTTGCATCAAACAGTTCCAGTTTACACCCGTTGTCCCTAAATTAATTACTAATAAATAATAGTTAATTAGTAGTTAATAGTTGATAGTTAATTGGTATTAATAGTTCCCACTTTCACTCTTAAAAATGTCCTGGTTGAGACAATAAACTACATGGTCACTCTAACTGAAGCAGTTCCTAAGAGCTGAGGAATTTTACCCCTCAAAATCTCATGCCTAGACTCCACTTCACAACAGTTAAAGACTAAAACGGCTGTCAGGGATCACTTTCATGATCTCAATCATGAGGGAAGGTATCCAGAAGAACAAAGGGAAAATGCAGTTTGGGCAAGAGAATGGCCAGGAGTGTACACATTGCTTCCGGATAGCATTCATGAGGATTCAATGGGTACACCACACGTCCCTGTGTGTGTGTCTGTTTATCCAGCTCCTTGCTGTCTGCCTGAGAGTCCCTTGGACTGCAAGGAGATCAAACCAGTCGATCCTAAAGGAAATCAACCCTGGATACTCCTTGGAAGGGCTGATGCTGAAGCTGAAGCTCCAGTACTTTGACCACCTGAAGCAAAGAGCCAACTCACTGAAAAAGACCCTGACGTAGGGAAAATTGAGGGCAGGAGGAGAAGGGGGTGACAGAAGATGAGATGGTTGGATGGCATCACCAACTCAATGAACATGAGTTTGAGCAAACTCTGGGAGATAATGAAGGACAGAGAAACCTGGCATGCTGCAGCCCATGGGGTCACAGAGTCAGACATGACTGAGAGACTGAACAACAACATCTATCTATCTACCCACATATCTATCTGTCATCTATCTGTATGTACCCACCTCAAGCCAGATCACAGTTCAAGTGTCTTAATTCTAGGAAGTGTTCTAAGGAAGAACAGTCATCCAGTGTTAGGGCTGGAAGGGATTTCAGAAGTCTCCCTAAGGACACTCAGACAAATCACACAGCAAGTCTGTGGTGAAGCCAAACTTGAACTTGTGTCTTCCACTCCCAGCCCAGGTCTTTCTTACCTTATCACACTGCTCTCTTGACTCTATATGTTACTTCACCCCACTCCTAAAAAGAAGAAAGAAATGCAACACAAGACAGGAGCGTTTTTTCTCTGGTGCTGTTGAGAACTGGTTCGTACACAAAGTTTAGATTGTTGTGGCCACGTGTTCCGGGAAACAAACTCACTCAGAAGGACAATGCAGATAGTGGAGTGCAGTTTATTACACCGGTGGGCCCAAGGCAGAGTCTCCTCTTAGCCAAGGTCCCCGACCAGTTTTTGTGAAAACCTTATATACCCTAAGTGTACTTGCTCAAACCCACCTCCCCAAATTCCTTGAAACTAGTCTGGACAAGATAAAAGAGAGATATGATCAAAGTTAACCCATGATTCATGTGTCACAAGACTAGATAAACAGTGGATATTTATCAATAGGCCTGTGGTCATATCCTGATAAACATAATGGAATTTACCACTTTGTTCTGTTACAGAGATAATTAGCATATTCTTTTAGGCAACGGAGAATCCAAGTACAAGTCCTGAGGCTCTTTTATCCGGGGGAGGGGGGGGGGTCTGGTTTTCCATTGGTATGCCACTTCTATATACACCGGGCACAAAGTTCAGAGTCCACTGGGAGGGTGACCATGCGTGTAGCCTAATGTTCACAGCCTGGCCTAAGACGGAGTCCAGCTCTGTCTGTTTCCTCCTTCAAGATCAGACAGATGGAGAGGCGAGTCTCCATCCGTCCTTGCAAGAGAAGGGACTTGGGTAACTTTCTAAGTCTCGGTGTCATCGGTCAAAAGGGAATAGTAGTTGGATGAGGATTGGATGAGATAATATATGTAAAGCATTTCACACCCAGCAAATAAGAGTTATTTTTACTCCTTTCAATAAGGATTTTTCTCTCCAGAGCACAACTCAAGAGGAGGGATTTTTTTTTCAGGCATTTGTTAAAATAAGGATGTATTCATTATTCACTTGGATTCAAAGAATGAGAACCAAAGTATGATCCAGACAACTGGCAACTGGGTACATGGGATTTAAGAGGAACTGTGGGCGGCAGGCAGGAGGCCCAGGTCTGAACACGGCTCCACCTCCCTCCTCTGGGCTCCAGTGTCCTCCTCTGTAAAGTGAAGGCATTGAACTTGCTCTCAGATGTCCCTGCCAGGACAAGAAGCCCATGCTTTCTCACCTCTTCCTCCCAGGCTTGTCTGCCCAGGCTATTTATAAGAAACTTTCATTGCTCACTAGGAGGAAAGGAAGCAGTCCCATTGCATGAACTTGGTATTGGCTAAAATGCTCATTGAGGGACTGAATAGCATTCAAGACCACACCCTTGCCTATTATCAAAGATCAAGGGGGTGATACTTGTTTGAGAGAACAGAAAGCTTGCCTGGCACAGGGCAGCTGTGATTGTGACCCACCCTTACGGGTGAAAGGACACAGTTAGAAAACTGGGGTTTCAGCCCTGGTTTCGCACATGTGGGTTGCATGACCTTGGGCGAATCACTCAACCTTTCTGAGTCTCATTTTCCTCATCTCTAAAAGAAAAAATATCATTAGTGGCTTATGTAAGATTTCAGCAAGATTAAAAGGTATAAGCTCCCAGGCCAGTGCTGGGACATGAAGGGTCCGAGTTCCGGATACTTCTAGCGCAGGGCTGCGTGGGAGTTGGCGGAGTAGGTAAGATTTGTCATAGAAGAGACTTCAGAGGGAAGTGGGGAGTTTACCCTGGATTAGTGCTTCTCAGACAGGGGCAATTTTGTCACTTCCCTTTCCCAATGGAATTGTTTAGTCGCTAAGTTGTGTTCAACTCTTTTTGACCCCATGGACTGTAGCCCGTCTGGCTTCTCTGTCCATGGGATTCTCCAGGCAAGAATACTGGAGAGGGTTGCCAATTTCTTCTCCAGGGGATCTTCCCAATGCAGGGATCAAACCCATGTCTTCTGCATTGCAGGCGGATTCTGTACCACCTGAATCACTGGGGAAGCCTATCCCAATAGGATACTTGGAAATGAATGTCTGGAGACATTTTTGTCACAGCTGAGAAGGTTCGGCTGGCATCTAGTGTGTACGGGCCAGTGATGTTGCTGAACATCCCATAAGATACAGGATAACCCCTTGAATGGTAGCAGTGCTGGAGGGGGAGTTAGATGTTAGTTTGGGGGTGATAGATGAATTTTTTCCAGGGCCTATTGCAGCATCAGGTTGAATGATGTCATAGGGGAGCAAGAGTTTCCCTGATTGGGTGATGTCATTGGGCAGTCAGGACCCAGGGGCAGGGGTGGGGACAGAAGATCTCAGTCAAGGTAGTGAGGTATTTCTTGCTATCCTCACACCCCACTGTGGACAGGGGACCTTGGGAGGTAGTCAGCATCTCGATTGGGCCATTCAACTGAACCAGGATGCCCATTTGATGAGCAGGGATGCTGATGAGCAGAGTCCTGCCAGAGACAAGGAGGTACAGCTCCACCCAGAGGCCCTCTGAGGACCCTCGAGTTTTCAGATCGATGAGTTCATTAGATTCAGACACAGAAGGGGCCTTGGAGATCCTGGAGCTGAACTCCTTCATTGTGAGCTGGGGAGAGTGTGCTGGAGAGAGCTTGAAAGACTTGTCTGAGAGACTGTACCCCAGACTCCTCCATGTTTTAAAGTGGTTTCTAGGCTTAGCCCCCTGACTGTGATTCCAAGAAGGATATTGAAGAGCTGGAGTTTGCAACCCTTTCTGGCTTTCTGCAAATGAGGCTTGATATGGATTGTGGGCTTCAAAGCTGGCTTGTGTCTATGGGTGAGGGCAGAGTGAGGAGCCAGTCTTACTACAGTAAGCCCAGCTGGCCTGGCTCAGGTGCTTTCCCCAGGTGGCACTCTCCCCACTGCCCTTTCTTGGGGGACCTCTTGGTGAAATCCTCTCAGTCCTCGTAAGCAGTGTACTCGCTGTGTCCTCACCAGGTTAGCCTCACAGGACCTTGTCCATGGTCTCCTCTTAGGCCCATTCTAACATCTCGTCCTTTTCCCCACCCTGGGAAGCCTTGGTCACAACACCTCCAGCAGGAAGGGACTTTAAAGTCTGGCTCTATCGTCCTGTCCCACCCTCCCCAGGCCCAACACCCATGTCAAGTCCATTTTCAAATGCCCAGTGCCCCTCTCAGAGCCTGGTGGTTCCTGAAGCTGTGCGTGTGTATGGCATGGATGAATGAGCAAATAAGTGGT
Source organism: Cervus canadensis (assembly GCF_019320065.1). Classification (NCBI taxonomy): domain Eukaryota; kingdom Metazoa; phylum Chordata; class Mammalia; order Artiodactyla; family Cervidae; genus Cervus; species Cervus canadensis. The sequence continues at coordinate 41,447,069 of NC_057402.1, read as the reverse complement.
GATGCTGGGTGACCTGTCCCCTGTCTTGACCCCGGCAGGTCAAGGATGTTGTAGGCTATAACTCTATGGGCCACTGCTTCTTCACGGAAGATGGGCCAGAAGAGCGCAACACCTTTGACCACTGTCTCGGCCTCCTCGTCAAGTCTGGAACCCTCCTCCCCTCTGACCGCGACAGCAAGATGTGCAAGATGATCACGGAGGACTCCTACCCGGGGTACATCCCCAAGCCCCGGCAGGACTGCAAGTAAGCATCTCCCTCACGCGACTTCCCACCCAGCCTCTGACTCCTTGGTCCTGGGCTCCTGTGTGGCCTGGACCTTGCAAACTTAACCACCTGAGGCTCTCAGCTGCTCAGACACAGTGTGTTTTCTATTCTCCCTTCTCACTGGGCCTCATGGGCACCGGTCTTGTCCAGAGAGACCACTGTTCTCATCCTTGGGTTTTTCCGGGTGACACACAGGGCTCCTTTGAGGAGAGGAAGCAGGCTGCCACCTCAGTGCACACAGCCTGTACGCGTGGGTACCAGCTGCCCAGTGTGCTTCCCGACATGAGAGAGTCAGGACAGAGCCAGAGAGAGACAGAGTCAGAGAGAGAGAGACAGAGTCAGAGACAGAGTCAAGGACAGACAGAGTCAGAGAGAGACAGAGAAACAGAGCTTCCTATGCGGTCACCCTTCTGAGTCCAGGGTCTCTCCCTTAGAAACAGCCACTTTCCTGGGTTCCCCTTATTTTCATTTATTCTAGGATTCATCTCAGATTTAACCCACAAACTTGCTTCTACCATCAAGAGCCAGACCCCATTCAAATTCTGAGCATATTAGGGGTGTAAATGCACACCACTTTAATGAGAAAATTAGGTTTCAGATCAACAAATCAAGGGCTTCTCAAATCACTACTAAGAGGTTCCTTGAAGCTTCACTAGAGCCTTTGACCTGGGGCACCCCTCCACCCTGGACGGCAGAACGGGTGCCAGTTGTGCCCTCCGTCTGATGCCACTCCATCTCTGCTCCTGCCCACAGTGCTGTGTCCACCTTCTGGATGGCCAATCCCAACAACAACCTCATAAACTGTGCTGCTGCGGGATCCGAGGTGAGCAGAAACATCCCTGCCTTGGGTGGGGCTGGGGGAGTGGAGACGGCCAGGTCCAGCATATGGAATACATATGCCTTGAGCCCCAGTCTAGACATCTACACAGACAGGAGCAAGGTAAGGAGGGAAGGGCCAGCTTGGGAGGCAGATGGACTTGGTTTTCTTTTTCTGTTTTTGGCTGCACTGGGTCTTCATTGCTGTGCACGGGCTTTCTCTAGTTGTGGTGTGAGGGCTTCTCATTATGGTGACTTCTCTTATGGCGGAGCACAGGCTCTAGATAGTTGTGATACAGAGGTTTAGTTGCCCTGAAGCATGTGGGATCTTAGCTCCAGACCAGGAATCAAATCTGTGTCTCCTGCATTGGCAGGCGGATTCTTAACCACTAGACCACCAGGGAAGTCCAGGTGGACTCGGTTTTAAGTGATGCCTCTGGCCCTTTGTCACACTGATAATCATAGCTAACGTGATAATAACTCATTATTAGATGCCCAGCATATCAGTATTTTAAGCTCCAATAACTTAAAATTGTTATCACACTTTAATAATAATTTAAAAAATTATTTTGTGTTGCTGTGTATGCAAGTTTATTTATTTTTATTTATTTTTGGCCACACCATGTAGCATGTGGGATCTTAGTTACCCATCCAAGGATTGGACCTGTGCTCCCTGCATTGGGAGCATGGAGTCTTTACCTCTGAACCACCAGGGAAATCCCATAAACTCCAGTAATTTATCAACCTTGTATCAACCCTATGAGATTTGTGCTATGACCTACCAGCTGATGGGGAGGAAGGTCAGGCAGGGACATGCAGAGGGTCCAAACACGGCATTCTGTCTACCCCACTTGCCTCTCACCCAGCCCTCTGTGCTGCTCACCTTCCCGGGGTCCTAAGCAGGTCAGCTGCTGTCTCTGGTTCTCAGCTTCCATGTCTGCGGAATAAAAGGGAAAAGCTAAGAAAAAAGTTCAGGCGACCCTCGTGTTCTGTGTTGGGAGAGGGGGTGGCGATGGACCCAAGGTAGCTCTGAAATCCAGCCATTTGTTTCCCATGGCTGATACAGTAGGACCCCACGAAGGGTTTTAACAGTCAGGATGGAGCCCCACCTGCCCACAAAATATACTTGCCTCATACTTTTCACTGTTCTCTGCAGGTGTGTTTGGGGGTGGGGGGTGGGGCCATTTGGGTGATAGCACTAGGCTCACCCCAAGTCTGGGCCATACAGTTACCCCCACAAGAAGCTCCCTGGTGCTGAATTCTGTGCCTTTCCCCCTGTGTCCTCCTCCATCAGGAAACTGGGTTCTGGTTCATTTTTCACCACGTCCCGACAGGCCCCTCGGCCGGCATGTACTCCCCGGGTTATTCAGAGCACATTCCACTGGGGAAATTCCTTAACAACCGAGCGCACTCCAACTACCGGGTAAGTGCTTCCAGACTGCGCCTCCCTGCCAGCCCATTGGTCAGTCTTCCTATGCCTGCACAGGGTTAGAGCGAGAACTGCCACTGGTGACAGCCGGGAGCAAGTGCATTCCTAGCCTTGGCCTTGAAGGACACAAAGCAGCCTTCCATGGCCTCCCAGGTCCCGGCCGTCCTCAGCAAGGCTCTCCTGTGGCTGTTCCTGCCTTGGCCTCCACCTGGCAACTGGTCGGAGCCAAAAGGAGAGGCAGGAAGCGCCATCACTCAGGCTACTCCTCCTGGCGGCCCCTGCTTGGGGCACCTGAGATTGACTTTGCAGCACACGTGGTGGGGATGGGAGCAGTGATGAGTATGAAAAGCCCGGTCCTATGAGCTGGAGAAGATAAGTACCAGCTCCTGGAGAAAAGATAGAGGTAGCGTCAGCATCCTTCCCTCTGTTCCCTTTGTTTCCCTTGGTATACAGCACTAAAGAGGCAAGTGGAAACAGAATTTTCCTGTCATCTTCATTTACTCATCAGTAGTTCTGTGTGTAAGGAAATGGCAACCCACTCCAGTATTCTTGCCTGGGAAATCTCATGGACAGAGGAGCCTGGCAGGCTGCAGTCCGTGGAGTCGCAAAGAGTTTATTTACTTAGCAAATAAACAACAACAACAGTTCTGTGAGTCCAGCCCCAAGCAAGGTGCTGGGGAAGGGACTGGGATCTCAAGGGTGCCCAGGACCCCCAACAAGGACAACATCAAGACCAGAGTCATGGACATGCAGGAATGGAGCCTGGGAGTGGGGCTGGGACCAGAAATGCTGCCATGGGGATGGAGGTGGCGTTGGGGATGCAGGGACAGCGTCCGTGAAAGAAAGAGTCTGGAATGTCAAGGCTGGTCTTCTGGTCCTCTTCCTAGAGGTGCCGATGCAGGAAACTGAGACCCTTAGCAGGGAATGGATGCATTCAGGGTCAAAAAAAGAGATTCAACTAGAGAGAAGTGTAAAGAAATAATCTCAGAACAGCCCTGTGCTTCCACCTGGGAGGTGGGGTGGGGAAAGTGGTCCTGAGAGGAGGGCTAGGCCGTGTGGTCAGAGGGAGGACCCTGGGCAGTGTCACGTCCTAGAAATCAAGAAAGACGAGCTTCCCTGGACCAAGGGTGGAGGCAGGGAGGGTAACAGTGCCACCTGGACAGAGGTGAGGGAATTAACACAAGCTCCAGGTGGGTTTTTCGGAGGCTGCTGCAGGCCTGGGAGAGCCATCTCTCTGCAGAGCAGGCTTAGGGGCCACATCTCTGTGGGGGAAGAGGGGCTGTGGAGAGACAACTGTTGGCCGCTTATCACGACCCCTTCCTAGAGAAGCCTCCCCGTGAACGGGGGCTGGGCCACACAGGACCCTGGTGTTTGGGGAGGTTGGAAAGGAGAGGAATACTCGAGGGAGGATGGTAGCCAGGACTCCTGGGCACAGAGGGAGGGACGGGCCCTGAGGAAGTTGGCAGGGAGGGAAGGGGACAAAGAAGACCCTCGAGCTAGATGGATTCTGAGGCCTGAGCCAGGAGGAGCCCTGCACATGGCGTGGGCGCCCATGCCAATGTGAGCACTGACCCCATGTCCCCATGTGAGGGCTCTGCCCCGGGCTCTTCACCTGGCCTGTCTTATTTGGTCCTCACAGCAGGACCCTAGTGTCATCAGCCAACTGAAGCCCCAGAGGTGATGGGATTTACCCAAGGTCACACTTAGGAAGGATGTGCTGAGGATGGAGCCCTGCTTCTCCTGACTCACTCACCTCCCCACCGCTTAATTACACGCCAGCTGAAGATCACAGTAGCCAGCATCCTCAGTTATATAAAGAGGAGATGATGTAGTCAAACCTTCCTAACAGGCCGAGGGAATCCAGCCCTGAGGGTGGACTGAACAGAGCTACCCTGGACAGCCTTGTTCAGTTGCCTAGACTCATACTCACCTGTGGCTGACAAACTGGACACCTTGGGGGCCAAATAAGAAAGTGAGATTTTTTTTCCTTGAGTCAGGCAAAAACTGAGACAAAACTGGGGGAGGATCAAAGACCCCTGCTCCAAGGTAAAGATAAAGCTTAAGCTCAGCATTTTCTTTGCATCATTGCAGACACATTTCCCAAGATAACATATCTATTGTCTTTAATTTGGAACCTGGGCTTATAACTGCCCAAAGCAGTGTGAGTTCTGATAATGGACTTAGCTGTATGTCCTTGGACAAGATACTTAACCCCATCTAAACCTCAGCATCCTCATCTATACCTCAGAGACAACACCTTATTCCAGATTTGACTTGAGCCATGCAGAGCAATCCATGTTCTTCACCTCCCTCACTGCAGACCCCCCTATCTCTATTAATACATTCTGAGAGCAAAGCTGGTTTTACTAGAGCATTCAAGAGTATACCATGAGGCTGGGTGTGAGAAGATGCCTGCAGCCTGTGGTCCACAATAATGTGTCCCTAAATGTCCCCTCTCCCCAGGCTGGCATGATCATAGACAACGGGGTCAAAACCACCCAAGCCTCTGCCAAAGACAAGCGGCCCTTCCTCTCCATCATCTCTGCCAGGTAATCAACCTTGGGGAGTCCATGCACTCCATGGGGACCTCTAGACTCAGCCCTATTCCCTTCATCCACTCATTCATTCATCCTTCAAGTATCTTTTGGCATGTTCTGTGTCCTGTGCATGGAGCTCGCTGCTGGGGTTACTTTATGGGAAAACCGAGTGGGGCCAAATCTGAGTCAGGGTCAAGGCTTCAATAGTTGTAAGGAAAAAGAAATTTCAAGAGGTTTCTAGAAAAATCAGCAAAATCCAATATCTGCTTTTCAATAAGTTGACAGGGCTGGGATACAAAAGGTGAAGAGAAGAGAAAAGAAGGGAGGAATTTTGCCATCAATTTAATAGGCAGAAACATTGAGGTTGTACCTATTCATACATCTGGAGCTCAGCCCAAGGCCAGGAGCTGCTTTTAAAATATGCTGTCCAAACCTCCAGGTAGTTAGGAAAATCAGTATCCTTTAAACAAACCAAGGTGCTTGGTCTCTGTCAAGAGTAGGCAACACCAGTGACATGATCCTCCCAGTGGAAGACTTTTGCTGGCCTGGATGTCAGGAACATCCAGGCTCAGTGCTCCATTTGGTGGCTAAGATGTTGCAGCCCAGAAAAGGCACAAGGTCAGGGTTACTCCCTGGGGAGTAGAGAGCAGGGCATCTCAGACTCCCCTTCCTGGTCTGCATCAAGTGCCAGGTTTAGGACTGGCAGTCTGAACTTTCTCCAGGGCTTTGACCCCACCTTAGGGCCAGGGTTGGGGGGAGCAGTCCTCAAGGCAATGATGAACAAGAGAAGCGACATGTCTGTAGGCTGAACGGGGCTGGTGCCTGAAGATAAGACCTCTGACTTTGGCGTCAGGCTCAGAAAGCTCATTGCAGAGCCCAGCCTGGGTGGATTGATCGCTCTTTAGCCCGAGTCTTCTGGGCACCGTAAGCAGAGAGAAGCTCACCACCACCCAGAAGGGCAGTCAGTTCAAGAGGACCCCTTCCCCAACAATTCGGTCACCTGTGCCTCCCCACGGTATGTTCCAGATACAGCCCCCACCAGGACGCCGACCCACTGAAGCCCCGGGAGCCAGCCATCATCAAACACTTTACTGCCTACAAGAACCAAGATCACGGGGCCTGGCTGCGTGGCGGGGACGTGTGGTTGGACAGCTGCAGGTGAGTGAGGCATGGGCACAGGATGGAGACCATGTTCCTCCCCACCTCCCCCGGGTGGGAGACAGACACGAGCAAGACCGAAGAGTCCAGACAGACCAATGTTTGACCTTCTGGTTGCCCAGCCAGGCAGGGACATGGAAGGGCAGCAGGCAGTGACCCAGAAAGCCTGCTAGAGGCAGCATGTGGCTTCTGTCCACCATATCAGTGGCTGTGGGTCATGATTGCCCCCAAATAGTCACTGGGCTTGGCTCTAGGTCACAAAGTCAGTCATATCACCAGTCAGCAGGAGGAAGGAAGGAAGAAGGAAACCAGCACATTCTAGGCACCTCCTGTGTGCTGGATCCCTAGTCGCATTTATTTCTTACCATGTTTCTCAGAGATATAAACCCTCATGTCCATCTTAGACATGGTACACTGACGCTCTGTTGAGTGTATTTCCTGCAAGGTGAGCAGTTGAACTGGAACTTGAAATAGCAGCACATCAGACTCCAAGCCCAGAGGAAGAAGACACGGACCCCGAGCTCTGATCGAAGGTCCCCGTGGACAGCTATGGCCACACTGGACAAGAACCAGAGGGACAGGCAGCTGAGTTGGGGTTTTCTCTAAAGGAGAAGTGGAAAATGTCCTCCTGGTCTGCATTTGTTGTTAAAAGTGAGAGACCATGGACTTCCCTGGTGTTCCAGGGGTTAAGACTCTGCCTTGCAATGCATGGGACATGGCTTTGATCCCTGGTCAGGGAACTAAGATCCCACATGCCGCTTGGCAAAATAAAAGGGACACCAGAAACTATACGTGGGAAATAAATGTATTTCCCAATTTTATTGTGATTGATTTAAAGGAGACATGGGCTTCCCTGGTGGCGCTAGTGGTAATGAACCCACCTGCCAAAGCAGGAGACTTGAGAGATGCACATTTGATCCCTAGGTCAGAAAGGTCCCCTGAAGGAGGGCATGGCTACCCACTCAAGTATTCTTGCCTGCAGAATCCCATGGACATAGGAGGCCAGCAGGCTGCAGTCCATGGAGTCACAAAGAGTTGGATATAACTGAGCATATGAACACACACACACATCCAGAGGAGGAGGAATTACAGTGAGGACTTCACTGAAAATGCTCATGTGGGACATTGAACAGGCTTAGATGCATGATAGCTCCTCTCTTTTATGTGTGTTAAGTCTGAGATGCTCTTGTCTGACTGTCTGCTCTTGTCCCCAGGTTTGCTGACAATGGCATCGGCCTGACCTTGGCCAGGTAAGAGCAGTGGTCATTGCCCCTGACCCCTGTGGGATGCTGTCTCCAGACATCTCATCTCAGACACCTTCTCTCTGCAGTGGTGGAACCTTCCCCTATGATGATGGCTCTAAGCAGGAGATCAAGAACAGCTTATTTGTTGGCGAGAGTGGCAACGTTGGCACAGAGATGATGGACAACAGGATCTGGGGTCCCGGTGGCTTGGACCACAGTGGAAGGACTCTCCCCATAGGCCAGTAGGTTTGCAAGCATGGCAGCTTCCTTGTTCTGCCTGTTGTTGTTCAGTCATGAAGTTGTGTCCGATTCTTTGCAACCTCATGTACTACAGCACGCCAGGCTCTCTTATCCTTCCCTATCTCCTGGAGTTTGCCAGTGAATCAGTTCATCATGTCAGGTGGCCAAAGTATTGGAGCTTCAGCATCAGTTCTTCCAATGAATATTCAGGGTTGATTTCCTTTAAGATTGACTGATTTGATCTCCCTGCTGTCCAAGGGACTTGTGGCTTAACCTAAATGACAGCAGGGGAAGGAAAGATGCTAGTATGTGATCTCTACCTGTTGACTGTGAATTCCTCTGTCCTCTACTGGTCAGAGAAATCATGGAAACAATTGCAATTAACCAGCAGAGGGGTGAAATCTAGAATGAGAGAGAGAAAAGTAAAAAAACTGTTGAAAGGGAGTCAACAGCAGGGCACAGCTGTCAAAACATATAATGTGGTTCTGAGCCACGTCATGGGAATTTAGTGTCCAGGATGGGTGACCCTGGCTTCTTTTCTCCTTGGACAGTCCACTCACTTGGAGCATCTCACCCACCCCTGACAGAGGTGTGAGGATAGTCAGCCCTAAGCACTTGAAGGGGAGTAACCCAGAGGGCCATACAGCCCAGAGTCACGTCACATAGAGATGGGGATCTTCAAGCAGAAGATGGGACCAGACTTGGGGGAACAGCACGGGAGATGCTGTCACACAACCTGTCATGCACTTAGAAGATGAAACTCACCCTATGTGTGCCTAAGGGTCAGAATCGGTTTTGTGCGGGAAAGAATTTTCTAGCCATCAGGTCTGTTAAACAGCAGAGTAGCACAGCTGTCCTGGGGAGGGGGTCAGAGGCTCTCTATCGCTGGATGATAACCAGGTGGTGGGGCGGCGGGGGGCGGTGGTCACTTGGAGAGGTGATGAGCTAGCAGAGCAGAGGGACTCGCTTAATTCCTCGGAAAGCTGCAGGCTGAGTCAGCGGTGAGGATGGTGTTTCTGCTCAGACGTGAAATCAAGCCAGAGAGGAAGCCGCTGAGCCACAAGCAGCAGAGGGCTAAGATCAACCCTTCCTGCCCCGCCCCCAAGCCTTCTACTCTTTCTCAGGAATTTATCCTTCCTGCTCCTACAGGTGGGACCCAGGCCTAAGCCCCCAGCCCTAGAGGGATGGGCATCTTTGTAAAGATTGTGAGGACAGACCCACAGTCTCCTTGGGCACGAGCGATCTAGAAGCCCTTGTTTCTGTCTAGCCTAAGAGATGTAGCAATCCCTTCAGATCATTTTTATGAGCAACTCTGGGTCTGTGTATTTGAGTTTACACACTGAGGGTTCCCAGCCTCCCAGGGCCAGAATGTCATGATGACTTCCAGAGGTGAGTTTGTTTATGGAGGCCTGACAGCTTGGTCAGACTTGGGCAGGTTCCTCCAACTACGTTTGAGAGCAGGAGCCCAGGACTGTGCGAACCAAATTGTGGGGGATCCCTCCTGTATAGGCCTGGGTTGGGGTCCCAGCGTAGAGTAAGCTCACAGTTTAAATATAGAGCTAGTCAGAATGGGCTGCCCCTAAAATACCTTAAATGGAAAAATGCACGGAGCTGCTCCATGAGAACACGATTCAAGGCAATGACATTAATCAATTACAAACAGAAAGATACAGAAATTCCAGAAGTCCTTGGCAGACAGTGTCCTGAAGGCGTGTTGCCAAGACTGGCGTGACCAGGCCCTTCCTTGGGGGAACATGTCTGGATGAGGGGAGCCCAGCTCTGGAGATGGGGACAGCTGAAATATGGCCTCTCCCCATGGGCAGACACCCTTTTCTGCTTTGTTTTCCTTCCTTCTGCCCTTCCTTCTTTATGTTTATGGAAAGAGAGGGTCCTGGCCCAAAGTAGTTATTGCTGTTGTTTAGTCGCTCTGTCATGTCCAACTCTTTGCAGCCCCATGGACTGTAGCCCGCCAGCCTCCTCTTTCCATGGGATTTCTCAGACAAGAATACTGGAGTGTGTTGCCATTCCCTTCTCCAGGGGATCTTTCCCTCCGAGGGCTCGAACCCATGTCTCCTGCATTGGCATGTGGATTTTTTACCACTGAGCCACCAGGGAAGACCCCCTGAAGTAGAGATACCAGTAAAAACATAAAAATCAGGCTTGAAGAATGAGCAAGTCTAGATTCAGGGCCAGGCCCAAGATGGATCAGCTCAGCCATCATAAGCCTGTTTTCCACACCCTGTTCAGGAGTCTGTGGCAAAGGAGAGTGGCATCTTGTGTCCCCCTGCTGGACCTGAGGCAGAATTTCTGAGTCACTAGTTCTCCCACAGCCTCTCCTACCTCCAGCTCCAAGCCTTTTGCCTCTTACTCCATCTTCCCCTACCCAGGAGGGGCACCAGGGCTTTCTTGAGGTCCTCTGCCAATTCACAGGCTTGCCCTCCCCGTGGGTCCTGCCCTCTCTTCTAAGGGTGCTGGAAACATCACATTGAAGTTACTCTTCCATTTCACTATCACCTTCCATTCTGTGCCCTCCCTCTCCCTTGTTTCCCAAACCCAGCACACTGTCTGTCAAAAGGCTTATTCACAGAGAGGAAACTCATCTGGGTCTTAATCTAATTAAATTGTTATAGCAACTAAGACTAAGGGGATAATGACTAATGGCTGTACTCTCCCAAGGGACATGATATTAATATTGGCACTCTCCAAGAATATTCACCATATTTATCTGATGACTCTTGATAGGATGGAAAGATTTGGGGAAATGTCTGTGCAGAACATCCCCCAAACCTCAAGCCAACAATTAGACATCCATCCATCCATCTAATAATTTATCCAGCAATCATTTATTCTTGTGTACTGGTGGCTCATCAGTAAAGAATCTGCCTGGCAATGCAGGAGATGTGGGTTCCATGCCTGGGTCAGGAAGATCGCATGGAGAAGAGAATGGCTCCTTACTCCAGTATTCTTGCCTGGAGAATCCCATGGACAGAGGAGCCTGGCGGCCTATATAGTCCATGGGGTCATAAAGAGTCGGATACAACTGAGCGCAGATGCATGCATACTGTGCCCGTAAATGCTTTCTTAGTGAATGAATTAATGAATCAATCATGTTATGTTATAGGGGCAGTTTTGGGAGGTGGAGTAGGAATGAGGAATGACTTACCCATCATTACCATCCACCTTGGAGGGTGCAAAATCCATGGCGGCACCACATGGCCATCACCCTGACAGCTGACTCTCTTCACTCCACAGGAATTTTCCCATCCGAGGCATTCAGTTCTATGACGGCCCCATCAACATCCAGAACTGCACTTTCCGCAAGTTCGCAGCCCTGGAGGGCCGGCACACCAGCGCCCTGGCCTTCCGTCTGAACAATGCCTGGCAGAGCTGCCCCCACAACAACGTTACCAATATTGCCTTTGAGGATGTCCCGGTGAGTGGGCCTCCCCCCTGACCCGGGGCGGGCTCCCAGCAAACCCAGACTCGGCCAGTGATTCACGAGTCCCTGGGGGCCTGGAGTCTGAGCCATTGCCACCACCACAGGGGTTGAACATCCTCCTCCAAGCAGGTCAGGCCATGTCTCAGGTCTGTCTGCAGCCAAACTGGAAAAGTACAAGCGGAGGTTGCCCCACAGGTCAAGTCTGGGTGAATGCCCGCCTGCCCTCAGCCTGCTCAAAACCCACCCAGCCTTGGCAGGAACTTTCCGCTGCCCTCAGAGTTCTGAAGCTCTGTTCCTCCAAGGTTCTTGGGTTCAACCCCTGGAGTCTGGTGACTGGGCCACTTCAGTTGGCACAATTAATCTAAAAAACAAAAAACACAAAAAAACAGCAGTTTCCGAAGGAATTTTTGCAGAAGAAGCTCTGTTTAATCTCTCCTGGAGACTGAAACATAAACAGGGCCCTCCTGGCCCTGGACGGCAGCAAATTAGGAGCCAGGGGTGAGGTGGTCAAGATGGAGGGCTACCCCTGAGACGGGCAGGTCCAGGGCTCCGGGTACATTTTCTCTGGGTTACAGCATTCCCAGACCTCCCCCCTCTCCTCCTTCTGCTCCTGCCCTTTGCCGGTCTGCCCAGTTCCTGGCAGCTGAGGGAAAAGATGTGAAACTCAAGTTACTTAATTTCTTTACTCAGGCCACTGGAGGCCTGAAAGAGGTCAGTCATGGAACTCTCCAAGGGCTCATGTTGAAAGACTGCCTTCCTACAACAGTGTACACTCACACACACACTCACCCACACACACTCACATACACATCCTCGCCTCACACATATCCACCTGACGTGTGTGTGTGTTTGTTTTATGTATGTAATACTTTCTCATGCAAACACTCACCACCACCTCAATCTCATCTCCTCTCTGTCTCCGTCACACACACACTCTGCCCACCTCCTCGCCCCCTGCAGTCTTTTGAGCCACGTGTCATAGTATTCTCTGGGGTTGCACACAGCAGCCAGCCCTCCAGTAAGTAGAGGCCAAAACCGCATGCTGGGCCTGGGGGTCGAAGCACAGCAGACGTCTGGTTGTCTTTCTGGCTCCGTCTGAAGGGTCAGCCATGTGGTTTCCTGCACTGCCCCGGAGCCTCTCTGCTTTGGCTTGTTGGTAGCATCAGCAGAAATCAGGAACTTCACCCTGGCCTGCCGATGGCCACTACTCCCCACCCTCCACCTTCTGGTCCAGCCTCACTTTCCTGGTTTCTGTTTAGATTACTTCCAGAGTTTTCTTTGGGGAGCCCGGGCCCTGGTTCAACCAGCTGGACATGGACGGGGATAAGACGTCAGTGTTCCATGATGTGGATGGCTCTGTGTCCGAGTACCCCGGCTCCTACCTCACCAAGAATGACAACTGGCTGGTCCGGCACCCAGACTGCATCAATGTTCCGGACTGGAGAGGCGCCATCTGCAGCGGGCGCTATGCACAGGTGGGTGGGGAAGCGGGGTGCGCCTCCTCGGGGTCACTGCTATCTACTCGTAGGATGAGCATTGAGCCAGGCCAGAAAGAGACATGGGCTTCTTCTTTTTGAAAAAATCATTTTATTTATTTATTTGTTTTTGGCTGCGCTGGGTCTCTGTTGCTGTACACAGCTCTTCTCTAGTTGCGGCAAGCAGGGGCTGCTCTCTGGCTGGGGTGCCCAGGCTTCTCACTACGGTGGCTTCTCTTGTTGCGGAGCACGGGCTCCAGAGGGCAGGCTTCAGTGGTTGTGGCTCACAGGCTTAGTTCTTCCGGGATATTCCCAGACCAGGGATCAAACCCGTGTGCCCTGCGTTGGCAGGCAGATTCTTTACCACTGAGCCACCAGGAAAGCCCCATACGCTTCTTCTGTATCTTGTTTAAAAATTTTATCAGAGTACAGTCACTTTACAGTGTCGTCTTAGCTTCTGACGTACAGCAGAGTGAGTCACTGTACGTATACACATATCCGCTCTTTTTTAGATTTTCTTCCCATTTTAGTCACTACAGAGCATCAAATAGAGCCTCCTGTGCTTACAGTAGGTTCTCAATAGTTATCTATTTTATACATAGTGTATATATGTCAATCCCACTCTCCCAATTCATCACCAAAAAATCTACAAACAATAAATGCTGAAGAGGGTATGGAGAAAAGGGAACCCTCTTGCTCTGTTGGTGGGAATGTAAATTGGTACAGCCACTACAGAGAACAGTATGGAGGTTCCTCAAAAAACTAAAAATAGAACTACTGTATGACCCAGAAGTCCCACTCCTGGGCATATAAGTGGAGAAAACCAGAATTCAAAAAGATACATGCACCCCAGTGTTCATTGCAGCACTATTTACAGTAGTCAGGACATGGAAGCAATCTAAGTGTCCACCAACAGAGGAATGGATAAAGAAGACGTGGTACATATACACAATTAAAGAATACTCAGTCATAAAGAGGAATGAAATTGTGCCATTCTTTATTCTTTTTTATTTTTTCTCCCCACCCAATAGGATTTTCAAAAAGCCCAAGTGAAAACACTTTGTAAGCAGAGGTTAGGCTCCTGCACTTACTGTGTGACCTTGGGCAAGTTATCTAAACTCCTGAAGCCTCTGTTTTCTTATATGTAAAATCAGGATAATAGTTGAACTCTCTTAGTGAGCATGTAAGTGCCTCACCAGTCCTCTCCACCAGAAATATAATTCAGGCACATGAGCTCAAATGTTCCAGGAGTTACGTTAAAAAGGAAAAATAAATGAGTAAAATCTATTCTAATAATAGACTCTATTTAACTCAATATATTCAAAATGCTATCATCTCAACATGTAATCAGCATAAAAAATGATTAATGAGGCATTTTACATTCATTTTTTTTCCTGTCCCAAGTCTTCAAAATTCTCTGCATATTTTATGCTTGTAGCCCCTTCAGTTTGCATTCAAATTTTCTACAGTTAAAGTCAAAGCTAGTCCTACCAAAACAATAAAGCTGTGTTTCAGGGAAAACTCTCTTATACCACTTTTGAAATTTAAATTAATTAAAGTGAAATTTAAAATCTGGGGCCTCAACCACACTGCCCACATTTCCAGCGCCCAGTGGCCACATGGGCAGCAGACAAGGAAAGTGCCGGTAGTGTGAAAATATCGGTGACTACATTGATGTTATGCAGAGGAATAACCAGGACTGGATGAGCAGAAGGAACGAGTCACCACGGAAACAAAGAGCTGTAAGATGAGGAGGGTGGTAAGCCTGGGGGTCCCAGTGGGGGTAGGAACACGTAGGAGTGAGGAAGTCTTCACCACCACCCCACAGGCAGGCAGTTATCACCACTGTGGACGTCAGCACCCAGGGTGGGCATTAGAAGAGAGCTAAGGGGGGACTTCCTAGAGGTCCAGTGGTGAACACTCTGCACTCTCACCGCCAAGGGCCCGGGTTCATTCCCTGGTCGGGGAACTAACATCAAAAAAGAAAGAAACGAGAAGTGCTAAAGGTGGTAAGGTGGCTTGACATCCGGGGAGAGACAGGGCAGGGAGCTAGGGAAAGGGCCATGGTGGGGCGAGGGGCCCCGGGGGCGGGGCTGTGCCGGGAACAGATGCCCGCAGAGGCAGGAGGGGCTGGCGTCAGCAGGAGAAGGGCACAGAGGAAGAAGGGGCCAGGATCAGGGAGGTCCAGGGCGTTTCTTTCCGCAGTAGAAGGGGAGGTGATGCACTGAAGAGGTAGAGAGTGGGCCTGAGCCGGCGTCTGCAGAGAGCGATCAGGCTGGAAAGAGGTGCCACAGAGACTGGGAAATGCTGACAGAGGCATGTGGAAGGAGTGTCAGGCCATGCTACAAACCCAGTGGAGACGGCTAATGGAGCCTGGAGGGGCACCCCGCTCCCCACTGCGAGACTTCCTCAGGCACACCCCAGCGCCCTGCAGGGGAGGCGGACCAGTGGAATGGTCCAGGCCCAGGGGCTGCTGCGTGGGTGGGCAGGACAAGGGGTTTGACGCTCCGGGAGTGAGCAGGTGACGTCATGGTCCAGGGCAGCTCAGAAGGGAAGTGTGGTCGGAAGGGAGCTGATGGACGGGAGTTATGACCCACATAATTAAAGGGTGACCAGACCCTTAGGCCTTGCAGCCACACTCTGAAAGTGAGAGTATCCCTGATTCAGGGCCGACACATCCCATGTGGAAGGAGCCTTGATCTTGAGCTTCCTTCCCACACTTTCTTCCCGATACATTGCTCATCTTCTGTGGAAAAGGGCTGACAGAGCTTGGAGGTTATCGGAATTCGCTACTGGTTAATTACTATTAATATTCTCCTTTCCAGAGAGGGTGGGATGCATTGAGAGAGTAGCATTGAAACATATACGCTACCATATGTAAAAGAGATAGCCAGTGGGAATTTGCAGTTTCATGCAGGGAGCTCAACCCGGTACTCTGTGAAAACCTAGAGGGGAGGGGTGGGCTGGGACACGGGAGGGAGGTTTAAGAGAGGGGACATACGTATACCTATGGCTGATCCATATTGATGTATGACAGAAACCATCACAATATCATAAAGCAATTATCCTCCAATTAAAAATAAATTAAAAACATAAAAGGATGGGAAAAGAACATGTAAACACTAAAAAATAATAATAATATCCTTCCTCCACTTTACAGCTTACCACAGGCTTTAAGATGCAATACCTTTAAACGCTTAGACTCATGGCCACTCTGTTAGGGCAGGGTTGAAGTTCCTCTTCCCATTTTACATGTGATACAAGCAGAAAGGAAGAGAACTCCTTCTTTCCAAAGGCACAACGTTACTGAATCTTGATGTGATGTTTCTTCTTGGCCACAGCCACAGGGATGTCACCTGATGGACATGGGACAGATCCTAAAACAGGACACGGTGTTTCATTTTATTTCTTGGTTGTACTGGATCTTTGTCGCAGCATGCAGTCTTTCTCTGGTTGTGCACAGGGGCTTCTCTAGTTGCAGAGCACGGGCTCTAGAGCATGAAGGTTGGGTAGCTGTGGGGCATTGGCTTAGTTGTTTTCTGCCATGTGGGATTTTATTTCCCCAATAGGGGATCAGACCTGTATCACCTTCATTGGAAGGTAGATTCTTAGCCACTGGGCCACCAGGGGAGTTCTGGATGTGGTGTTGTTTGTTTTTTAATGGGTTTTTAAAATTGAAGTATATAGTTGATTTGGGGGGCTTCTCAGGTGGCTCGGGGAGAAGGAATGGCAACCCACTCCAGTATTCTTGCCTGGGGTATCCTCTTACCAGAGGAGCCTGGTAAGCTACAGTCCATAAGGTCGTGACAGTCAGATACAACTTAATGACTAAACCACTACCACCCACCAGGTGGCTCAGTGATTAAAAAAATATATATATATTCCTGCCAGTGCAGGAGACTCGGGTTCAATCCCTGGATCGGGAAGATCCCCTGGAGAAGGAAATAGCAACGTACTCCAGTATTCTTGCCTGGGAAATCCCATGGACAGAGGAGCCTGGTGGGCTACAGTCCATGGGGTCACAAAAGAGTTCAACACAACTTAGCGACTAAACAACAGCACAGTTGATTTACAAGGTTGTGCCAATCTCTGCTGTAAAGTGACTCAGTTATACTCATATATACTTTCTTTTTAGGTTCTCTTTTCCATTATGGTTTATCACAGGCTATTGAATCTAGTTTCCTGGGCTATACATGGGGACCCTCTTGTTTATCCATTCTAAATATCACAGTTTGCATCTATCAACCCTAGACGTCCAATTCATCCTTCTCCCTCCTCCCTCCCCCTTTTGGCAGCCACAAGTCTGTTCTCTATCAGGACGTGGTGTTTTAAACCAAGGGTGACTCCTTTAAACCAAGTAGTCAGGCTTTTCTGTCCCTTGGACTCAGCAGCTAACAGTCTTGCTTGCATGTTTGCCTCGGAAATGAGACACCATTGGTCAACCGATGTGTACCGATAGCCACAGGGACTGGCCACTCGAGCCAGACACCGAGGATGAGAGGGAGAAGTCGGCCACAGGCCAGGCTCTTTCTCAAATGCAGACAGGACAGTAGCTGGTTACAGGGGAGTTGCTTCTGCAGCAGAAGTGTGAAAATCCTCTCTCCCCTCCTCCTCCTTCCTGACCCCCCTGACTTTCCTCCCAATTTGCTCTCTGACAATTAAGCAGACACTCCCCAAGTTCCCATTGGTTTCCCCTCAACAGAGCACTTTTTTGAAGATGAACGGAGAGGGTTGACTGGCTGGGGCCGCATTCACCAGCAGAAAGAGATGCCCCCTTATTTGGCCTTCTCTCATTCAAGCTTTCTAAAAAGGGCTCTGTGAAGAGCAAGTGCTTGTGAAAGTGTACTCTGTGCTCAGATGTTAACCAGACGCTCCCGGGATGACCCCTTGTAATTGCCCCGTTGTGTGTTTCCTTTTTGGGCTCTAAAAGATGTACATTCAGGCCTACAAGACCAGTAATCTGCGGATGAAGATCATCAAGAATGACTTCCCCAACCACCCTCTCTACCTGGAGGGGGCCCTGACCAGGAGCACGCATTACCAGCAATACCAGCCAGTCATCACTCTGCAGAAGGGCTACACCATCCACTGGGACCAGACCGCTCCCTCTGAGCTCACCATCTGGCTCATCAACTTCAACAAGTGAGTGGGGGCCTCACAGGAGCAAGGTGACCTGGGGACAGCTGCCCTGGCCCCACTCAAAGCTGTGGTGATAACAGGGACTCGTTTCAAAGTCCTGGGCTTACTGCTCACAGAATCCCAGGCTAGCCCACATCACCCCTGCAGGAGGATGCACCTAGAGGACTTGACGTCACCTAGTGGTTAAAAGGCAGAAGACCCGGGCTGAGGTCCTGTTCCGGGCGTGGATGACCTTGCACAGGGTGTCTGACCCTCAGAGACTCAGTTCTTTTTTTCATCTAGGAGATGAGCCTACGTAGTGTTACTTTGCAGAGTTGTAGTGAGGATGGAGTGTGAGAGTGTACGGCAGGCGTTTCCCCAAGAACCTGGCCTTACAAAGTGCTCAATATATGGCAAAAATCTCTGGCATTCCCATTTTACAGAGAGAGATGAGACTCTGCATGGTGAAGGGGTGAAGCTGAGGGCATCTGGAGAGGGCTTCATGTATTTGTTTATATCATGCATCTTCTGTGCATGAACATCATTAACTTGGCACAATATTCCCATGAGACAGACATTTATCAGATGCAGAAAAGAAGACCCAGAGAGATGAGATGGGCCCCACAATCAGGCTGAACCAGGAAGGGGCTGAATCCAGATCTTTCAGACCCTGGTTTTTTTTACTCCAGCCCTACTGAAGTGAAAAAGTGAAAGTGTTAGTTGCTCAGTCTTGTCCGACCCTTTGCAACCCGCTGGACTGTGGCCCAGCAGGCTCCTCTGTCCATGGAATTCTCCAGGCAAGAATACTGGAGTGGGTGGCCATTCCCCTCTCCAGGGAATCTTCTTGACCCAGTGATTGAACCCAGGCCTCCTGCATTGCAGGCAGATTCTTTACCATCTGAGCCACTAGGTAAGCTCCTAGCCCTGTTGAAAGAAGGTCTTTTTATTTTTCCTAGCCAATGTTTCACATAGAACACACAGTGCAGACCCTGGGGACACCTCACTGACCCACTGCCATCATCCATTCCAGTCATCATTTCTCCCTCTGTCCTTGAACACTGTGTGACCCAATCATGACCAACAGTTCTTTCAAAACTCCGCACTGAAAAGTGGGCATGCCGTTCGATGGAGAATGCGTGGGTCTTTGTCCAGTGCACATCGAAGAGGCCCCATGACTGGGACATCCTTACTCGTCACCTGATGACTGTGCTTCCCGTTCTAGGGATGACTGGATCCGAGTGGGGCTCTGCTACCCCCAGGGCACCACCTTCTCCATCCTCTCGGACGTCCACAATCGCCTGCTGAAGCAGACGTCCAAGACGGGCATCTTCGTGAAGACCTCGCAGATGGACAAAGTGGAGCAGAGCCATCCTGGCCGCAGCCATTACTACTGGGACGAGGACTCGGGGTGAGGAGCCCTCTCAGGCTGTCCCCCAGCCTTCTCAGCAATCCCAGGCCCACCGTGCAGTGGGAGACCTAATACCCTTTGGCAGGCACTTCTGAGCTCAGGCGAATTGTACCATCCACCGCAGACATTGTTTCTAAAGCTTTGGGAGGAAAATAAGCACGCTCTTAATATACACATGGGTTGTAGGGAATCCACCTATTTTAGGAGAAACAATGTGAAAGCAGTGAATCTTAGAACTGAGAAAATGTGGCACATGACCTCAACTCCTTACATGCCAATCGGAGCTGATGATATCATCCTTGAGTCAGAAATAAGCAGAGAAGGCATAGGGTGAATTGTAACGACTTGTTCAGAGAATCTAGCATGAACTCAGCACAGCTGGTTTTGAGCACATACCTCTTTGTACCTCCACGTCCTCCCCTTTCTGCTGAACTGCACTAGGTCCTATTCAATAAGGACATCATGGGGACAGAGTCTCTGTTCCTGGAGACGGAGCTAGGAGGTCACCTTCCCTAGAGAGAGAGAGTTTTACTCTGACGTCTTAAGAATGCTGACATGTCTGCAGAGCGATGAGCCTGTTGTTAGCCAACTCTCCAGGGACTAAGGGTAAAGGATTGTTTCATGGCCATTTTTCCATTCTTTTTAAAAAATTTAAAAAAATATATTTTTATTTATTTATTTCGCCGCTCTGGGTCTTAGTTGCGGCTCATGGCATCTTTAGTTGAGACATGTGAACTCTTAGTTGCAGCATGTGGGATCTAGTTCTCTGACCAGAAGGGATCGAACCCAGGCCCCTTGCACTGGGAGCCAAGAGTCTTAGTCACTGGACCATCAGGGAAATTGCTCCACTTTTTTTTCCGTTCTTGAATTGAAATCAATGGTAAGGAAACAGAGGATGCTTAGAAATATCTATAAAGATAGGGCGTTATCAATTTGATTAAAGGGAAATTCATATTTGAAAATCAGAAGTGTAAGTAAAAATGTTGGGGTCTGGAGAAGCAGCATAGAGCACCCCTTCCCCACGTCAGTTCTAAACCAGTGGTGGGGCAAACAGGACAACAGGTGAAGAGGGACTGTCTCACTGATGACAGAGCTATTGGTGAGCAGAGCTTCCCAGTACTGGGTGCCTCTAGCCAGCCTTAGGCTACTTATTTCATGAGGGCAGCCATACAATGACACTGAAACCAGCATTGTGATTCATAAGTAGCCCTGAATGAGCCGTCACACAATGCTGGAGCTGTTTTTCTATAAGCTTTGAAAGGGCACCTAATTTTTTCTGTTAATTCTTACCTGAAAACTCTTCATTTGACCATATGATTTTTGAAAAACAAAATAGCACACCAAGATATAAGATGAAACAAGAGTTCGAATAACTCAGCTATGAAGCTCGTAGTCCAGTGGAGGAGAAAAGCTTGCCTAGGGAAACCTGGCGATGACAGTAGACTCATCTGATGTCCCATGGGAAAGCCTGTTTTTCCAGAAGTCAGCATACTGTCTTTGATATTCTGATGCCTATGCCAAAATATTAAAGGAAAGCATCCCATGTTCATATGACTGTGGTATTTGTGAATAAAACTCATTCCTTTTTGATACCCGTGGAGATTATAGCATGGTCTTTAGGGTTTAGGACCTGGGTAATGTTCATGCCTGCAGTAATATATGAAGATAATGAACACCATAGGAAATAATTTCCAAGTGACGTGTAAATAGTAAGGAAAAACTTCCCTGATGGCTGAGTGGTTAAGAATCTGCCTAGCAATGCAAGAGACTTGGGTTCAATCCCTGGGTCAGGAAGATCACCTGGAGAAGGAAATGGCAACCCACTCCAGTATTCTTGCCTCGGAAATCCCATGGATAGAGGAGACTGGTGGGCTACAGTCCTTGGAGCCACAAAGAGTTGGACACAACTTAGTGACTAAACAACAACAGGGTACACGGGGAAGCAGACCAGAGCCTCCCCCCATCCCACCCCATGGGCTGACTTATATACCCACACCCAGCAGTCAAATGAGTCACTCTACTTTCTCCGGGAAGATGTCAGTGAGGGGACAGGATGGGCCCAGGAGTGTTTAGAAAAATCCCTCTATATGAAAACTGCTGCTAAGTCACTTCAGTTGTGTCTGACTCTGTGTGACCCCATAGACGGGCAGCCCATCAGGCTCCCCTGTCCCTGGGATTCTCCAGGAAAGAACACTGGAGTGGGTTGCCATTTCCTTCTCCAAAGCATGAAAGTGAAAATTGAAAGTGAAGTCGCTCAGTCGTGTCCTATTCTTAGCGACCCCATGGACCACAGCCTACCAGGCTCCTCCCTCCATGGGATTTTCCAGTCAAGAGTACTGGAGTGGGATGCCATTGCCTTCTCCGATATGAAAACCAGAGAAGGAATTAAATATCCCTCATACAACAGCAGAAACTATTATGATTTAAAAAATGTAAACAAGGTGAAGTCTTTATCGCACCATCTATGCATAACATCTTCTTTTAGAATCATGAGAATTGCTTTGTTCCAGAGGTGTGAATTTTTCAAATGGAAACTGCCACTAAGCAAGTTGAACCTTTTTTGATCAAAAATTTTTTTAATTTAAGATTTTCCCCTTAGAGCAGATTCTGCTGCTTAATTTACCCTTTTTATTGGTTGCTTAGCTCATCACTATACCTATTGATTATCACACTGGGCTTTAACTCAGTGACAGCCTCAGGGATGAACTGGGTTGTAGGATGCTTGTTTCCTGTGTAGAAAGCCAAACTCTTAGGCTTTTTGAATTCTTAGGCTGTTTTCCATGATCTTTCTGCCTGACAAGTGTGTTACACTTTCTTACATTCTGAGCACCTGCCGTCGATGGCTACCTTCTATTCTGCTATGGCCTAGGACACCCAATAACCAGCTTGTTATAACTGGAGAAGTCAGGTTAGGAAGCCAGAGGGCTTTCTCCTCACCAGGCACAGGGTGGGAATAAAATGCCAGCTCTGCCCCTTTGGTGCTGTGTGGTCCTGGCAAGTTGCTTCACTTCTCTGAGCCGTTGAGATGTGAGAAATGGGGATGATAACAGTGCTTGCCGGACTAGATTGTCTGAGGATTAAATGAGATAATATGTCTGTTGATGGCATATGCCTAGCATAGCATAGAGTAGGTGCTTGGAAAATGAAAATTGTCAGTATTAGCTTTTTCCTCAATGCATTTTTTTTTCATTTCTCCAACCACGTACAATCTTGTGGACGTGGCGGGGGTGAGGGGTCCTCCTCCATTCTCTGGGGCCCACTGGGTCTAGTACTGTGGCCAGCACAGAGTGTGGAGCCAGAGGGAGGAAGAAAGCAGGGTGGGGGGGTGGAGGAGGAAGATGTGGATACCAAAGGGAACCGCCCGCTCTGCTCCTGTGTGCAGGCTGCTTTTCCTGAAGCTGAAAGCTCAGAACGAGAGAGAGAAGTTTGCCTTCTGTTCTGTGAAGGGCTGCGAAAGGATAAAGATTAAAGCTCTGATCCCAAAGAACGCAGGCATCAGCGACTGCGCGGCCACGGCCTACCCCAAGTTCACGGAGAAGGCCATCGTGGACGTGCCCATGCCCAAGAAGCTCTTCGGTTCTCTGCTGGTGAGTGGCTGACGGCCAGCCGAGCCCCAAGCCCCTCAGGGTCCTCTCCGAACCTCTGCTCCCCTCCTCAAACCCTTTCCCATGGCTGAGGGGTTATAGGGAAGTGAGGGGGCCAACCAGCCCCCGAGCTGGACGCTGGACCTCTGACTACCACCCTGAGTTTTTGTTTTCTCTCCAGAAGACAAAGGACCACTTCCTGGAGGTGAAGATGGAGAGTGCCAAGCAGCGCTTCTTCCACCTGCTGAACGACCTGGCGTACATCCAAGTAAGCCACCGTCCCCCTGCCCGGGGCATCTCTGCTCACTGAGACCTGCTGTCAGGGCCTAGGGCTGTGGTCGCCAGTGACTGCCAAGCAGGTGGCTGCAGACAACAGAAGCGTGTCCCCGCGAGGTTCACAAGCTGGATGCCCAGCACCACGGGGCTGGCAGGGTGGTCTCCTCCTGCAGGTGCTGAGGGCGAGTCCTTCCCTGGCCTTCTCCAGCTTCTCTGGCCACCAGCAGCCCTGGACGCCCCCATCCCAGCTCACAGCTGTGTCCCCCAACCTCCGCCCCTGTCCTCATGTGATTGTCTGCCCCATGTAACTGAGTTTCAGATTGCCCTCTTCCTTGTCCTTATAAGGACATTTGCCTTTGGATTTAGGGCCCATCCAAAATCCAGGATGACCTCATCTTGAGATCGTTAACTTAATTCCATCTGCAAAGGCCCTTGCTCCAAATACTCAACTCCCAAAGGTTGCAGTAAATGTGTCTTTTGGGGGGAGGCCATTCCAGGTGGCTCAGTGGTAAAGAACCTGCCTCCCAATGCAGGAGACACAGGTTCGATCCCTGGGTTGGGAAGATCCCCTGGAGGAGGAAATGACAACCCGCTCCAGTATTCCCACTCTTGTCTGGGAAATCCCATGGCAGAGGAGCCTGGTGGGCTACAGTCCATGTAGTCGTGAAGAGTCAGACATGACTGAATGACTGAGCATGCACACAAACACACACACACATCCTCCAGCCACTACACAGGGCTGCAGGAACTGACTGAAGTGGGTTTTATGCTCTGAACAGCTGCACTGGCACCCTCTGCCTTCAGAGCCTACATGGGACCCATGTGGGCAGGAGAGCCTCAGGGCTCTGATGCCTTCCAGACCACCCCCCCTACCCCCCGCCTCCACGTCACACTCTGTATTGCCTGTTGTCTGCAGGTGGACGGGAAGAAGTACCCCAGCTTGGAAGACGGCATCCAGGTGGTGGTGATTGACGGGAGGCACGGGCAGGTGCTAAACCACACTGGCTTCAGGAACGCCATCCTGCAGGGCATCCCCTGGCAGCTCTTCAATTATGTGGCGACCATCCCCGACAAGTGAGTCTGGCTGACGCCCCCTCCCTGTCCCTGGGGCCTGCATCACAGTCCAGGCTGAGGAAGCTTAGGGAGCCTCCAGGCACTGCCCACGGCTTCTTGGGTGGCTCATTGGTAAAGAATCCGCCTGGCAATGCAGGAGACTTGGGTTCACTTCTTGGGTCAGGAAGATCCCCTGGAGAAGAAAATCGCAATCCAGTCCAGTATCCTTGCCTGGAGAATTCCATGGACAGATGAGCCTGGCGGGCTACAGTCCATGGGGTTGCAAACAGTCAGACAAAACTGAGGGACTAAACAATAACAGTGGTCTGCCCATCCATGATGGGAGCTGGCCAGGAAGCCTCCCTACCTGGTGCCTCTGAGATGGGAGCCCAGGGCCACTATGAATGTAGGTCAGGCCGAGTCTACCAGCTACACATGGGAATCCTGCCCCGGCCCTCCGCCCCCACCCAGCACACTCTCCCAGCGTGAGCTCATCCTCCCCCGCACTCTTGCTGCAATCCAAGTGTTGGTGGCTGCCAAGCGTCTCCAGCCCCCGTCTCCCTCCTAAATGCCAGATATTTTTATCCAACAGTCACTTGGACTCTGCCACCCAAATGTCCCCTATGGAACTGAATTCTCATCATTTTTTTTAATCCCCTAAGTCAGACACCCCTCTTTGCCACTTTTTGGTGAAATTGTCATCTCCCTTCCAAGCAACTAGCTACGCCAGAGTCCAGGCATCACATTTGGTTCCGGTCTGTCTTTCGTTTTGACATCACCACACTCAGTAACCACACCTGTTGACTCCGCCTGCATTGTGGCTCCCCTGCTCATTATCCCATGACATCCTCTCCATCGCCTCCAAACAGTCTGCCACCCGCACTGTCAGCTGTGACCCAACAGACTCTCTTGCCCAGCCTCCCCCACTTGAATCCATCCACCATACTGAGGGGATGTGGTGTTGAGCTTCTTAAACACAGGTGTCCTCTGTCCCCTTTCCTAGGAGTAATTTCCCTGCCACCTTCCAAATCTAGCTCACACATCACCTGTTTGGTGAGGTCTCTTCTGATCCAATCCAAAGATTCTACCCATCCCTGCCCCCACAGAGGACCAGTGGATGTATCTGCTTCCTCATCTAGGGTCTGGATTTTTATCTTTTAAAGCCTTTTATTTTATATTAACGAATAGTCAATTAAGTGTTGTGATTGTTTCAGATGGACAGCCAAGGGACTGAGCCACACAGATACATGTATCCACTCTCCCCCTAACTCGCCTCCCATCTGGGCTGCCACATAACTTTGAGCAGAGTTCCATGTGCTGTACAGTAGGTCTTGGCTGGTTATCCATTTTAAATACAGCAGTACGGGGATCATATCCAACTCGTGCTTTCATTTCTGATATAATGGAGAATTCACTCCAAAGCCACAACCTGGACTAGCAGGCAGTCTAAGTGCTTCATGTACCTGTCACCCAGGAGGTGCTTGGAAAATATTTACTAATGAAAACAAATGTGCTTCCCAGATGCTATATGAGGGCCTGACTTGAATTGGACGCTGTGTGAGATTCCAAAGACAGGGGTGGTGCTTGACCACCTTTGGTCAGGAGCTTCTTCAGCACCATGTTTTCATGTGCAGATTCATACTGAAGCAGGAGATTAGCCGATTTGGGGGAAAAGAGGATCATCTAGAGATTTTTAGTTTTCGTGCCTTTTGGGGCCAGAGGACTTTTCCTGGAAATGAAATAAGATGCAGAAGCGCAGAATAAGAAACGGAAATTCAGGAACTTCCCTGGTGGTCCGAATGTTTAAGAATCTGCCTTGCAATGCAGAAGATGAGGCTTTGATCCCTGATCAGGAACTGAGGTGCTGCCAAGCAAATAAGCTCCAGTGCGTTGCAACTACTGAGCCCAAGCTAATTAAAAAAAAAAAAAAAGTAAGAAGCTGAAATGCAGAGCTGCTCTGTTGAAAACCAGGGGTGAGAGGCGTGGGGCCTCCCCATCACTCCATGACTGTCCCCGAAGAGGACAGAGCTGGCACACACCGCCCACCATCGGGGACCAGCACCCATGCCAGAGCCCGGCACACAAATGACCTCAGTGTGCATCTCTTAACCTGAAGGTACAAGGATTGTGTAGGACCCGATGGAAATGTGGTGATGGAAGAAGCAGAGTATTGAGTCACCCTGAGCTCAGGAGAGGGTTAACCCCTCAAGTTCATGCCCCCTCATCTCCACTCAGGCGGGACAGTGTGACTGTTCCATGCTACAAATAGGGAGAGGACACCTGTGTTTAAGAAGCTCCTCTCAGCCCGCGCTGCAGCGCCAGTGCCCCTTGCTGGGGACAGCCCTCACCAAGTACCTGCTATGAAGCATGCCCTGGGTTGGCACTGGGTACCCAGGCAAGAACCGGGTACCCCCTAGACCTCAGGGAGAGAGGCAGGGCTTGAAGGAGTAACGGAAGGCAGGTCCTTCCCCACTGTCCCCACAGGTCCCAGCCAGGTGGCCCCACTTTCCCACCCCATCCACAGGGCTGCCCCAGCCCCAGGGCCCCAGGGAAAGGAGGAGGCAACTGCTCCCACCAGAACCTTCCAGGATGGCTTCCGGGGGCTGCCTCTGTCAGCACCCCTTGGGAACCTCGTGTTGACAGGTGTGGGGGCTCAGTGGGCATGAGAAGCTCAGGCCAGGCAGAGAGGGGCCCCTGAAGACTGCAGGCTGCTTCCGGTGCTGCCAGGAGGCCAGGGCACATGAGTAGCTCCGTCCGTCTCCCACCCCACTCCCAGAGGGCATGCTCTTCATTTGAGTCCAGCCCAGCAAGCAGGCTTAGCTGAGCCAAAGGGGTGTTAACTTCGTTTCTGAATGGGAGTGACGGGACAGTCTCCTGGGAACAGAGCCCGAATCCAGAATCCAGAGTCAAGGGTGTTGGCAACTCACTGCCCCCCTCCTCCCCAGCCCCTCTGTGATCCAGAGGAGCCGGGGGGGCCCAGCTCCCCTCCTCTCTGCTCCTCCCACACACGAGCTCTTTATATTTTGATAGCTCTCTTTTTGCTCCCTATGGGACACGTATGGGGGTAACAACGGCTTCCAGAGTCCTATACGGTTTTTCCATGTCTGGACTGCGGTCTGTGGTTACAGGACTCCTCTGAGAGGAAAACTAGAAGCCCCAGTGGGCCTCTGCCCCTGTTTCTGTTCCTGGGGGAGGTGTACATTTCCTGCTGTCCGGCCCAGCAGGCTGCATGGACCCCCACGATGGCCGTTCTCCAGCACGTTGGCCTGCTCGCACCCAGGCCAGGGGACTAGAGATCTCAGCTCCTCAGCAGGACTCTTGCAAGTTGAGATCTTCAGTCTGGGCAGCCCCAGGCCTGCTCCTCCTCCCCCCAGGCATGGCTCCCCTTCGGCAGGTCATCCTAGCTATTGGCTTGGCCAGAGAATTCATTCAGGTTTTTCCATTCTTTTTGTTCAACCCAGTGCTTAGTAACCACATGCCTCCATCTCCCTATTTGTAGCATGGAACAGTCACACTGTCCCGCCTGAGTGGAGATGAGGGGGCATGAACTTGAGGGGTTAACCCTCTCCTGAGCTCAGGGTGACTCAACACTCTGCTTCTTCCATCACCACATTTCCATCGGGTCCTACACAATCCTTGTACCTTCAGGTTAAGAGATGCACACTGAGGTCATTTGTGTGCCGGGCTCTGGCATGGGTGCTGGTCCCCGATGGTGGGCGGTGTGTGCCAGCTCTGTCCTCTTCGGGGACAGTCACGGAGCAGCAGTGAGCTGAGAGCAGGCTCAGAGAGATCACCGGCACCAACTGCAGCCAGATGTGTGGGAGGGTGTTCAGGATGTCGGTCATCACATGGAAAGAGCCGGTCAGCTCGGCACACAATCCTGCTCTCCCTGGTCCCTGGCAGGGCTCTGGGCACTGCTGACTCAAGTCCCACCAGCCACCATGCAGCATTCCTGCCCGGGAACTCCTTACCCCACTTTGCGGTCCAGTCCTCTCATCTGTCCTTTCTGGTTCAGTTCCATAGTTCTCATGGCATCAAAGGGACGATACATCTCCAGAGGCCCGTGGACCAGAGTGCTGGAAAAACTCGGGGCAGACAAAGGGCTCAAACTGAAAGGTAAGGGTTCTTGCACTGACCCTGAGTCTGGATGCCTGGGCCTCCTGCTGAGGCCAGACCACTTCCCCCCACTCCTGGTGTGACCTCAGATCTTCAACACAACCAGCAGTCCACAGTTGTGCAGGGCAAGAGGCTACCTGGTCACTGTCCCTGCCCTGCAGCAATGCCATTCTAGCATGTGATCAGACACCCAAAGGAAATCGACAGAGTCACTTACTCAGCGACTCAGCAAGTGGCCCTCTTTATCCACAAAAGTATCAGCAGAAAGGGCTTCCCCAGTGGCTCAGTATAAAGAACCCACCTGCCAATGCAGGAGACATGAGTTCCACCCCTGGGTCAGGAAGATCCCCTGGAGGAGGAAATGGCAACCCACTCCAGTATTCTTGCCTGGAAAATTCCATGGACAGAGGAGCCTGGTAAGATACGGTCCATGGGGTCACAGAGAGTCGGACACGACTTAGTGAATGAAAAACAACAATCCACAGAAAAGGGCCTCAGTGTGACCCTCCTGTCTCAGTTCCTGCTACCTGGATCAGCCAGAGTCACTGCCTCTGCCCCAGCTTTCCTGCCAATGGCCAGCATTTGTACAGTCCTTTGTAGCTGGCAAAGCTCTCATTTGAGAATATATATGACTTGTCCAACGTCACACAGCTCTTCTACCATAAAGCCTGGCACAGACCCCTCGGGGAGGAAGCCAACCAGGACAAAAATGTCAGCATTTCATCACCATCATCACAGACTGTGTGATGAGAGAGTCCTTGGGGAGGGTTGAGAAAGGAGGTCGAGCAACCTTCCTGATAATAATGTCCACTATATTGGGTTGGCCAAAATGTTCATTTGGGTTTTCCATATGATGTTATAGAACATCGTATTTGTTTCTGGTTTTGTTTTTTTAAAACAGAAAACATGAACGAACTTTTTGGCCAACCCAATAGTTATCATGTAAATACCCAGCCTTGTGCTTTTCTGAACATCCTATCAAGATCTGTTATTCATTAATAACCTGCATGACAGGTACTGTGATTTCCAGTTAAGGTAGAGCCACTTGAGAATTAGTCATTTAAGATTAGAATTTGGATCCTGATCTTCTAACTCAAAGCCAGCCATCCTTAGCAGCCAGGCCATCCTGACTGCAAAACACATCAAAGCTAGCAGCCTGTCATATGGGAAGCTTATCCCAGGCCTCTTGCAGAGAAAATTCAGTAACAACGAAAGTCCTTCCGATGAGCCAAAAGAGAACACAAGGAGAAGAGAAGCGTCTTCCCCAGTCCAGTACTGGAAGCATCTAGGGGGCCTGTGTGCCTTAAATTAGGACCCTGGGACTTCCCCAGTGGTCTAGTGGTTAAGAATCTGCCTTCCAATACCGGGGGCACAGGTTCAATCCCTGGTCAGGGAACAAAGATCCCACATGCTAGATGACTGGGCCAAAAAAAAAAAAAATCAATTACTTAAGACCCTGTTGTCAAAAATCGATGAACATAAAGGTGACATTGTTCGGTCAAAGGACACTTTCCCAGGGGTGATGCATGTGTACAGCCTACCAGACGAGGCCATTCCCCAGTGTCAATGTGGATACCCACATCTTCAAACAGGGCTGAGCTCTGAGCTGTGGGACAGAGGGCCCCGCGTGGGGCTTGGGATTCCAGAGCTCTGGCCAAGCCATACTATCTGCTCAGGGCCCCTGGGCAAATTTCTCCGCTGCCCAGAACTTCCTTCTAAAGCCACAGAGTATTGGAGCTGGGGCAGAGATCTTGTAGTTGAATGCCATTACTTGACAGATGGGGACACAGGGCTTCAGAGAGGAGCAGGCTCTTGCTGCTAATTGTAGGGCCAGCTTGATGGCGACTGGTTTCTTTGGGGGGTCCCCTGCATAGAGCAGAGCCAGAACTCCACACAGGTGGCTGGAGGCTCAGGTGAGACCCTGTGTGCCCCATCCAGGCCAACGCCAGGCACCATTGGTAACATGGCACAAAGCTCTTCCCGGGGAGACACAGTCCATTGCGGCTGGACGAGGGGGTGCCTGGTGGGGGCCAGGGAATGGCAGTGGGAAACCCCAGAAGGCAGAGGGTACATGGCCATTCTCTCGTGAAGTTTCTGCTTACATGACTTTACTGCTTTGCAGAGAAAATGGTATTCGTCGGCTTCAAAGGCAGCTTCCGGCCCACCTGGGTGACCCTGGACACTGAGGACCACCATGCCAAAATCTTCCAAGTGGTGCCCATCCCGGTGGTGAGGAAGAAGAAGCTGTGAGGACCGCCGCCACCCCGTGTGCCCCCACAGTGGACTCTGACACTGGAATCTGGGCGGCAGCCCGGGGCAGGGAGGCTGGTTCCCACAGCCCCGGCCTGGCAGCTGCCCGGGAAGGCCACGTGTCAGCCCCGATGGGCCAGGGGGAGGCTTCCGAGCCCCCTGGTGCTGCCGCCTGCCCCACTCAAGTGTCCACCTGCAGCCCCAGGGCCCTGTGGGCTGATGCTGCAAACCTCCTCCCTGCAGCATCCCGGGGGTCTCCTTACCTGTGCCTCTGCGGTGGGGGCTGTGGGGACCACATGGAGCCCTGGGCTCTACTGGAAAAAAGGTCCCTTTGGCAGGAGTTCTGCTCCAGCTGGGAGGCAGCCTGGGAGTGGGAGGGTAGGGTCGCTCACAGATCTCCATGCTCTCCAGCACCATGTTAGGGTGGGAGGTGCAGGAAGAATCCTCATTCCTGCAAGCGGGACCCGACCTCCACCGGGTTCAGAGCTCGGGTGTAGACAGAGCTCACCGAGATGGAGCCAGCTGTCCTCGGGGAGGATGAGCCTGCCTCCGGAGGAGGTCAGCCTCTCAGGAGACTTGGCGCCCAGGCTGGGAGTCAGACTAGGTGACTTTTAAAGGCCCTTTTAGTTCTGAGAGCCCAGAAGTCTGTGGCTTCTCACGTTGTGCCCGGAGTCCAGTGGCAGGCAAGAACATTCTTCTCAGCCGACATCCATGATGCTGGGTGCTCCGGGCGGACAGGATGGAGGCGTGAGAAGCAAGGCCCAGGGTGAGGGGCTCGGCTGTCTGGCCCAACAGGCGGTCAGCGTAAGTGCCTTCTGATGCTAGGGGGAGAAAGCTGAGAGGGCTCAAATGGGGGCCGTGCCAGTTCCCAGGAGGGAAAGAAAGGGTTTATGTGCTTGGGTGGGTCTGGAAGCTTCTTGCAGGAGAGGCCCTGGGCTCATAGGGATGAAGGGCAGGGGGCTCATGGGTGGCAGGGATGGGGCAGCCTCTGGAGCGTTCAGAGAAGGAGCCCTTCCTGCCGAAGCTGGATGACTTTAAGTTGGCCCATTGCCCTGGACACGCTGGCCCACCCATAGCAGAGAAGCATGCATCAGAGGGAGGGCTGGTGGGCCCCTGACACCCAGAGTGTGGGCCAGCCAGCCCCACCCACAACTCCAACAGAGGCTGGAGTCAAGTCGAGAAAGGTGGGCTCCTCCATGGGGGGCCCATCTGCTCCCCTGAGAAGCGCTCACACCTCAGGGCGCCTGGGCTTTCGGAGCCAGAAAGGGCCTTAGGAGACACGTAGTCCAAAGCCTTGGTTGTATAGACGGGACGACGAGACCCCAAGAAGGGGAAGAACCACATGGCCAGAGCGGGGCCAGGATGGGAGCCCCCACTCCCCACACTCACTGCCACACCACGCTGCCTCAACTGCCGGCCAGAGGGGCCAGGCGCTCCTGAAGGACAAGCCCCCTTGAAGGGAGAAAAGATGAGACCAGAAAGGACCGTTTCTGCCCCAGCCCCCTCACCGTGCACACAAGGGCGCCCCCCTGTGGGCTCTGGAGGCCCTGCAGCCTCCACCTGGCTCAAACTTACCTGCCCTCCCGAGGGGAGCCCCGCTGCCGCAATAACTGCCCTGGTGCTACCTGCGTCTGCAGGTCCGCAGGCGCGCCCAGCAGACAGTGTCAGGCCACCCTGACACATCTTTGGGGAGCTGACTAGGTGGCTCTCCGGGGTCCGTCCACCCCAGGCCCTCTTGGAGAACTGCCCACCTTGGAGAGCCAGGAGAGCTCTGGAAAAGGAAAACTCTGTCTGTGGTTTATACTCTCTCGTGAGACCCCAGGGTCGCTCTGGGTCTCATGATGACCACGTCTGTCCCCTCTCCTGCCCCAACCACAAACTACGTCCCTTCTTGTCCCAGTCTGTTCAGCTGCACCCAGTGAGGCTCAGCCTTAAGTCCACCCCCCCTCCCAGGGTGAGCCAGTCGCCAAAGAGGTTTTTCCCACTAAACAAGTCTTTCAGCTGCTAGGGGGTGACAGTGGGACTCTGCCTTTAAGGACACGGCAGCTTCAGAGGCCTGAGTCCCTGGAGGGACCTCTTCCAGGAAGATCAGAGGCCGTGGGGAGGAGAGTTCAGATGACCTCATGTTCTTCTCGTCTACAGTCCTGTTGAGTTTTCCTAAACTCTTAATGCAAGGGTCTCACACTGTGAACCACTTAGGGTGCGATCACTTCCGATGGCCAGGAATGTTAACTGTCTTTGGTTCAGTTCATGGAAAGAAAATATCTATTTGAAAATCCTCAGAGTTGTACATTTGTCAAACAGCACAGGATCTGTGCATATAACGTTCCTTCCAAAACCATTCACCAAGAGCCCCTGTCTGGGCATGTTCTTGGTAGCACAAATTTTCTTACTGCTTAGAAAATTGTTCCTGTTGTTCTTTCTGTTTGGAAGCCTCAAGATGACTTAGGCCTTTTTAAAAAAAACAAAACACTCCTCTGAAATGCTTGTCTTTTTCCTGTTGCCGAATTAGCTGGTCCTTTTTCGGGAATTAGATGTATAGTGTGTTTTGTATGTAAACGTTTCTCGTAGGTGTCACTATGAACAAAGATATATTTTCTATTTATTTATTCTATTATGCACTTCGAGAAGTTGTTGTCAGAGAAATGAAGAATCGTCTTAAATGTCTTATTTGGGTATGTCCTTTGGACCGTTTGTAAGGGGTGTACCCAGGGCCTTCTGCTTGCAGCAGACACTGGCTCTGGTTTGGAAAATCTTGCTGTACTGTAGTAAACGTAAAAAAGATGTCATCCACCTGACTGCTTGTTTATTTTCCATTAAAGTGGGTCTCACCTTAAGCCAGAGAGCTGAGGAAAATAAGACAGGAAATTACCCTTTGCGCTGGCCGCTCATTTCCAAGAGCCAGTCATGTGTCATACCTCATCCTGTCCACAAGGGGGCGCTGAGGACAGCAGGTGGAGACGGTCCTAGAAGAGGAAAGCGGTCATTCATGTGGCCAGCACATCCATGCTGGACTGTGTCCTCCTTACTCCCAAGCATCAGAAAGCTGTCAAGGCAGCACCCTCCCTGGGGGAAAGCCAGAGGTTAGTGGAGTCTGGACTTGAAGCAAGACTGTTTCTTCCTCATGGGTACAGTTTGGTCAGAGGCCAAACATGATGTCTGGGGAGAACGTGGAGACTGAGGTGGAGAGATAGGTCCAAATCAAGCTGCCAGACAAGGGGGGGGGTGGCGAAGCAGGTTAGAGGGGACCCCTAGGCAGAGGTGAAAGAGGCTTGGGGGTCTGGGGAGGAGAAAGTGAGAAGCTTAGAATGGGGTGAATGGGAGGGTCCTACAACTGTGCTGTGCAGTAAGGCAGCCACAGGCCACATAAAGCCACCTACATTGAGATTAATTACAATGAAATACAATTGAAAATTCAGTTCCTCAGTCACACAGGCCCATCTGAAGCACTCCATAGTCCATATGTCTGCATGTGTACATGCTAAGTCACTTCAGTCATGTCCAACTCTTTGCAGCCCCATGAACTATTGTCCATCAGGCTCCTCTGTCCATGGGATCCTCCAGGCAAGAATGCTGGAGTGGACTGCCATTCCCTTCTCCAGGGGGTCCTCCCGACCCAGGGATTGAACCCATGTCTCTTGATGTCTCCTGCATTGGCAGGCAGGTTCTTCACCAGTAGCACCACCTGGGAGGCCCAGTACATATGTCTAGTGGTTACCATACTGATCAAGGAATATATAAAATATTTCCATCAACAAAGAATGTTCTTTTCTTAATGATTTCCAGAAAGCTTTAGGGGCTCGTACACTGGACTTTTAAAAATCTATGCTCCTAATGTGTGTGTGTGTGTGTGTGTGTGTGTGTGTGTGTGTGCAGTCCACTTAAAGGGGCTAGCACCAGACTGGTGCTATCAAGCTGTCAATAAACAAATAAAGTCATCCCTTGGTATCCACAGGGGACTGGTTCTAGGATCCCCTTGGACACCAAAACCGGAGGATGCTCAAATCCCTCACAGTCTGCTCTCTATTTCTGTGGGTTCTGCATCCCAGAATTCAACCAACCTGTGAAGTGTAGTGTTTTCCATCTGTGGTTGGTTGAATCAGTGAATGCAGAAACCTGCATATGTGGAGGGCCAGCTGTCCATCTGGCAAAGCAGCCTGGGCACCCTAGGTCAGTGTGAGTGGAAGGTCCATGGCCCTTGCCCTCAAGAAACTTCACCTGGGGAAGTGGGGAGATCGCATCTGTCCACTCACTTGACAACTAGTTCTGAGCATCTGCTCGGTGCCAGGCACGGCCCAAAGAGGAACATCGAAGACCTCCATGGAGGACTTCCCTGGTGGTCCAGTGGTTAAAAATCCACCTGCTAGTGCAGAGGACAAGGGTTCGATCCCCAGTCCAGGAAGATTCCACATGCCTCGGGGCAACTAAGCTTGTGCACCACACCTTTGGAGCCCACACTCTAGAGCCTGTGCTCTGCAACATGAGGCGCCAGCACCACAGCGAGAAGCCCGAGCACTGCAACGAGATAAAGCCCAGGCAGCAATGAAGACCCAGCACAGCCAGAAATAATCAATTAATTAATTTTAAAACGTAAACAAAAGGGAAGAAATAACACTAAATGAAAAAAAAAAGACCCTAGCGGAGACCCTGCAGTCCCCATGCCCAGTGAGTGGTGAGGCAGAGAGCTCTGAGGGAGGAGGGGTTCTCAGCTGGAGTGGTCAGGGGTCCATGAGCACGGGTGGGACTGGAGGCAGTCTGGGGGTCAAGGTCAGATGAGGAACGGGGCCCTTTCATAAGAGGCACAGCCTGGGTGCTGGGAAAGTACCCAGAGGTGTGGGCTTGAAGATGGCTACGTGTAAACCAGAACGCGACCATGAGAGGGAAGGTGGGCCAGCCAGACACGGGCAGCTTGTAGGGACCACGGGATCTGATGATGGGAGGGGGGTGACTCCTCAGCCAGCAGTTTGGCTGCTTCAGTAAGTGCACAGTTAGTGAAGTAGAAAAGGTACTTGGGAGGACTGAGAGACCAGGCTCAAAGGAAGCAATGAGACTGCAGCCAGCTCAGTGCAGAGTGCAAGGAGCAGGAGATACCCTAGAGTGGAGACAGGGCGGACACGGGGCCCCTTCACACTTGGCCCTTCAACAGTCACCAGACACCCAGAGGGAAGTCATTGCCAGGTGTGAGGTGACAAGGTAAGCACACCTGGCCCGTCTGCATGGAGAAAGCCATAAAAACAAGGAAGCGATCTAAGCGTCCATAGGCAGAGGAAAGACTAAAGAAGGTGTAGTACACATACACAAGGCTTCACTGCTTGCTGAAGGGTAAAGAATCTGCCCACAAATAAGGACGTGTGGTGTTGATCCCTGGGGAGGAGAGCATGGCAACCCACTCCAGCATTTGTGCCTGAAGAATCCTGCGGACAGAGGAGCCTGCTGGGCTGCAGAGCATGCATGCAGGTACAGTACATATGTACACTGGACTACTACTCAGCCGTGAAAAAGAATGAAATAATGTCATTTGAAGCAACATGGGTAGATTTAGAGATTGTAGTACTAAGTGAAATAAGTCAGAAAAAAAGACAAATATTATGTGATGTCACTCATATGTGGAATCTAAAAAAAATAGTATGAATGAACTTATTTACAAAACAAATAAATCTATGGTTACCAAGGGGGAATCAGGGGAGGGATAAATTAGGAGTTTGGGATTAACATATCTACACTACTGTATATAAAATAAACAACAAGGATTTACTGTATAGCACAGGGAACTATATTCAATATCCTGTAACAAACTATAATGGAAAATAATTTTTTAAATATAGATATATACATGTATATGTATAAACACATTACTTTGCTGTACACTTGAAACAGAGTCGTTCAGTTGTGTCTAACTCTTTTTGACCCCATGGACTATAGCCCACCAGGCTCCTCTGTCCGTGGGATTCTCCAGGCAAGAATACTGGAGTGGGTTGCCATGCCCGTCTCCAGGATCTTCCCCATGCAGGGATCGAACCCGCATCTCATAGCTCCTGCACTGGCAGGCAGGTTCTTTACCACTAGCGCCACCTGGGATCAACTATAATTTTGAAAAAAAGAAAAGAACAGAGGACAGGAAATTCAGAAGAGTAGAGTGTGCTCTGGGAGTTTCCCTCTCCTAAGGGCTCACCCCTAAGCCAAGTGAGGGGGGTCAGAGAACCCCTCGTGGGGGGACTGGAAGTATCTGGAGGAAGAAAAGATGGACATTTTACTCTTCAGCTGGTGCTTACTAAGACCTTAGGCTCATGGGGCACCGACTGCTCCCGGAGCTGCGGAAAGAGTTTCCTGGCGTCCCACCTCCCCATCATTTAGGAGAGAAGAGGCCAGAGGTGTCTCTGCTCTCGCCCTGGGTGACATAAGGTGGATACAGGCTGGAGCTGCCCTATGTTCCCAAGAGAACAGCCAGCAGTCTCTGGAGAAATGCCCCTCCACTCACTGGCTGGCGAGGATGCCCGAGGTTTCCATGCATCAGGAGCACATTGTGGAGGGACTTCTCTGGAAGTCCAGTGGTTAAAACTCCAAGCTCCCAATGCAGGGGGAGCCAGTTCAATCCCTGGTCAGGGAACAAGATCCGTAAGCTGCATAGCCAAAAATATTAATTATTAAAAACTGTAGAGCACAAGTGAGCTTGAAGGAAGCTTGCCCTACACAGGTGTCTGCCCAAGAGAAGGGATACCTGGCAAATGCTATGGGCATCCTCAAAGGCAAAAGCAGAAAGAGGAAGAAGGGGTGCCACCTGTGTTCAACTGGGAGATGTATTGCTCAGATCAAAGTGGGTAAGTGAGCATCGGTCAGGAATCCAGAAGACCATCCTGGGCCAAAGAGCCATAACACCTGCCACAACAGAGGACACTTAAGGTCAGTTTGCAATGGCACAAATTATTGAAGACTTTTTACCCCTCTTCCTCAAATCCTCCCCTCTCTGTGCCCCAAACCATGCTGGTGGGCATGGGGAGCCTTAGGAGAAGTGGAGGGGGAAGCAAGGCAGAAAAGAGAAAAAGAAGAGCCCCATGTCTCCATCCCCGTCTCCCCTGCCCAGGCTCCAAGACAGAGCCCAAATGAGATGGTCTGAGACCTGGGACCCTTCGCTGCAGTGTTTGCACTTGGACACACCTCTCCTCCAACAACTAAATACAAAGAAACTGTACATGAGCAGTTAGGGGCAAATTCTGGACCCCAAAGATACAAAGAGACCAAAAAACCCAACTGCCACTTTTGAAGTGCCTAGAGCAGAAGCAAGGTACTGCGCATGCCCCCTGCACACACAGCACCACCTAAGGGGTGGGCAAACCATAGAAGTCACACCTCCAGCCTGACCCCGGACACACCCTACCCTCACCCCACCACATAAGGAACAAGCTCGCCCCACCTCAGGGAGCTAGGAAAACTTGTTTGTTCTCGCTTGCTTTGATGCAGCAGGGACCCCAATAAAGCCTCACCTGAATCTCCTGGTCTCTAGTCAATTATTGATTAAGGAGGCCAACAGCTCCAGTCTGTAACACAGTAGGGGAGAGCAGTGTGTGCCAGTAAACTCGCTGTAAGCTGCAGGAAGAGAAAGCGCTGGTTTGTAGCTTTTGCTGGTGTCCATCATGTAAATACACTCATCACAGCCAGTTTTCAGCTACATGGCCAGATCCCAAGATTCCTGTCTGTTAACCACTGGTTCTGCAAGCTGGTACTAGCTGGCTTCCTTGCAGGCTGAAGGCTGAGTCAACAGAGGGGAATTGAAACAGTGCTGAGAAAAAAGATGTAGCTCTGCTAGACTGTATCCTTTGAGATCAGCTCCTTCAACAAAACTATTACACAGAGTAGGAAGGGAAGAATATAAGGATCACACTCCCCTGGAAGTATCTTGTCAACTCCCTTAAAAGACAGAAGCTGCTAAAAGAGAATTTTGCTTGTTTGTGTCTTTTAAACATCTTTCCCCTCTTCCCACTCCAAAGGGGAAACACTGCATCTGGTAGATGCTATGAAGTTGGGGATGAAGAACGGTCTCCTAAGAAAAATACCAAAGGCAAAATCATCAAGTTTGGTTCATAGGATGACATAAAATTATTAAAACGTAAAATTCTAAATCATCTTGAAAACTAATAAATTGAGGAAATGAGCTTAAAATCTATACCCCAGGTAAGAAGTGCTTTGGATGTGCTGGGTATCCTTGGTTTGCACCCAAGTTCATTTCTATGCCCTGCTTGGTACCCAAGGAGGCTGACATGGACCATTAGCAGTTCTGTGGTCCTTTGCCTTCCTGTAGGTTTAGAGGCTCCTTTGGGAGGGAGGGAAGTGCTGTGTCTGGGAGTTCATTGCAGGGCCCCCTCCTGGCCGATGTCTCAGGGTCAGCTGTTCGCTTCTAAGGAAGACAGGGCTTCAGTCAGGGTGCCTCTATAAGCCACTGTCTGCCTGGGTCCCAGACAGACTGCTCTGGCTCCTGGTGTCTCTATGCCAGGGGTGGTAACTGCTCCCCGTGTTCACAAGCACAAGATTATGGCCCTGCTCCTTTTCAGGATCCCTAAACTCTATTCACCTAATTTACAAATGTTCCCTTCATTAAACAAATTGGTATTATGCTATCTGCTGATACTTTCTACATAAGGTACTCTTTTTTTAATATTTGTTTTTATTTATTTGGCTGCACCAGGTCTTAGTTGTGGCATGCAGGATCTTTGATCTTCATTTCGGCATGCGGGATATTTAGTTGTGGCATGTGAACTCTTAGTTGCAGCACGTGGGATCCTGTTCCCTACCAGGGTTTGAACCCAGGCCCCGTGCATTGGGAGCATGGACTCTTAGCCACTGGACCACCAGGGAAGTCCTATATATGAGACACTCTTAGAAAGCAATAAAAGGAAGTCAGGGAACACCAAAATAAAAATAGGAAGGGGTCAGCTCACAAAAAAATAAATAGGAAATAAATATATGTATTAATATCTAAAAATTTTCAACCTCATTGGTAATTACAAGATGCAAATCAAAACAAAATGAGATAATATTAATCACTTGCCAAACTGAAAATATTTTAAGAATGATACAAGGCAAGAAGAAGCAGACATTTCTTGAAAGTGAAAGTTGCTCAGTCATGTCCGACTCTTTGCAACCCCATGGATTATAGAGCCATCGAATTCCCCAGGCCAGAATACTGGAGTGGGGAGTTGTTCCCTTCTCCAGGGGATCTCCCCAACCCAGGGATAGAACCCAGGTCTCCCGCATTGCAGGTGGATTCTTTACCAGCTGAGCCAGCAGGGAAGGGAAGCCCTTAGACATTCTTCAGTTCAGTTCAGTCGCTCAGTGATCCCATGGACTGCAGCACGCCAGCCTTCCCTGTCCATCACCAATTCCCGGAGCTTGCTCAAACTCATGTCCATCAAGTC
The DNA here is from genome assembly GCF_019320065.1 of Cervus canadensis. NCBI lineage: Eukaryota > Metazoa > Chordata > Mammalia > Artiodactyla > Cervidae > Cervus > Cervus canadensis. The sequence continues at coordinate 41,407,251 of NC_057402.1, read as the reverse complement.
GGTGATGCCATCCAACCATCTCATTCTCTGTCGTCCCCTTCTCCTTCTGCCTTCAATCTTTCCCAGCATCAGGGTCTTTTTAAATGAGTCAGTTCTTCACGTCAGGTGGCCAAAGTATTGGAGTTTCAGCTTCAGCTATTTCCAATGAATATTCAGGACTGATTTCCTTTAGGATGGACTGGTTTGATGTCCTTGCAGTCCAAGGGACTCTCAAGAGTCTTCTCCAACACCACAGTTCAAAAGCATCAATTCTTTGGTGCTCAACCTTCTTTATAGTCCAACTCTCACATCCATACATGACTACTGGAAAAACCATAGCTTTGAATAGACGAACCTTTGTCAGCAAAGTAATGTTTCTGCTTTTTAATATGCTGTTTAGATTGGTCATCTCTTTTCTTCCAAGGAGCATCTTTTAATTTCATGGCTAAGACATTCCTAGATGATGATAGAAAAGTAGGTTGGTGCAAGCTTTCTCTAAAGCAATTTTGTATTATGTAAAAATGATTTGAAAATGTGGGTAGACTTAGGCTCCAAAAGTCTGTCTAAGAATTTATCCTTGAGAAAGAGCTTACAGTAGTGCACAGGATTTGTGACAAGGATACTTACTGCAGCATTTTATAGGATAATGAAAACCCTGTAAAAATCTAAATAGTCAGCAATCAGACTGGCTACATTGAGATATAGTCCCTTTCCGACAATGAAGATTAAAAATGACTATTGAAATGTTGGTAAATATGAATACTGAGTGATAAGGAATGGAATTTTATACCACTCACTCTAATTGTGTGTGTGTGTACACATTTAAAATATCTCCAAGATAAAAAACTTCTGGGGCTTCCCTGGTGGCTCTGTGGTAAAGAATCTGCCCTCCAATGGAGGAGACACAGGTTTGATCCCTGATCTGGGAAGATTCCACATGCTGCAGAGTGACTAAGTCCATGCTTCACAACTACTGAGCCTGCGCCCTAGAGCCTGGGAACCGAAACTAATGAAGCACACACGTCCTACAGTCCATGCCCTACAGTAAGAGAAACCACCGAAATAAGAAGTCTGAGCACCGTAACTAGAGAGTAGCCCCCACTTTCCACAACTAGGGAAAGTCCATGCAGCAACAAAGACCCAGCACAGCCAAAAGTGAATAAATAAATAAAATTGTAATAAAAAAAAACTTCTGAAAATCGGAAATAACTATTTAGAAAAAATAACTACTTAGCATTACAGATCAAGAGTCTTAAAAGCACTCCTTTTCATTGACCTACTAATTATTTATTTGGGAATGTAACCTAAGGAAACAAAAGCTGAGGTATAAAGATGTTCCTTTCGGCATTGTTTATAATCATTTGACACGTTCAAAGAACCTACATGTTTGACTTCACAGTAATGACTAAATAAATTAAGGTCTCGTTTGATGAACTGTTACACCTCATTGAAATAATATTTACAAGGAGTTTGTAATAACAAAGTGCTCACTTGCAAATTCTATCACAAAATCCTTGTGGGTCCTGGAAGTCACAGGATATTACAGGCTAAAAGCCCTGGAGCTCTGTTGGCCTGGCACTCTGCACATTAGAGATGTTCACACACACCCCTTCAGCCTGGCCACCTCCACTAAGCCCGCGCCCCCGTTCCTTCTTGATGGCCCCACTGCCCTGCAGCCTTTGCACTTTCTCCTCCCTCTTCTCCCTCCCTCTTGATTCTGCCTCCCCAAATTCCAAGGAACTAGCTTGCAATAGCAAAGTCCTCCTCAGCGGCTGGTTCCCTTGGTTAAACTCCTTTGGCGAGTGCTGTCTGGTCCAACTAAGGTACAGAGAGGTGATCTATTCTAGCCTGGGCATACACTGATTTAAAACTAGAAGTAGGAGGGGCTTCCCTGATGGTCCTCTGGCTAAGACTCTGTGCTTCCAATGCAGAGGGTCCATGTTCAATCCCTGAGATCCCAACAGGATTCAACTAAAAGATTCCATGTGCTGCAACAAGAACTGGCACAGCCAAAATATTAATTAATTCATTAAAAAATAAAATAAAATCAGAAGTAGGAGCCCAAGGGCAGAAAACATCATCCTTGTCTGTGAGACTCTAAAAGAGGAGCAAAGGTCTCAGGGAATTTGTAAGGAAGCTTCTATCCTAGGGGTTCAGGGACCTCCCTGGCACCGGAATGAATTCCTCTAGTCCTGCTTCTTTCAGATGTCAGTGTGTGAATTCCAGGCCTGGCAGAACTTGTCATCTCTGTTTACAGAAGAGGTGAGGCCCAGGGACATCAAATCAGCCCTCAAAGTCATCCACCGTGGACTTCAGCAGGAGACTGGATCAAAGAGGCCTCAGTGTTTCCAGGCCCATCAATGAAGCCTTGCTCCCCACAAGGAAGAATGCTGCTGGCCAGTAGGCCGGCAGATGCAAAGCAGGCCAGATGTCCCCAGGATTCCTGACATTCCAGAAGGGCAGCCCTCCTTGCTGCCCCACTCCAGGCCCCAGATTCGTGGGCTCAGAAACCTCACCTTGGAAACTTAGGCAGACTTCTCGGAAGGGAAAAGAAATTGCTCCGAGTGTGCCAGGGCCCAGAGCTGCTGCCGCCGCCTAGCTGCTCAGTTGTGTCTGACTCTTTGCGACCCCATGGACTGTAGCCTGCCAGGCTCCTCTCTCCATGGGAATCTCCAGGCAAGAACATTGCAGTGGGTTGCCATTTCCTCCTCCAGGGGATCTTCCTGCCCCAGGGATTGAACCTGGGTCTCCTGCATTGCAGGCAAATTCTCTACCATCTAAGCCACCAAACAGGAAACAGTCAATTCACATAAAAAATATATAAATGGGGGACATCCCTAGTGGTCCAGTGGCTAAGACTCCATGCTTCCAATGTAGAGGGCCTTCGTTTGATCCCTGGTCAGGGTACTAGATCCCACATGCCACAAATAAGACCCAGTGCAGCTAAATAAATAAATAAATAACTTAAAATGTATATATTTGGGAAATAAATGCATGTTTAAAAGTTCAGCCTCATTGGTAATTATAAGATGTAAACTGAAACGACAGATCCTATCAATCACTTGTCAAACTGAAAATATTGTAAAGAACCCTACAAGGCAAGAAAGAAATGGGCACTCTTAGATGACGATAGCAAAGTAACTTGGTGCAAATTTTCTATAAAGCAATTTCGAACTGTGTAAAAGCTATTTGAAAATGTGTGCAGACTTTGGCTCCAAAGTTAACATGTGTAGAATGCTATATTAAGTGCTTCACATGGATTCCCTCATTTCATCCTCATAGCACTTCCGTGAGGTAGGAGCTTTTACTAGTTCCCATAGGCTTAGGTGAGGTGCTTAGACGATGGACCCAAGATGATACAGCTCATAAAGCACAGGACAAGGCCGCCCAGCTCCAGGGCTGTGCTCTAGGGGCCTCGAACTAACTGCTAACTAACTGCAACCTCGAAGGGTTATGGAGAGCAAATGAAATGAAGTATGTACAGAGCCTGCACACAGTGGGTGCTCAATAAATGGAAAGTGACCTTGAATGTCTTTTCGTGCCATTTGTAAACACCAGGAGGGCAGGGGCCTTTGCTGCCTCGTTTACCTTCATACCCATCTCCTGCACAGTTCCTGAAATTTGTAGGTGTTCAGCACATACTTGGTGAACAGGGGAGTGATGAGGCCAGATGGACAGGAGAGCCCTCTGCCCCAGGCAGAGCCCCATGATCTGAGTTCAAATCCTGGCTTTGTCACTTCCAAGCAGTGTGACCATGGGAGAAATACTTAACATCTCCGTGCTTCCATTTCCTTCTGTGTAAGATGGGGATGCTGCTACAGTATCTACTACACAGGGTTGCTAGAAGGATGATGTAAATTATGTCGAACAGTGCACATGGATGGGATAATCCTTTAGGTTTCAAAGAGAAATTCATAGCAGTGTAGGCATATTTTCACAAATATATGGCAAGCACAGGTAGAGTGGCCTGCTCATTAAAATAATAGCTGGAATGGACTTCCCTGGCGGTCCAGTGCTTAAGACCTCACCTTCCAGTGCTGGGGATGCAGCTTTGAGCCCTGTTTGGGGAGCTAAGATCCCACACACCTCTAGGCAAAAAACCAAAACAAAACATAAAACAGAATCAATATTGTAACAATTTCTATAAAGACTTTAAAATGGAAAAAAGAGAAATAAATAAAATAATAGCTGAAAAATTCTATCTGATGAATCCGTGGCAAGTCAGAGCTTTGTTGAGGTGGCGGTCATGCAGCACACCAGTCTCTGCTGCCCTCTAGTGGCCATATCCTTTAATTTTTTGACTGTTTTCTTTCACAGGAAGACACTACAGTAATGCTACGGTCACTTCAGAGGGACCCCTGCTCTCCAAGATTCTGGCCAAACTCCAGCTGTGGCTTGGTTCTCTGGACACTGAGGTGGAGAAAATACACATTTCTTCTTCACTTACAAGGAGTTTTGTGAAAAAGGCAGAGCTCTGGCTGGTTCTGAGATCCCAGGCAAACCCCCTCCCCTCTCCCCGGTCTCACCAGTGAACAGGTACCCCCCACACCTCCACAGCAGGGCAGGAGTGAGGCTCACCCGTGGTGATAACAGGAGGCCCATGGAAGCTCTCAAGTCCAAGGCGTGTTTGCTGTAGTCATTACAACCACATCCTCCTCTGTTTCTCAGCTGAATTTAGCCACACCTGTTTTTCAGACTTTTCCTCCCGGATGTCCACCCTCAAGGAACCCCCAAGTGAAGAGCCCAAAGGCCCCTCAGCTCCAAGCCCTGGCCTCCCCCAGGCTGGTCAGCAAGTTATCTCGCAGCATCCACAAGAGAGCTTTTTTTTTTCCTTTAGCTTTCAGTTGAAGGACTAATTTCTATGTTCAATAAGAAGTGTGCGCATTACCAAAATTGGAGTTGAAAAGAATTGGAGTTGGAAGAGAATATAAGTGCTTTTAGAATCCTAGAAGGCTAGTTTTGGGACTTAGTTTTAAGAATGAAATTCTAGGGGCTTCCCTGGTGGTCCAGCAGTTAAGAATCTGCTCTGCAATGCAGGGGACCCGTGTTCCATCCCTGTTCTGGGAAGATCCCACACGCTGTAGGGCAACTAAGCCCGTGCCCCACCACTATGGAGCCTGTGCGCTACAGCCCGGGAGCTGCCAACTACCGAGCCTATGCGCTAGAGCCCGGGAGCTGCAGCTACGGAGCCCTCGGGCCCTAGAGCCTGTGCTCCACAAGAGAAGCCACCGCAATAAGAAGCCCACACAGCAACTAGAGAGGAGCCCCTGATCATCTCAACCAGAGAAAAGCCTGCACAGCCAGAAATAGCCATAAATAACTAAATAAGGGTTAATAAGGAATGACTTTGTTATTTTAAAAAATTAGATGATAACTTGCTATTGTAACAGAGATCCAGAAGCAGCATAAATATTTTTTAAAATAAAGTTTAAAAAAAAAACAATATTCATGAAAAAAAATTGGAGTTGACAAAGATCCCATCCTTAACCAAAGTTTATTCAGGCACCTCTGAACCCTCACCTCAACTAGCCCTCAACTTTGGCCTGTTGAGCTTAGTTTTAGCAAAGAATCTTCCCAAGTCAGGTTAATTCCCCACCTTGAAAACTAAGTCTTGGTAAGACTCCTGTGAAGACAGTTAAGCAAGAATCACCTTACCCTTGCTAGCTAATCTAACTTTCCACCCACTCACCCTCTCACTCTGTTCTTTGACTAAAAATTCCCAGTTGTCATTACTCTATTTCCTTACTTTTTGGCTGTGCCATGCAAGACATGCAGGATCCTAGTTCCCTGACCGGGATCAGGCCTGTACCACTGGACCACCAGGGAAGTCCACCGTATTGCTGTACTCAGACTTGAGTTCAATCCCATACCCTTATCACAACAGTCTTAAATAAAATCTCCCTTGCCATTTTTAACAAGTGTCAAGTACAAAATTTTTCTTTGAGTCCACCAATAGATTAAGAGGCATGCAAATTAAATTAATCAGTTCAGTTCAGTTCAGTCGCTCAGTTGTGCCCAACTCTTTGCAACCCCGTGAATCGCAGCATGCCAGGCCTCCCTGTCCACCACCAACTGCCGGAGTCCACCCAAACCCATGTCCATTGAGTCGGTGATGCCATCCAACCATCTTATCCTCTGTCATCCCCTTCTCCTCCTGCCCTCAATCTTTCTCAGCATCAGGGTCTTTTCGAGTGAATCAGTTCTTTGCATCAGGTGGCCAAAGTATTGGAGTTTCAGCTTCAATATCAGTCCTTCCAATGAACATTCAGGACTGATCTCCTTTAGGATGGACTGGTTGGATCTCCTTGCAGTCCAAGGGACTCTCAAGAGTCTTCAACACCACAGTTCAAAAGCATCAATTCTTCTGTGCTCAGCTTTCTTTATAGTCCAACTCTCACATCCATACATGACCACTGGAAAAATCATAGCCTTGACTAGATGGACCTTTGTTGACAAAGTAATGTCTCTGCTTTTTAATATGCTATCTAGGTTGGTCATAACTTTCCTTCCAAGGAGTAAATGTCTTTTAATTTCATGGCTGCAATCACCATTTGCAGTGATTTTGGAGCCCAAAAAATAAAGTCTCTCTCTGTTTCTACTGTTTCCCCATCTATTTCCCATGAAGTGATGGGACCAGATGCCATGATCCTAGTTTTCTGAATGTTGAGCTTTAAGCCAACTTTTTCACTCTCCTCTTTCACTTTCATCAAGAGGCTTTTCAGTTCCTCTTCATTCTCTGCCATAAGGCTGGTGTCACCTGCATATCTGAGGTTATTGATATTTCTCCCAGCAATCTTGATTCCAGCTTGTGCTTCTTCCAGCCCAGCGTTTCTCATGATGTACTCTGCATATAAGTTAAATAAAACTTGACATACTCCTTTTCTTATTTGGAACCAGTCTGTTGTTCCATGTCCAGTTCTAACTGTTGCTTCCTGACCTGCACACAGATTTGTCAGGAGGCAGCTCAGGTGGTCTGGTATTCCCATCTCTTTCAGAATTTTCCACAGTTTATTGTGGTCCACACAGTCAAAGGCTTTGGCATAGTCAGTAAAGCAGAAATAAAATAAATACTTTTGAATGGATACAAGAATGAATTAAAAATGATGCCCATGAAAACCTGCTGTGCAGCACGGGGACTTGACCCAGTGCACTGTGGTGGAAGGAAACCCAAACAAGAGGGGTATGTGCATGTATATATGTAGCTGGTTCACTGTGTTGTAGAGCAGAAACTAACAAAACACAGTAAAGCAACCGTATACTCCAACCACAAAAAAATAATGCCCAGTTCTAGTACGTTTTTGGCAAAATGGGTGTCTGCTCATATATTGCTGGTGATAGTGCAAATTGATATAATCCTTTTGAAAGTAAAATGACAACATACAATAAAAACATGTCCTTTGTTCCAATAATCTTAAAAGCAATACTAGAGGAGTCATCTTAAGAAAGAAGAAAAACTAATTTCAATGAAATTGATGGTTGTAGGTAACTAAAAAGAACCCGAATATTCAACAGTAATGAAATACGTAAACAGTATAGGAAGATGTAAGAGAGTGACGGTACAGCAGAATGCTGTAGGGACATAGGTCCCGATGTCTCTACTTCATCTCCTAGCTTCTTTTTTTTAAATTGGAGTTTGTTAGTTTCTGCTACACGACAACATGAATCAGCTATATGCACACATACACGCCCCCTCACTCTTGGACCTCCTTCCTGCCCCACCGCCCCGTCTGCCCCTCCGGGTCATCACAGAGCAGAGCTGAGTGCCCTGCGCTACGCAGCAGCTTCCCACTAGCTGTCTGTTTTACACGTGGTGCTGTATGTTAGTCCTCTTTAGACAGATAAATGGAGAATAAAAAAAAGTTTGAGTGAAAGATGAGCAATTACAGAACCCTCTTCAAAGTGGCTCTACTTACTTACAGGGATCTAGAGCTCTCAGAATCCAGGAACAAGCAGAATAATCAAGGCCCGGGAAGTCAGAACCTCAAGCCAAGTCCAGAAACTTCACCAATAGAAGTTCTGAAACCTTCAGTCTAGCTGTCCATCCACTACTAATGACTCAGCTACCAAGTCATTCAGTCTCTGGCCAAGCGAGAGAGGATCTGATTTGGCAACCAGGTGGGTGGTGCCCTGGGTGAGATGCCCACCTCTAGTTCAAACGGCCACAACCATGCAAGGGAGGCAGAATAGGGGAGCAGGGTCCCTCCTGTGAACAGGGCAGCCTTGGGTTGAAGCAGATGCTCCTAGAAGGGGATGTGGATCGTGAGACAGAGATTAGACACATGCCCTTATGAGAAATACATGCCTATGTATGTAGTTCCTCAGTCATCCCCAACTCTTTGTGACTCTGTGGACCATAGCCCACCAGGCACCTCTGTCCATGGGATTCTCCAGGCAAGAATACTGGAGTGGGTTGCCATTTCCTTCTCCAGAGGATCTTCCTGACCCAGGGATCGAACCCAAGCCTCTTGAATCTCTTCCAATAGTAGGTGGATTCTTTACCACTGCACCACCTGGGAAGCCCATTATAAGAAGTAGACTCACACCTCACACTGAGATCTGGCCCTTTCTCTGCAGGAAAAGGATGCAACTGTTACGCAGCCACTGAAATGTGAAACGTGAAGACCACATAGACACAGGAAAACTTCATTACGATATAAGGCTAAGTGGAAAAAGCCAGAAACAAAAGTCTGTTTCTGCTATGATGACAGCTATGTGATTATACAGTTCAGAGTTAATAACCTTGAAAGGAAGCTTGGTCAGATGAACAAAGCTTGAAGAGCTGGGATGCTGTGCTAGCATTTCAATTTCTTTCTTTTTCTAGTTTTTATTTTATATTGAAGTATAGCCATTAAACAACGCTGTGATAGTTTCAGGTGCACACTGGAGCGCCTCCGTCATACATGCACATGTATCCAAACTCCCCTCCCATCCAGGCTGCCACGTAACAGGGAGTAGAGCTACCTGCGCTGTGCAGGTCTCTGTTGGCTGTCCGTTATTAAGTGATTGTCCATCATTAAGTAAATTTCTTTCTTTCACAGAGACCTTGTGGCATCTCTACAATAAGGATTTCAAGTTTTACTCTGAGAGCATGAACCTGGGAAGTTAGGAAATATAAACTCTTAAAATAAGAAGAAATACTGAGGCTTCCCTGGTGGTCCAGGGGTTAAGACATCAGGCTTCCACTGGAAGAGGGTGAAGGTTCGATCTCTTGCTGGGGAACTAAGATCCTGCATGTCACTTTGCATGGCCAAAAAATAGGGAAAAAGAAGAAGAAAAAAAAATACTAAGGACTGCTGGTTTAAAAGCCCAGGTTGGACCCTACATTTGCACAGCCTCACTGTCTCACCCTCATCCTCACTCTGACTGGTCCTGTCTTTAACATTTTCATCATCAGGTTTTGTTTTCTTAACATTAATTTGATTTTTAAAATACAGCACTGAAATATTATTACTTTTTACTGAGTTTTGGAATGCCCCTTACATCATGTGCCTGTATCAAGTGCCCCACTGCCCACGTCAAAAGCAGCTTTTGGCACATCCTTCCTCCTTCTTTAGGGGCGGGAGAAACACGGTTATCAGAAAGAGGGGAGTGAGGCAAGGACCACTCCAGCCTGACCCCTCCCCACAGAGGGCAGCCAGGGCTCCCAAGTCCGCTGCTGACCTGAGGAACTCTGAAGACTGGACAGGAAGAGTGATTGCCTCTCTGATCCCCTCCAAGGTCTAGGATTTTGGGTAAGAATCACAGAAAGGCACAGCCTACTCGCCAAGCAAGGCCACCCACAGCCTGAGTCCCTCCGTTTCCTGTTCAGTTATAGAAAAGCTGAGAAAAAGCAGGGCTCAGACCTTGAACTGCAGCCCCAGGAAGGCAGACAATGCTCTGATAAGGAGGGAAGGGAGTCAGGAGAATTCACCTAAGATAGATGCTCAGGACCAAGGTCTGGGAAAGGCCGTGTCTATGAAGCACGAACAGGAGAGGAAAAAACAGAGATGTGGACTGTCTCCAAACAAGCTACAATTAGAAAGCAACCTCCACAAAGGAATATACAAACAAGCACAGCAAAATATTCTATTCTGAGGAAACAAACATAACGCAAGGTGTAAATCAACTATACTTCTATAAAATTTAAGATAGTAAATAAAAAGCAAACATATGAAAAAATGAGATGCAAAATAAAGTTGGAAATTACTTGTATTAAAAAAAAAAAACACGAGTTGCAGAGACTCCATTTGGACTTCTGAATTCACAGAATATTTTTTAAAGTTTTTTTCTTTTGAATTGCTTTTTAAAATATTTATTTGGCTGTACTGGGTCTTAGTTGTGGCATATGGGATCTTAATTCCCTGACTAGGTATGGAATGGGGCCCCTTGCATTGGCAGCACAAGTCTTGGCTACTGGACCAAGGGAGTCCCTTGAATTCACAGAATTTAATAAACACTTGAATTCTAAAAAAACAGCTCAATGAAATTGAAAATAGAATGAGATTTTTAAAAATTTACGTCAGAGCTAAGAAAAAAATTGGTGCCCAAAACACCAATACAAATTGAAAATAAGTTAACCACAGAAGATTAATTTTTTTCAAATGATGGGAGGGAAAAAAACACCTAAATATGCAATTGGAAATGACACACCATATTCTAGGAGAATAAAAAAAAATTTGAAAAATCAAGGACTTCCCTGGCAGCCCAATGGTTAAGACTCCATGTTCCCAATGCAGGGGGCCAGGATTTGATCTGTAGTTAGGGAACTGGATCCCACATGCCACAACTAAGAGTTCACACGCCGAAACTAAAAAGGAAAAAAGATCTCACGTGCTGCAACTAACATCTGAAGCAATAAATAATTTTTTTAAAAAAGAAAAATTAACTCTAGGACTTCTTAGCAAAATTATTGAATATTATCAATAGGATTGAGGCAGGATCTCCAGTATTTAATAGAAAGAATAGTCCCTTTCAAGAGAAAAGATAATACTGGTCTCAGAACACTCCAATGGAGCCATGGATATGTTATACACCTTGTCAGCACGCAAATAACTCTTTTAAAGAAGAATCCAGAGACAGAAGGAAGTTTGAGAATTTCCCACCTTGATGAGGAGTTAACACATACTGAAAGTGTGAAAGTGTTAGTCGCGCAATTGTGTCCAACTCTTTGTAACCCTATGTAGCCTGCCAGGTTCCTCTCTCCACGGGATTCTCCAGGCAGGAATATTGGAGTGGGTTGCCATTTTCTTCTTCAGGGGATCTTCCTGACCGGGGGATCAAACCCAGGTCTCCTGCACTGCAGGCAGATTCTTTACCATCTTAGCCACCAGGGTAGAGGTTTAACAATGTAAAGGAAACCACCAGAAGTACTAAAAACTACAGTCTGATCATCAGAAACCAGGGAGGTAGAAGGAGGACTATTAAGTTTCCATGTTTCATAGTTGATAGTCAAAGATGCCATGTGACTAAAGCAAGAGACATGACAATAAACATGTTGTTGTTCTGTCGCGCAGTCGTATCCGACTCTTTGTGACCCCGTGGACTGCAGCACGCCAGGCTTCCCTGTCCTTCATTACCTCCAGGAGTTTGCTCCCACTCATGTCCATTGAGTCGGTGATGCCATCCAACTATCTCATCCTCTCACCCTCTTCTCCTCCTGCCCTCAATCTTTCCCAGCATCAGGGTCTTTCCAGTGAGTTGGCTCTTCACATCAGGTGGCCAAAGTATTGGAACTTCAGCTTCAGCATCAGTCCTTCCAATGAATATTCAGGGTGAAAACAAACATGCAGAAGTAAAAATGAATTTATACATGTGCACGTGTATATGTATTATATATAATCCCACTCTCCTTAAATATGGCATTTCTCTTGTTCATGAATCTGCATGGCTTTTCTGGGTAGCTCCTCCGCTTCCTGCATCCCTGTGACGTCCTGAGGGCTGGGGCTATCTGAAGACTCACTTGCTTACTTGTGTGCACCTGGGCTGTGAAGGCCCCAGATGGGGCTGGACCAGGTGGGAATCTCTGGGCATCTTTATCTCTGTGTGGCCTTTGCACATGGCCTCTCCAGTCTGGTGGCTTCAAGGGAGCCAATGAAGATGTGGTTTTCAGTTTCTTAAAAAAAAACAAAAAAATTTGTTTATACTTTTGGTTGTATGAGCTGGATCCTTGTTGCTTCCCGGGCTTTCTTCTAGTTGCCACAAATGCGGGCTCCTCTCGAGTTGCAGCGCACGGGCCTCTCATTGCAGTGGCTTCTCCTGTTGGGGAGCACAGGCTGTAGGCGCATGGGCTTCAAAAGTTGCACCACATGGGCTCAACAGTTTTGGTACCTGGGCTTAGGGCTTAGTGCCTGAGACATGTGGGATCTTTCTGGACCAGGGATCCAACCCACATCCACTGCACTGGCAAGCGGATTTTCTTTTTTAACCACTGAGCCACCAGGGAAACCCTGGTTTTCACATCTTAATGGCAAGTATAATGGTCAGTGCTGGCTGGGTTTTGAGGTGTATTGCTAGCAAAGGTAAGTTAATACAACCACTTTGGAGGGCCACTTCACAATAACATACCAGAAGGTGAAAATTCGGTTGTTCCAGCAATTCCACTGCTAGAAATCTGCCCCTCAGATATAAGCACAAGTTTACCAAAGTATGTGGTAACATTTATTAAAATGTCCAGGGCAGCATTTTTGTACAAACTAGCGAGACCCTGAAAACTCAGCACCCATTAGCAGGGGCTGTGCATGTGAATTGTGGGTCACACCTCGCCACCACTCAGCTCGCTGCACCACCTTTGACCTAGGCCTAAACCACTGAAATAGCCCCCCAACCTGCCCCTCACCCCTGCTCCTGTTGGCTTCCAATCAGTCCACCAGTGCAAATCAGATGACCCCTCGAATCTATCCCACCACAGCTAAAATCCTTCAGGCCTCTCCGATCTCCAGCAGACCCTGCACACCCCCCACACACGCTCCAGCCTTCACCCTCATCACTGGGGTATGCAAGGTCTGGGGCGTCCCCGGGAGGGGGTGGGGGGCAGGCTAGCCAGGGTGACAAGCTTTATTGCCTGGTAAAGTAGCTCCATACCTTACCAACCACCTTGCAGAGGTAGATTTTTTTTTTCCAAAAGTATTTATTTAGTTGCTCCACGTCTTAGTTGCGGCATGTGAGATCTGATTCCCTAATCAGGGATGGAACCCAGACCCTGTGCATTGGGAGCGCATGTATCTTAGCCACTGGACCCCTGGGGAAGTCCCCAGAGGCAGATTCTCTAAGTGAATGGACCCCTCCTACAAAGGAACCTTCTAAATAAATCTTTGCTGTCATAATTCTTATTCATAAAGGTGTTTTGTTCCTGAGAGATCCCACAAACTTGCCTAAGCTCAAAGCCCCCACAAACCTTCGTCACTCACCCGTCCAGCCTGGGGCTGTGCTGTGCCCCCAAACTCTCCATCAGCCTTCCTGCTGTCCTTCCTGTCACTTCTAACCACAGGGCCTTTGCATGGACTGTTTCCTCTGCCTGGTTACTCCCTCCTCCTGCCTGAGAGGTCCTCTCTGACTATCCCAAGGTCCCTCCACGTCTTGGCACTGTTGTTTTTTCCTGTTTCTAACAGTTGCCATGTCACCTTGTACAGGATTACCATTTGTCTTTCCCACCGAATCACTGCTTCACAAAAGCAGGGGCTGCGGGTACACAGTCCCTGGCCCTCAGTGGAGCCCAGCACATAACAGATGCTTGTTTAGTACAGGCTGACGTGGCTGCACGTCCCACGGGAAGCAAAGAGACGGGCAGGCACGCTGTGACAGTTCAAGGGGAACACGAGTTGGGTTGGGTGAAGGGAACGTCCTTCTGTTTAAAAAAGATACACACTGGATCAGGACAGTGGCCCAGGCCACCACGGGCACAGATGGCAGAAACCTAACAAACGGCCCAAGTGAAAACTGAAAACACCTCTGGACGGTGCTGGCTTCTGGCAGGGCTCAACGCAGGCATTCAGCTGACCCCACCAGGACTCTGCTCTTCCCCTGCTTCTCCCCATTGCTTGCTTCATCCTCCAGCCTGACAGTTCTCCCCTGGAGGGGGCAAGGTGGCAATAGCAGCTCCAGCCTCACTCTCCTGGGTGCAAGTTGTGCAAGAAACAGAAAACACCTCTTCCTGAGGTGTGTGTGTGTTAAGTCACTCAATCGTGTCCCCACCCTTTGAGATTCCACAGACTGTGGCCCGCCAGGCTCCCTGTCCATGGGATTCTCCAGGCAAGAATACTGGAACAGGTTGCCACTGCCTTCTCCAGGGGATCTTCCTGACCCAAGGACTGAACCCAGGTCTCCTGCATCGCAGGCACATTCTTTTAACGTCTGAGTTACCAGGGATTCCTGAGGTGGCTCATGCAAACTCACCCTAGGATTAATTCCACCCTGGAGTTGGGGGCCCACAGGGCAAACATCCACCCCCCACCACACCAACCCAGCACAGAACAGAAAATGGAGAGTGCATGGATCATTACACGGAAATCAGAAAATAAGTTACCAAAATAACGGGAACTAGGTGCCATGAGGCCAAAACAAACACGTATTATCCCACAGATCACTATAAACTGGTAAGTGTGTTTGTTTTTTTTTTTATAAAAACAAATTAACAGTAGCTTCCACAAGGCAGTGGCAGTGGGGGGCAAGGGGAGACATTTTACTCTGTACCATTAATGATGATGTTTTCTAAACTTTTCTGAATTTGCTAAAATCATGATGGAAGCTTTTCTTTTTATTTTTTTTTTAACAAATAATTTTAGTTCTTAGAAATGACAGCTGGGTAAAAATTCTGTAACTCTCACTCAGAGCAGGCTGTGACACGGGAACAGCAACGTCAGACAGTAACAGGTAGCGCATCATATTAGTACCATACAAAATCACCACAAGTTTAGGCACTTTATCAAAGGAACAGGTTTAGAAGCTTGGCCAATGCCTGAGTCACACCCTGGAAAATCATCATGTTAGATGGAGCACATGACTCGTGACACCAGCACGACTTTCCTAAGTAAGGTCCTGTTTGGACAGGACCCCTGGATTCACAGACCACACAAAATCCGACTGATATCAGGAGTTCTCCGTAACTGATTTGAGGGGTTTAAATCCAATAAATTTCAAGTGATTGCTCGGGATTTTCAAGCTGCGTGATTTTCTGCTGTGTCTTCTGCAGAGATTTGGGATCCACGTGTCCTGGCGTCCTGACCATGTATGTAGATGTCGTAGCACTAAGTTGTGCTCCTGTGGCCTGCTTTTAATTTCACAGTAATGGACGTGCTGTCTGCAAGAGACTGATTCAACGCATTTGAGGGTCTTAAGTTCGTCTGATGAGAACCTGGTATCCTTTTGTTTAAGAGAAACAATACAGAAGGCTGCAGGTCAAAGCAGGTAGGGCCAGGGGTGTGGTGCCATGGTCCAGCCAAAGACGCCTCCACATTTCAGTGGGAAAAAGCCACACCTGCAGGTTTCCACTGAAAGTGATTTTATGGTAAATGTGAATCTGTCAGTGTTCCATGTTAATTATAAAACCTCTGTCCTCTTACTTGAAGCCTTTTAAACAGTAATTCTTTCGCTGACCAGAAACTGGCCACATGGCAGACCTTTCTCAGCAGAGACGAGAAGCCTGCGAGTGTGTGGTCGCCCATGCCCTCCTCCTCTGCACAGCGAGGCTGCCCCATCACAGCTCTTCCCTCTTACTCCCAGCCCGATTGTCTTCCTTCGAAGCCCGGGGTTTCGGGTCTCTCTCCTTCTTTTTCTTGCCCTTCTCTTGCTTGGTTTGATTCTTCTCTTTGCTCCCTCCCCCTTTGCCAGGGTACACCTGGCCCTCCAGGGTCACGTCGGCACACCTGTCCTGACTGACCAGGAAGTCCTTGATCTCCCATGCATAGCCCCCATCACGCAGCATGAAGATGGCACGGTCTGACCCCACGATGAACCTGGACAGACAGAGGGGACCACAGTCAGCACACAGTTGGTGCAGGGCTAACGGTTCAGAACAGGCCTGCGGCACTTAACTAAGAAAAGAGAATCCCCTTCAAATTCTACATGAACACAGAACAAAGTGTCCTATTTCCCCAGGCCTAGAAGCTGTTGACATTCACTGTTGGAAAGTACTAGCTGGCTCAACTATTTAACAACTCGGCTCAGATCAAAAGAGAAAGAGGACCTGGGTTGTGTGTGTGGTGCAGGGGCTGCTCATGTGAAGGGAGGTGTCAGAAGGGGGCCTTGGGAGGCTGTAGATGGGCCGGGTTCAGGACCTCTCCCACGGAATCGAGGGGAGGCTGATGTTTGGGTCTGTTTTACAGTCTTAAGTGCCCAGTTAAGGTTTCATGTGACAAAAGGCCTCTGCTGACACAGACTGACAAACAGGAGTTTGGATTGGGTCACAAGAGGCCGACAAAGGGCTCAGGAGGATGCTCGGTGACTGGACATGACTCAACCCCGGAGGTTAACCACTAGCAGCCAAGCACGTCCACACTCCACAGGTCCCAAGGAGCAGAGAGGAACAGAACAGAGTCCGGGTGTGTGTAAAGCACCGCCACCCCCTGCCCCTCCACTCTTATCAGTGAGAGCTTGGGCCCATCACCACCACAGCACTCGCTCGTTCCCCGGTGTCTACTTACGCTCACAAAAGCACTCTGCCACCCTAAACACTCTGAGTATTCCTTTTGATTCTTTTTGTACTTCCTGAACTAAAATATTGGAAGACGCTACATTTCAGAAACTGTTATTGATGAAGAAAAAGGAAATTCCTCAAAACTGCATCTCAGGATCATACTGACCCATGATGACCAGACTTCTTCACTTTAAAGTAACAGAGTCTGGTCCAAGCTTCTGTGTGAACACAGCTACACAGAAGAGCTTCTCCCGTGGGCAGGGACTTCTAAGGGAAGAGGCACACTCAGACGTCAACTAATTTTCCACCCCCACAGAGGAAAAGCTATATAGCTTCTTACTCAGATAAAAGGGAAGTTCAAGATACATAGATAAATGGCTTTTGGATCAAATGAGATATGAAAACAAACAAATAAATTTACTGGCTTTGACCAAACCTGAGTGGTCTTCTTCCAAGAAAAATAAATAAACTAGGTAAATAAATGTAAAAGCGACAGACTAGACAGGAAAGGTCCAGGGCCCTGCCAAGTACTGCCAGGAATGACACCCATTACACCAGAAGAGATAAAGCCCAGCACAGCCCATTTTTCTCAGTAAGGCTGTGGTCTTACCTCTGGACGTCATAGTTGGCGTTGAAAAGGCTGCCCTGCCACAGGCTGGTGATCTCCTCCGTCTCCTTCTCGGTGGGGTTCCCTGACACGGTGACAAACATCATGAGCGTCTTGCCCTTCTTCGTCATCTTCAGTATGCTTTCGGGCTTGCCCGGGTCTATCTGGGAGAAGTCTATCGGTGCAGAGGGTCTTTTGTGCTCTGGGAGGTCTCCTTCCTCTATGTCGTCATCTTTCTGTAAGGACAGGGGGTGGGGGAGGGAAGCATCACACAGTGAGCACTGCAATTGGCAAAGGCAAGAATGTCCGCATGTGATGTCAGTGCTGGTTTATGATCTAAATCATAGCAGAAGGGCTTCTCTGGTGGCCCAGTGGTTAAGAATCCGCCTGCCAATGGAGGGGACATGGGTTTGATCCCTAGTCCAGGAAGATCCCACATGCCACTGAGCAACTGAATCACGACCTGTGAACTCTAGGCTTGAGAAGGGAATACCTACTGATGCACTGAGGATAATCAGAGCTGGGTCCTCCCCTTTGGGCGGGGAGTTATAAATACAAAAGTAGAAGACTGCACCCGTGGTATTGAGCTGGAATTGGAGGCAGCA
Source organism: Cervus canadensis (assembly GCF_019320065.1). Classification (NCBI taxonomy): domain Eukaryota; kingdom Metazoa; phylum Chordata; class Mammalia; order Artiodactyla; family Cervidae; genus Cervus; species Cervus canadensis. The sequence goes on along the minus strand of NC_057402.1, from coordinate 41,389,451 downwards.
GAAGGAACTTATGATCTTTTTGATAGACAAGATAAAAATATTTAAAAGAACTAGTGTTCCACAGGGGAAAGCTAATTCTGGCAAAGGAAACAGAAGATTAGTCTGGAACATCTTCTTGTATCAGAAAGTAAGAAAGTGCTCACAGGATTATGGGATGTGTCAGGATGACACAGAAGCCAGCATGAAGCAGAGCTTGTGGGCCTAATCGGGATAATCTGAAAATCAAAATAATGACAGAATGGTTTAGAACTCCCCAAACAAAGTAAGAACCACTGGATCCAGGCCCACAGAAATAAACAAGACAATTAATTATTAACAACAGAATGCCAACTAAATAAATATAAGATAAATAAGTTAAAAATACACAAAAGAACCAGTTATTCCTTGGAGAAAAGGCTAATTTCAGCAAGGAAAAAACATATGCTTGATATTATCATATGCATGATCCTTGACAACATCATGGTAAGTGAAGGAGAAGACCACACATACACTGCAGGAGTCTATCTATACCAAACATCCAAAGTAGACAAACCTATAGACAGGAAGCAGATGAGAAGTTGCCTGGGGCTGGCTGGAGGGCTGGGAAGAACGCGGGGAGGGGTGACTGAGACCACAGTTTCTTTCTGGGGGTGAAGCAAATGTTCTCAAATTGACTGTGGTGCTGGTTGCACAATTCTCTGAACAGTCCAGAAACCACTGAAATGTACACTTTAAATGAGGGAACTATAAGGCCTGTAAACTATATCACAATAAAGCTGTTACTTAAAACAACAAAAAAACAACCTAAAATGAAACAAAAAGCCCTTATATATCACTACATGGGCCTCTTGACAAATCACTGAAGGGCCGAGGCTTAAGACACCAACAATAATGTCCTGTATTAAACATATTTTTAATAAGAGAACAAGATAATTCTAAAGCTATGTCTGAAGGGGATCCATATTTGATCTGGCTTCAGCTCCCTAACTCACCTGAATGGCCTTGGACCAGACTCCATAATCCTCTAGGCCTGTCTCCTTGTCTATAAAAGGAAAAGCAGAATTGGGTGATCCCTACGGCCCTAGCAGTGTGGGGCCAACCTTTCCCTCAACTCTGCCACCCTCTCAACAGACCCATTTCTTCCTCACTTGGCTGTCAAAGAGCTGCTGGCGACCTGCAGGCAAGCACATGAGCTGCACTGTTCCGTGGGCCTGCGTGTGGCTCCAGGCACCAGTCCTTTCGCCGTGTGGCCCTAGTGGAAAATCATTTTCCCTCACCTCTAATGGGGAGGGGGGTGATCACAGCATCTCCCCTCTAAGCTTGCCTGGGAATTTAATGACATAAAGGCAAGCAATACATACTTAATACATGGTGCTGTTACCACTTGTTCAGTTGCTATATCATGTCAGACTCTCTGTGACCTCATGGACTGCAGCATGTCAGGGTTCCCTGTCCTTCACCATCTCCTGGAGTTTGCTGAGACTCATGGCCCGCTGAAATCCAGCTTCCAAACAACTATTGAAATCACCCTCTTAAAGTACATAGGAACTCCTGGTGGCCAAACTCACAGGCTGTTTCTGACTGTATTCTATTCTATTTCTCCATAATACCTGCTTATGGTCTCCTTAGAATACTTCAAGACTTCTAGCTGGGTCAACAACCTAGAAAATTTTTATTTTTCAAGCTGATTCTACTAACAGTCATGGCATTAACTCCATAGGTTACAAGGACCATTTCTTTTTCATGAAAATATAATTAATCAGAAGTCTAGCACATACAGCAAGATTAAGGATCTTTTCAAGAACCTTTAATATCTATTTTATATGCCTGACTGTGAGTTTCAGTTACAAAAGAAAAGAAAAAACACAGTACCACAGACGTAAGAGAAAAGGTGGCAGCAAAGGACGAGATGGTTGAGACAGCATCACGGACTGAATGGACATGAGTGTGAACAAACTCCAGGAGATAGTACAGACTTCCCTGGGGTCTCAGATGGTAAAGAATCTGCCTGCAATGCAAGAGACCCAGGTTCAATCCTTGGGTCGGGAAGATCCCCTGGAGAAGGGAATGGCTACCCATTCTAGTATTCTTGCCTGGAGAATTCCATGGACAAAGGAGCCTGGTGGGCTACAGACAGGATTAGACGGGCTGGATGGCATCATAGATTCAATGGACATGAATCTGAGCAAATTCCAGGAGATAGTGAAGGAAAGTAGAGTCTGGCGGGCTATAGTCCACAGAGCCACAAAAAGTTGGGCCCGACAGAAAAACCAACACCTTAGATGTAGGTGCAATTGTCCAGGTCTACTCTTAGATGCACTGCTTCCCTGAGTAATCTTACCTGTTCTATCACTTCCTTTAAACTGAAAGCAATTACACCTTCACCCCCAGGCAGGGCTGGGGGCAGAGAATGTGACCAAGTGGCCATTCCCACACTCTATGCAGCCCTTCCTCCAGGCCAGTCTTTCATTCTTGACTGGCTTCGCCACTTCTCCAATGCTGTCTGTCAATATTCATAGCTACAGAGTTGAACTCCCTTATCCTGTAAATGCTTTTCTTCCTCCCAAGTCCTTGATAATAAGACCAGCTACCATCTCCTGAGCAGCTACTATGTCACAGGCATTGTTCATTTAGTATATCCCACCTCAGGACAGGGCTTCCCTGATAGCTGAGCTAGTAAAGAATCCGCCTACCATGCAGGAGTCCCTGGTTCAATTCCTGGGTTGGGAAGATCTGCTGGAGAAGGGATAGGCTTCCCACTCCAGTATTCTTGGGCTTCCTTGGCGGCTCAGAGAGTAAAGAATCTGCCTGCAACGCGAGAGACCTGGGTTCAATCCTTGGGTTGGGAAGATCCTCTGGAGAAGGGAATGGCTACCCACTCCAGTATTTCTGGCCTGGAGAATTCCATGGACTGTATAGCCCATGGGGTAGCAAAGACCTGGACACGACAGCGACTTTCACTTACCTCAGGACAACCCTGTAGGATGCACACTGAACTGAGCTGTGGATGAGGCCCAGAGAAGGTAAATAATTGACTCCAGGTCACCGGCTTGACAGGGTGACACTTAAGTACAAACTCGCTTGTCTGGCTCTGCTCCTATCTCCCCACCTATCCCTTCCCCGGCACCTGGTTACAGTAAGAATCACCTTTGGTTTTTCTACACCAACTGGGACTCATTAACACAGTGGAAGGAGTTTCACCGTTCCTGCCCCCACCCCCACCCTCTACACACACCAGAGGCAGGCCTCTCCCTGCAGCGATGACTTTCAAGCCGGCAGAGGATGGGGGAAGACCTTAGGGACCTCCACCAGGGGAGGAGGTACTGCTTCCTTCAAAAAAGCACCCTTAGATTTTCCAGTGGCACGGTGGGTAAGAATCTGCCTGCCAAACCAGGGGACATGAGTTCGATCCCTGGTCCGGGAAGAGCAAGTAAGCCCATGCGCCTAGTGCCCTCGTGATCTGCAGCAAGAGCAGCCACCTCAATGAGAAGCCCACATACTGCACCTAGAGAGCAGCCCCTGCTCACAACTAGAGAAAAGCCTGTGCGCAGTGGCGAAGACCCAGCACAGCCGAAAATAAAATAATTTGTTTTTAAAAACGATAGATTAAAAATAAAAAAGCACCCAGAGATGGATCTGCTCTCCCACAGAGAGACTGCAATTGCTGGGGCAGGGCTTTCACACTTGCAGTGTCTGCAAAGAGGAGCTCAATTCACCTAAAAGGAACCCTGCAAAGTGGGATGCTTTCTAACTTTAAAGATAAGGAAAATGAGGATCACAAAGCTACCAAGGTCAATACGTCAGATGGTACTAAAACTCAGGTCTGAAAGCCTCTATTTAATATACACACCACGTGCATGCATGCTCAGTCACCAAGTTGTGTCCAACTCTTTTACAATCCCATGGACTGTAGCTTGCCAGGATCCTCTGTCCAGAGAGTTTCCCAGGCAAGTATACTGGAGTGGGTTGCCAATTCCTCTTCCAGGTGATCTTACCGGACCAAGGATAGAACCTTCATCCCCTGCACTGGCGGGTGGATTCTTTACCACTGAGCCACCTGGGAAGCCCACATACACACATGGGAAACCACAATATAATAAAACATCAGCACTGGAAGAAATCATCCAGTAAAATCTCATTCTGCACATAAGGAACCTGAGCTCTAGGGTGGAAACATGACTCACTCAAGATCACACATGGAGTGGAACCCAAGTTTCTGACATTACTTCACCAGCAGTGCAAATAAACCAGGAAAACACAACCACCTATGGATGGGCAAGAGGCAGCAACAATGGTTTTGGTTAGTGAACTTCACCTAAAAAGGTTAATACCCTCTCCCTGCCATTACACATTCCAGCCCATTCAAGTAACCAGAAAACTGACTCGCACAAAAGCAAGTCATTGCTCCCTTGAGCGAAAAATGTGAGTTACAAGACAAAAAACCACTAGCCTTTAATAACGCCTCCTATCCCGTCCAAAAAAGTAAAGGCACGCACAAAACTTACAAAAAACTTTCAGCAGGGACATATACCAAAATGGGAACTGTGAAACCTTATTTAGAACGTGGGGAGAACGACGAAAGCTGAAACGGCGCTCTTGGAAGATAATCCTCTCCATACCCCTCACCCACCCACGCACTCCATTCTCAGGAATGGGATGGAAAAGGTCTCCCCCCGCCCTTCACTAGAAGGACTCGCTGACCACCAACGCGGAGGCGTTGATGACAAATAGGGCTGAAGAGTGAGAGGCTGACTCGTGACTGCAGTGGCCCAAGGAACGGTGGAAAGAGGACATCGGGATGAACGGCTTGGGGCGGGGGTCGGCAGACTGATGGAGTGTTCAGAGGCACTGAGGGTCAGCGGTAGCTGGAGTGGGTCAGTAAGGGCCATTGGCATGCGGACAGAGGAGGTTAGGGGGTCGAAAGACAACAAGACGGAGCTGTATAGGGTCCCAAGACGGAGGAGGTAAGAGGTCAGTAGGAAGGGACCCGGGACAGAATAGCCGGGAGGGTGTGCGCGCGCCGCAGACCTCCCACTGTTCCAGAAGACGAGCCATGTCGGCGTCGTTGTAGTCGCGAATATCCTTCTTCTTCTTCCGGGGAGGTGGGGTGGCCTCGCCGGGTGTCTCGGCCGGGCCCTCGGTGGCGAAGGCCCTCGGCGGCAGCAGCAGGAGCAGCATCAGATCACAGGCACAGAGAAAAACCACGGCGGCGCGCGCCCAGCCGGAGGCCGCCATCTTTGCCGCGCAGAGTCGCGCCGCCGCGTGGACCAGACTTGCGCGAGCCCTGGCCCCACCCCAGGCCGCCTCTTTCCTGGGCCCGCCCCTTGCCGGCGCCTGAGCGGGACACGCCTTCAGCCTAGCCTCCATGGGCTCAAGGCCACCCCCCCTTGGCCCCGCCTCCCAGACCTCGGTAACCTACCAGGCTCCGCCCCGTCCTATTTCCTCCGGCCCCCACCTCCGGAAGCCCCGCCTCCTCCGCCATCTTGGCTCCGCCCATCAGCCTCCTCCCGTTGGTCCAGCATAGGCGCTCTGCCCAGTGTGGTGCTCTACTTCTTTTCCTGCCAGCGGTCGACCTTTTTCTCTCTTAACGAGTAAGTCAGGTCCAGAAGTTCCCTCAGAGCCTCTAGGAATCCTCCAACAGCGCCTCACGAGGCCTCAAGTTTTCGCCTGTGAAATGAAGTGGCGCTGGAAATTCTGGGAGCTCATTTGCGCCAAGAAAGCCCGTTTCACGAAGTCACACGCTTCCTGAGTCTCCTACAATTTCCTTTAAAAACGCCTGTGGCAGGTTAAGCAGCTTTCTCAGAAGATCACAAATAGATTGGGCCCAGTCTTTTGCTACTCAGTAGAAAGAATTCAATCCGTCTTTGAATATTACTGTCATCTCTTGAAACTGAAAAAGTTTTTTGTTTTTTTTTAAATCATTAGTTTTCATCTGTAAAACAACTTCAGTATCTCTTCTGATTTTAACCTCATGTTGTCGGCTCTGTCTATTCCTTTTGAAGGTTGAATCATTCTGTTTTTTGTTGTTGTTTATTGCTTTAAAAGACTCAGGCCAGAAATACTTTAAAATTCCACGGATTTTAAATGGTTGATCTGCTGACTTTTAAATTTTTAATTGGGTGAGAAAGACACGAATCCCTTACTGTAGCTGTAAAATATTCGACCATTGTAGAAACATGGTGTTCTCTTCCACACCAGCCACAATTCTGTCCCACACAAACCAGTTATCACTCTCTAGAATATTGTATACATTCTTCTGTACATTTACAAACACCAAAGTGTCTCTAGAAACGGTTTTGTTGCATTTATATGTGTGTTTATGGCAGCATGGGTTTCCCTGGTGGTTCAGAGAGGGTAAAGTATGTGCCTGCAGTGAAGGAGACTTGGGTTTGATCCCTGGGTCAGGAAGATCCCCTTGGGGAAGGGAATGCAACCCACTCCAGTATTTTTGCTTGGAAAATCCATGAACATCAGAGCCGGGTAGGCTACAGCCCATGGGGTCCCAGAGTCGGACATGACTGAATGACTAACATGTGACCACATTACAAGTTGGTGCGCGTATTAGCATTTTAAGGGTTTTTGACTTACCAATATGACATGAAGTTTGACTATACTGCAGTATAGTATGCATTGATTTTTTAAAATAATTTTTTATATGGACCATTTTTAAAGTCTTTGTTGAGTCTGTTACAACATAGCTTGTTTTATGCTTTGGTTTTTCAGCTGCAAGGCATGTGGGATCTTAGCTGCCTGACCAGGGTTCGAACCCTCATCCTTTGCATTTGAAGGCAAAGTCTTAACCACTGGACTGCTAGGGAAGTATAGTACAGTATTAATAAAATATAGTATTAATATACCTGTACTTTATTTCCTTATTACTCTGTTGATGGGTTCATGTTAAGTCACTTTAGTCATGTCAGTTGTGTTAGTCTCTCAGTTGTGTCCGACTGTCTGCAACCCCATGAACTGCCAGGTTCCTCTGTCCATGGAATTCTCCAGGCAAGAATACTGGAGGGGCTTGCCATTTCCTTCAGGGGATCTTCCCAACCCAGGGATCGAACCCACTTCTGTCTCCTGCATTGTCAGGCAGGTCTTTACCACTAGCACCACCCCAATTTTTATGCTATTACCAAAAGAAAAAAGAGCTATAATAAACCTCTTTACTTCTGCCTGGTGTTATGGGCTGCACCGTATCCTCCCAAATTCTGTATGTGGAAGCCCTAACTCTGGTACCTCAGAATGTGACTGTGTTTGGATCTCTAAAGAGGGAATTAAGTTAAAATGAGTTGTTGGGGGTGGTCCCTAATCCAATATGACTGGTATCCATACAAAAGGAGAGATTTGGACACAATGATATATAGAGGGATCATGTAAAGATACAGGGAGAACATGGCCATTTACAAGCCAAGGAGGGAGGCATCAGAAGAAACCAACCCAACCTTGATCTGGGACTTGCAGCCTCCAGAACAGTGAGAAAATAAATTTATGTTGTTTATTCCAGTGGTCCCCAACCTTTTTGGCAATAGGGACAAATATTGCAGAAGACAAGTTTTTCCATGGACCAGGGGCAGGGGCAGTGGTTTTGGGATGACTCAAGTGCATTGTATTTATTATGCACTTTATTCCTATTAACATTGCATCAGCTCCATCTCAGACCATCAGGCATTAGATCCCAGAAGTTTGGGACCCCTGGTTTAAGCCACCTGTGTTGTTGTTCAGTTGCTAAGTCATTTCTGACTCCATGACCCCATGGACTGTGGCACGCCAGGCTTCCCTGTCCTTCACTGTCTCCTGGAGTTCACTCAAACTCATGTTTATTGTGTCAGTGATGCCCTCCAACCATCTCATCCTCTGTCGCCCCCTTCTCCTATTGCTCTCAATCTTTCTCGGCATCAGGGATTTTCCAGTGAGTCAGCTCTTTGTATCAGGTGGCCAAAGTATTGAAACTTCACCATCAGTCTTTCCAATGAATACTCAGGGTTGATTTCCTTTAGGATTTTTTTTTTTAATTATAATGACATTTTATTTTAAATAGTCACAACATCTGACACTTCAAAAAAAGATACCACTAATTAAAAAAAAAAAGATACCACTAATAAATAACAGAAGTGGAAATACTATCAAAGTTAAAACAGACATAATGTTTAGCTGAGAATCACTTCAACAGAGTAAGGCTCTAAAGATACCAGACAAATGATTTCCTTTAGGATTGACTGGTTTGATCTCCTTGCTGTCCAAGGGACTCTCAAGAGTCTTATGCCCTAGCAAGGTAACATATCTTGCTCGGATAGATTATAGGCCCCATATAAAACAAAATTGAATTTGTTAAAAAAAAAATGGTTTAAATAAGACAGAGGCCTTTGTGGTTATTGTTTGATTCCTCTCTCACAGAAGCAGCTGGAAACCGAGCATCTAGGGCTTGTATTTTTGCTCTTTGAGCATCTGGCACCCTGTCTCTTTTCTCATCCTGCTCCCTCATACTGGTCTGTGGCTTCCAACTTCAAGGTCACAAGTTCAAGGTCAAGATGACTTTTATCCTGAGGAAGGAGGGAGGAAAAAAAGCCAAAAGGAGCATACTTTTTAATGGAGTCATCTTCCTTTAAGCAGCCTATTTGGATGTTCCACAGAGCACTTCTATTTACATCACATGGGCTGGAACCTAGCCTTCTAAGGGAGGCTATCTACATTGTCATCCCAAATAAAACTGGGATTTTGTCATTAAGGGAAAAGAGGAAGTGAAAGTTGAGCAGGTAACTAGTTAACAATGTCTGCCTCACTTTCACACTTAGGACTGTTGATGTTTAAAGCTCTTCCACTGTGGGATGGCTGATACCCTGTATCTATATGTGTTGTTGTTTAGCTGCTCAGTTGTGTTGGACTCTTTGGGACCCCATGGGCTGCAGCACGCCAGACTTCCTATCCTTCACCATCTCCCGGAGTTTCTCAAACTCATGTCTTTTAAGTCAGTGGTGCCATCCAGCCATCTCATCCTCTGTCACTCCCTTCTATGTACACGCTATGCCGTTTCCTATTGTCATTGAGCAGAAACAACTCATAAGAAAAAAAGTTTTTTCTTTTCTGAAATCATAGGGGAAATGTCATAAGCTTTCTCCCCAGAGTGCACTGCTCCACCCAGTGGCTCAGCGCCTGTCCTGGTGCAGTCATGCTAAAAAACATGCACAGCTGTGGTCGGTCATGTGCTCTGCTGGGAGGGGTCACCCTGGTCACTCATTTTACCAGCTGCTAAGTTAAGGTGTAAAAGTGCTGGGATTCCTGGTCCATTGTATCTAATGATACAGAAAAAAAAAATCATTTAATGTTTTACAGAAGTTGTTGGAATTGTGTTAAAAAATAAAAAATCCCAGGACTAGTTTCATCTGAGGAAATGAATTCAGTTTATTATCCAGAGGTATGAAACATCTGGATTGATTGCATTTTCACCCATCTGATGTTTGGAACTTGATTCAGTTCAACCCTGTGAGAATGTATTTTAACTAAGGGTGTGTGTGTGTGTGTGTGGTGGGTGGGTGTGTGTGTGTTGCTCAACTGTGTCCAACTCTTTGCCACCCCATGGACTACAGCCCACCAGGCTCCTCTATCCATGGGATTTTCCAGGCAAGAATACTGGAGTGGGTAACCATTCCTTTCTCCAGAACTAAGGGTCTGCTGTCTTTTTTTTTTTTTTGGCCCCACCACAGGGTATGTGGAACTTCCAGGACCAGGGTTTGAACCAGTGTCCTCTGCAGTGGAAGCGCAGAGTCTTAACCACTGGACCAGCAGGGATGTCTAGGGTCTACTGTCAGTCAAGAACCAGATGGGCACTGATAGAAAGATGAATATGACAAGGTTCCTGCACTAAAGAGCCTGCAAACTAGCAGAGGAGATGAACAATCCACAGTAAGAATAATGCAGATTTCAGGAGGTCCTTGTTATCATATGATGATAATAATACGGGGGAACCCTGATTTTGGAATTGCATTTGTCTGAGGTCCCACAGCTAGTGAAGTGACAGGGAAGAATCTGAACCCTAGTCTATGGATGAAGAGGTATATCTTTCTCCCAGCATAGCACCATTTGGGTTAATCATTGAGGCACTCAGGATAGTTAAACTAGAGGCCAGATGAAAGACCCGTCGAAAAGGAGTCTGGAGGCAGGAATACCAAGATGGGATAAGAATGTGAACGTGGGGACACCCCCGGCAGTCCAGTGGTTGAGACTTCACCTTCAATGCAGGGGATGTGGGTTCAATCCCTAGTCAGGGAACTAAGATCCTACACACCCAAAACATAACACAGAAGCAACATTGTAATATATTCTATAAAGAGAAAAAGTGTGAACCTGGTCTGAGGGCATGTAGTAAGGCAGGAGAGGAGGGGACAGAAGTGAAAGAGACTTCACTTCATGGCTTAAATGAGGCCACCACTGCCCTGGGGGTTAATACTAAGAGGTTCAGTGGCTGCAAATGGTAAAATCAAATCCCCCACCAACTTTCCCATCTTAAGGTGGCCTCAGCTGGGCTCCTTCTGGGTAGTGTCACACCACAACATGTGAGGGATGCCTCAACTGGAGGGTGCAGCAAGAGTTTCTAGCAAAAAAAAAAAAAAAAAAAAAAAAATATATATATATATATATATGTACATTGTTTTTTTTTTTCTTTTGGCTGTGCGGGGTCTTCATTGCTGTGTGCAAGCTTTCTCTAGTTGCAGCGTGTAGGCACTGCTCTTCATTGTGGTGGGCAGGTTTCTCACTGAGGTGGCGTCTCTTGTGGCAGAACATGGACTCCAGGCACACAGACTTAGTACTCACAGAGCATGAGCTTAGTTGTTCTGCGGCATGTGGGATCTTCCAGGACCAGGGTTGTAACCCGTGTCCCCTGCATTGGCAGGCAGATTTTTAACCACTGGCCCACCAGGCAAGTCCTCTAGCGATATCTGTAATCAAGCAGGAGTGATATTCAAAATACTGAAAAACTGGAATGGCACAGTTACCAGCTCATCAGAACTCAGTCCTGTGACCTGAAGGGTACAGCTCAGTTCAAGAGGCTCTGTGGTGCCAAACATTTACCCTTTAAAGACTGAATCATGAGGAGTCATGGGAAGAAGGGCCTGAGATTGGGTCTGAGGTGGAGACAGGGGAGACCATGACTATTCTTTTTTAAAAAATTTATTTATTTGGTTGTGCTGGGTCTTAGTTGTAGCACTCAGGATCTTCCATCTTCCTTGCAGCATGTAGGATCTTTAGTTGCGCATACAAACTCTTAGTTGTGGTGTGCGGTATCAAGTTCCCTGACCAGGGATGCATCCAAGCCCCTGCATTGGGAGCGTGGCGTCTTAGCCACTAGACCATTCAGCAAGTCCCTATTTATTATACTTTACTTTTGTACTTTTTAACCCAATGCAAGAAGAATCACCACATATTTCCTGAGGTTTATATTTACTCACAAGTAGCAATGAACTGATTATCTTCTGACAATTCCAGATTTCCAGGAGAGAATGTGATTGGCCCAGGCTGAGGTGGGTGTCTGTTCCTGGTCCCCATCATTTCTTGTGAAAAGGAGAGCAGGACTCATATATTAAATCAAACACTTAAAATCTGTGTTTTGCCAAACACCATGAAAAAAAGCTAAAAGGCAGACGGTAAACTGGGAGGAAAACTCCAACATGGCAGACAGAAAAATATCATACAGATCAGTAAGAAAAAGATGAACTTTCTGGTTGAAACATGGGAAGGGAGAGGAATCATACTTTTATTTCTCCAAAATAAATAAACCTATTTGCATATGAAAAAGTACAGCAGTGATTATCTCAGTAGATATCAAAGAAATGCAAATTCAAATAAGATGTAATTTTTTCACCTACTGGTGGGGCCAGAATAAAAATTAGGATAGTGTATGTTGTTGGCAAAACTCAGGAAAAAAGCATTCTCATTCTCTCAAGGGGATGGAGACTTTCTGCATGAAACTTTGGTGAAATGTATCAAAACTCTTAACTGCCTAATTCCACTTCCAAGAATGACTCTGAGGAAATAGACAATGAAAATAATAGAAATGGTCATAATCCACAGCACTTACTATGTGGCAGGCACTCTTCTGAACGCTGTACATGTATTTCTTCACTTATCTACTGTTATCAGTCCTACATAACACTCTCTGTAAGATGAGAAAACAGGAGCAAACCTAAATGTTCAACTACAGTAGGCTGAAAAATCCACATTTACAATGCAAAACAATGCAGTCATTAAATAGGATGTCGTAGATGTATATTTGTTGACATTAAAGATGTTTATATTATTAAATGACAAAATGTTATAACATGGTATTAAAATGATATGTATATATGGGGAAATAGCTGCAAATAAGTATATCGTGGCTATTTCTAAGCATGGGATTTTAAGTCAGTTGTATTTTTTTTTTTAGATATTTATTCACTTATTTATTTGGCTGTACCAGGTCTTAGTTGGGGCATGCAGAATCTTGTACTTGTGGCATGCAGGATCTTTAGTTGTAGCATGTGGTATGTTTATTGTTGTGGCGTATGGAATCTAGTTCCCTGACCAGGGATTGAACTCGGGCTCTCTGCAGTGGGAGCTTGGACTGGTAGCTACTGGACCACCAGGGAAGTTCTGTAATTAGTTCTGTTTTAAAAGGGGTGGGAAAGTGAAAGTGTCACTCAGTCACGTCCAACTCTTTGCAACCTTATGGACTGTAGCCCGCCAGGATCCTGTGTCTGTGGGATTCTCCAGACAAGAATTCTGGAGTGGGTTGCCATTCCCTTCTCCAGGGGATCTTCCTGACCCAGCAACTGAATCCAGGTCTCTCACATTGCAGGTAGACTTTTTACCAGCTGAGCCACTAGGGAAGCCCAAAAGGGGTCAGGGGTGCGCATAAATGCACTGATGCTTCCCAAATACTGAAAAGTCTAATTTAAGCAAAAATTCTCAGAATAATACACTTAATTAAAATTATCTATAATACTGCAATTGCCTTGAAAATTTAGGGAAGTGATTTGAATTCATCTCCTAAGAGGAAAAGTTAAGAATTTTATCTGTGTTATCTGAAACATCTCCTATACTTTGCAGCACAGTTAGAGGCAATTATGTTTAGAGAACTTACAATCTCTCTTTCCAAAGAACTCATTTCCTAGATTCTCCAAGACAAGTTGTAAGGGAAGTGGGCTGAACACACCTGCTAAGCAAAGGCCTAGTATTCAATCCAAGAGCTGTGAGCTGTAGATCATGATCACACACAGGCCGAGCCCCTCTGTGGGTTCCTGAAAGTCCATAACTTTCTGTCCATTACTCAGTAAGAGCTGTGGGCAACAGGATGTTGGTTCATGGAAAGGAGGACCTTCTTGCAGGGAACTGCAAATGAATTCATTAAATTATTTATTGATAACTATGCAATGCACTGGTGGCTAGCGAGAATAGTATCATCAGTATTTTGAACGCATCAGTACATTTCTGTGCATCCCCTACCACTTTTAAAATGCAATTGATTATAGGACTTCCCTGGCAGTCCAGTGTCACAGAGATGCACAGATCAAGTCCTGTCTTTAAAGGGATGACAGGGTGATAGGGAGAGTTAAGCGGAGAGTTACAAATACACTATGCTAATGGCCAGGCACAGAGCACAGTAGGTACAAGGGGGCAGAAATGCTTGAGTCTGTCTGGGGGTCATGGAGGCTTCATGTAGAGGAGCAATAAAGCTAGTCACTCTGTGCATGCATGCTCAGTCTGTCCGACTCTGCAACCCCGTGGACTGTACTCTGCCAGGCTCCATGGAATTCTCCAGGCAAGACTACTGGAGTGGGTTGCCATGCCCTCCTCCAGGGGATCTTACCCACTCACAGATTAAACCTGAGTCTCCAGCGTTTCCTGCCCTGGCAAGCAGATTCTTTTATTGCTGAACCACCAGGGAAGCCCTATAGCCAAGTATTAATATTATAAGAATCCTATGGCTGATTCATATCAATGTATGACAAAACCCACTGAAATGTTGTGAAGAAATTAGCCTCCAACTAAAAAAAAAAAAAAAAAAAAGAACCCTAATTATCTAATATCTGTAGCTATTGACTAATTTATGTACTAGGTACATAAATTAGTCAATATAAATAAATAATAAAATAAAAATAAAATTATATATAATAAAATAAAAAGTAATAAAATTAAAATTATATAACAATAAAATTAAAATAAAATGAAATAATAAAAATAATAATAAAACATAAATCAGAAAATGGTTAGGCGTGATTGGTGTTAGGTGTCTGGGGAGCTTAGATTTCAGTACTTATTTTTTCTCCCCTACAGAATTCTGGAGAGTACACCCAAAAGTCATTAACCAGCAGGGAAATAAATGAGGTAGAGAGTTTATCTGTGAAAGCAACCTTCACTTCCATGTAGAGCTTCCTGGTAAATCAGACTTCAGAAAATTCCAGATCTTGGAAACTGAAGACACAGGTGTAACTGTCATGCTATGACAGGCCCTGCACACAGGCCTCCTTCAAAACACACTAGCTTCAGGTGAAGAGAGACAGTGCAGAGGGAGGGAGGGCAGGTAGGGATGGGGGCTGGGTATGAGAGTGGATAGGTGAGATCTTGCCCGGGTGGTTTTATTGTATGAGCACAAACTATACGAGAGAGAAAGAGGACATGGTGGGTAAGGAGAGTGACCTGTCACCCCGTGACCCTGCTCCATAATGAACCACGGGCCAATAGATGTCACTGTCATGCATCACCTGTGGAGAATGACTAAATCTGGGGAAAAGACAGTAGGGGTAAATTTTCCAGATACAAATTTCTCTCCTTTAGAAGAGACATTGAAATGAAGATATTAAGGAAGATGTTTAGCTATGTGTTAGAAAGAATGCCTGAGAATGAATTGGCCCACCTATGACTACAGACCCCCACAAGGGCCTTTGCTGGTGGCTCAGTGGTAAAGAATCTGCTTGCCAATGTAGGAAACACGAAACGTGGGTTCAATCCCTGAGTCATGAAGATCCCCTGGAGAAGGAAATGGCAACCCACTACAGTATTCTTGCCTGGGAAATCTCATGACAGAGGAGCCTGGTGGGCTACAGTCCATGGAGTCGCAAAGACTCTGACACAACTGAGCATGCATGCACGCACAAGGACTATTATGACCACAAAGACAGAACAGGAACACTGCTTCAAAGGTTAAGATACATTAGGGCAGGGAATGCCCCTTACTGACCACCAGGTGGCACCATAGACCAAACACAGCTTGGTTGTTAAGTCTATAAAGTCTGCAGTGTGATATGAAAGTGAAAGTGAAGTCGCTCAGTTGGTCCAACTCTCTGTCATGGACTGTAGCCTACCAGGCTCCTCCATCCATGGGATTTTCCAGGCAAGAGTACTGGAGTGGGTTGCCATTTCCTTCTCTAGAGGATCTTCCCAACCCAGGGATCAAACCCAAGTCTCCCACATTGTAAGCAGATGCTTTACCGTCTGAGCCACCAGGGAAATCTGCAGTGTTCGCTCTCAAACCTGGTAGGGCTAGATACATACAATGGAACATTATTCAGTCTTGTAAGGGAAGAAAAGGGACTTCCCTGGTGGTCCAGTGGCTAAGACTCCAAGCTCCCAAGGCAGAGGGCCCAGGTTTGATCCCTGGTCGGGGAAGTAGATCCCTCATGCTGCAACTAAGACCTGATGCAAATAAATAAATATCTTTTAAAATAATAATAAGAAGGGGGAGAAAATTCTGACACATGTGACAGTATCAGTGAACCATGAAGACATTATTCTAAGTGAAATAAGCCAGACAGAAAAGGACAAATACTACAGGATTCCACTTAAATAAAGTACTTAGAATATTTACATTTATAGAGATACAAGTAGAATAGTGACTTCCAGGGGAATGAGAAGTCATTGTGGAGTGGTACAGAATTCAGTTTGAGGAGATGTCAGGTTTTTCTGAAGACAGATGGTAATGATGGTTACAGAGCAAAGTGAATATACTTAACACCGCAGAACTGTGGCTAGGTTCACAAAAATGACCGAGATTGTAAATTTTATGTTATAGATATCTTACCACAATTAAAAAAAAAAATCAGAGGCTCACGCTGTTGTCTTTGTGTGCTCAGTTACTCAGTTATGTGTGACTCTTTGTGACTTCACGGACTATAGCCTGCCAGGCTCCTCTGCCCATGGAATTTTCCAGGCAAGAATACTGGAGTGGGGTTGCTATTTCCTTCTCCAGTTGTCTTATACCTGCTGAAAGTCCAGGAGGAGGATGTACCTACTAGAACAGGTAAAGAAGGAAGAAAAGCATGTTTCCAACAATCTTGCCCCTCCTGACCTTGGCTTCCTCCCTAAATCCTGAATCAGCTTTCTATTTGCATCTTGTTCGCTCACTTATTTATTAAATGCCTACTAAGTGTTGGCCTTGAGCCAGGCACTGAGAAGACATTCTGCAGGGGCCAAGCCATTTTCTGCACAGCTCCAGTTCCTCTTGTCTATTCCAGTCGCTTTCCCCTAGCCAGTCCTTCAGCCCAAATCTTTTCAGCTTTCTTCTCTCAGTTTTCATTTTAATGAAAAATACCTTGGTTCACATCATATTTTAATTAAATTTTTTTTTAAATTTTGGCTACACCATGCAGTATGTGAAATCTTAGTTCTCCAGCCAGGGACTGAACCCACACCCCCTACATTGGAAGCACAGAGTCTTAACCACTGAACCACCAGGGAAGTCCCTTGTTAAAAAATTTTTTTCAAATTGTTTTGGCATATTTTAATTTTAAAAGAAGGCCTTCCCTGGTGGCATAGTGGTAAGGAATCCATCCACCTGCCAATGCAGGAGATGTGGGTTCGATCCCTGGGTCGGGTAGATCACCTGGAGAATGAAATGGCAACTTGCTCCAGTATTCTTGCCTGGGAAATCCCATGGACAGTGGAACCTGGCGGACTATAGTCCATGGGGTCGCAAAGAGTGTGACAGGACTTAGCGCTAAACAACAATAAAAATTTTAAATGAGGATTAGAAGTAATGGGTGGAGTTTTCTAAAGAAGATGCCCTTACTGCAGAGAATCCAGGGGCAGTCACAGCCTTCCTCTGTTAATCAAGTTAGATGAAAATATGCTACAGCAACAAATAACCCTTGGATCTCAGTGGCTCCACAAGGAGTTTACTTTTTGCTCATGTGACCTGTTCAACACAGTTAGTAGAGAGGGTCTGCTCCTCGGTCACCAAGGCTTATGGTAGTTGCACCTCCAAGGACCCAGTTTTCTGAGCAGAGACAGCAGGGGAAGAGAGTGGAGAATTAGATTGGCCTTCCCCAGCCTCCATCTGAGACAACCCACATCCCTACCATTGACATCTCAAGGCTCAGGACTGATCACATGGTCCCGTCGAATGCAACTAGACTGTTTGGTGAACAATACTCTATAGTTTCTTTCTAAATCTCCCTATTTGTTTATTTTAACCACACCATGTGGCATGCAGGATCTTAGTTCCCCAACCAGGGATGGAACCCATGCCCCCTGCATTGGCAGTGGGGCGTCTTAACCCCTGGACTACCAGGCAAGTCCCTCCAGTTTCTTGACTCTGCTTTCACTAGATGAATAGTATAGTCGTGATGACCTGTTTTCCTTGTTGCCCTTTCTGGACTCTACTCTTCAGAAGAGGTCAAGCCCTCACATTATTTTGTGACTGTGCCTGCCACGGGGCCTGGCATGTGGTAGGTGCCCTTTGTTTGTACAGTGGATAAAAGACGGCAGAAAGTAAAGGTGACCCAGAGGAAGGTAGAGTCAGTACTGGGAAGGATTTGTTTTAGGAAGAGGTGCCATATCTGACAAATGAAGCCAGGAGGGCCAAGAAACCAATTCCACCCGATTTTAAGAGCTAAACCAAATGTCACTGAATAGAGTTGGACATTTTAAGTGTCACAGATCATTGTTGGGGTTCAGAAATTCCAACAACGACAACCAAAGAGAGTGCACATGTAGAAGCAAAGTAGGACCCCAGGCAGCACCAAGTGGCTTTGGAAAAAAATCCTCTGACCCCAGAGCAGTTTTATGAATGAAAAGAACTGGATGTGAAGGGAGGGGTCTGCCTTTCTCAGAAGTTTTCAGAGTTAACTAAAACCAGGGTGCTAGTCCTAGGTTACCTGGAAAGACCTTGATTTATCCAACTGTTTTTCTCTGGTAGAGAAATAAAAAGGATCAACTCTACAGAATCACTGCTAGGTTAGAAAATGAGCAGTTTTATAGGCCTCAGTTTGCAAAATAAGTAGGTTCATATAGAATGCAGAAGATATACAAGGACCCTTTAAGTTATAAGCAGGGTGACCATTCAAGTTTGTCTCTGTTGTTACTGGTTAATTTATTAGTAACACGTCTCACAGTTACTCTCAAAACTGTTTCTGTTTGGACAATAAATTGCAAGGTCATCCATCCCAGTTATAAGTGACAACTGGCTGGAAAAAGGTGACACTAGCCTGGAAAATCCCATGGATGGAGGAGCCTGGTAGGCTGCAGTCCATGGGGTCGAAGAGTCAGACATGACTGCACGACTTCACTTTCACTTTTCACTTTTATGCATTGGAGAAGGAAATGGCAACCCACTCCAGTGTTCTTGCCTGGAGAATCCCAGGGATGGGGTCACACAGAGTCGGACACAACTGAAGTGACTTAGCAGTAGCAGTAGAAGGCTCTAGAAAGGGGCAGAAGAACAAACATTTCCATTGGCTGGAAACACCCAGCTTGTGCTGGGCTGGGCACCTAAGATGGCCTGTTTCAGGGCTAAGAAGTGGGGGGACCCCTGGGACCCTGGCGGGTTTAGGGGATGAGGGAAGCCTGGATGCTTCTAGCACTTCCTGAAGAGCAAGGGCTGGGTCAAATGAGAAAGAGGTTGGCGGTTGGCTGCTTGCCCATGCATTTGTTATCTTCTTGACCTTGGGAAGGTACATAAGGCATCTGACCATCACTTTCCTAATCTGTAAAATGGGGGTGTTTACCTCCGAAGGCTGCTTCTCTTATTTAACTGTTGGCCACTATTCTTCCATTATGCAGCTGACGACACATAAATTATGGGAGGGCAGACTGTGCCAGTACAGGCTCATAATTCTCAGAGCTACATTTATGAGCCAAGTACTCAGGCAGTCAGTGCACAGTATCTGACTTCCAAAGGAGAAAACGGAGACTTGGAGAGAGAACTTGTATAAGGTCACACAACTCATACATGGCTGGGGAAGACTGACCCCAGGGGGAAAAAAAGCTGGTTCAAAGCTCACGCTCTAACTATATAAGGGCTATTGAACTGAAGGGAGGAAGCCGCCAGCGGCCAGCTCTGCTCTTCTCGGACTCCCGTCTCCAGGGCTCTTTGCTCACCCGCACAGTCCCTCCAGGATCGCACCCTGGAAGAGGAGCAAACACAACAAAGGGCGGAGGAGAGCCTGGCCGAGCGGTCGACATCCCACAAAACGCGATGACTGGACCCCAGCACACCACTCGGCGACGGTGCCAGGCGTCCTCTCTTCGGTCCAGAAAACAGGCCACCTTTGAGACTTGCTCCCTGGGCGGGGAGGAAGCGCGGAGCGCCCGGGGTCGGGCTGAGAGCTTACGTAAGGCCAACCGGCGGCTGCGCCCGGGTCTCCCAAGTGTGAGCGCTGAGCCCCAGGCCCAGAGGGACCTCCCTCCGGTCCGCTACCCCGCGTCTCTGCCGAGGACCACCGGCCCGGACCCCGCGGCGTCCGCGCTGGGCGGGGGCGTCCTCCCGCAGCCACCCAGCTTCCCGGGGGAGGAGCAGCGCATCGCGCAAGCATCCGGGAGCGGCGGAGGGGGCGGGAGGAAGGGCGAGAGGAGGAAGCGGGATTTAAACGAAAGGCGGTGACGCCACACAAAAGATTTCTATAGGCTCCAGGGAGGTTACGGCTGAGGCGGCGGCGGCGAGCCCGGGGGCGAGGCGCGGACGGGAAGAGGAAAAGCCTCCAGCGGCCCCGGCGGGCGAGCAGGCGGCGGCGCACCCACGGCCGTGCTTCGAGGTGAAGCCGCGCGGGGAGAGGAAGCGGGTGTTTTCCCCTCTGCCTTTCGGCCCCCGCCCTTCCTTTCAGTTTCTCCCGGCTCGCTCGGAAGTTGGAGGTTGACAAAAATGGCAGGAGCCGGGGTCCGGGCGGGTCTCTGCAGCGCCGCGGGGACCTTCTGAGTTGACCGGGCCGCCCGGGAGACGCGCGCGGCGGCGTCCGATGCTCAGGGCCCGCGGTCCCGGGAGAGCTCAGCCGCTGCGGGCCCGAGGCGAGGAGGAGGCGACGGGGATGGACTCGCGCCGACAGCCGGCGGCGGGCCGTGGGGCGCGCGGTCCGGGAGGGCGTGCCGCCTCGGCTCCGGGCCGCGCTCTGTGAACCGGCGAGGCGGGAAGGGGCCGCCGCGGCGCCCGGCACGCCCGGGCGTGGCGGGCGGGCGAGAGCGCGAGCGGGGCGGCCGCTGTGCGCAATCAGTGCAGGCTCCCGCCCGACTCTGACTCGGCCGCGCCAGCACCGGCCACACCCTCGGCCCTGCTGCCGCCGCTTCCCGAGAGCGGGAGGCAGGAGATGCCCACTGGGCGGCCGTGCGTCCCCGTGGGCCAACCCCGGCCGCCGTCGCGGGGAAGTGCCGCCCGGCGGGGTCTGGACGCCTGAAGCCCACGTGCGCCGCCGAGCCCGAGGTGGCTGACAGCAGAGCCTGCTGGAGCCGCCGCCCGCGCTCCTCCCCGAGGAAAGGATTTTGATTTCAAAGAAAGAAAGGAAGGAAGGACAACTCCCAGCTTCCCTCTCCCGCCCCCCCTGCCCTGGCAGTCGGACCGGGCCATGCCCAGGAAGGCGGCGGCGGCAGCCCAGAGGAAGGGACTTTCCTGGCACTCCGGCGACGAGAAGCGCAGTCTGTGAGTTTGCTCTGTCCCGGTTCATGGTTCCTGCAAGCCCTCCAAGAGGCCGAAAGCTGCAGCCCCTCACCGCGCCCCGACGAGCCGCCTGCGTTTTGTGGCCCCCGGGCCCGCTCCGCGCCGCCGGGGCTCCGGCCGCCGCAGCCCAGTGCCCTCTGCCCGCAGCGGTGGATGGCATGATGGTGCGGGGAAGGCACCGCGGCCTTGGCCAGCTGAGTCGCGACGGCCGCGGGGGCGGCGGCATCGGCAGCGGCGGTGGTAGCAGGCTCCCCAGCGGCATGCCAGTGCCCCCCGGGCGCGATGGCTAGCGGCAGCGCTGGGAAGCCCAGTGTCGAGGCGGCTTCTCCGGCTCCAGCGAGCGCCGTCGGCGGGGCCTCGTCGCAGCCGCGGAAGAGGCTGGTGTCCGTCTGTGACCACTGCAAAGGCAAGATGCAGCTGGTGGCCGACCTGCTGCTGCTGTCGAGTGAGGCGCGGCCCGTGCTCTTCGAGGGCCCCGCCTCTGCCTGCGCCGGCGCCGAGTCCTTCGAGCAGTGCCGGGACACCATCATCGCGCGCACCAAGGGGCTCTCCATCCTCACCCACGACGTGCAGAGTCAGCTCAACATGGGCCGCTTCGGGGAGGCAGGGGACAGCCTGGTGGAGCTGGGAGACCTGGTGGTTTCCCTGACCGAGTGCTCCGCCCATGCGGCCTATCTGGCGGCCGTGGCCACGCCGGGCGCGCAGCCCGCGCAGCCGGGCCTGGTGGACCGCTACCGCGTGACGCGCTGCCGCCACGAGGTGGAGCAGGGCTGCGCCGTGCTGCGCGCCACCCCGCTGGCCGACATGACCCCGCAGCTGCTGCTCGAGGTGTCGCAGGGCCTGTCGCGCAACCTCAAGTTCCTGACGGACGCGTGCGCCCTGGCTAGCGACAAGTCCCGGGACCGCTTCTCGCGTGAGCAGTTCAAGCTGGGCGTCAAGTGCATGAGCACCAGCGCCTCGGCGCTGCTGGCCTGCGTGCGCGAGGTGAAGGCGGCGCCCAGCGAGCTGGCGCGGAGCCGCTGCGCTCTCTTCAGCGGGCCGCTGGTGCAGGCGGTCGGCGCCCTGGTGGGCTTCGCCACCGAGCCGCAGTTCCTGGGTCGCGCGGCGGCTGTGAGCGCCGAGGGCAAGGCGGTGCAGACCGCCATCCTGGGAGGCGCCATGAGCGTGGTGTCGGCCTGCGTGCTCCTGACCCAGTGCCTCAGGGATCTGGCGCAGCACCCCGACGGGGGCGCCAAGATGTCGGACCACAGGGAGAGGCTGAGGAACTCGGCCTGCGCCGTGTCTGAAGGCTGCACCCTGCTATCTCAGGCTTTAAGGGAGAGGTCTTCGCCCAGGACTTTACCGCCAGTGAATTCCAATTCTGTGAATTAGCACCCCCCAATCCTCAGCCTCATCCCCTGTTCCACCCCCCTACCCCCCACTCCCAGGCTAAAGGAAGATAACATATTCTCTTCCCTTTTCCATTTATACCAAAGAAATCAACGGTGAAGCTTGCCCCCTACCCCCCGCCCCGTTAAATGCTCGTGAGGAATCTTCCAGAAGGCAGGGCCATGCATACATGCCATTTATGCACGCACTCTGAGGGCTCCCGTGCCCCACCAGCCCAAGCACAGTAGGGACCAGCAGGTGGAAGATGTGACTTATGCTGGTTGCGGTGTTAACCCCCGCCCCCTAACCCAGCTCCCCTTCCGGGGCTCCTCAACTAAATTTTTATTATTAATTGGGCAGGAAGGAGGTCATGGGTTCATTTCTTTTTTGGTCTTTATTTTCTTCCCTAATTAAAAGAAAGGTTACCTCAGTTTTCACTCCTTAGACATGGATGTAGCTACCTTTTGTTTGTATGTTGTTATTTTTTTAAGCAGTCGTGATGGATTAGGCGTATACTTGGTGTGGAAAGAGTATGACTTTGCCATGTGATTTGCAAATGGGGGGAGAAAGCTACTGTGAGTGTGTGTTTTATTTTTTAATTTACACTATAGAGTGATCCCCCTCCCCCAATGTCAAGTTTTTACCTTGCATGTACTGGAGTATTTATTTCATCTATTAAAATGTTATGTTTCTCAGATGATTTTCTGCAATGATTGTTGATTTTTCAATAATTGTAATGTTGCAGGCTGCCTGTCATTCCTGGAAAGGCACCCTAGAAAGGTTTCGCTTCAGTAGTAGTGAGGTGGGTCCCTTTATGCTTTTTCCTAAAGAGTTAACTTATTTGAACAGCCTAGAATTCAAGAAGAGAGAACTGTTTGTAGAAAGAAAACTGTCCCCTTGTAAAGGCAGGGGACACATACAGTGGTTACCTATAGTGCTAGAGTGGCTGTTTAGGTTTTCTTTGTTTTTTTCTGTCTTGCTTCTAGTTTCTCCTGGAAAGTAATTTTGCATCCATTGTCCCCTTCTCATCCTTCTGTCCTAATGAACAGGGTTCAGGCTGACTGCAGTCTGATTTGTATTCCGCCTGTCTTTTTCAGATTAAGGCTCTTGCTAGTCCCACATGGAATGTACGTACGGGAATCTGTGTATGGACCTGCAAAAGTACTGTGTATTAAATGAGAGTATGTAGACAGGTCTGTTCAGACAAGAACCAACTGCTCTTGATTTTAGAAAACCAAACAAATGTAGACTATTCAGTGGAGGAGGAAGTATTCTGAAAAGTGTGATAATAACTCTCTAGACCCAGGGCATGATGGCAGGCGAAGGACTTATCTTTGTGACCTTGGTCTAAGATATGGCCCGGTTGCTTGTATGTTGGATGCTTTGTTCAGTGAAATCTGAAATTAAGGTAGCAGGTCCTTTCTGCAGACAGTTTTAAGAAAAAAAATATTGGGGGAGAGGTGTATGGTTTTGCTGAGTTTTGAACATTTTCCCACTGAAAAAACAACAAATGTATTTGTCGTGCCTATCAGAGAGCTACATGGATAAAACTAGTACATGGTTTAAATTTGCTTAGTTTATTTATTTATTTTTCTTGGGATTTGTTGTGCCTAAACCTTTGCAGTTGTCACAGAGCTGAAAAGAAAAAGATTTTTCCACTGTGATATGTTAGAGGAAAGTTGTAGTGATTGTTTTTACTTGAGTGACTGTATTTATTACAAGAACATTGTATTCAGCATGTAGAACCTCTTTAAATCTATGTTGGGTTACTTCACTCCTTGAGCTTCTCTGAAGTTTGAAAAAGTCTTAAAAGTGGTCAAGTGTATACATTTTTAAAAACAGTCAAGGGAGCTGTTCTTTTTCTCTCTTAGATTCTGGTAGATTTAAATTTCTGAAGTCTACAAAAGATGAAAATAACCTTGAATGTTTATTCCTCTCCCCCTGCCCTTCTTTAAGTCTGAATTCGTCAGGTTCAGGAAGGATTTAAGGGGAAAAAACCTACCAAACCTATGTGCCAGTGACAGTCCTGCTTGCATATAGGAATTTTTACTTACTTTTATTCATTGAATTTCCGTAAGTAATAATTGCATGTTTCCTTTAGCCTGTGCAGATCACAAAGAGTCAACTGAATGGAACATAGTAAAGTAAAACCAGAGCCAGAAATCTGCAAATTTGGTATCTGATTAGGAAAAAAAGAATTGCCAATTGTTCCTTGGACTCATTCCTTGCAGAAGCAATTTTCAGGACAGTGCAAGCCAAAAAAAAAAAAAAACCCCACTTTCCCTATCTACTTGGATGCAGTTAACTAGCTAGTCACCAAATTAATTTTGAAACTTCTCTTCCTCTTAGCCAAGTGACCACTGCTTTTAACATTTCTATGTATTAAAGATTTTTGGACTTGTAGTTGAAATCTCTGTCGTCTGAAATTGATCAAAGATTCTGTTGTGTGTTGACCTCTTTTTTTCTCCCTCTATCTCTAAGATAAAGTTTAGGATTTTTCATCCAGCAGGTGGCTTGAAGTGAATTCCGCTTGTATGTTTTCAACAGGCTTCAGGAAAGTATAGAGTGAGGAATGCGCTGTGTTTCTGTGTGTCTGTATCACTTGCTTAGCTGGGCACAAGTCTTTGGTATTTTAACTTTCTCCGGATACATTGCTGCTGTTCTTTAGTCGTTAAGTTGTGTCCAACTCTCTTGCAACCTGGTGGACTGTAAGCCTGCTGGGCTCCTCTGCCCATGGGATTTCCCAGGCAAGAAAACTGGAGTGGGTTGCCATTTCCTTCTCTAGGAGACCGTCCCGACCCAGGGATCAAACCTGTGTCTCCCGCTTGGCAAGCAGATCCTTTACCACTGAGCCACCTGGGAAGCCCACTTCTCCCAATGTACCAAGCAGCTAAACTTGTTTTTTAAATAGCCCTGATTTTGTGAAAGAATCTCAGACCTATTTCCTTGGGTTTAATAAGGGCAGCAGAGATACTGGTTCCAGGAATAAAATCACAGTGGCCTGATTTTTTTTTCTTTTTCCAGATTAAACCACCCTAGAGTTAATTTAGATAGCTATCCTTGGGCTCTTCTGACTTCCGAGGGCAAGTTTTGTTAAACACGGGCTAAATGGACACCATCCTGACTGAGAATGTTGTAAACCTTCCTTTGAATGGTCCTGAGAGAAGGAAATGATTATGGCACTGTTCTCGAAACAGAAGCCATTATTTATGACAGTCAACCGAAGTAAATGGGACAAAAGGCTTTCAAACACAAGACTTCACTAGAAAAAAAGCATAGCTCTGTCTTTCCTTGGTTGTTTAAGCTTGGCCTTTTTCTGTTACTCTTTCTGGGTTGATGTTAGGAAATGCAAAAATTACGTGTTTATGTGTTTCGAACTCCAACCTCATCTCCACCCCAGTTTTTTCGTTGTTTTTTTTTTTAAGTCACGTTTCTAAAAAAGTAGAGTTCATAATTCTGGAAGCATCATTTAAACCTGATTGGTTATTTTGCAAATACTTTTTTTTTAAGCTGGCATAGGGATCTAAAATATTTGACAGTTTGAAGCAGCTAATTTTAACAGAAACACCTGTTTTTTTTTTCCAGAATGAATGTGACTATGGTAACATGCAGATCAGGCAGAGGATTTGAAAAATGCCTGCCAAAGCCTCTTCTGAGCTTTGCTCAGTAAACAGGAGTTAAGAGAAGAAATCTGTGAAGTCCTAGTGGTACTTTCACTGTCAGGCCATCCCCTGGCCCATGGGGTGCTTAGAATTCTAACTCCTGGAAGAGCCATGAAGGAACCACCTCTGGTTCCAGGGTGGACACAGGTACCTGTGTTCTCTACAGGCAAATTCTTGTCTTGATTAAAAAAATTTTTTTTTCTTTTTTTGCATGAGTATGTGTGAAATGAATTGGCTTCTTTTATTGAAAGCAGGGGTTTTTTTGAAAGCAGGGTTTTTATTTGGGATCATTTGGATAGGTGAGTTGTCTGGTTCTACTCAGTGGCAGAGGTTCAAAGACTGGATTGATCTGATGCTGCAGGGGGAAAAAGTGTTACTTGTATCTATGATTGGGGTTGATTTAATTGAACTGTAAAGCCCCTTCAGGTCAGGGATTGTCATACTTGGCACATGTGCAGTTTTGTTTTTTTAAGTGAATGTGTGTCAAGATACCTGCCTCAAGTAAAGCCAAGTGTGAAAGTGTTAGTCACTCAGTTGTGTCTGACTCTTTGCAACCCCTGTGGACTGAGGCCCACCAGTCTCCTCTGTCCATGGGATTTCCCAGGCAAGGATACTAGAGTAGGTTGACATTTCCTCCTCCAGGGGATCTTCCTGACCAAACGATCATACTCTGGTCTACCTGCATTGCAGGCAGACTCTTTACCTTCAGGCCACCAGGGAAGCCCACTTTTTTTTCTGGAAATGAAAGTTACAATGGGCCTTTGTTCAACGACTGTAGAGCAGGGGACCAGCAGTGTGTGCCAGCCACTGTCACAGGTGCTGGGCTCCAGCTCTGAGGGCGCCCTGGTTCCTCCTTTTGTAGAAAGTCGGGTGCTGCTCCAGACTTGGTCAATGGACTGGCAGTAACATCCCCATCGTAATCCTGGGCCCTACCTCTGGCCTATTTCTGTCAGCAGCATAGGGTGTGGAGCAGTCTGAGTCTCCTCCAGCTCTCCCAGGTGGTTCTGACCCAGGCCCAGTCTGCAAGGCCTGCTGGTTCCTTTTAATTTCCTGTGGACCCTGTAAGCTCTCAGTGCTTCTATATCAGGAGGCAGCAGCATTTCTACAAGTTTCTTGTTTGCTCAGGTGTTGTTTTTTTTTCTCCTGGATATTTTGAGCCCTTTTCTTCACTTAGGATAATTTAGGCTCTCCTGCCAATTTGGAATTGGCAGGTTTTTCTTTTGGGGGTTTGTGTGTGTGTGTGTATGTGTGTATAGGTACAGAGTCCTTGTTCTCTTAACTCCCTTTGGAGATAAACTGAAGTCGTATAATAGTAAACTGGCAACTTGGCTTTCTGTGTTTTTGCATGCTGTTGACTCTTGTCCTAGAAAACTGGAACTAGCAGACAACCTAATTAAAAATCAACCCTTCAGCTCTTTGGCTGCCCAAGAAAGAACACTTTGCTCTTGAGTTTGTAAAGTACTTTATTCAGAACCAAATGAAGCACACAGACTTATTCCAAAGCTCATTTTGGGGAAAAGCCAAAGTTTGCAATATACTCAGGAAATACATCTTGAAGGCCAATCATGCACCAGGAATTAGAAAGATCTTTTAGATCCTTCATATTCACAAGGGTGGTTCCAGGAGCTGGCTTCAGCACCAGCAGATAGCAGAATCTTGGCCCCACCCTTGACCTACCCAGTACTATCTGCTTTGTCAAGATCTCCATGGATTTCTGGGCACACTCACTTTGAGAAGCACTGCTTGAGGAGATAATATGTAGCCACCATGGCCAAATCCTTGCTCTACTCTTGACCGTGGGAACCTAGGCATTTACTATGTTTATTTCAGTCTTTTCTGTTTATCATGT
The DNA here is from genome assembly GCF_019320065.1 of Cervus canadensis. NCBI lineage: Eukaryota > Metazoa > Chordata > Mammalia > Artiodactyla > Cervidae > Cervus > Cervus canadensis. Next base: position 41,361,703 of record NC_057402.1, on the reverse strand, counting down.
ATGTTCATGTATATGATGTAACTGGCTCCTTCCAGCAGTCTTGTGAAGTAGGCAGGTATTACTCACTGTGCGTGTCATCTAAACATTTGTACTTCTGTTTTCCTGTTGTGAAAAATATTTATGATGAATTCCCATGAAGTGCAAGACCTCCAGAGTAGTCCTATCCACTTACAAGATGATCGAAAATATTAACGGAAACGTTTTATGTTAAAGTCAGTTTCCCCTACGGATCTTCTTTTTTACCCTTCCAGTAACTTGACACAGCAAATACATTGTGATGTCCTTGAGGAGGGCGCAAATAAAGAGCATAGCCCTGTCTTCTAAGTCTTCTGTTCTTCTCTGGGGCAAACCTATCCAGATTCTTGGAAATGTTGGATGTCTAAAGTTCTTCAAAATGTCAAACTTCCAGGAAGTGTTTAAATGCTATTTAGGTTTGTTAGTACAGTTTAATTAATAGCAATTAATTATTTACAATTTACTGATTTCAAGCTTTATTCTAAGTATTCACTAATAACTTTTTTTTTGCTGAAGTAGGACATAGAGAACTTTTTAAAAAATCCTCTGTTTTAGGGGAAAAAAAATGTTAGTCACTTAGTTGTATCTGACTCTTTGCAACCCCATGGACTGTAGCCCACCAGGCTCCTCTGTCCATAGAATTTTTGAGGAAAAAAATTGGAGTGGGTAGCCATTCCCTTCTGTAGGTGATCTTCCCAACCCAGGGATGGAACCTGGGTCTCTTGCACTGCAGGTAGATTCTTTATCACTGAGCCACCAGGGAAGCCTTTATGCATTCAAGGTTAATGAGCATATTGCCCTGAAAATTTTTCTGCCAAAATTGCAGTATATCACCTAATGTGGTTTCTGATTTCCTTCTAATTTGCCCAAGTTTTTTTTTTTTTTTTAAACCACCTGTGCCCCTGCAGTTCAAGCGTGGAGCCCCAAGCACTGGACTACCAGGGAATTCCAAATTTGCCTGTTTTAGATGGCAGAGATACTGATCCAGTGGAAAATCACACATTGGTTGCCTTAGGTATAGGAGACCTGCCTTCATGTCAGACCCTTAGAAGTTAGAGATTATAGGAAACATAGGTCAGTTTAGTGCTTACTGAGGCCCTTTCCATTTCAACTTTGGCCGTCTGCTTCCTGTTCTAAAATGAATGGGTAAGTCATTCCAGTACCTTCCTTGAGATAGAATTTTGGTAAAAGTTTTTTCTAAAAGTTTGCTTGGAGGCTAGGTTTTACTTAAATGTTCCTTCTTCGCTAAGTCCATGATAAAAATATTTCTAAAAACATACATATGATTCTAGTTTTATCACTTGGAACTTCATTTTAAGGTATGTAGGCATTTTAATAATGCTATGAGAAGTTGTCCATAGAACCAACAAAAATAGATCATCTGGTATTTCACCTGTTTTGATGGAGTCATGTTCATATTGTTGTTTAGTTACTAAGACGTGTCCAACTCTTGTGTGACCCCATGAGTTGTAGCCTGCCAGGCTCCTCTGTCCAGGTAAGAATACTGGAGTGGGTTGCTGTTTCCTTCTAGAGGAGATTTTCCCAACCTAGGGATCGAACCCGTGTCTCCTGCAGTACAAGCAGATCTTTACCAGTGAGCCACCAGGGAAGCCCACCTTATATAAGAGGAATGACTCAAAACCACACAGCATTCCCAACAGACCCAGAAGCCCCGTCCTTTGTCATCCTCAAAAAATCAATTTGTGATGTGGTTTGGTTTCCAGCAGAGATGTTTTCCAGGTATAGCTTCCTTTTGTGTTACATCTATATGGCTACAGAAAACAGACCTGAGAAAGTGACTCATTTCCAAAGGACTCATTGAATGAAGAGTAGGATGTAGGTGTTGCCCTGATGCACCAGAGCATCTGCCCTCTTAGACACAGTAGATGGTTTCAGTATCATGGGGGTTGATTCCTTCCTGGGCATCTGAGGATTACTCACTTTAAATGCTCCAGGGAAAAGTTTTAACTATATATATATATGAAAAATGAAAGCTCTTTTCTGGAGGTTCTGGAACCAGTCCCCCACAGATGCAAGAGATGGCTGTATCTGTAAATCTTTGACCTCCAGAGTACCTCATTTAATTTAAATATTCTCCATGTAAGCTAAAGTCCTCTCATTAAAACCCGTCATCTGTATGAGCAAGATAAGCAAGCAGGTGTTTAGGTAGATGGGGCTTTCCAGGTGGTGCTAGTAATAAAGAACCTCCCTGCCAATGCAGGAGACATAAGGGACTCGGGTTCGGTCCCTGGGTCAGGAAGACCCCTGGAGGAGGGCATGGCAACCCACTCCAGTATTCTTGCTTATAGAATCCCCTGGACAGAGGAGCCTGGTGGGCTATGATCCAGAGCCACAAAGAGTTGGGCATGACTCCTGTGACTTAGCACAGCATAACACATTTAGGTGGATGTGTAGATAGACAGGTAATAATCAGAAGGTGGATTACAAAATAGAGGCTTGACAATTTTTTAAATCTTTTCCTATGTAAACATGTTCATGAAATTCCATATGATGTGAATGTCCATGAATTGTTAAGTCTCAGGGCTGAGAAACTAGATGTGTTTCTACCTTCTTAACACTTTGAGAAGTGAGTTCTGCAGGGTCCAGTGGAAATTCATTTAGATTTTTTGAAGCATTTCCTAATTACCTAACCTAAATTGTTCCTCCTCCGCTGTTCTGGCCCATTTTTTTTTCCATCTGAAAAGAGAACGGCTCCCATACTGCTTAGAGAAGATAGAACGTTAATTGATGCCTCAGGGGATGTCGAGATACTAGGACTCTTCACCCATCTCCATTTCACCATCTCCATGGCCATTTCTTAAGACTGATTCTGTCCTGGGAGCTGGGAATATGGAGATAAGCTTAAAATACAGAACAAGTGATAGAAAGGGAGTACGGATTTCAAGAGATCGAGATAAGCACCATAAATACTGTTGATAAGAATCCTCTAGTCTAGGCCTTTGACTATTTGTGATCTTTGTAGTTTTTTGTTATTGTTCAGTTAGTTGTGTCCAGCTCTTTGTGACCCCATGGACTGCAGCACGCCAGGCTTCTCTGTCCATCACTGTCTCCTAGCGTTTGCTTAGACTCATGCCCATTGAGTTGATGCCATCCAACCATCACATTCTGTTACCACCTTCTCCTGCCCTCAGTCTTTCTCAGCATCAGGGTCTTTTCCAATGAGTCAACTCAGGTAGCCAAAGTATTGGAGCTTCAGCATCAGTTCTTCCAATAAGTTTTCAGAGTTGATCTCCTTTAGGATTGACTGGTTTGATCTCCTTGCTGTCCAAGGGACTCTCAAGTGTCTTTTCCAGCACCACAGTTTGAAAGCATCGATTGTTCTGTGCTTAGCCATGCTTATGGTCCAACTCTTTATTGTTCCTGGAGTTGATCAAATTCGTGACAAGGGAAGGAGGTTGGCATCAGAACTGGTCTTTCCTACTCTCGGTGCCAGGTGACTGCATATAATTTAAGTGGGGACTTCATGAAATTTATTTTTGGTGCTGCTGGAGGGTAGTTTTCAGTTAGAGACTGCAGGTGCCTTCAAGAGTGGGCTTTGTTCCAAGGCTTAAGGGTCATATTCTTTTCTGCTCGTTAATTCTGAGTAGTGTTGATGTAGGGTTTAAGGCTGTTCTGGACCAGCTTTGCTCTACTGAAAGTAGAACAGCTTTTCCCCCCTTCATTCAAGCTGCTAGCCTGGCCTTTAATCAGGAGCCCTGGGTGGGGCTGCTAGGATCAGCTTACCTGCAGAGGAGTCCTGGGCCCAGCTGCCTACCACCTTTGGAGATCTCCTAGCTCTGAGCTTACCTGGTGACTTAGACAGTAAAGAACTCGTCTGCCAATGCAGGAGACCTGAGTTTGATCCTTGGGTCAGGAAGATCCCCTGGAGAAGAACACCCACTCTAGTGTTCTTGCCTGGAAATTTTCATAAACAGAGGAGCCTTGTAGGCTACAGTCCGTGGGGTTGTGAAGAGTCAGACACGACTGAAGCGACTAACACCTTCACTTTCACTTTAGAGCTAGGCTGGGGTACTTGAAGATGCATGTGGCTGGGAGTGGAGCTGGCTGACAGACTGGGAGCCTTCCAGGCAAGAACTGGGACTTTTTCATCTCTGTCATCCTTAGCAGGTAGCCAGCATACTCCATAAACATTTGTTCAATGAAAGAAGCAAGAGCCAGCATCTTTTGAGCCCCTGTGTATGTGAAGAACTTTACGTTGCATCTCTCAGTCCTTAAAGCAATACTTTGAAGTGTGAAGAGTTGTTCTCCTTTTACAGATTAAGATGCTGAAGTGAAACCACTTACCCAGGGACACAGACTAGAAAGGAGTGGAATAAGGGTAACACAAGGTCTGTCTGGTGGAGCCTAGAATTCTCAGCCACTTGGCTACAGAAAATGAATGAATTTCTAGGATGGAGTCCCTCTGCCTATTGAGGTTGAAATGCTGACCAACTCCATTAAAAAAAGAAAACGTTGTACCAGGACTTGCCTGGTGGTCCAGTGGTTAAGACTCCCAATGCAGTGGGCATGGGTCCCATCCCTGGTCAGGGACCTAAGATCCTGCATGGGGCGACCAAAAATTAAAAAAGCACCAAACCACTAAACTGTACCAATGACCATTTTTGTAGGTTTCCTCTTGGGCCTTTGGTCTGAGCCCTTTTGCAGAGGGCCCTGGTTGCCCATGGCTCCCTCATAAAGTCTCAGCCTTTCTACCAGCTGCTCAATCCTGGTGTCCTGGAGGATGCTCAGAGATCAACCTCTGCTTTTCCTTGTAACCTCCACTTGGATTTCTCAAATACAAATATCTTAGTTATTGCTCACTTGCAACACTCCATGGTTTCCCCATTGACTTTAGGATAAAAGCCAGACTCCTAATTGAGAGAGTTCTAGATGATCTGGTCCCTTGCTCCCCGCAGACTCCTTTCCACCCATGATAGCACCTGCAGAGTCCTTCTCGTGTCATTCTCTTTTTACCTGAGCTCTTGCACAGCTGTGTCTCCTTGGACAGTTCACCCTGTCCTTTCTCCCCCAGCCTGACTCTTCTAGTCTGGGTGGCACCCCTCCAATGAGTCCTTGTGGTACCCTTGACTTCCCTTCTATTGGTTTACCAAGTTCTTGTAATCTTCTGTTTACTTATACATGTTCCCAGTCTGTCATCGGATGGTAGAGTCATCTTTTTGTCTCCAGTGACTAATGGAGTTGCCTAACACAAAGTGCGTGCGTGCTCAGCCGATTCTACGGCCCCATAGACTGCAGCACACCAGGCTTCTCTGTCCATGAGATTTTCCAGGCAAGAATGCTGGAACAAGTTTGCCATTTCCTACTCCAGGGGATCTTCCTGACCCGGGGATCAAACCTGCGTCTCCTGCATGGGCAGGCAGATTCTTTACCACTGAGCCATCTGGGAAGCCCAACACATAGTAGGCCCCAATAAACATTTCTGCATGAACAGATGTGTTGGTGAGTCATATCAAGCTTTTAGAGAAGAGCCCAGAAGTAAAAGATCTCATTAGCTTTTCTCTTGTCTAGGTCCCTTTTCATCAGTTACCAAGTTCATCCAAATTTTCCTTCCTAGAACCCTCAGGATCTGTTTCTTCCCTCAGCTGCAGTGCCAGGACCCTAGTCCGGGGCCTCACTGGCCTGCATACAGACGATGCTACAGAATGTATCTCCCTGGAGATCGGCTGCAGCCTGGACCTCTTGGCCAAGGTTGGCCTGCTTTCCTCATTTCCCTGCCCATCACTCATGCCTTTCTGCAGCCAATTGGAAACCTAAAGTGCAACTTCAAGTAGCCAATACATGTGTGTGCACGTGCTCAGTCATGTTCCACTCTTTCTGACCCCATGGACTATTGCCCACCAGGCTCCTCTGTCCATGGAATTTTCCAGGCAAGAATACTGGAATGAGTTGCCATTTCCTCCACCAGGGGATCTTCCTGACTCAGGGACTGAACCCACGTCCCTTATTTCTCTTGCATTGGCAGGCAGGTTCTTTACCGGTAGCTCAGCACATTTCTTGAGTACCATTAATGTGCCACTGGACTGATCCACCATGAATAGGTCCGGGCTCCACTCAGGCTGTGGCCACCATCACCTACCACCTCCAACTCAAGCCACTGTTGTAGTGTAACAACTCTCAGACAATCCTATGCCCTCTTATCCCCAACTCTGTGCTTCTGCTTTTGTTGGCCTCTACATGAACTGTCTCTCCCATCCTTCTGAATCGTTACTAACCCCTTGAGTGCATACTGCTTCCAGGGTCCTAGGATCAGGACTCTTGGCTGCTATATAGGGGTGGCCTAGGCACTCTGGACCTCTGAAGACCCTCCAGGGATTTGGGTGGATTCTAAGGGGACACTTGAGCGGCTCTGGGTGGACCACAGTCTCTTCTCTGTCTTAACCTCAGAGTCTAAGTTTGGCCTTTGGTTTGTGAGCTGCAGAAATGGGTGCCGACCTAGTGAGGATTCACTCTGCAGGGTGGTACTTGGCCCAGTGGGGATGTGGAAATGAGGCACCACTTGACGAAATGAGGTGTTTCTTTTTTTTTTCCCTTCCCACAAATGGACTTAGAACTGTATTCCCCGGGGAGCTCTTGAAACCAGCGTGAGAATTGACCGAGGGAGTGAGTTCTGGCTTTCAATCCCATAATTGTTATGATACAGAAATTACTCACAGCCTGCCATAATCAAGTTTGGGCTATATTAGTGTACTTAAGCAGAGCTCTGGGGTGGGTGGATGCTCACCAGCATCCTCTGCCTGTGTCTTTCCTGCCCAGGCTCTTATGAGTGGAGGCAAAAAGCTAAAGCCTTAGGGAAGAAAAACGGGGTGCTGCCCCAAAGCGCCCCTGGGAATAGGGGCCACCAAAAACCTCAGGGGCCGCAATGTGAGCAGCAAACACGTGGTCCTCAGGGTTGAATTGCCTTTTGATCCCTAACCTTTTGAGTTGCTCAGTCATGAAATCATGTCCGACTCTGTGACCCCATTGACTGTAACACGCTAGGCTTCTCTGTCATGGGATTTCCCAGGCAAGAATACTGGAGTGAGTTGCCATTTCCTCCTCCTGGGGATCTTCCAGACCCAGGGATTGAACCTACCTACTGCACTGGCAGGCAGTAGCTTCATTAATTTTGTTTCTTTTTGCATTTGATTGTTGACATTGTCTAAAAATATAAAATGATGGCTGTCTTATCAAAATTAAAGGAATGGTTTAAAACAAAGGCATTCTATCTATTTACTTAACTTTTCCCTTCCAGCAAGGACATTCCAGTTTCAGTGGAGTAATAAGCGGATAGGGTTACCATGACCACGGTGAATTGCCATGACAATTTCGACAAACACTGAACTGAGTTGATCGTGTCCCCTTTCTGGTGACGTGACATGGATCATAAGAGCACTGGGTGTGACTGAACACTGGGGTGTGGCCAGAAGCCTTTTGTCACAAACTGAGCAGCTGTGGTATCCGGCCTTGGTGTGAGGGTCTCCAAGTGACCTGGTTTCTCTCAGACTGTGGGGTCAACTTTGAAAACAATGCAGAGAAGACTAAGTGAAGAGAATAGTGTCGTTAGGGGTCTCGCTTTAAGCACGCACAAAAACTTAGCACAGGGCTCAGACATGATGTAGGGTCTGGTTCCCCAGGCAAAGTAGGAATCACCATTTACAGTCTGAAAGGGTGATTGTGAGCAGTTGAAGTCTATGCTTTCTTTTTTTATATTATTTTTGTGTGCGTGTGGTTAGTTCATTTGCTAGAGTTATATCACATACATGAGGACTTCCCCGGTGGGTCAGTGGTAAAGAATTCTCCTGCCAAATGCAGGAGACCTGGGTTTGATCCCAGGGTCTGGCAACCCACTCCAGTATGCTTGCCTGGAGAATTCCATGGACAGAGGGACCTGGTGGGCTACAGTCCATGGGGTCCCAAAAGAGTTGGACATGACTGAGCACACACACACTCACACACACAAACATCACGTCATATCCCATACACAGACAACAGAACAGCTTTGTGAAGATTGGATTCTGAAAATGAATAAAAAAGAAAGAGACTGAATTCTGGACAGATGTCAGACTCATTCACTGTACTGTACTGGTGGAAGGCTGTGCATTCTGTCTTTGCACTGCCCTGCCCTCTCCCCAGACACTCCAACTCTTTCCTATCCCAGGATGCCTGCATCCTGATACTTAGAGATTAGCGCCTAGCAGCAGAGGCAGGCTTGCTGACCTTCTCAGAACAACTTCCTTGATTTCTCAGAGGGAAGTTCTTCTCTGCTCACTGCCTGACCACCTGACCCATGACTGCCTCTCTTCCTATCCAGTGGGTCCTGCTAGTGTACCAGGCTCCGCTCCACTGCCGTCCTGGATCTGCTTGAGCCATTTCAGCCAGCAGCTCCCTCCCAGAGCCCTACCCTGGGGTCAGGCATCAATGATACAAAAGACCCACTCCCTAGGCTCAAAGAAGATTGATGCTTGTAGAACATAACTTGCACTTGGGTAGTGATCCCTGAAACCCTCAAATCCTGGAAGGCTGAGGGATAAACCTGAGGTGGTGTTTGGGGGCAAAACTTATTTGAACAGAAATCTGGACTCAAAAGACTTCCCTGATGGTCCAGTGGTTCGGACTCCACACTTCATTGCAGGAGCAAGTGTTCGATCTCTGATCAGGGAACTAAGATGCCCTATGCTGCATGGCTTGGCCAAAAGAGAATAAAAGAAAGAAATATGGACTCAGCAGCCCTGAATTACTCAACAAGCATCTCTCTGTCTCCCTTTATACTTACAAACTCATCTATTAGCATCAGTTTCAGGCCTTACCCCCCGCTACCCCCACCAAAAGGGAAGATGTCATACTCAGTTCCCTGACGATCCACCAACTCATAACTGAAAGTGTTAAAAAAAAATGTATTAAGATTGTACTTGGTGACTTGTCTTCTAGAAGACATATACTCTGTCCCTTGAAAGTCGTGGTGGCTTCTTCCCAGAGTCAGGGTAGGGAGTCAGATTGAACATAACTTCTGTCTTTATAAATAGGCCTTCCTTACGGACATTCTTATAAACACGTTCTGACTTTCACTATTGTAGATTGGGGAAATATGTGAATTATGCTATAGATGAAATAACTAAGCCTTGTGGCCTAGATAAAATTGGGCCATGGCAAGAAGTAGAAGAACATGAGAATTGTAGTAATTTGATGCTAAAGGTTACATCAAAACCTTTGGTTCTGATGCTAAAGTCAGAACCACTGACCTTGACCACTCATGCAATATTTTGAGTTCTAGGGTTTTTCTTTAGCAATGTGTTTGAGTTAGTAGAATCATTTTTGGAAAAGTATATGTAAAAATTCTTTCAAAGATAAATCCAAGCAAAGGAGCACTTCTAAAGAGCCGTGACATACCTTGTTATAACAAAACCACTGCTTAATTTTATTAATAAATTTATTGTTGGGGTTTTCCTGGTGGTTCGGTGATAAAGAACCCACCTGCCAATGCAGGAAACATAATGAAACTTGGATTTGATCCCTGGGTCAGGAAAATCTTCTGGAGGACAGCATGGGAACCCACTCCAGTATTCTTGCCTGAAGAATCTCATGGACAGAGCAGACTAGTTCACGGGGTCGCAGAGTCAGACACGACTGAGCGACTTGGCAGGCTCGCACACGAGTTCCCCAGTGATGCTGGTGCTGTGCTGGGGCCCACACTTTTGAGAACCTCTGGAGCAGGCCCCCATTCTCAACCTTGGCTGCACATTACATTCACTTGAGGAATTAAAAATATCTATACATTGATGCCTGGGTTCTACCAGTGGAGATTCTGATTGGATTGTTTGAGATACCTCAGGTATTGGCATTCATAAGAGGGGCCAAGTGATGGGGCAGTGTTGAGAAATACTGGACTAAGTCACAGATTTAAAACTGAAAATCATTATGTCTTAAGCACTAAAGTTTATTTCTCAGGACTTCCCTGGCGGTCCAGTGGTTAGGATTTCCCCTTCCGGTACAGGGGATGCGTGTTCAATCCCCAGCCAGGGAGCTACGATCCCACAGGCCTCTCGGCCAAAACTAAAGCAATGCTGTAACAAATGCAGTAAAAACTTTAAAAATGGTCCATATCAAAAAAATGAAAATAATGAATTAGACGTGAATCTTAAAAAGTTAATTCCTCATCCTAGATGCAGGTTTGATCCCTGGGTCCAGAATATCCCCTGGAGGAGGACACACCAATCTACTCCAGTATTCTTGTCTGGAGAATCCCATGGACAGAGAAACCTGGTGGGCTACAGTCCATGGTGTCACAAAGAGTTGGACATGACTGAGCACACATGCATTCAAATAGGATGTGGAGAAGAGGGAAGTGTTGCGGTCCACACAGTCCCTCAAGCACCCAGGCTGGTGTAGTCTCCACCATCAGGAACTAATGATCTCTGTTCCTGCAGCAGAGAAAGAAGTAGGGAGCTAGTTCTTCAGTGATTCAGCCAGAAGTGACTCAAAGTGGCTGAGCAGGAGTAGTCATGTGCCCTAACTGTGAGAAGCCTAGGAATACAGAGGAGCACGTGCCATTTGGGGAGCCGTAAGTTTCTATTGTTCCCTGGTGCAGTGAGATCTGGTCCACATGTTCTAAAAAGTGGCTTCTCCGTTGTTCCTTTTACAGTGACTTTTTTCTGTCATAAAATGCTTACTGTAGACTATTTTTATTTATGTATCGCCATGCTGGGTCTTTGTCACTGCTTGGGCTTCCTCTGGTTGTGGAGAGGTAGGGCTATTCTTCCTTGCAGTTCATAGGCTCATGGGCTCTCGAGCACAGGCTCAACAGCTGTGGACATGGGCTTAGTTGCCCCGAGGCATGTGGAATTCTCTAGGACCAGGGATTGAACCAGGTATTGCCTGTATTGGCAGGCGGATTCTGAACCACCAGGGAAGTCCCACCATAGACAATGTAGAAGACACCAAGAAGTCTAAGGAAAAGAAATCCCTATAGCCCACTACCTAGGGATAATGGGTTTTTGTTTCTGGTGTGTATCTTTCCAATAATTTTTTTCTACACACATTCTTTAACATGGTTACTTGTTTTAAAAACATTATTTTGTAACCTGTTCTCTTAACATTTTCTCATTTTGTTAAAATTAAGTTAAAATTATTTAATACACTTTCTGTAGCATATGTATACTAACATATAATTGGTCATTCCCTCCTACTTAGATATTTTGGTTATTTAAAAAAATTTTTTTTAATTTACTTTTATTTTTTGGCCATGCCACTAAGCATGCAGGATTTTAGCTCCTCAACCAGAGAGGGAACTGTGTCTCCTGCAGTGGGAGTGCAGAGCCATAACCACTGGACCACCAGGGAATTCCCTTCTCGGTTATTTCTTGTCAATAATGTAGTCCTTGCATGGACATCTTTACGAGTGACTTTCCTTCATCATTCTGGTCATTGGATGGATTTCTAGAAATAAGTGAACAGCTTTATTTTAACTATCTGTTGTTGTACAGAAACTGTCTCTACACTTCAAAACACCTGTTTAGTCAGTACAAGGCATTGGTGGAGAAATAATTGAACTTGGCTCTCGCCTTCAAGTAGCTGAGTCTAGGTAGAGATACAACCAGTTCTAATTTCAAGAGAAAGATTACTCCAGTTATCTCTGTAAGTGGTTTCCCAAAAACCTTCCTTCTTAGGACCCACCAACACTTAAAAGATGAATTCAGTGCTCCCTGGAAGTCAAAGACAAGGGTTCTAATCAGGGCTTGCCCTCACAAGATGACATGACCTTGGGTGAGTTCTTTTCTAGGCTTCGGTTTTCTCATCTTTAAATGAGGTCATTGGATTAGGTTCCTTCTAATGGTGCTGTTCTATGCCCCTTAAATAGTTGAAGGGTGTGGGTGAGCATGAGTGTATACTTTCCTTTTTTAGGTGTCTAATTATGTCTAGCAATCTGGGACAGTTTCTATGGGACATGCTGGAAGGCATTGTGGTTGCCCAGGGTCCATTTCTGACCTTGGACTCTAGGATGATACCTTTGTACAAAACAAATTACTGATGAAGGAGCAGGGTCCAGGCTTTTTCCTCTTTTTCTTCTTCTTATTTTTTTGCTGCACTGCTGAGCTTTTTCAGGACCTTAGTTCCCCAACCAGGGGTTGAACCCATACCCCCCTGCAATGGAAGTACAGAGTTCTAACCACTGAACCACCTGGGAATTCCAGAGTCCAGGCCTCTTGCAAAGAGGGATTGAGAAATGAAGAGCTTTTAAAAGGAGGAGCTTTTTAATGAGGAGTCATTTGGTTGACATTGGAAATGGCTATTAATGGTAACAATATAGCTCCCACCAGCTGTGTGCGAGGAATCTCCAAACTCATTACCTACATCATTTCATTTAAACCTTTTAAAGCTCTGGGAGGTCACTGTTTTTATCCCTATTTCACAGATAAGGAACTTGAAGCTCAAAGAGGAGACATGAACTGCTTTAGGGTGTTGCCCCAGGAAAAGTGAGGTCATGGTCAAATGCAAAGAAAAGCAAAATAAGCTAATTTTGGGTTTTTGAGTCTGAAGGCTTAGGTCAAGTTCTAATAAGGGGATTTTATGAGATTTCTTTAGAAGGATAATTATGAGGATAAGAACTTTAACCTTCAGTTCAGTTCAGTCACTCAGTCATGTCTGACTCTTTGCAACCCCATGGACTGCAGCACGCCAGGCTTCCCTGTCCATCGCCAACTCCCGGAGTTTACTCAAACTCATGTCCTTTGAGTTGGTGATGCCATCCAGACATCTCATCCTCTGTCATCCCCTTCTCCTGACGTCAATCTTTCTCAGCATCAGGGTCTTTTCAAATGAGTCAGTTCTTCGAATCAGGTGGCCAAAGTACTGGAGCTTCAGCTTCAGCATCAGTCCTTCCAATGAATATTCAGGACTGATTTCCTTTAGGATGGACTAGTTGGATCTCCTTGCAGTCCCAGGGACTCTCAAGAGTCTTCTCCAACATCACATTTCAAAAGCATCAATTCTTTGGCACTCAACTTTCTTTATAGTCCAACTCTCACATCCATACATGACTATTGGAAAAACCATAGCTTTGACTAGATGGACCTTTGTTGGCAAAGTAATGTCTCTGCTTTTTAATATGCTATCTAGGTTGGTCATAACTTTCCTTCCAAGGAGCAAGCATTTTTTAATTTCATGGCTGCAGTCACCATCTGCAGTGATTTTGGAGCCCCCCCCCAAAAAAAATAAAGTCTCTCACTGTTTCCACTGTCTCCCCATCTATTTGCCATGAAGTGATGGGACCAGATGCCATGATCTTAGTTTTCTGAGTTTTAAGCCAACGTTTTCACTCCTCTTTTACTTTCATCAAGAGGCTCCTTTGTTCTTTGCTTTCTGCCATAAGGGTGGTGTCATCTGCATATCTGAGGTTATTGATATTTCTCCCGGCAATCCTGATTCCAACTTGTGCTTCCTCCAGCCCAGCGTTTCTCATAATGTACTCTACATATAAGTTAAATAAGCAGGGTGACAATATACAACCTTGATGTACTCCTTTCCCGATTTGGAACCAGTTTGTTGTTCCATGTCCAGTTCTGTTGCTTCTTGACCTGCATACAGATTTCTCAAGAGGCAGGTCAGGTGATCTGGTATTCCCATCTCTTTAAGAATTTTCCAGTTTGTTGTGATCTACACAGTCAAAGGCTTTGGCATAGTCAATAAAGCAGAAGGAGATGTTTTTCTGAAACTCTTATGCTTTTTTGATGATCCAACGGATGTTGGCGGTTTGATCTCTGGTTCCTCTGCCTTTTCTAAATCCATCTTGAACATCTGGAAGTTCATGTTTCATGTACTGTTGAACCCTGGCTTGCAGAATTTTGAGCATTACTTTACTAGCGTGTGAGATGAGCGCAATTATTCGGTAGTTTGAACATTCTTTGGGATTGCCTTTCTTTAGGATTGGAATGAAAAAGATAGGACACTCACTGAAAAATGAACTCCCCAGGTCGGTAGGTGCCCAATATGCTACTGGAGATCAGTGGAGAAATAACTCCAGAAAGAATGAAGAGACAGAGCCAAAGCAAAAACAACACCCAGTTGTGGATATGACTGGTGATGGAAGTAAAGTCCAATGCTGTAAAGAACAATATTGCACAGGAACCTGGAATGTTAGGTCCATGAATCAAGGTAAATTGGACGTGGTCAGACAGGAGATGGCAAGAGTGAACATCGACATTTTAGGAATCAGTGAACTAAAACGGACTGAAATGGGTGAATTTAACTCAGATGACCATTATATCTATTACTGTGGGCAAGAATCCCTTTGAAGAAATGGAGTAGCCATCATAATCAACAAAAGAGTTAGAAATGCAGTACTTGGATGCAATCTCAAAAACGACAGAATGATCTCTTGTTTCCAAAGGTTTAACCTTAAGTGTTGTGTTTATAAAGTAACTACTCCCTCGCCCCGCCCCCCCACAACCTTCTCTTAACTCCTGTTTTTTTAAAGATTTTTTTTTTTTTAGCGTTTTTAAAGTCTTTCTTGAATTTGTTAAGTATTTCTGTTGTTTGTATTCTGATTTTTTGGCATCATGGCATGTGGGATCTTAGCTTCCAACCAGGGATGGAACCTGCACCCCCTGCATTTGAAGGCAGAGTCTTAACCTCCAGACCACCAGGGAAGTCCCTCCACTACATTTTTTTTTCTTCTGTCACAGGTGTGTATCTTTCCCCTCCTGCAGTTTTATGTTTTCATTGGGATACTCCAGGATGAGCCACATCCTGACCACAAAATCCTTGGGAAAAGTCTGCAGTTTCAAGTGCATTTTGCCTGTGGAAACTACTTCTCAGGATCCCTGGGCAGCCCACCATTCTTTTTGTTGTTGTTGTTGTTAAATTGATTTTTAATTGGAGGATAATTGTTTTACAGTGTTGTATTGATTTCTGCCATACATCAACATGAATCATCTGTAGGGTATACACATGTCCCCTCCCTCCTGAACCTCCCTCCCATCTCTCACCTCCATCCCACCCTTCTAGGTTGTCACAGAGCACCGAGTGCCAAAACTAAGACACAGAGCAGCCAAATAAATAATAAAAAAAATTAAAAAGGATACCCAACAAATGGGTAGATTTTCAGATAATGTGACAATGTAAAGGGAGAGATGTCTAGGAATAGAATAATCCATCTTAGGGCTTTCCTGCCTGCAATGCAGGAGACCCAGGTACCATCCCTGGGTCAGGAAGATCCCCTGAAGGAGGAAATGGCAACCCACTCCAGTATTCTTGCCTGGGAAATCCCATGGGGTTGAAAAGAGTCGAAGGCAACTGGGACTAACACTCTCGTGGTCAGTTCCATCTAGGAGTCTGCCCCTTTGGGCCAACTCTGCTGAAAGAGTCTTGCTTGTGCTACCCTCTTCACTTTGGGTAGCTTGTGCTACCCAAATTTTCTCAAAGGCTTCATGGTTTGCAAGGATGAAGGATAAAGGAAGCAAAAGTATGAGAGAGGTTTTTTACTATACAAGTTCTTGCCTTATGCGAGGCTCTTTACATACATTCTCATTTTATACAACACCTGTATGAAATGGGCACATTGTCAACACCTTCTTTCAGAAGAGCAATCAGAAACTTGAGGCAACTTGTCCAAGATCACACAGTAAATGAAAAGGAGAGTCAGAATTATCCAGTGTTTACTTACTTATGGACCCCTTTCTGGTCCAGAAAAAAGGGCCTTTTTCTGGCTTGTGGATGTTAATTACATTCTGTGGAGGAGCATCCAGGCAGGATCAGAAATTCCGTTCTGCCTCCGATTGTTTGCATGCAAATTAGTGCTTAACTAGCTTCCTTTCAAGCTCAGGGCTGTGACTGCAAGCGGGACGGTTTTCCGGTTTTCCTTCGGCTTCCTTGGCTGCTACTCTGCCAGCATTGCCTCATTCTGTCTCAAGCACTGCTGCCTCCTGACCCCAGAAGAAGGGGTGAGAAGTGCTCAACCCTGCCTGGCAGGCCAGTAACTTCCAGGGCAGTGACTCCAGCTTCGGTTCTCTGAAAAACCGAGGGGGTTTTCTCAGAGAGGCTTTACCCAAGAGGAAGGAAAAATATGGCAACCGAGCTTCAGCTGACCTTAAAGCCCTGTGATCTTAGTCCCTGTCATTTAGTGAATTCTGAATATTACTCAGCTTCTCCATTGTGTAGCTGGAGGAAACGCTCGTGCTGTGTCATCTTCAGCCGTCAGTGGGCAGTTTTCTCCCTGCTGAGTTTACTCTTTGTGTATTTTGTAGTTTCAGGATCAGATTGGGTGTCTGGGTGAAAAAAAGGTCAGAAGTTTTTTTTTTTTCTCCCCAGCCCCTTTCCAGGAGTTCCCCTCTGAATGATTTGGGCGAGTAAGTACAGATGATTGATGCTCAGGGGAGAGAGGGACGGGATGAGGCTAAGGTCAAGTTCACACCAGAAAGGTTAAAGAGAGCTGACTTGGTGCTTCTGGGAAGAATGGACAAGATTGAGGGGACCCGGGCTCTCTCGCTTGCTTGGAATGTAGGCAGCACACAGCAGGCACAGTGACAACCAGGAAATCGTTTGGCTGGTGAACTGGCTCATTAGGGAGCACGGAGTGGGTGCAGTTGGAAGGGATCTTGTGCCCTGATTGTATAAAGAGGGGGACTTGAGCGCCTTACAGAGGGACTGGGTTTTATCCTGGACTTAATGGCCATGATGGTGGGGGTGTGGGCATTGCAGATTTGCAAAGGAAGGGTCGTGATGAAAGCAGGGATGTAGAACAATCACTTCAGAAGTTGCAGGAGAGAGAGACAGGAAGCAGGGAGGCTAGTGAGGCGGCGATTTCATTCATAACAAGTCCTAGGAGCTGAGGCCCCCACTGGGGAAGTGGCCGGGAGGCAGGAAGAGGAGGAGACAGAGGCCAGTCCCATGGAAGAGTCTGCAGAGCTGGACTGTAGGCAGGGTAGGGGAAGCTGGACTCAGATACCTTCTAGGGGCTGCTTTGTGATCATTCAAGGAAAGGAGGTTTTGATTTAGAGGGGTGTGTGCAGCGTTTTCTTTTCTGAAGAAAACTTTTCAATGCAAATATAACATCTCTGCCTGAAAAGTACACACCTCCAGAGTCTACACCTGGATGAATCCACACAGCGAACACACTTGTGCAACCTGCATCCAGAACAGGTCACTGACCATGGCCAGCACCCCAGCACCCTTCCATCTGTGCCCCCTGCCTTTCCCTCTCTTTGTCTGCTGAGGAGACCACCATTCTGACTTCCCAGACCTTTAATTACATTTGCCTATCACTCCATGGTTGCGAAATCCATTTATAGGATTGCATATAATTATAGTTCACTCAGTCCCAAAATTCCACTCTATAAATTTAGCAGCCAGTGGGAAGGTTCTGTATAGCACTGGGAACTCAGCTGGGTGCTCTGTGATGACCTAGAGGGGTAGGATGGGGGGAGTGGTGGAGGGAGGTCCAGAAGAGAGGGGCTATATATTTATATATATACACATATAGTTGATTCACAAAGTAGTACAGCAGAAACTACACAACATTGTAAAAACAATTATCCTCCAACTAAAAGAAATTGAAGATGTAGAAATAAATGGACATAGATGTTCATAACCTGCTGTGAAAAAAAATTTTTAGCATAATCCATTTAGTTCATCTGCTGTTGCCGTGTAGACATTTGAGTCACTCCTCATTCAGAGCCACCAGGACTAGGGCTTCTAGGAGCAGCCTCGTTTGTGTCTTTTCGTGCACACGAACACATGACTGTGGACTTGCTGGGTCATGGGGCGTGTATGCATTCAGTTTACACAGATGCTGCCAAACATGTGCTTGGGTTCTGACAGGTTGAATTTTAAGTGGCAGCTATGGATCAAGTTGGGAGATGGGGTTAAAACTGTAGATGAGAGATGAGTTTACATTTCGTGTCATGAAAGAAAGCCATAGAAACATGGTATTTTTTAAGATGCAACTCAAAGCCACTTTTGTCCTTGAGCAGCGTATTGGAGCTGTCAGGAGAGGGACCACACCCATCACAGCAAAGAGCTGCCAAAAGCCTTTTTAGGTTCCTAGACTCTAAGCTAGGGGTATCCCCAGGTCAAATTTCTTTGCCTACCCCCCCAGCCCCCTTCTGGAATATGTGGCTCCCCCCAATTTAAAAAAAATTTTTTTTTTCTGAAAAGTTGGACTATTCCCTGGGTTTATGACATGTGCTTCATTGTACTAATCTGTCCCTCACAGTTCCATCTCTCCATTTGCATAACTGCTGTAATTTTTAACATTTCAAAAATCATGCTGTGGGGGAGGGATGTGATGAGATCAAACAGTTTCTGCTACAGCTAGCTGCTAGCTGGGTGCCCACAGACCACGGAGAGCTGGGGAGTCCAAACAAGCTCCAGAAGACACCACAGGGTCGGGCAGGAGATGTCTTCTCTCTCCAGGGAAGCTCTGGCTTGTAGCCAAAAAAACAAGGGGGGATTTTCAAACTCCTTTGCATCTTAGGAAATTAAAAAAAAAAAAAAGAGTTGTGTTCTGTACAACTAAATACTTATGTAGCCCAGATGTTAGCTGGAGGCCTCCCTACCCCACAAGAGCTCTGCAAAATCAGCTCCAAGCTCTACCAACAGATTCCATGATCCACGAAAGTCAAAGTCCCTCCCTAGAATTGTTCCTAATGCCAGGGGACCTGCAGTTCTCAGGGCCAGGTTATCCTCTAAAGTTTTGTCATCCAAGGTGGGTCTGGAGACGGGTAGCATCGACATCCCCAGAGAGCTTGTCAGAAATGTGGACTCATCCTCCAATTAAAACAAATAATAAAATACCTTTTTAAGAAAAGAAAAGAAAAATGGACTGAGTCCCAGCCCTAATGCTTCCATCTGCTGGATCAGAAGGTCCCCGGGTGCTCTGCGTGCATGGTACGGTTTGAGAAGCGCGGCTGTACGGGAAGAGAAGGGGCCCTGGAGTCTAACTGCATGTGTGTGTGCATGCTCAGTTGCTTCAGTGGTGTCCTATTCTTTGTGAGCCCAGGGACCATAGCCTGCCAGCCTCCTCTATCCGTGGGATTCTCCAGACAAGAACCCTGGAGTGGGTTGTCGTACCCTCCTCCAGGGAATCTTCAACCCAGGGATCGAATCCTTATCTGTATCTCTTAAGTTTCCTGCATTGGCAGGGGGGTTCTTTACCACTAGCACCACCTGGGAAGCCCGGGAGTCTAAGAGATCTGGGTTCAAATCCTACCTCTGCCATTTACTGCTAGGTGACCTTGACCGTGTCACTGAGTTTTCATTTCCTCCTGAAGGAAAAGAAGGAACATAGTGATTCCAACCTCAACACCGCAGCATATGCAAGCCACCAGATTGCCAGCTGAGTCAATGCACAAAGGCTGGCACATGGAGATCCTCCAGAAACATTCTCTCCACTTCCCAGACTCACCCAGCCCCAGAAGCAAAGGCATGCGTCCCTCTCCCACATCACAAGGCTTCCAGTGGAAATGTTTTGGAGTGTGACCCAGAGATGCCCTCCTGCCTGACTTTAGCAAGGCATGTATCTGAGTTGTTCTGCAGATGGTGACAGACAGGCAGAGCTGCTCACATGTTCCAGCCCCCATACCCCCAACTCCCACCAGCTAGCTTGTCTTGGTCTGTAAGATTGGTGGAGGGACAAAGCTTTCCTTTCCTTAATCTACATATGGGTTAATCCAAGACTAGCATCAGAATATGAATGCAGGTTGTCATGCTTCTATTTCCACTGTGTTTAAAATCTCCCAGGGACTTCCCTCATGGTCCAGTGGCAAAGACTCCACCCTCCCAATGCAGGGGGCCCATGTTCAATCCCTGGTCAAGGAGCTAGATCCCACATGCCACAACTGAAGATCCTTCATGCCACAACAAAGATCAAAGATCCCCCGTGCTGCAGCTAAGCCCTAGCCCAGCCAAATAAGTAAAAAAAATAAAAATGCTCCAATGACATCGCATGTTATACAGGCTAGGGGCCTATCCTGAGAGAAGGGAGAAGTGAGGCCTCAGAGAATGGCTTTGGTCTCTGTAACCTCTTCTTCAATCAGCAGGGGCAGGAGGAATAATTTGACCCTGGCACCCCCAGTGGGAACTTATACTTAAGGAAAAAGAGGATAACATAAGGGCTAAAGATGCAAGTGGATCTTGGGAAGTCATGACAACACTTGCACTCTTGTGCTTGTTCAGTCGCTCAGTCGTGTCCAACTCTTTGCGATCCCATGGACTGCAGCACACCAGGCTTCTCTGTGCTTCACCATCTCTTGGAGTCTGCTCAAATTCATGTCCATTGAGTTGGTGATGTCATCCAGTCATCTCATCCTCTGCACTTTTACTCCAACACAGTGCTAAATTAGGAGGATGTCAGTAACATGAGATGCATGTCATAATCAGCGATGGTAAGTGTTACATACATAATTACAGTTCATCTTTACGTACTTGGTAAAAGTGGAGAAGGGAATGGCAACCCACTCCAGTGTTCTTTCCTGGAAAATCCCATGAACAGAAGAGCCTGACATGCTGCAGTCCGTGGAGTCGCCAAGAGTCCAATATAACTGAGTGACTAACTTTGTAAAAACTTTTCAGAATTTATTTCCTCCTTGGATTTAACAGGATGCTGGTAATTTCATTGTGTTTTGCTGCTGAAAATATGTATCTGATGCCACCACCACTGGCAGTCTCCATACCCTCTGACTGTTTAATGCCTCTTTGTTTTTGAGATAATGGGGTGGCTGAATTCTGTCTGCCAGTTCACACTGAGTTTCAGAGATCTTTTTCAGGGACTTCCCTGATGGCTCAGTGGTGAGGAGTCCACCTCCCAATGCAGGATACACAGGTTCTACCCTTGATCTGGGAGGATCCCACACGTCACTGAGCAACTAAGACCATGCACCATAACTGTTAAGCCTGTGCTTTAGAGCCTGTGCTCCGCAACAAGAGCAGCCTCTGCAATGAGAAGCCCCGGGCTCTGCAGCTGGACCAAAGCCTGCACAACAACAAAGACCCAAGATGGCCAGAAATAAATAAAGCATTTAAAAAAAAAAAAAACCTCAAAACAAAGATCTTTTCCAGGGAATACCCTGATGGTCCAGCAGTTAGGACTTTATGCTTTCACTGTGGAGGGCATGGGTTCAATCCCTGGTTGGGGAATTCAGTTCTCACAAGCCGATGGCAGGGCCAGAAAGAAAAAAGAAAAAGATTTCCCCCAGATCTTCCCTCCCAACACCTGTTCTGAAGTGTTCTGATTCTGATGCAGGGCTTCTCAAACGGTTCTGTGCACATGAAGCTTCTGGAAGATCTTGTTGAAAATGCAGATTCTGACTCAGCAGTGGAATGGGGTGGGGCTGAGATTCCGGTGATGCAGGCAAAGCTGGTGTAAGGACCACTCTTGGAACATCTTGACAAGGCCGCAGCATGACACTTCCCTTTCCTTAGTCTGCTTTCTGTCTCAACCATCCTTCAAGCCTCTGCTTCTTGGCCATCTGCTTCAGCCTTTTTTCTGGACCCTACCTTCTTGTCTTTTAAATTGTCCTCAACAGGGCCATCTTGCTCAAATCAAATTTCACTCAGGTTGCCCAAAAGGATGTTCAGGAATGAAGTCAAAACAACTGGAGTTTCTCCCCAAGGAGGTCGAGGTGAGAAGAGAAAAGCTGGGGGTAACTGGACATAGAACACAGCCTATAGGAAAGGAGAGTCAGCAAGACCTAGGTATGGTCCTGGGGTCAGGGGATCTGACAGTCTATAGGAAAGGAGAGTAAGATGTAAGTGTGGTCCTGGGGTCAGGGGATCTCAAGTGACCCAACTGCTGAGGACTGGGAGGGCCCCAACAGTGAAATTCTAATCGTGTGACTGACTCAGCCTGCGCCGGTATGCACTTCTTGCACTCACTGGTAACTGCTCTCTTCTCCTTGGAACTCAGTTCCCCACCTCCCAGTCCCTAGGTGGTTCCATGGAGACATGTGGCAAGTTCTGGCCACTGGTTTGTGAGTGGAAGTGATTGAGTGCCCCAGACCCTGCTGCTGCATTTACCTGCTGGCATGAGACCCTCAGATGTTCTCCTCCCCTGCTTCATTAACGAGAAGGCCATGTTGTCCAGTATTGCAGAGCAGGGCAATAAGCCATTGTCAGCCTGTTTTCTTTATTTAAGTTTTTTTTTTTTTTCCCCGATGTTGACCATTTTGAAAGGAAATGGCTACCTCAATCCAGTATTCTTTCCTGGGAAATCCCATGGTCAGAAGAGCCTGATGGGCTATACTACAATCCATGAGGTTGCAAGGAGTCGGATGTCACTGAGTGCCTAAACACACACAGAAATGGAATCTAAAAGCCCTTTGGTGCTCAGAGGAGAGAAAAATGGGTGAAAAGGTGAAATGCAAGCATCCTCCCCATGCCCCTACCTGCCTCCCCATTCAGTAATACAACCAGGATCTAATCCTTGAATGGGGTGGTAGAGAGGGAGTGGTAGACACAGACACGGGTTTGAGAGGATCCCAGAGCTGATTGCATCTTCCCAGGCTATGACCTGGGAAAATCTCAGGCCCTTTAAGACCTGGCCCCAGTTCCCCAAAGCTAGTGACATATTAACATCCAGTCATAGGTAAGATGGGCTTCCCAGGTGGTGCTAGTGTTAAAGAATTCACCTGCCAATGCAGGAGACATAAAAGATCTGGGTTCCATTCCTGGATCAGGAAGATCCCATGGAGGAGGGCATGGCAACCCACTCCAGTATTCTTGCCTGGAGAATTCCATGGACAGAGGTGCCTGGAAGTCTAGATCTAAGGGGTCACGAAGAGTCGGGACATGACTGAGAGACTTAGCACACATACATATGTAAGATGTATGGTAACTGTTCCAGAAGCCTCAGTGTAGTTTTAAGCTTTCATAACTTCAGAAATATAAATTCAACAGGCTGAAGAGGTCTTTTAAAGATGTAATGTTTTAAGTTTCCTTTACTCATAAGGAATTTGTGAATTTTGAACAATAATTTTAAAGTTAGAAATTAGGGGTACAAAAAAAGATTGGTCCTCCTGCAGATGGTAAGCATTGACTGAAACAAAAAAGTTTAAATGTGTTGCTTCAAATTCACAAAATTAAAAAGGTTTAAGGACTTCCCTCTGGGCTCAGACGTTAAGAATCTACCTGCAATGCAGGAGACTGGGGTTCCATCCCTGCGTTGGGAAGATCCCCTGGAGAAGGGAATGGCTACCGACTCCAGTTTTCTTTCCTGGTGAATCCCATGGACAGAGGAGCCTGGTGGGCTATAGTCCAGATTGCAAAGAGTTTACACTTCTGATGTGACAAAAGCTTAACAGTACACTAAAACTTTGGGAACACTGTGTCAGAAGGCAGTTTCTCATCTTTGGTCCTGGAGTTATGTTGCAACCTGTGTCTGGAGGCAGCTGCAGGACTAGTTGCTATGAGTTGCTTATCAATGACCACCAGGACTTTGACTTTAAAATTGTATAATTAACGCCAAAGTCTCAAATATATTTGGGCTTTTTGTTTCTCCAGGTTTCTTGTTTTATAAATTTTGGGTTCTTTTGTAACCTCTTATAAGAGCTCTGAGTACTAGGTAAGCCTATTCCCATAGTGAGGCAAAGGTAGTTTTGGTTTTGTTTATCCTGGAACCTTTTAAAAATACAAAAATACAATGAAACCTTCTCACTCAACTTCTATCTCCATGATCACTTTTCTTTTTTTTGTTTGTTTTTTGCTAAAGTGTTCAAAGTGAATACTAAATGTGAGATAAGTGAAGTGTTTTTGTTTTTGTTTTTTTAAATTGGAGTGTAATTGCTTTATAATGTTGTGTTTCTGCTGCACAAGGAAGTGAATCAGCCATCTGTATACATATGACCCCTCCTCTTGGACCTCCCTCCTGCCCACTCCATACCATCCCGCTAAGTCATCACAGAGCACTGAGATGCACTCCCTGTGATATTCAGCGGCTTCCCACTAGCTATCTATTTTACACATGGGAGTGTATATATCCCTGGCTCAAGAAAATCCCCCAGAGAAGGGAACGGCTATCCACTCCAGTATTTCTTGCCTGGAGAACCCCTTGGACAGAGGAACTTGGTGGACTGTAGTCCATGGGGTCGCAAAGAGTCAGACACGACTGAAGTGACTTAGCATGTGTGCAGTATATATATGTCAATGCTACTCTCCCAATTCATCCCACCCTCCCTAGATAAGTGCAGTTTTATTGGGCTTAAGAAGACAGCTTCAACTGGGGAAATAGAATCAAATAGCATTAGGGTAATTGGCAGAGAGAGAGAGTGGGAGAGAGACTGGGACAGAAAGAGCAAGGGAGGGAGAGAGGAAGGGAAGAGAGACTGAAATAGAAGAGCATCTAGAATGAGATCACTATATTTATCCCTGTGCTCCTCTCCTGCCCCATTTCCAGTTTTCTCGACTTCCCACCTACTTTGTTTTTGACTTTGAGACATTAGCAATCTGGGAGACCAGAGGCATCTCTAAGCAGAGGGTTTTCTATCACAGTAAAACAAAAGGGAGACCACACTCTTTTCCACCTCCTCTGCCTCCCCCCTGAAGGTTCACAGTCTCACTGCCAACCATTCAAAGGACTGGGTGGCTTCCTTCTCCTTTTTTCACAGAAGGAGCTTGACTCTTAATCCTGGAACGCGGCCATCTTTCCTTCACCAGCCGGGCTTTGGGAATACAGCAGGGAAAGGAAGGGAAACAGAGAAAGAAATCTGTGACTCCTTGGGGACACCTCACCCTGGAGCAGTATTTCTCCCCAAACTCTCCTATAAATGTCTAGAATTCAGAGTCGTGAAACTAGGATTTCCACAAAGACAGACCCTTAAATTAGTTTGGAGTATAATATTTACAATAAATATTAACCTAAGAAAAACCCTGAAATGATTTGCAGTGATAAGAACTCAGTTTAACTCTGTCTTCTCCAGTTTAGCAGTGGAGCTTTTTTTAGGTCACCTATTAATATCTCATGGGATACTTGAACTTTATAAAATGCAGTTTGGGGGAATGCTTCCTTGTGATCTGAAATCCCAGGATGGGATAAGTCGCTTCTCCCAATTTGTTGAAGGGAAGCTCATTCCATTTGGAGGGTCAGGGGTGATGGAAGATCAGAAAGAGAGTCAAAGCAACTAAGAGGATGTGGGGGTGACGTTAACAGAAGATTCAGTTCCAGAGGGCCAGTGTGTCTGCTGGTTAAACCAGCAAAGTTGCCAGGCAAAGCAGAAAGGAGGGCTTACTTGGGTCTTGAATGAATCTGAGGCAAACTCCAGGAGATGGTGAAGGACAGGGAAGCCTGGCACACTGCAGTTCATGGGGTTGCAAAGAGTCAGACATGACTTAGCAACTGAACAACAACAAAGGCACAGGCTTCTCAGTCAGGGTGACCTCGGACCTGCTCCTGGAGCAAAGAGAAGTTCATTCCTGGAAAGGGAATGCAAAGACCACCAGCCCAAGGGAGCCTACACTGGCCCAGGAGTTAGAAGAGCAATAGAAAAAGTAGTCCAACATTTATGTATGTATGTAAATAATGATTATTTTTACAACATGCATCTCATTAAAGAGTTATCTCTTTACCCTGGCAAAATGTTTTAAAAGTAAATCGAGGACTTCCCTGATGGTCCAGTGGCTAAGACTGTGGTCCCAATACAGAGGACCCAGGTTCAATCCTTGGTCAGGGATTCCACATGCTGCAAATTAAGACCTGGGGCAGTCAAATAAAAAATATATGAAAAAAAAAGTAAATCAAGGCTATCTTGGAAGACAACTACATGTTTAAATGATTTCATTGCTCACATTTAGTTCTTTCAAACTACTCTCTTAGTTCTTTCAAACTACGTCTTTCCCTTAGATCTGAACTTTGATTCATCCTCAGAATTATGTAAGCACCACTCCATGGTGTACTTGGCATTTAGCTTTGTGGAGACCAGCTTGACTTCTCTTCACCTCTACGTAACTGATGGTAAAAGAACTTCACGACCTAGATAATCACAATGGTGTGATCACCAACCCAGAGCCAGACATCCTGGAATGCAAAGTCAAGTGAGCCTTAGGATGCATCACTATGAACAAAGCTAGTGGAGGTGATGGAATTCCAGTTGAGCTATTTCAAATCCTAAAAGATGATGCTGTGAAAGTGCTGCACTCAACATGCCAGCAAGTCTGGAAAACTCAGCAGTGGCCACAGGACTGGAAAAGGTCAGTTTTCATTCCAATCCCTAAGAAAGGCAATGCCAAAGAATGCTTAAACTACCACACAATTGACTCATCTCACACGCTAGGAAAGTAATGCTCAAAATTCTCCAAGCCAGGTTTCAACAGTACGTGAGCCGTGAACTTCCAGATGTTCAAGGTAGATTTAGAAAAAGGAGAGGAACCAGAGATCAAATTGCTAACATCTGCTGGATCATCAAAAATGCAAGAGAGTTCCAGAAAAACATCTGCTTCTACTTTATTGACTATGCCAAAGCCTTTGGCTGTGTGGACCA